>NC_083406.1:45310708-45912286 GCF_020745735.1 Hemiscyllium ocellatum | reverse complement strand
AAACATCCTGAGAGACGCCTGAGCCTTTCCTCATTCTGGGGGTCATCTCGGCATAATTGGTACAAAGGGGTTCCAGTCCCTGACTTAATAATGCTTGCCCCCATGTTTATATATATATATTTTTTTTTCTAGCTGTCCTTTATGGAACCGTACGGGCAGTCTCGGCACCCACTTCAGGATCCTGACCTTGGTGTGGGGTACCTCCCCTCTTAACAACTGGTCTAAGGCAGGATGCTGAGACAGACACAGTGGTTCCACTTTACCAAGTGTACTGTATCCCAGGGCTCCAAACTCACGGATTCCTAGGGGGCTCTAACTCTGATTTAACTCTGGGACTCTAACCCATATTCAATCTTGGGACTCTAACTCAGATATAACCGTGGGACTCTAACCCCAATTTAACTGGGGAGGGGACTCTGACCCTGACTCCCAGGAGACGAGGGGTCGAATGAGTGGTAGGGTTAGAGACAGAGATCAAGGTGAATCTTACCTTGTGGGCCATCCATCTCATGCAACCAACAGTCAGACGATCAATTATTCAGTCCACCTGGAAACTCTGAGTATATTGGAATCCCACTGCTGCCATTGTACATTTGGTTCTTTTTCCGACATTTTGCGCACGAGATGCAATTCGCACACATCAATTCTGCAAACTGTTCAAGTTTAATAAAGCTTGTACAAGCTAAGTAACCCCTCTAATACTTTTCAAGGGCAGAAGAGACCCCAAACAAAGAAAATACATCCCCTTTATAAGTCATTTGGCAATGCTACAGATGCTCTGGCCACTCCCCCATAGTCACATGTCAGTCAAGACAGCCCTCAGTTCACTCAGTCACATGTTACCCCAGGTACAATGGTAGGATAAGATCTTTCTCAGAGACAATGCAAATGCTAATGCCCTAATCATGGGGAATCGTTATGCAGATGAGTTCCCAACTCAGTGTTTCCCCAAGACAATCCAGATATAACCGACCTCTGGCCAGAAAGCATTTTTGGATAGAAGAGATTGAATTATAGTTTAACTTGACAATAGTAGGGGAGTATCAACAAATGACTGTCTAAATGAAGTGTAAAATTACAATGGATAATCTTTCACATTCTGCATGCTTTTTGTGAGACAGAATGTCACCCATCCCACACTTCCAGAAGGTTCAGTTTTGCAGTCTAACTCTTTAATATTACATTAATATCCAGAAAGATGTTCCCATTTAATCTTTTAACATTACGCACTAAGGTTAGCAAGGGTGCAGAATAAACTTTAATTGGAAGAATTATCTATCATCATAGGTGGCTTGGCAGCAGCACTACTGGCCAAGCTGGTCAAGCCGGTCAAGCAGCAAAAGGTCTTTTGTACTCTGCCAGTACTCTGGCAGGTGATGAGAGAATTAACAACAGGGAAAAAAAATCTTTGACCTCATTCCCATCAATTAACCTGTCATTGATGTGCCTGTCAATGATGATATTATAACAGGCGTGACCACTACACAGATGAAGTTCTGTCTTCACATTGACGATACTCTCCATCGTCATATGTGACAATATCTCTCTACTATATAGAGAAGACTTAAACAGATGTAGCTCAAGACTGGGCATCCAGGAGGCACTGTGAGCTGAATTGAAATCCAACACAATCTGAAACTCAGGGCTCGTCATATTTTTCTTTTTTTTTCTTCACAGAAGGAGCGGAATCAGCAGGGGAAGTGACGACGACCAGGGTGGCAGCCGGGAAGGAAAGTTGTGAGTATATAAATCAGGAAGGCGGCTAAACCCAAGACTCGACAACTGTAGTGTCTCCCATCTGCCCTCCTCCTCTAACCTAGTTAATAAAGATTCTGATTTGTTAAGGTAAGTATTTTCTATTTCTTTATCAGTGACTGGTTAAAAATTTACTTTTTTGGTTTATCTATTAATTGGTTTTTAGAAAAAGACTATAGTAGAGAGGTATCAGAAAGTACTTTAACTCAAATTTATACAAAGTAATAAAGTAATTAACTAAGCAGAGATGGCTGGGCAGGTGATGTGCTGTAGCTGTATGATGTGAGAGCTGGCTGATCCCATTGTGAATGGCAGTGACTACATCTGAATCAAGTGTTGGTTGCTGGAAGAACTCCGGATTAGAGTTGATGATCTGGAATCTCAGCTTCAAACACTGCGGCACATCCGGGAGGGGGAGAGTTACCTGGACGCTTTGTTTCAGGAGGCAGTCACACCTGGGAGATTAAATAATTCACATTCAGTTAGTGATCAGAGACATCAGAGTGTGACTGTAAGTGAGGCAGGTAGGGGGAACCTGAGTTCAGGAATGCAGGAGCCTCAGCCCTTGACCTTGTCCAACAGGTATGAGATTCTTGCTCCCTGTACGGATGAGGAAAAGGGCTCTGGACAGGATGAGCCAGCTGACCACGGCACCGTGGTGCAGAAGGCCATTCAAGAGGGGGGAGCAAAAAGACAAGTACTTGTTATAGTGGATTCTATAATTAGGGGGACAGATAGTATCCTTTGCAAGCCGGATCGGGAGTCTCACATGGTGTGTTGCCTGCCCGGTGCCAGGGTGCGGGACATCTCCGACCGGATTGAAAGGATGTTGGAGCGGGAGGGGGAGGATCCAGTTGTTGTGGTTCACGTTGGGACTAACAACATAGGCAAAGCTAGGGTGGAGGACCTGTCTGGGGATCATGAAGCACTAGGAAGGAACTTGAAGTACAGGTCCTCAAGGGTCATAATCTCCGGATTACTGCCCAAGCCACGTGCCAATTGGCATAGGGATAAGAAAATTAGGGAAGTAAACACATGACTAAGGGATTGGTGTGGGAAAGAGGGATTCCACTTCATGGGGCATTGGTATCAGTTTTGGAACCGGGGGGGATCTGTACCGTTGAGACGGTCTCCACCTGAACCGATCAGGTATCAATGTTCTAGTGAAGAGGATACATAGGGTGGTCAGTAGGACTTTAAACTTCTGAGTTGGGGGAAGGGAACGTGAAAGCGACAGGGAGTATGGAGTTAAATGGAAAGATAAGCAGCAGGATAGCATGTATGCAGGTGGATTTAAACTTGAGGCAGACTGGGAATGCAGAAAAAAGGAAGGATAACTTAGGACATCTTATGACTTCCAACATCTCTAATGATAAAAAAGTTAGCATTAAGGCATTTTACCTGAATGCTCGTAGCATTCGTAACAAGGCAGATGAACTAATGGCACAGATCATCGTGAATGATTATAATGTGGTAGGCATCACAGAGACGTGGTTACAGGAGGTCAGGACTGGCAGTTAAACATCCAAAGATTTTCAACTTATCGAAAAGACAGGGAGGCCGGCAGTGGGGGTGGGGTTGCCTTGTTAGTTAAGAACAAAATTAAATCTATGGCACCGAATGACATAGCGTTGGATGATGTGGAGTCTGTGTGGGTGGAATTGAGGAACCACAAAGGCAAAAAAACCATAATGGGAGTTATTTACAGACCTCCTAACAGTGGTCAGGACCAGCGGTGCATCTTGTACCAGGAAATAGAGAAGGCATGTCAGAAAGGCAAGGTCACGGTGATCATGGGAGACTTCAATATGCAGGTGGACTAGGTAAATAATGTTGCTAGTGGATCCAAAGAAAGGGAATTCATGGAATGCTTACAGGATGGCTTTATGGAACAGCTTGTCATGGAGCTCACAAGGGAGCAGGCTATTCTGATCCTAGTGCTATGTAATGAACCAGACTTTATAAAAAATCTTAAAGTAAGGGAACGCTTAGGAAGCAGTGATCATAATATGGTAGAGTTCAGTCTGCAGTTTGAAAGAGAGAAGGCAAAATTGGATATAATGGTGTTACAGTTAAATAAAGGTAATTATGAGGGCATGAGAGAGGAACTGACAAAAATAGACTGGAAGCAGAGCCTAGCGGGGAAGACAGTAGAGCAAAAATGGCAGGAGTTTGTGGGTATAATTGAGGACACTGTATAGAGGTTCATCCCCAAGAAAAGAAAGATTATCTGGGAAGGTATTAGACAGCCATGGCTGACAAAGGAAGTCAGGAAATGTATTTAAAAAAAGAGAGATCCTATAAAGTGGCCAAGAGCACTGGGAAATCAGAAGATTGGGAAGGCTACAAAACCAAACAGAGGATAACAAAGAGAGAAATAAGGAAGGAGAGGATCAAATATGAAGGTAGGCTAGCCAGTAATATTAGAAATGATAGTAAAAGTTTCTTTCAATACATGAGAAACAAACGACAGGCAAAAGTAGACATTGGGCCACTTCAAACTGATGCTGGAAGCCTAGTGATGGGAGATAAGGAAATAGCTGGAGAACTTAATAAGTACTTTGCGTCAGTCTTCACAGTGGAAGACATGAGTAATATCCCAACAATTAAAGGGAGTCAGAGGGCTGAGTTGAGTATGGTTGCCATTACAGAAGAGAAAGTGTTAAAAAAGCTAAAAGGTCTTAAAATTGATACATTTCCTGGCCCCGATGGGCTACATCCTAGAGTTCTGAGGGAGGTGGTTGAGGAAATAGTGGAGGCGTTGGTTGAGATCTTTCAAACGTCACTGGAGTCAGGGAAAATCCCGGATGACTGGAAGATCACTGTTGTAACCCCCTTGTTCAAGAAAGGATCAAGACAAAAGGTGGAAAATTATAGGCCAATTAGCCTAACTTCAGTTGTTGGTAAATTCGAGAATCCATCATTAAGGATGAGGTTTCTAAATTCTTGGAAGAGCAGGGTCTGATTAGAACAAGTCAACATGGATTTAGTAAGGGGAGGTTGTGCCTGACAAACCTGTTGGAATTCTTTGAAGAGGTAACAAGTAGGTTAGACCAGGGAAACCCAGTGGATGTGGTCTATCTAGACTTCCAAAAGGCCTTTGATAAGGTGCCACATGGGAGGATGCTGAGCAAGGTGAGGGCCCATGGTATTTGAGGTGAGCTACTGGTATGGATTGAGGATTGGCTGTCTGATAGAAGGCAGAGAGTTGGGATAAAAAAGTTCTTTTTCGGAATGGCAGCCGATGACAAGCGGTGTCCCGCAGGGTTCATTGTTGGGGCCGCAGCTGTTCACATTATATATTAATGATCTGGATGAAGGGACTGGGGCCATTCTAGCGAAGTTTGCCGATGATACAAAGTTAGGTGGACAGGCAGGTAGTACTGAGGAAGTGGGGAGGCTGCAGAAGGATCTAGACAGTTTGGGAGAGTGGTCCAGGAAATGGCTGATGGAATTCAATGAGAGCAAATGCGAAGTCTTGCACTTTGGAAAAAAGAATACAAGCATGGACTACTTTCTAAATGGTGAGAAAATTCATAAAACCAAAGTACAAGGGGATCTGGGAGTGCTAGTCGAGGATTCTCTAAAGGTAAACATGCAGGTTGAATCTGTGATTAAGAAAGCAAATGCAATGTTGTCATTTATTTCAAGAGGGTTGGAATATAAAAGCACCGTTGTGCTATTGAGACTTTATAAAGCTTTGGTTAGGCCCCATTTGGAGTACTGTGTCCAGTTTTGGTCCCCACACCTCAGGAAGGACATACTGGCACTGGAGCGTGTCCAGCAGAGATTCACAAGGATGATCCCTGGAATATTGCATCTAACATACGAGGAACAGCTGAGGATGCTGGGATTGTATTCATTGGAGTTTAGAAGATTAAGGGGAGATCTAATAGAAACTTACAAGATAATACATGTCTTGGAAAGAGTGGACGCTCGGATATTGTTTCCATTAGGCGAGGAGACTAGGACCTGTGGACACAGCCTTAGAATTAGAGGAGGTAAATTCAGTACAGAAATGCGGAGACATTTCTTCAGCCAGAGAATGGTGGGCCTGTGGAATTCATTGCCGCAGCGTGCAGTGGAGGTCGGGACGCTAAATGTCTTCAAGGCAGAGATTGATAAATTCTTGGTGTCACAAGGAATTAAGGGCTACGGGGAGAATGCGGGTAAGTGGAGTTGAAATGCCCATCAGCCATGATTGAATGGCGGAGTGGACTCGATGGGCCGAATGGCCTTACTTCCATCCCTATGTCTTATGGTCTTATATTCCACACTCTACCATCACCATCAAACTAGGGGATTAACTCAGGTACAATGTAAGAGTGGTAGAGGACGTGTCAGGAGTGACACCAAATGCACTTAAAAATTTCAACCTGGTAAAGCTATAACACAGGACTACTTGCATACCAATGTAGCCAAATATCCCCATATTTAATTATGGAGGAGCAGTGCAAAACACAAAGCTAAAACATTTGCAGCCATTTTCAGACACAAGCACCAATTGGCATAATTCATTTCAGCCTCCTCTGGAGGTTCAAAGTATCAGTCTTCAGCCAATTTAATTTAATGACATCGAAAACAGCTTGAATCACTAGATATCACAAAGGTCCCAACAACAGTAATTTATTGAAGACTCTAAAACTTCAAAAGGTTTCAAAACTTTCAAAAGGAGGCTTTCAAAAGTCTGATAATGAGAGTTCAGAGTCATTATGTTCCTATTAGAGTGAAAGGTAAGTGTGGCCTGATGAGCCGCTCAAAATGGGCAGACTTACAAAAACTGGATAATAAATGAAGTATGCTGGGAAATTAAACTAAGCATTGGCCAGAAGTACATATGCTAAAAACACTGAAATAAACAAACTACAGACCCAGACAGGTTGCAGTTGCAGACAGCACAATGTACAATTCATCCAGTCCATTCTCAGGACAATAGGAAACATTCCGTTCTTTTCAGAACAAAGGGGCACCTTACAAACCTTTTGGAAAAGGCTACCTGCCCCTAACATCTTCAGGAATGGAGACTCAAGGATCACTCCACCATCAGCACATCAATGTCTGATTGGGCCCAATGTATCAGGGTGATCAAGCCTAATTGATCCATTTTTAGAAATTAAAGACCCTCCAAAAAGGGTGTGAATGCTTCCAGATATAAGAATCGCTGCAACACCACCTTCGGGAGCAGTAACTCAAGACCAACAATGGTGAAGAGGAGATGACCCTGGGATCACCAGAAGAAGGAGATGAGACGATCATTACCATGTGGATCAAAAACCAAGATCTAGTTTGGTGGTATTTGCTAATTCAAAGTTAAGTTAAGGTATAAGATGTTAATTAGATTCGTAGCATTAATTGTTCATTTATAGTGTATTTGTTATTATCGTATTAATTGTGTTGAAATGTATAAAAATCATTTCTTATTACTGTTAAGAGTTGACTTGCAGTTATTTGCTGAATATAAGGGTCAAACACACTGTATGGCAGGTGCAACAAATTGGCGACCACTAAGGTACTTGATAAGAAATGACTTTGTTCCTCTGAAATCGAACCCCATGAAACCTAATATTCCCTCAAATTTTGCCTTAGCCTGAATTAAGGAGGATGAAGTCCCATGTGACAGCCAGCAATTCAAGTAAATCAAAGGGAATTAAGAGGTCTACATTGGACTGTTCTTTAAAGGATCCAACTCTTATAAAAATATTCAACCTTTTGCATGTCCTAGGCTGTAAAATAAACCCAAAAAAGGTTCAAATTCTATAGCCAAGGGTTACATACTTGGGAAAAGAGAGATAGACCAAAAACGGATAGATTCCATAGTGTGACTCCTACTTCTCTGAGATGTTATCTCACTCCTAGCTTTCCTAGATCTCGTGGGATATTACAGATACAATATCGTTGGGTTCACTACCAAAGCAGCCCCACTCTCAGAGTTGCAGAAAAAGAACACTGGCTGGAATTGGACATCCAAATATGCAAAAGCAGTAATTGATTTAAAACAAGCCCTCGTGACATCACCAGCCTTACTAGTCCCCAGTCTTGATTTACCTTACACTCAGAAATTGCAACCACAGACCATACAATAGCTGCCGTTCTACTACAGGAGTGGCATGGTAGGCCAAACCCAGTGGCCTGCACCTTCAGTGTCCTACAGCCTGTGGAACAAGGGACAATCACTCATGTGTGAACGACACCTTCTCTCAGTTTTTTGGGCAGTCCAGTACTTCAATTGTATTATTGGTTTAAGTCCATCTTAACTGAGGACATCCTAATCCAACTCCTGCAAATCAAAGACAGCTCAGTGAGCCATATCCGAGCTGCATGAGGTCTGCTGCTTCAAGGTCGGGACATCATGGTCAGATGCCCACCTTCCTAGCCCATAACCTAAGTTATGGCGAAGACCCACGCAACTGCCAAATAATAGCAGCAAAACACCCCACTGGCCCTTTCATCCCAAAGCAGCTCGAGGGATAGTTAGGGATGAGACAAAAGGAGAGAAACTTAAGTCAAAATCTATGTAGATGGATCCTCCACAGTGGAGGATGGCAGTCAGCTATGGCATATGTATAACAGGCACACAGGGACAATCACTCATTGAATTTACTTTAAAATTACTTGGCATCTAAATGCCCAAGCTGCAGCTATAGTCTGTGTGCTCAGCCACACCTATCTGTTCCCTTCACCTGCAGACATATACTCTGATAGCATGTATGTGTGCAAAAGCCTCACTGAATTTTTACCATTAAGGGAAACTAGAGGTTTTATCTCTGCGAACAGGAAGCCCCTATCATCAGGCCCCTTATTAAAATATGTACCACAGGCACCAGTGGAAGGAAATATGGCAGAATTAAAGTTAGGAGCCATGACAAAGCATCCCCAAAAGGCAACTGTAAAGCAAATGAGTTAGCTAAAAGAAGTGCTCGTGTAGGAGAGTTCTGTCAAGCCACCCATAGGAGAGCAGTGTGGTCACTGTGAGCCAAATAAACATAGAGGACCTTAGGCAAGCACAACACCACCATGATTCCTGGAAACAGATTTTGTAAGGAAACACAGGCTGGTAGCATGTAACCGGACTCTCTGCCGCACCGCACACTGCCCCCAAAGCGGCTGTGGAGGGGATGAGACTGTCACACACCTCCTTCTGGAATGTGCCTACGCAAAGGAAGTCTGGAGAAGAATGCAGTGGTGTTTGTCGAGGTTCGTCTCGAGCAGCTCTGTGACGCGGAACTCCATTCTCTACGATCTGTTCCCCAGGACACACACCGAGGTGAATACTAACTGTGCCTGGAGGATCATCAACTCGGTCAAAGACGCTGTGTGGTCTGTCCGAAACCTGTTGATCTTCAGCTGAAGGAGCTGACCCTGACTGAGTGTTGCGGACTGGCACATTCCAAGGTCCAGGACTACATGTTGAAGGATGTGCTAAAGCTTGGGGCAGCTGCCGCCAAGGCACAGTGAAGAAAGATCACCGTGTAATATCTGCCTGCCAAAGAAGTACAGGGGGCCCACTCAGTAAGTGGGCTCTGCTGACGCTTCAGCTAAATATATGGATGATAAATGTACAGTCCCGTCCATATGAATGATTAATTCTGATCTCTGTATGTAAAGAAATGGAATGTATATGTATGAATGGCATGATCAATTGTCCAGATCATCAAAATGTTTTTTGAATAAAGCATATTTTTGAAATTAAAAAAATGTAAACCAAATAAAAGCCTATGGTACTCAACACAGCTGCTCTCACCACCTTGAGTTATGTATGGCAGATGACACTGCCCTTGAGCAAGTGACAAGACCAAGGTGAGCCCAGATACTAAGGACACCGCCCCCGCACCCCATCGCTCTCCCATTGTTATTGCAGTTTCAATGCCCAAACAATCCTCAGACGATCTAATTGACTTAACAGAGGACACTTTAACACATTGGGACAACTCACTAGTAACTAACAGCACAGACATTTGCACACTCCCGACAGTTTAGATATGACAGAACTTCCCATTAATCCCCTGATGGATAAGGAAATCAAAAAATCCTGAGTTCTTATAACTCAGGCCCCAGAAGGCGCATCCACAACACTGATACTGGACAATACTAAGAGACTAGTGCGGACAAAGAAAAGACAGACTGAACCATATCGTCAGGCAGAAACATTTGGCATTCAGAGCATCACCACTCAGGGGAATGACAGAACATGAATATGGAAACCTGGTGGATCTGTATTGCAAGGCCCACAGAGACAGAGGATTCAGGACAAACTGATGAGTCTCTGCTGGGTGCCTATTTAATGAATGTACTGAGTCATTAATCCAGTTGATCCTGACGGCCACCCAAGGCGAGGTGCAACTGTTTCTGATGGTCCGCACTCATATGCAATTCACATCTCTCTATAGATCCAGTGGGACCAACTCATGTTCTTGTAATTTCTGACAGGATTAACTAGGTTAGCAAAGTAGCCCACAGATCAAAGATCAGTTACTTACAGTTCAGACAATTGCCTGTTTCCTTTCAGACATCATTTAATCTCTTTACAGTGACTTTCCTACAAGTTTCTATCCAAACTATAGTTTCCCAGTGTTGTTCACTCAGTATAACCTCTATTCACTGAATTCACTTCATTGTATTGCTAATCCTTTGGTCATAACAACCACTTCATAGTACCAAACAAAAACTTTTGGGTTCCAAGTTGACCGTCTCATTCCAGTCTTTTCCAATCACTCCATGGCCAGGCACATTGACACACCAACAGCTGATAAACCAACACACTTGACAAACACTAGGAAATGAGGCCATAGCCACTAGGAACCAAGGTTGAAACATACTATGCATCTACACCAAATTAAAATTCCCATTTCTTAAAGAAAACTTGGGGAAGGGTTAGGACATATGTATTACACCTGTTCTAAATTATTCAGCTCTTAGATAAGGATAAAAACAGAAACAACTGTCATCTCTCCTCAGGACAACGATGACCACACTTAGCTTAATCAACATCTAATTCATTCCGATCATCATCATCAATCCCGGAAACAACACACAAGAAACATTGAACAGACGAAGGTGAATGTGAGGATGGTGTGTTATGGGCACACCCCAATAAAAGGCTAATGTTTGGGTGCAACAACCTGTGGGCAGTATTTCGGAAAACAAATGGGAGCTCAGATGGTTGCGAAAAATCACGAGTCTCAAACAACGGGTGCCCTAAGATAGAATGCATAGCAAGTGACCCAGAAACGGGATTGGAACTTGGGCAGCGGTGTACCAGGAACCTCACAGAGGGAAAGTTCATTCTATACAAAATTAGAAATGGCCCAAAACCAGCTGCAGAGGCACCCCAACCCATTTGTCCTGAACCACCCCCCAGTCCACAAAAGGGATGAGTTGTAAAACCCATTGGAAAAGTCCTGTATGATGACAACTACAATGAATTGGTACTGTAGTGGTGAATTTAGTAGGAAACCAACTGCTAGAGTGGTGCTCGCCCCAACTTAAAGAAACTATACCATCAATTGATCTGTAGATTATTGGAATGGGAGATAGGGATAGACGAAGGGAAGGCTAAAGCTGGAATGGAGAAGTGACATAAAAGGGAAATACTGAATGATTTAGCGACAGCATATGGGGCAGAGGTATCAACCATTAATGCTCTTGATTTTGGGCAAACTGGATAATAAACTCAGAGTCCTGATCCAACAAGTTAAACAGACTTTGGACACAATTAATGAGAATAGTCAGCAATGTATCAAAAGCGAACTAGTTGGGACTAAAGTTGGTAGCCCTATGGTAGCTGTGTTTGAAGGACATGCCAAAACAATTAACCAGATAAGAAAAAATAAATTGAAAGATGACAGCAGACAACAGAATTGGACCCTATGCAGCATACGTGGAGACAGTGAATGATAGAACAGTTGACAGAAAGTCTCAATCAGGTTAATCAGGGACAGGTTTATTTAGGGGAAATAAACACCCCAAATTATCAGACTGCCAACTAAGGCAACTAACCAAAGTCTGGTTCAATGACAACTGTCAAGGAACTTCTGGGAAAGTATTAGGGATGGTATTAGAGCTCCCAACAATCACTGACAACAGAATTGGACTAAGGGTGTTTGAAGTAGAAAAGATAGGCACTATTCAAGAGGATCTAAACATCGGATATGATGGCATCATACTGTACACAGTGGAGAAGGAAGGGAGGTTCATAGACACTACTCTGGATGGATGTCAATAAACTAACACAGTGATAAGCTGCCCATACCCAATTTATTTGAATGAACATACACTGTGTGGCTTCAAGATAGACACCAGTCTGAATTGCCTCATAGAGACTGGCAACCTGGGTAGCCTCAGGGGCAAAGGGGAATATTGCCTCACAACTTCACTTAGCACATATCACTGTGGAATGGCAAAATGCAAGGTCACCAAAACCTTGTTTTAGGCCACACAGACCTGCTGGAGTAGTCCTAACTCAGCTGATAAATAAACACAAAAGGGAAAAGGTAGAATTTAATGAAAGTGAGCAACTCCAGCAAATTCTGGGGTAATATCTGGAGAAGTAAAACACTGGTCTCAAACCCCTGCGGGAGGAGTTACACTAAATTCGAATCCAATTGGCCACAGCCCATAGAACCTTCACAAGGCAGTACAGCAGGCCAACAATGCCAAAGAACGAAAAAAAAAACAAAGTTACAACTTGGAGGAAGTATGGCTGGAACTGGGGCTCCAACATACAAATCCATCCCTGGGTTCATCTTGTGTCACATGTGTCTGCTTTGTCAATCCTGGTTACCCTGGTATACCTCACCATCTTCAAGAGTGTGGTGCTGGAAGAACTTAGCAGGTCAGGCAGTATCCAAGGAGCAGGAAAATTAATGTTTCAGCCAGGAATGAGGCTGGGGGCTTCGGGGGTGGAGTGATAAATGGGAGGGGTTAGGGCTGGGGGAAGGTAGCAGAGAGTGCATCAGGTGGATGGAGGTGTGAGTAAAGGGGATATGTCAGAGGGGAGGATAGAGCAGAAGAAAGATGAACAGATGGGACAGGTCATGAGGGCGGTGCTGAGCTGCAAGGTTGGAACTGGGATGAGATTGGGACAAGGGAAATGAGGAAACTGATGAAATCCACATTGATGCCATGGCGTTGGAGGCGGAAGACGAGGCATTCTTTCTCCAGGCATCAGGTGGTAAGGGAGTAGTGATGGAGGAGGCCCAGGACCTTCATGTCCTCGGTGGAGTGGGAGGGGGAGTTGAAGTGTTTGGCCACGGGGTGGTGAGGTTGCTTGGTGCAAGTGTCCCAGTGATGTTCTCTGAAGCGCTCTGAGAGTAGGCAACCACTCTCCCCCAATGTAGAGAAAACTGCATCAAGAGCACTGGATACAAGAAATGACGTGTGGAAGTACAGGTGAAACTTTGAAGGATGTGGAAGCTTGAGTTTGAGTTTCCGTCAGGTACTCCAGATTCCTTCTACAGTCCAAAGATTTGCAAGTTAGCTGGATTAGCCATGCTACATTAGCCATAGTGTTCAGGGATGTGTAGGTTAGCTGCCTTAGCCACAGTTACAGAGTTACAGAGATAGGGTGGATTGGGTCTGGTGGGAAGCTCTTCAGAAGGTCAGTTTCCACACTATGGGGATTTTGGGGGGCACAGTATAAATTGATTCCAAGGAAGAAGAACGATATTAAGGTGACCAGCAGGCTATTTTCAAAACAGAGCAAGTCTTTGTAAATCTGCAGCATAAAGGGACTTAGAAGTTCTAGTTTAGGATTCTATTAAAGTTAACATGCAGCTTCAGTTGACAGTCAGGAAGACAAATAAAATTTTAGCATTCATTTCAAGAGGGCTAGAATAAAAGAGCAGCAAATTGCTGTTCAGTTTATATAAGGCTCTGATCAGGTTACATTTGGAATATTATGAGCAGTTTTGGGTCCCATATCTAAGGAAGAAAGCGTTGGCCTCAGAGGGACCCAGAGGAGGATCACAAAAATGATGCTGGGAATCTTGTCACATAATGAGTGGTTGAGGACTCTGGGTCTGTACTGGATGGGGTTTAGAAGGATAGCGAGGGGTTGTGACTGCAACTTACAGAATAATAAGAGACCTAAACAGTGTGGACAAGGAGAAAAGGTTCCGCTAGTAAGAGAGGCTAGGACCTGAAGGCACAGCCTCAGAGCGAAGGGACAACCCTTTAGCACTGAGATGAGGGGGAATTTCTTCAACCAGAGCATGGTGAAAGTTTGAAATTCATTGCTGCAGAGTGCTGTGGAGACTAAGTCATTGAGCGTACTTAAGACAAAGGTAGATAGTTTTTGATTGTTAAGGGGATCAGAGTTACATGGTGCAGGCAGGAGAATGGAGTTGAGAACTACATCAGTTATGATTGAATGCAGAGCAGACTCAGTTGGTTGAAAGACCCTGTTCTGTTGTTATGTTTCCTGGTTTTATTTGAAGTCTATTATCTCCATCCCAGGAGGTAACTATAGAGGTTCATCAGGGTAGTGTCTGATGCCTGACCATCTTCATCTACCTCATCAATGACCTTCCTTCCATTATAAAGTTAGAAGAAGGGATGTTCATTGATGGTTATGTAATATTTTTCAATATTTACTTCTCCTCAGATACTGAAGCAGTCTATGTCCACACGCAACATGACCTGGACAATCAATTGGCTTGGGCTAATAAGTGGCAGGTTACATTTGAGGCAGACAAATAATGGACAATGATTATCTCAAGCAAGAATCAATCTAACCATTGTGCCTCAATGTTCAATGGCACGACCACTGCTGAATAGAGTCATAGAATCATAGAGCACAGAAGCTGGCCCTTAGGTCCAACCTGTCATTGCCAACCAGGTTTCCCAATCTATTTGCTTGTGTTTGGCTCATATTCCTCTAAACTTTTCCCATTCATGTTCCTGTCAAAATGTCTCTCAAACGTTGAAACTGTACCTCTATCTACCACTTTCTCTGGCAGGTCATTCCATATATGTACCATCTTCTGTATGAAAAAAGTTGCATCTCTTTTAAACCTTTCTCCTCACACTTTAAAATTGTGTCATCCAGTTTTGATCTCCCCTGCCCTATGGAAAAAAACACAGCTATTCTCCTTATCTATGCCCCTTATGATTTTATGCCCATTCCAAGATGGCAACAGCAGAGCAGGCAGCATTCAGGCACCTCAGCCCAAGGCTCATCAATCCATCTGCTTTATTTTCCCCCATTTCTTCCTTTCTCATTTTTTTCTAAAATTTGTTTTTAAAATTCTGTTAAGAAAACTTAACGTGGAGTGGCTGAGAGCTGTACCTCCAAGGGGGTTGGAGGCTTGGAGTGCGTGGAGCAGCTGAGAATTTGAATGGAGTGGGTTGGAAGTCTGAAGCAGCCGGGGGCTAGAGCAGAGTGGGCTGGAGGCTGGGAGTGGCTGGGAACTGCAATGTTTTGTTTATCTAATTGTAATGTTTATCCTTTTAAACATGTTTTACTTCTAAGAATCACTGTAAAGTAATGTATTTTTTTTTTCTCTTTTTGTATCTAAGATTTTTACCTTGGTACTTTGTACTTAAGATGGTGCCATGAAAAGTGACATTGTAAACTTTTCACTGTACTTATGTACATGAGACAATAAAGGATATCCTATATTCTATATTCTACTCTAAATCTCAATAAGGTCACACCTCAACCACCTACACTCTAAGGTAAAAAGCCACAGGCTATCCAGAGTCTCCTTATAACTGAAACTCTTCAGTCCCAGTAACATACTTGTAAATCTTTTCTGCACCTTTTCCAGTTAATAATATCCTTGCTATAGCAGTGTAACCAGAACTGTACATAGTTTTCCAAAAGTGGCCTGATCATCCTGTACAGTCACAACATCGCATCCCACCTCCTATACTCAATGGTCTGAGCAATGAAGGCAAGCATGTCAAATGCCTTCTTCACCACCCTGTCTACCCGTGATGCCACTTTGAAGGAAACATGCACCTGAACCCTCTGTTTGACATAACTCTCCACGGCCCTACTGTGTAAGTCCTGCCCTTAGTTGTCTTAACAAAATGCAACACCTCACATTTATCTAAATTAAAACCTATCAGCCAGTCTTCAGCCCATTGGCCTGGCTGATCAGATCCCATTGTACTTTCAGATAACTTTCTTCATTGTGCACTATATCATCAATTTTGGTGCCCAATATCAACATTCTCAGGGTTACCACTGACTAGAAACTGAACTGGACTAGCCAAATAAATAACATAATTGCTTAACTGCACCACTGATGAATGCTGTGTAGCAGTTTGATCTCCCCTTCCAACGTGCAGAAGGATGTGAGGCACTGAGCAGATTAATAGAGAGTGGATTCCAAGGAAGTAATTTTGCAAAAGTAGGTATCTGTGCAACATGTCCCATTGTTACTTTTAGTTTTTATATAATAAGAATCTGGCAATGCACTAACTGAATGTAACAATCTACACATCTGAGTCGTAACGGTGGCACAAACTGCATAAATTTCATTGCTAATATATCTTACAATTATATTGTGAATTGTCAGGTCTATGACAAGTTGATTAGTGAGAACAGAATTTCTACTTCTATTGCATTCAAAGTGAATTCACGTGTTTAAAAGTAAATGCCTGAAGACTAAGAAAGTTTCTGAAAAGCTATAAGTTGCTTCACATTTGGGACATGGTACCACACAAATATCTGTTGCGCAAGACTTTATTATTTAATCTATTCAACACAGAAATAAGGCTCATAATCTGGAGTTTATTCCTGAAATAGTATCATCATGGATAAAAGATCATGCCAAATAAAAATAAATCCAAAACAAAATCCTCGAATTTAAAGTACAGCAGTTCCACCTGAATAAATATGTTATGAAAACTGTTCATATTTTTATCGTGTGAATTCATTTACATCATGGTTATGTAAGCAGAAAAACTTCAATAATCAATTGGTAGTACATAAGTATGACAGTTTTCTTTGGTAAATCAAAAGATACTGACAAATTTGAGTAACATAAAGCATAAGCTGCTTAATGGCATGCACTTAGCACAAATATATCCAAACGTAGTTTTTGCACACGATATGTTGTTCAGTTTGTGTATGTTTATTTAAATAATGCAATGAGAACATTTCGGCTGCGGTTAACAAGCTTAATAATCATTAAACAGGATTGTTTCCTGAGAATGCAATGGAATTTTTCAATTACATTAAAGAACATTGTCGATTTTGGAAAATAAAAGGCGACTGTATTCTTGGTGAAAAACAAACTAATGAGTATATTGGATTTCAAACTATGATGACATATATGATATAGACCATGACAGTCTATTCTGAAGTAATACATTCAAAACTACTCCCTCATTCAAAATGATCATGGGTAATTATTTAACTCAGTGCCCTGTTCTCGCTTGCTTCCCATATCCTTTGATTCCCATAGTCTTAAAAACTATATCTAACTGTACCAGAGTATGCCAGAAACGAGATCGGCAAAAAAGGAGAAAGTATATTCCAGTTAGTTTGACCACTGTAGTGGTGAAGTTGCTGAAGTCAATCATAAAGGAGGAGCTAACTGAACACTTGGAAAAACAAAGCTCAATTCACCAGTGTTTGCCTGATTTCATGAAGAGCAAGTCATGCTTGACAAACTTGCTGGTGTTATTTGAGGATGAAACTAGCAAATAAGATAATGCAGATCTGGGGTATACCTAGATTTCAAGAAGGCATTTGACAAGGTGGTCATAAACAACTGATCCAGAAGGTTAGATCCCAAACCATTAAGGCTAGAGTATTGGCTTGAATAGAAGGTTTGCTCACTGATGGAAAGCAGAGGATCAGGATAAACGGTTCTCTGAATAGTGAACTCTAACTAGCAGTGTGTTACAGGGCTCAGTTCTTGGACCTCGCCTATTTACAATCTATATAAATGGTTTGCAAGCAGGGACAGAGTGTAACAAAACAAAGTTCATGTATGATACAAAAACAGGTAAGGAAACAAGCAGTAATGATGAGATAAAGAGTTTATAAATAGATGTTGATAGGCTAGGAGAATGGGCCAGAACCTGACAGATGGACAAGTTTGAGGTATTCCATTTTGGCCAGAAAAATAAAAAGCAAATTATTATTTAAGAAGTAGGCAGATTCCGAGTTCATAGTTAGAGGGATCTGGGTGTCTTTGTGCATGAATCGCATAAAGTAGTTATGCAGGTTTTTGCATATAATAAGAAAAGCAAATGAAATCTTGGCATTTATTGCAAAAGGATTAGATTATAAAAGTAATGTTGTCGCAAATAAGGAAAACATTGGTGGGACCATGTCTGGAATACTGTATCCAGTTCTGGTCTCCTCACTTGAGAAAGGATGTGATGGCACTGGAGGCAGTTCAGACGAAGTTCACCAGGTTGATTCCAGGGGTGAAAGGGCTGTTGTACCAGAAGCGGTTCAATAGCTTGGGCTTGCACTCACTGGAGTTCAGAAGAATGAGAGCCAATCTAAGTAGGGTATATAAAATGCTAAAGAGGAATGATAAGGTGGACATTGAACAGATGTTCTCCTTATGGCACAGTCTTGAATAAGAGGACATAGATACAGAGTGAGAGGATGTAAGCTCAAAACTGAAATGAGGAGAAACTACTTCATTCCGAGTGTTCTGAATCTGGGAATCAGCCACTGAGTGCAGTGGAGGTAGAACTAATCAACAAATTCTAAAAAGAAATGGATATGTTTCTAATGAAAAGTGGGACAAAAGTCTGTGGGAAGCAGGCAGGAATGTAGAGTTGAGACCAAGGTAAGATCAGCCATGATCATATTGAACAGTGAAGCAAGCAAGCTCGAAGGCTTGAATTGCCTACTCCTGCTCCTATTTCCTATGTTCCTATCTTCCCCATTGTTCTTTTAATTTCTCACTACAAAATTAGGTCAAATAAAATTAAATTAACAAATCATTTTGGTCATTCAACTTTTTTCAGTTTATAGTTTCAGCATGATCATTCTTTATATAAAGTACCATTTGTTTTTTTTTAACAGGAATACCTTTACATATACAGATAATTTATACACAAGATTGTGCAGTTGTTAAAATTCAAGGCTCCAAATCCAGGTTCTCTTTGAGACTGAGTTTTGATACTGATCTAAAAAAGATTGCAATGCATGGCCCTTGTTTTCAAGTGGAATATAAACTTCATTTTTCATAGGTGAGTTAACTGTCCAACAAACAAAACTTTAAAGATAAAACCCATGCATGCAGGTCTTGTTGCAAAGCTTCCTTGGCCTTAATATCATAAGGTTATATTGAATGGTTTTTCTTCCCCAGCATTGTTTCATTTTATTTAATGCATTTTTAGGAAAATTAACTGCTTATATGAGTATATTATTATTTTGTGCTTGACCACAGCTCTGGAAACAACTTGCGTTTTTCAACTGCCAAGTTTTATTTTTAGTTTTATAACATCTGAATGAGATGTTATAATTACTATTTTATTTTTTTGCAGCATGGTGAAATTCCAACAAACTGTATTTAGGATTAATTTAACACAAGATTAATTAATAGCACTAATGGATTATAATATCAGAATGTATAGACACAGTTCAATGATTTATTTTGATTATTCTAGTTGTTCATGATGTTTCCACTTGGATTACTGAATTTGAGAATTCTTTTTAAAAAAGCTTGCATCAAAATGTTTGTTCATAAAATACCTAGGTACAAGTTCAGTGTAGCTATAATCCTTTAAAATCAATTATGTTCAATAATGGTGTCACATTGACCTTTTCCATATATCCTCCTTTGCTGATATTTTGGTTTTGAATATTACACACTTTGTAGGAGGAAGTATCCTGCCAACAAATTCATTGAGAATTACAATTTTAAATATTCACAGTAGGTGGCAGGATTGCCACAATTACAGACATTCGACAAAGAGAACTGCGGAGATAGCAAAAACATAAGAAATAGAAACTGAAGTAACTAATTTGTCTTAAAGTTTGTCCAGTCATTCAACAAGATCATGACTGATCTTCTATCTCAAAGGTATTTTTCTATGTAATCGATTAGTGTCTTTCATAAACAAAGCAGTGTCAACCTAACTATTGAAGCATTTTGTTAAAGGGGAGAGTGAGAAGCTCAAAGTTATTGTAGGAATGGTAGGAATGGTATTTATGTAGCATTGGTAGGATTGGCATAGGGAAAAGATTGAGGTTTGGGAGAGTGAATGTATGAGATTAAAAAATAGGATCTCAAAAGTAGTAATCTCTGGTTTGCTCCCAGTGCCAAGCTCGAATGAGGGAAGGAATAAAAGGATAAGGAGATAAATGAATGGTTGAAGAGATGGTGTAATGTTCAGGGATTCAGGATCTTGGATCATTGGAATCTCTCCTGAGGCAAAAAAGGCCTGTTCAAAAAGGATGGGTTTTATCTGTACTGGAAAGGGTTCAGTATCATAGTGAGATTTGCTAGTTCTACCAAGGGAGACTGTAAACTATTAGAGAGAGTGCATGGAGGATCCTAGGTAGCAGAGTAAGTAGAAAGATAGATGAAAATGGCTCTGAATCTGAAAAGAACAAGTTAAGTAGAAAAGGCAGACAAGAGCAATTCAAAGAATCAAGTAACTCTTGAAAATTAAATTACTTTTATTTCAATGAAAAAAGTCTTACAGGTGTGGCTGACGAATCAAGGCATGTTTGGGAACATACGATAGGGACATTATAGCTATTACAGAAACTTGGCTGAGGGATGGATAGAACTGGCAGCTCAATGTTTCAGGTGATACAGGAAGGATAGAGAGCGAGGCAAAAAAGGAGGGATGGTGGCATTTTTGATAAAGAAAAACATTACTGCTGTTAACTAGAGAAGATATTTCTTAAAAATCATCCAGTAAAAATATATGGGTTGAAATTAGAAATAAGAAAAGAATGATCACCTTGATGGGATTGTACAATAGGCCCAATGAATAGTCAGAAATAATTAGAGGAACAAATGCGTAGAGATTTCTGATATGTGAAAGAATAAGGTTTTGATAGGAGGTGATTAAATTTTCCAAGCATTGACTGGGACAACCATGTTGTTAAAGATTTGGATGGTGAAGAACTTACTATAGGTGTTCAAAAAATTTTCTTTATTGATATGAAAAAGTTCCTATGGGAAAAAGAGTAGAGCTTGACCTTCTCTTGGGTAATACAGCAGAGCAAGTGACTATCGTGATAATAGGGGAACACTTTTGGTCTAGTGATCATAATTCTATTATTTTTAAAGTAGTTATAGAAAAGTATAAGCCTTCCATAAAAGTTAAAGTTTTAAATTGGAGTAAGGCAAATTTTAATGGTATGAGCCAAGAACTTGCAAACGTTGATTTGAGTAGACTGTTCACATGTAAAGGGACATTTGATAAGCGGGAGACTTTCAAAACTGTGATAACGAGAGTTCAGAGTCATTATGTTCCTGTCAGAGTGAAAGATAAGGCTGGTAGGATTACAGATCAATTGGCTAATAAAGATATGGAGGTTCTAGTCAAGAATTAAAAAAGAATCATACATTAGATAAAAACAAGTGTATTCAAATGAACCTCTCAAACAGTATCAAGAGTATGGGGCATTCTTAAAAGGGAATTCAGGAAAGCAAAGAGAGGAAGGAAATGAGATAGTTTTGGCAGATAAGGTTAATGATAATCCGAAAAGTTTCCACAAGTACATTAAGAGCAAGAGTGCAACTAGAGAGAGAGCAGGGCCCCTTAAAGATCAAAGAGGTTATCTTTGTGTTAAGCCTCAGGAGATGGGAGAGATATTAAATGAATCGCTCACATCAGCTTTTACTATGGAAAAAGAAATAGGCTTGAGAACTCAGGGAAATAAATATTGATGTTTTGAAAACAGTTCACATTGCAGAAGAAGTGCTGGAGGCCTTTGAATATTTAAAGATGAATAAATCTTTGGGATCTAGTGTGGCCCAGGACATTGTAAGAAGTTAGGGAGGAAATTGCATGGTCCTTTGCAGTTATGATCACTCACAGCAACATCCTCTATAAAGAGAGTTGTCCCTGTTCCACAGTATCCCTGACCATCACCATTCAGCCCCCTTTCACTGTAGGTCTCCTCCTCAGATGAAGTAGGCTGAATGAGCTATCTATTGAAGATGAATGGTGTCTTTCACACATCCCAGCCATGTACAGAAAGTGCTGGAATGACATTTCCTTGTGTGGTTGAGTTGAAGAATCAACTTCTATTTTTGCACGGAAAATAACCTTTCTGTGCCTCCTGGGTTTTACACAAATTTCACATAACTGACCAATGGGTCGGTAAGGCTTTTGGTACAAAATCACACATGCATCTTCCAAAGTCAGGGCCACTATTATGAGGATCAGGTGAACATTGTGCTCTCTCCATCACAATACCTTTGTGTACTGTTAAAGGTTTTGGAAAACCTAAAAAATGCACTTTATTAGAAAGAAAAGAAAAATAATTTTCCTCATCTCTATTTTAAATGGGGACTCACTTATTTTTAAGCTATGACCATTTGCTCTAGGTTCTCCAAAACCAAACAACCCTTCAATATTCACTTGATGAAGTTCCATCAGGACCTTTTATGTTTCAAATAAGTCACTATTCTCTATTCTAAATTCCAAAAGATACAAGCTTAGTCTATCTTGCCTTTCCACATAAGACACCTGTATATTCCAGGTATTAGACTGGCAAATCTTCTTTGAACTGCTTCCAATGCATTAGAATAGTCAAATTACAAATTGATCACTACAATTTTTTTAAAAGTTTGACAGCTGAAAAACATTTCTGTACCTGTTTCACCTCCATTGATTGACAAGCACTCTGGGGAGGTCACAGGTGAAGTTAAGTGCCTTTTTAACAATAGTTGAAGTTGACCACCGTGTTGGAAAGTGAGGACTGCAGATGCTGAGAACAGAGTCGAGAATGTGGTGCTGGAAAAGCTCAGAGGTCAGGCAGCATCCGAGGAACAGGAAAGTCAACATTTCAGGCAAGATCCCTTCATCAGGAATGAGCCTGAAATGTCGATTCTCCTGCTCCACTGTATTGGAAAACTGAGGCAGGCTTTCTAACCGGCCTGACTCTATGTCTGCCTTCTTCAAACATTCCAGCACAGCTCACAGAATGTGCTGGAAATATGACTTCAGTCTCTGACGAAGTATTATTGGACTCAAAGCATGAAATCTGTTCTTTTCTTGACAGATGCTGCGAGGGGTTGGTGACGATTCGCCGCTGATGATTAGCCACTGCTGGCTCGCCATCAGCGTTTCTCCACTGTGGTCGTTTGATCTCTGGAGACTATTTGCCACCCAAAATATATATATGTAGTGATTGTTTCCCTCCCGCCTACTTCATACTTTTCAGGCCCCTTTATTTATTCAACTACATACTACATATTGATAATAAAAGAGGTAAAATAATATTGATTTGTATATAAAAATGAGTTACAAACTTTAACCAGAAAAAGGAAATATATTTTAAAACTCTTTATAATGGCAGTAAAATCTCACATTAATATTAAACAATGAAATTTCAGTTCATTTTATAGTTATGTGCTGTTCCTCTATGATATTCCAAACAATCTCTTTCAAAAACAATTTTTTTAATTCTATCGTCTGCGTCTCAATACTTTTTTAGCTTTATTTGTGGTGGCCCCTTTGTTCACATCGCCAAAACTTAATACTTGAATTACTCTTGGATAGTTTATCAAAAATATATATAAAACCATCATGGTAAAACTTCTTATTTCCATGTTTACTAATAATTTCTGTTTCCATACTAAAAATTCCAGTTACAAAAATACAAGCTTAAAAAAAACTTACTGTAATGAAAATAAGTTGTTACTGAAACAACGCAAACACTACCTTAACCAACATAATGACAATTTTTTATGCCACCAATATTCAAAATATACGACTTACTTGCGGTGGCGAATCGTCTTCAGTGGCCAATGGGCGGTGGCTAAGCATCCTCGGTGGTCAAAGGGCAATGGCTAATCATCGGCGGCAAATCTGCTGTGGTGAATGGTCCCATCCCTGCTGCTAGGCTTGCTGCGTTTCTCTAGCACCTCCTGTTTTTGTTTCAGATATCCACCATCTGCAGTTCATTATATTATTTACTTCTCTGTTTGATGTTTACTGTTGAGTGGTATCTGAGGCTTCGCATTCCTACAGAACAAGTATTCCAAATGTATTCCAAATGTTTTATCATCTCTTGATAAAGAAAACAGGTGGAGTGATATGCTGCCCTTTGAAAATCATAAGCTTCCTTATATGCAGGAGGCCATCAGTTGCTGATAATTATTTTTTGATGCATCATACATCAACTCTGACTTTTAAAAACTTAGAAAATGTAGAATATAGGAGGAATAGACGACTTGGCCCTTCGAGCCTGTTCTGTCATTCAATCACCTTCATGGCTAATCCTCTAGCTCAACGTAATATTCACACTTTCTCTCCATACCCTTTGTTACATTTAACATCCAAAGCCCACTGCATCTCTTTATTTAATATGTTAAGTGACTTGGACTCCACATCTTTCCATGATAGAGAATTCCATAGATTCACTACCTTCTGAGGAAAAGTATTTTTTCTCATCCCAGTTCTACTTGGCTTACCCTATATTCCAAACTGTGACTCTTGGTTTTAGATTGCTCTACCAGGAAAAACATCCTCCTTCCATCTAGTTAGTCCAGCCTGTTAGAATCTAATAAGATTCAATCAGATCCCCTCTAATCCTTCTAATCTTCAGTGATTACAGGCCCGATCAGACAGTCCCGCCATCTCTCGTAAGTATACCCTTTCTTAGGCAGAGAAACCAAAAGTGCATGTAATATCTAGTTGTGGTCTCAGCAAAGCCCTGCAAAGACATCACTTTGAACAGGCAGGCCAGCAGACAATAACAAGGACACTGGTGGAGTGGCATTGAACAACAAGTTTGTGCTCCATAGAGAACTGCCAATCTCTTGGTGTAAAGATCCAAATAATATGTTGGGCAGATTTTGAGACATATTGCATGTTCCTTTGAATGATGATGCCAGTGATAAATTTTCATGCTGCCTACAACAATGAATGCAGGGTGTTTGTCTATCAGAAATATTTTTTCACAGATTTTCAAATTTCACAGCCATGTTTGACTTTCTAAAGCCATGTGTTCCAGACCGAGCCAGTGGTGAACCAAGTACTTAAGTACAGCTGTGACATGTTTGTCCCTCAAATAGTTTGGAAGATTATTTTGGAAAATAAAACCTCACTGAGTGCAATATCTTTAACGCCCAGATGGAAAAGAGCAGCAACATCATGGAACACTGTAATGAATCATAATGTGATGTTAGCAAGTTCATTTCAAAGGACACACCTTTCCTGAAGGGTATTCCTTTATCACTGGAACTAAGTTTTCTTACTAAACTCCTTGGCAGCACCATCTACACAAGGCCAATAAGTAGATCAAAGAGTGACACCTGCCTCATCAGTTGGACCAGGAGAATGTCTTTTAACAAGGTAGCACGCACCTGGATGTGTAACATGCTCTTTAAATTGGGTTGAGAGGAGGGAATGAAAAATTAGATCCAACTGCCCTATCCAGACATTGCTCGTACAGTTTGTAATCAACGGGTAGGAATCAGAGAGTTTCCCATTCAGATCTGAAGTCTGGCAAAGCTGCCATTTTCTGTTGCTTTGTTTGTGTTGCACAGAACCTTTGACTGAGTCTATCAGGAAGAATGAGACCCTGAGAGGAGTGGCTATTGCATGCAGCAGAGAACTGCAGGTCAAAGCCTCGCTGGACATAGATGATGTCAATGTTTTCTGCTTGGTTCCACTGTCAGTGTGCAGAGTCATTAGCACCTGTGACCAATTCAAACTGGCCTCGGGAGCCAAGATAAATCAAGGCAAAACCGAGGCTGTGCACTTTGAAAGCTGAGCTGACAGTCCCTTATCCCCTTCACTGTCAGGACAAATCACCTGAAGATGCTGGGAATATGGTTGGTGGGGGGGGGAGGGGCAGGTCCTGTGCAAAAACTTGGGAGGCATATCGGCAGGGTGAGACACAAATGTGATTGTGGGAGCACCGCTCGTTCTCCATTGTGTGTAAAAACCTGATCATGAGCTGTGAGTTACTGTCGGTGTTGCTACTCATGCCACAGGTCTGGCCCACTCTCTGAACCTGTGCCTTTGTAGTCACCTGAGCCACTTTCCACTTCATCTAATATTCAATGATGGATCATGTCCACAGGAACACCACACACAAAGCTCTGCATGAGAGGGAGAAAATATACCAATGCCATCCTCGGCCTGATAAGCCACCTTTTTGTGTGGCCGCATCAAGCTGTCTATAGCCTCTTGGTACACATACACGAAGTGTAACTACGTGCAAAGGGTCAACCCATCACCGGTGTTGAGAAGAATACATCTGGACTCAGCACTGTAAAATGCTCCCAAGTAGTTGGGCCACTTTGTGTCACCATCCTTTGTGAAAAATTTGGAAAGAAAAACACCTTTGAAAATAAGTGCATTAGGAGGTGGTCAGCATATAATGTCCTCGAGACACTGTGAGAAAAGTAGAAAGTGGATCCTGTCACATGGTTCCTTTAGCAGATTGTCAAAGTCATTTGGCAGAATGTCTCAACACCAAAACTTTCCAACAAGCACCAAGGCATTGCTTAGCTGGTGGTGAGAAGGGCACTGCCCATCAGATCTTTCATGCGTGTCCAGTCTCTGTGCATCACTGCATGCTATCCTTGAAATGACTGCATTAGTGAAGAAACTCTCACATATCTTCTTTTGGAAGCTCATTTGCAAAAAAAGGTCTGTAAAGAGATGCAGTGGTTTTTGTCAAATTTCATCCTGAGCAGGTCTTTAACACTGGGTTCTGAGCTATTCAGGATGTTCCTTGGGATGCACACGGAGGGAAACATCCATTCTGCCTGAAGGACCATCAGCTCAGTGAAAGACATTTTTTGGTCTGCCCAAAATTTGTTGGTTTTCCAGTGCAAAGACTTGACCTCAACCAAATGTTGCAGACTGGCACATTCCAAAATTCTTGGTACACAAAGACTGTACAGAACTGCTCTAATATCCGTAGATGTAGATAAAGATTTCTATAATGAAAACAGTACATTTTTATAAATAAAGATCAAGTAGTTGTTTCACAAACAGCCTCCAAATCAACCAAAAATTGCAATCAGTGCAGCCTTGCCAGTGTTGTTCATATCATAAAATATATTTTAAGAATTTTAATTGAGTCCTTTTTAATTTGAACTTCAGAATCAATGTTTTGACAAACTCACAACTGCCTAATTTTCTACTGGGGAAAAGAAAACTTTTTTAAAAATCAAATATGCTATAAACAGGAAAGCACAATTTTAAAATAGAAATTCAGCTCACTGTCTTTTTCTGTGACAGTAACGATTTCACAGACAGAAATGCTGGATGCAGGAAGTTTGAGAAGGTACTTTTCTTCTGTTATGAATCCAGCTGATGGGCATATTGGAAAGCCAGATTCCAGAATGAATCCTGGCTTGACAGACTATAATTTTTCTTTTCCTTTGCTGTGTAATGCAGTTACCGAACATGTTCATAAGTGGGTATCAATGTATTTTTAATAAACACTGTCTTTTGTAGGTTCACTACCTGTAGGTGGTGCAAGAGACGAGAAGCAGCAGAAACTCTTGCAGTGCTCCTACACAAGTGATGGAGGTAGCTGCCTTTTAATGGTAGACTATTCAACCAGATTTCAGACATACAGGAAAGATTTTGGTGTGCGTTGGGGTGTGTGTGGCAGAGACCCTCTCCAGTCCAAGAACTGTGGCCTCAGTATGGCCATCTGCATGTGCATATCCAGTGTGATTTCATTCTGCACAGAATGGAATGATATCAGGAGTACTGTGTAGAATTATTCTGCTTTAGGGACATCTGTCACCAGTAACAGATATCTCCTGGCCCATATGGGCCAATGTAGGTGGTTATTTGGGTATGGCTGCAAATGTGTTGCTGGTCAAAGCACAGCAGGCCAGGCAGCATCTCAGGAATAGAGAATTCGACGTTTCGAGCATAAGCCCTTCATCAGGAATAAGAGAGAGAGAGAGCCAAGCAGGCTAAGATAAAGGGTAGGGAGGAGGGACTGGGGGGAGGGGCGATGGAGGTGGGATAGGTGGAAGGAGGTCAAGGTGAGGGTGATAGGCCGGAGTGGGGTGGGGGCGGAGAGGTCAGGAAGAGGATTGCAGGTTAGGAGGGCGGTGCTGAGTTGAGGGAACCGACTGAGACAAGGTGGGGGGAGGGGAAATGAGGAAACTGGAGAAATCTGAATTCATACCTTGTGGTTGGAGGGTTCCCAGGCGGAAGATGAGGCGCTCCTCCTCCAGCCGTCGTGTTGTTGTGTTCTGCCGGTGGAGGAGTCCAAGGACCTGCATGTCCTCGGTGGAGTGGGAGGGAGAATTAAAGTGTTGAGCCACGGGGTGATTGGGTTGGTTGGTTCGGGCGGCCCGGAGGTGTTCTCTGAAGCGTTCCGCAAGTAAGCGGCCTGTTTCACCAATATAGAGGAGGCCACATCGGGTGCAGCGGATGCAATAGATGATGTGTGTGGAGGTACAGGTGAACTTGTGGCGGATATGGAAGGATCCCTTGGGGCCTTGGAGGGAAGTGAGTGTGGAGGTGTGGGCGCAAGTTTTACATTTCCTGCGGTTGCAGGGGAAGGTGCCGGGGGTGGAGGTTGGGTTGGTGGGGGGTGTGGATCTGACGAGGGAGTCACGAAGGGAGTGGTCCTTGCGGAACGCTGATAGGGGAGGGGAGGGAAATATATCCTTGGTGGTGGGGTCCGTTTGGAGGTGGCGGAAATGGCGGCGGATGATACGTTGTATGCGGAGGTTGGTGGGGTGGTAGGTGAGAACCAGTGGGGTTCTGTCTTGGTGGCGGTTGGAGGAGCGGGGCTCAAGGGCGGAGGAGCGGGAAGTGGAGGAGATGCGGTGGAGGGCATCATCGATCACGTCTGGGGGGAATCTGCGGTCCTTGAAGAAGGAGGCCATCTGGGCTGTGCGGTGTTGGAATTGGTCCTCCTGGGAGCAGATGCGGCGGAGACGAAGGAATTGGGAATATGGGATGGCATTTTTACAGGGGGCAGGGTGGGAGGAGGTGTAGTCCAGTACAGGGGGCAGGGTGGGAGGAGGTGTAGTCCAGTACAGGGGGCAGGGTGGGAGGAGGTGTAGTCCAGTACAGGGGGCAGGGTGGGAGGAGGTGTAGTCCAACCAGGAGGACCAATTCCAACACCGCACAGCCCAGATGGCCTCCTTCTTCAAGGACCGCAGATTCCCCCCAGACGTGATCGATGATGCCCTCCACCGCATCTCCTCCACTTCCCGCTCCTCCGCCCTTGAGCCCCGCTCCTCCAACCGCCACCAAGACAGAACCCCACTGGTTCTCACCTACCACCCCACCAACCTCCGCATACAACGTATCATCCGCCGCCATTTCCGCCACCTCCAAACGGACCCCACCACCAAGGATATATTTCCCTCCCCTCCCCTATCAGCGTTCCGCAAGGACCACTCCCTTCGTGACTCCCTCGTCAGATCCACACCCCCCACCAACCCAACCTCCACCCCCGGCACCTTCCCCTGCAACCGCAGGAAATGTAAAACTTGCGCCCACACCTCCACACTCACTTCCCTCCAAGGCCCCAAGGGATCCTTCCATATCCGCCACAAGTTCACCTGTACCTCCACACACATCATCTATTGCATCCGCTGCACCCGATGTGGCCTCCTCTATATTGGTGAAACAGGCCGCTTACTTGCGGAACGCTTCAGAGAACACCTCCGGGCCGCCCGAACCAACCAACCCAATCACCCCGTGGCTCAACACTTTAACTCTCCCTCCCACTCCACCGAGGACATGCAGGTCCTTGGACTCCTCCACCGGCAGAACACAACAACACGACGGCTGGAGGAGGAGCGCCTCATCTTCCGCCTGGGAACCCTCCAACCACAAGGTATGAATTCAGATTTCTCCAGTTTCCTCATTTCCCCTCCCCCCACCTTGTCTCAGTCGGTTCCCTCAACTCAGCACCGCCCTCCTAACCTGCAATCCTCTTCCTGACCTCTCCGCCCCCACCCCACTCCGGCCTATCACCCTCACCTTGACCTCCTTCCACCTATCCCACCTCCATCACCCCTCCCCCCAGTCCCTCCTCCCTACCCTTTATCTTAGCCTGCTTGGCTCTCTCTCTCTCTTATTCCTGATGAAGGGCTTATGCTCGAAACGTCGAATTCTCTATTCCTGAGATGCTGCCTGGCCTGCTGTGCTTTGACCAGCAACACATTTGCAGCTGTGATCTCCAGCATCTGCAGACCTCACTTTTTACTCGGTTATTTGGGTATGCTGAAAATGTGTTGCTGGAAAAGCGCAGCAGGTCAGACAGCATCCAAAGAGCAGGAGAATCATCGTTTCGGGCATGAGCCCTCCTGAAGAAGGGCTCATGCCCGAAATGTCGATTCTCATGCTCTTTGGATGCTGCCTGACCTGCTGCGCTTTTCCAGCAACACATTTTCAGCTCTGATCTCCAGCATCTGCAGTCCTCACTTTCTCCTCGTTTATTTGGGTATCTTTGCACTCATACTAATCATGCCATTTAAGAAAAATAAACAAATTTACACAAAGAAATGCCTAGTCCAAATTAGAATACATCAAAACGTTTGGCATGATCTCATTACAAACATCAGTAAACAAAAATTACCCCTTCTACCCCAACAGTGCCCTTATAGACACTCAAACCTCAGTGAATCTCAGCCTATATCTACGCTTTTTATTCACCTAACATATCTGTAGTCAATTTCCATTCAGCAAAAGGAGTGAACAGTACATTGAATTAAGTCTATTTTCTTTAGCCATGTTGCTCCCCCAGACCTTTAACAAGCTGCTAATCCAGCTCACTTATTACTTAACACATTTCCCAAACTGATATCTTCAACAGCTTTGTAGGATGTCTTCCGATTTGATATCACCATAACTTCTGCTACCTGAGTTTTCTTTTCAGTGACTCCTAAGCAATTCAGGACTTTTCTCTCAACTTGATTGTTTGGTGACTGCTGCTAACTATACCCCTGGTATTATGTCTCATCACTGTGCATGAACTTCTTCTAGCTTCTTCTCTCTATTTCTGCTGGCTGTAAAACTCAAATTAACTTTAGCAATTATCTCCCAAGAAGCTCGATTGCCATGTAGCTATAATGACATTAATTCTTGTAAATACTATTTTGAACTCAATGACTTTCTTGCCTTCTCAAATAAAATGTGATACTTTCACAGAACTGAAAATTAAAACTCAATTTTTTGCCACTTTAGATCTCAAGTTCTCAAATAACAATAATATATTATGAAGCTCCTCATATCTTTGGGACTGTCAAGCCCTCACCTGGATCTACCTTTTAGGTTTCTTGAAAATTGAAGAACTTTATTATCCATTTGTCAGGTTGAAATGTTGCACACCAACAAAGTTCAAAGGGGCATTAATATAGCTAAAACACTTGACTATTACCTTGGATATGGCCTACCCTCCCACCGCTGCTAAAGCCAGAATTGGGCAGAATTAATGTAGGTTTCAAACAGAAATTTGATGTTTAAGTATTCAAGAATTTAACCCACAATTTGATCCAGTTTAAAGTCTTTTCCAAAAATGCAAAACGTAAGATATTTATGTATCTGGGAGAACAACAAAGTGGCAAACCTCTTCCAACTTTTCTGACTTTGGTCTGGCAGCAAGTATCACAGTGTAAAAGTGAAAACAGTGCTCAGTGGCTGGGGCTTCTGCTCAAGATTTGCTCTCTTAGAAACCCAACAACAACATAAACAAGTCTTTAGATACATTTCTCACATATTTCAGCATCGTGCCAGTTGTGTGTTTGTCACTAATTTTCTTTCACTGACACTAAGCTTTCAATTAGTTTGTGGAGAATGAAAAATCTAACAGCCAGCAAACAGAAAGGGGTATATTTGTTAGTGTAAGGAAAGAATTCAACCTTCAGTTACTTTAGATTCTTGCAAATAGTATGCCAATTAGTCACCTAACAGTCATTTCATCTAAGTGCAAGAGATGCAAATAAAATCCCCATAGACCCTCAAATATTTCTTTATTTGACACCAATTATAGCTGCCCTTGGCTGTAATGAGCATTCCAGAGCAGCATTTATCAGAAGGATGACTAAATTATTCTGCTTCTGACACTGCCATTCTCATTACTAATTTAAAAACTAATGCTACATTGATACACAAAGTTAGAATAAACAAATAGAACAATGCTCTTTTGCTATAAATTTTGTGTCCAATGACCTTGCTCCGCTAGCTACCTGATGAAGGAGCAGCGGTCCGAAAGCTTGTATTTCCAAAATAAACCTTTAGAAAAGGCAAATCTTTTGTAATCAACTTGTGTGAGAATAGAATTGCTTCTGTAACATGATATAGCTCCCTTCATAAAGATCTTCTCTGCATGGGAATGGATCAACAGCAATGTAACTCCTGTGCTTGCAAGTCTTAAGCACTTAAGCTGTATGCTACACTTACAAAGGTGACAACATGAGCAGGATTTATCTTAATTTGACAGGAAGTTAGCAAATGCCAGTAACAACAATAGCAAGTGAATGCCCTAAATGAGAGGGCTAAAGGACAAAATTAAAAATGAAAGTTAATTTGAATAAATTGAGAAATATCTTTCCATTATCAAGCTTCCAATAGGAATGATGCTGGCATTTTACCCTGACCAAGCTCCCTCTTACAAGACTCTGATCAATCATAAGCTGGCATATTAGACAAACAAGTCATAAGATACTTCCCAACATTTTACTAAATAAGAATCTCACAAAACAGTAAACATGATGAATTAATGATAACTTTAATTCACTGACTCTTGGACAGGAAAAAGTTTATTTTATTTTAATTTGAATAGCTGTCAACAAAAGATAGTCCAGAAAACTAACAACAAAAATAATAATCATTCTGTATTTCATCAAAAGTAAATGGCAAAAAAAAGTCAACGTCCAGTTTAATTGGTTGTATTTCAGGAGATCCAGCATAATTGTTTATTTTAAAATTTCACAAAAAGCCTACAATGGGTAGAAAGTATGAATTGTTTTTTACAAAGTTAAATGATGTCCTCATAAAGGATTATTATTCAATTGATTGTTGGAGCAATGTCTTGAAATCTCCTTTTCACCAGATTGCATTTTCTAAGCATTGCAAAAAGAAATCTTGAGAATGTCAAGTCTAATTTTCTATCTCATCGAGCAAGTTAATTTAAGAATAGAGAAAGAACCAGACAAAACAATAAGAAAGTTGTGAGATTTTAAGCCTCTACTATTTTCCCAGGCAGTGCATTCCAGATTCCTACCACCCTCTGGATGAAGTAATGTTTCCTCAAATCCCTTCAACTAGGGACCAGCTGTTTTCTATTCACCTTGTTCATACTCTACATAATCTTATTTACCTCGAGTAGGTCCCCAGGTTTATTTGGAAGTACAAGCTTTCAGAGCACTGCTCCTTCATCAGGTAGCTAGCGGAGCAAGATCATGGTACACAGAATTTATAGCAAAAGATCATAGCGTCATACAACTGGTATGATATATTGAACAAATCTAGATTGCTGTTAAGTCGTTCATCTTTTAGAATGGGTTGCAGGTTTTTATTCTTTAATATGAAAACACCAGAACTTCTTTCAAGTCACATTCTCAAGATAACTTGTAAGAAAAGGTGACATCTCAGCTCAAACAATGCCTTAAGGGTGTGAGGATAGAGTCTGTATGTATCCAGTCTTGAATCTGACTGGTTCTATTTCCAAAGTAGGAATTCATAAATGTCACATAGTCTGACTGCCTACAGATTGTGTACTTTTTGAACAAATAGAATGTATCTGCAAATTCAATTCTGCAAATGCAAATTAACCCTATATTTGCATTTGCAGAATTGTATTGACAGAAACATTCTACCAATTTCATGGATCTGTGGTCAAGCACCTACTGATCCTTCTCTTTCTCTGAGCTTTCAAGTATCCTGTCATTCACTGAGCATTCCCTACTTCTTTGAAAGTTTATCATATCACACTTATCAGGGTTAAATTCCATCTGCTACTGATTTGCCCTTCTGATCATTCTGATTATATACTCCTATAACCTAAAATCTGTTTTGTCACTATCAAAAGCATATTTTGAAATTGCAAGTTAAAAATTACTATCATATTTCAGGGTTCTTACCCAGTCATAACAGATGCATTTTATGAATTATGACCCACTCACATTCTGTCAAACAGTTCAATTCTACCTTAGATTTTCAAAGAAAGAAAATTTACTTGATTAACAATCAACTGTCCTACACACAATAATGAACAAAGTGAAGGAAATCAGTGAGGTAACTGCTCTTTTTCACTTTACTTGACTGTTTCTGTACTTAACATTGTGCATCGTGGTTTTGTCGATAACAGATGATGATAAGTCTTACAACAAAATTGAGGAGAAATGTTGTTCTGAACAGTGGAGGCAGACTCTCAGTCCAACCTCTGCAGTACAATTGATTACTAGTAATAAATTTTGTGAAGTAAAAATACCAAATGATTACAATAACTAATGTTTACAGACTTCCATCTTCAACTAGATTAGTCACAACTTAAACCTGATCTTGCTGTAAAATATGCAGAGTATTTTTTGTATGAACAATAGACGTATAATGAAATAAATATGTACTCAATTGACTTTGCAAGGTAATTAAAAAGTTTTCTTGGGTTGAAGGAAAAATAATTAAAGAAAAGAAAGACTTGTAAATAATCTAATGTGTGTTCGTGTCTTATCTTCAAAGTACCATTAACATTACAATGTGCTTAGTAATAAATTTTAGGGACAACCCTTTTAATGATCAAAGTTTTGACATCTTTACCATCAGATATAGAAGCAGAAATAGGCCACTTGGCTAATTGAATCTGTGCTGCCAATCCTTTACTGATTAAAAATATGTCTATCTCCTCTTGAATAAACTTAAAAACCTAACCTCGACAGCTGTCTGCAGTAAAGAATTACACAGAGTCACTAACCTCAGAAGAAATTCTTCTTCACCTCTGACTTAATGGGTGACTCCTCACTCAGTTTTATACAATTGAAAAGTTTGAGGGGAAAAGTAAAAGATAAAGCACTCTTCTCATTCATTTTATGACTCAATTTATTTTATTTTGAGAAATCAAGCAAATGGAACAGTATTATTCTATAAATGGATGGTAGGGTAGAAATTACCACCTACAATGTTAGTGGATCAACTCCTAAATAAGCTTACATTTGAAAAAAACTATTTTAAATCCACATTCATGCAAAAATGAATGTATTGAAAGGTGGACAGATTAAACCAAATAAGATTATCAGTCACATCCATACACTGGCATGAGTATTAACAAGAGGTGGATCTGGAATTTCAGATGGGAAGTCCAAATTCCTCTGTATGCTGTGGAGCAGCAGGTTCCCCACCAGAAATTCATCTTGATAGGCAGGCTTGACTTCCACTATGGTAAGAACTCTGGAATGAGTCACAGGAGTTGTTAGATCCAAAACCCAACCTTGGAAGATTGGTAGGGACTCATGTTGACAAGTGCTCGGAGGTTTAGAGCAAATACTGTTGCTCCCACTGGTCTATAACCAGTGTTGTAAAGACATTTATCTTCTCCTAAAACTGACCTCATCTCCCAAGACCAGGGAAACTCTGGTGGTCACAATTAAACCTGCAAAGTGAGTTAATTCATAGGTTGCCAGACTCAATACAATATTTCATACAATATAATACTGAACATTATAAAATACTTAAATTTGCAATCCACCTTCTGAAAGAAACCACTCCCATATCTCATGAAAACTGTTAAATTGTGTCCATTTTACCTCAATCATCTCAATGCATCGCATCCTGACCATGTGATCTTTTTGAGATCTGTTAAGTGTCACTATTTTTATCCTATCTAGCTTCTTTTGTTTGCAATGGCATTGGGAGCAATAAGTCTTATCTTGTATAGAAAGATGTAAATTATCTATTCAGGATCTCAGCCATTCCCTCCTCATTGTGATTCACTAGATTGTGTTTCATTGCCAACTTGGCTCCTTGCTTCCTTTGACCAAAATTTCTCTATTTATATGTATATAAAAGACTATCAAGCTCAATTTTATACTTCCAGCTCATCTGTTCTTCCTCTGACCCTCACAGTTGTCTTTTCATGGGTACTTTTTAAAAATATAACTTATCTCTAGCGCATTACAAGCTCAATATTTAGCATGAGCCTTCTTTTCCCTCACTTTATTTATCTCTATACCCTCAGATCTGGAATGCTTTCACTTTGATTCCCTTCCTTTCTTCCTTGTGAGAATGGTCTAGTCCAGAGTCAAATTATATTTTTTTTGATGCCTATTAATTGTTCATTTATTGTTTTATTTGCCAATCTTTTTAAATTTACTGAAATTAGTCCTACGCTTGTTAAATATTTTCAGATGAAATCTTTATCCTTGTCGTTTTCTGTATCTACTTTAAAGGAAGTAAGGTTGAGTTCACTGTTCCCCAAATATTCTCTGTTCTTTGTGCCCTACTTCATTCTTCAGAACTATTCCCAAATGGTACAGAAACATAATAGTTCAAAGTATTTTCTTGCACAGACTTTAGGAATTCCTTCCCTTCTTTGCCATCAGTACTGTTACATTATATATTAGTTATCACATATCTAATTTAAAACAAAGAATCGTGAATGCTGGAAATCTAAAACATAAATAAAAATTGCTTTAAAAACTCAGCAGGTCTGGCAGTACCTTGGAGAGAGAGCAGAAATAATGTTTTGAATCCTGTGATCCTTTTTCGGAAGAATATCTAAATATTTGAATGTCACTAGCAAAATAACCTTTGCATCTTTCTATAATCTGTCCCTGTATCTTTTTCCGACTATTTAGTGGCTGAAAATATGGTAGTATAATGTTTCTTAATTCTAATCAAATAAACTCCAGGTTGAATTTTTTTGACCATGTCCAAGCTGCACCGAGTTTATTAGAAGGTTATTGGGCCTCGCAAGTCGAGTGAGTTCTCTCACTGAATCATAAGCTTGCTGTATCCATTACCAACTCTGTTGTCTGCCTCATCCAACTCCAGCCTTTCACAACGCACTGTTCACAGGCTAACATACTGCTCACTATCCACCCAAAAACCAGAAACTCTTGCATCTGCACCTTGGTAAAAAGCCATGGTGCTCGACACTAGCATTTCAAAGCTGCCTTGCCTATTTACAGACAGAATGTGAACATGTCAGAGAAGGAAAATACTGCACCACTATTTTCCAGCAGGGACCTAGAGATCCTGGTGGTGCAAAGGAGAAAAGTCATTTTCCTGGAGAACAGACAGTGGAGTCTATGACACCAAACTCTGGCAGCATGGTCAGCAGTCACCATCCAGGTCAGTGCCATGTCCACTGCAGGCTGGAGGATTGGCCAACAAAGCAGAATGAAGGTTAATTACCTTCTCTGTGTACCAGGGCGAGTGTCATTCTCTTCTCTCCAACACTTCACATCCCTTCTATCTTTTTTCACTGACTCTCATTACCTTCAGAATTCTCACAGAACTTATCTGGATTGCTCCTGTACTGCCTCCACACTCCCCTGGAACATCCAACCAGCTTTCTACCACCTGCACCTGCACTAGCAAACATGTTATCCACTTTCATACCACTCAACATCCGACTGAGACTGTATAGGTGGGAGAATGCACTACAATCCATTCCTCACTCCCTAACAGGAGAAGTTTGCCCCCGCAGGAGAAGATCAGGACTGTTTGTTGGGGAATGCCAAAACATTTGAAATACTATTCTTCATTGCACTGCAACTCTCACAGTGACCCACTGTCATTCTCAACCATTGTACATTATTACTTAACAATGATACTTTCTCTCTCTTGTATATTGCAGGTACAGCTAGTCCCTCCATTACCTGTATGGAGAAATGGCTAGCTCATCCTGAAGTTGCCCTCCTGGAGTATTGAGAACAAAAATTCCAAGGTCACAGAGGAAAACTTAGCAAGGCACATCTCCACTAGCTCAGATACTGATACTTCAGTGGGAGAGTTAGCATTGGAAAGTTTGGGACCACAAATCTAGTGAGCAACTTACTACAACAGCTCCTTAGATGGCCAAGGAAGCAACATCCCAGGCCATTGGCATTAAGAAGACTGTCAGACACGAGGCACCTACTCAGTCCCAGGCAGGAGACGAGCCTGTTGTAACAGAAATCAGGAACTTTTTTCTAAATTCAGAGGGAGAAACTTGAGTAGCAAATAGGTATATGGATAAAGTGGTCCAGATTGCCAAGTTCTGCAGCAGTGCAAAGAATTATGTGACTGTTTGCGTCTGTGGACAGATTGGCAGCTGACTTGGAGAGCAAAATCCAGAAACCTCAGGGGTTGTGGACAGATGCATATACTTGCACTCAGTGCCCTACGCATTGGTCCTCAGTATGGGTGGCATGGGGATAAGAGACAGGAACCTAGTGCACATTGCAGGTGTTCATCCTTATAAGGAGACAAGAGAGTGCCAAGAGGAACCCAGGCAGAACAGGAGCCCCACAAAGGCCTTTCAAGAGTCTCTACTAGGCACATACCAGAGGTTTGGAATACAAAATTAAAATAAGGATTAAAATAATAATAAAGCTACACAGAATAATGTAAGATAGGCAGCACATAAACCTTAAAAGCTGAACATATTCTTAACCAAACAAAGCTGAACATTTCAGTTGTATTACAAAACTCTTGCCATCCCCATACTATTGCAATCATAATATTGAATGATGATAGGTATTTTTTCAGCAACCTGTTCAGAGATGTTATTACATATCCCCCCCCCCCATGGCAGATGGGACTTAAACCAGGGCCTCTGAGCTCAGATGCATGAAAAATCCAAGGAGCTGTTTGCAATCTAACAATTAAATCTCTGCTGGTATTTTCTTCTTTAATGACACAGAAGGGAAAATGTTTTGTAATATAATTTCATAAAAGGATACGTGGCAGTGCCTCCATTAGTTTGTTTGTTCTGTAGTGTGAAACTGAATATCTGTTCCAACATCCATATTTACTGTACAGAAGACTATTTGAACATCTTAAGTTTGAAACCAATCAAGAACAGAAGATCTTTTTTAGAAGTTTCTGTGACATTCTTGTGATTTGGAAAACGTGAAAGAGACATAATACCGTCTTTCAACAAATTACTTGTTTTGAAAAAAACTGAAACATTTCTGACATCTTGAACCAAGGTACTCCCCACCTGTGTAATTAGGAATTCAGTATATAGTCACAGATAAATGCCTCTTGGGAGGCATCTGGGTTTTATCCAAACATTTCCTGTTTCTAAGAGAAATCAAATATTCATGGCAGAAAGCCATATTAGAAAGTTAAATAATGATCATGAAGCGTTTTGACATTACGACCAGCAGACAAAAGCCAGTGTACCTTACATGGGTTATTATAGATTTTATGACCGGAATACAGATTTGACAAGAAGCAACATTTTGTCTGGTTGCCAAGAAACCTGGAAGCAAACAAATGAACATCAACATAATCATAAGAAAAAATAATCTTGTTACTAAGCACCTCCTTTACTTAATTATATTTTGTGTGTGTGTGTGTGTATCTATGACTAGTGAAGATAAACAACACCACAAGAGATTCAGTCATTCAGGGTCAGATTTGTACTAAATTGGGATGACATAAAAGCTCTGGAAAAATGGTTGGTAGGTCATGATTCCACGATTCCCAATCATTGCTTTTTCAGTTTCAGCAGTGACTTTTAAGGGTAGAATCTAGCTTTTAGCCAGGCCAACTCCATTGAAAAGTCCCATTCTTCCACAACTTACTTGGAATCAATGAACATATTGAGGAGTTGTCATTCATTGCACCTTAGACATGCACCATAGTCAAAATGACAGAATTTTTTGCAAGTATAGTTAAAAACCTCCTCCTCATGTCTTCCCCCAGTGCCAAACAACCCTTTATGACAAGATACTGCATTTCCTCAATCATTCGATGGATTTCGGCATTGTTGGTTAGGCTAGCATTTATTGCTCAATATTGATTGACCAGGGTGCAGTTAAGAGTCAACCTCATTGTTGTAAATAACATATAGACCAGACCAGGTAAAGATGGTAGATTTCATTCCTTAAAGAATATTAACAAATCAGATTTTCTAAAAAAAATGAAATTGACGGTTATTATACAGCTGCCATCAGAGAGCTTTGTGTTTTACTCCCAACTTCTAATGAATTCAAATTTCACCATTTGCCATAATGGGATTTAGAACTTTATGGCGGCTTTTGGAATACTAGTCCAATGATGCAACTCATAAGGTTAAGCTTATGCGCATGAGGGAAGTAATGAACCTTCTGATAAGAGTTGGATGAGTTGAAATGAAGTGTTTTAACAAAAAGATTTATTCATAACTTTTCAATGTTAAAAATACTTCCCTTCTCCAACAGAACAGTAAATGTAAATACATAAGATTTCAATACCTGAAACCACTTAACCTTATTTAAACAAACAGTCAGACTGCCAAACATTATTGTCCACAGAGCTCAGTGATCAACTAGGTGGGTACTGCAACTCGAAAAAAGTGAGGACTGTAGATGCTAGAGATCAGAGTTGAGAGTGTGGTGCTGGAAAAGTACAGCAAGTCAGGCAGCATCTGAGGAGCAGGAGAATTGACGTTTCAGGCATAAGCCCTTCATCAGGCCCTACATCACCAAGGGTAGTGCAACTCCCAGACTTCAAGGGATGCTGTGGACATTTATCAGGCAGCCTTCACTTGACAAGACTTTACCCATTGCTCATAAAATTCAAGGGAAGAGGATCATCATTGTCCACGTAAACTGTTCAACTAGGTGTTGGTTGGGAATGTCATCTACCATATTTCATGTTGCTCGGCAAAAAAACCATGGCAGCAGTAAAGCAACAGATACTCCAATCCCTGCCCTGAATGACAAATTGCTAAACAGATTTGCAATTTCATCAACAACTTTTCCATTCTCTGTTTGCAACTTTTTGTGAGCAGGATGAAGCCTACTGGTTAGTATGTTTGTGTGTATGCTGGACACATCTACAAGGAACCAGCTCGGCAGGCGTGTGTGTGTGTGTGTGTGTGTGTGGTGAAGTCACATGAGTGAAACAAACTATAGATGATTGACATCTGTCAGCTATTTGCAGTTGAATTATAGAATTCCAACTTCATAAGAAAAGATTCATTTCAACATCTAAAATTATTTTATGATTAATTATGTTCTACTTAACAAAACTTATCAAGCAGGTGTAATGTCAAAATAGCAATTTTTCAGTTCTATCTGTTTTCAGTTCTATCTGTTCCTAATTCTCCCTCTTTATATGGTGCAGTAGCATTACATTCTAAGTTTTTGAATTTTACAATGGAACACATAAATAATTGCAGTGTATGTGCATTCAGTTAATTTGAAAAGAACACAGCATTAGTTAAATTAAGAGGCAAGTTTACAAGAAGGATTTTGGCCAGTATTTTATGTCAGCAACTTCCCAAATGTAAATTAAACTGTTTACAATTTGTTTCTGGTTTTATTGGATGTTTTATATTACATTTTAAGTTCATAAAAATGCCAAGGCAGTTCTCAGCCTTTTGAAGAAAGCATTGGCTCACCAGCTCGTCTTTGTTTTTTAAAAGGCAGATCCCTGACAAAGCAGCCAGAAAAGAATCTTTATTGGCAAAATGTTTACCTAGTTTCACTTCCCTGCACATCTTATTGTCATTTAGACAATTGATTATTTTTATACAGCATTAACAGTGCATGCTCAATTTCAATTCAAAATAACACCAACAAGTTAATCCTACACAACATTATCAAAGGAATATCAAAATCAGATATTTTCACAAGGGATCTGGATAAAAAATGTGCATAAATTTCCCCACTGGGACAGCCAGCAAATGCAAACAACTGCACGGCTTTGGAACAAGTGTTAAATTTACTTTAGTTTCTTTCTCAGTTAATTTTCTCTCTTTTTCCTTCTGCGTGTGTTGAGTCACTTCTGGCATCCTATTTTATTCTCCTTTATGCCCAGGCATGTTGATAGTAATCATACTCTGCTGAAATTTGCTAACACAGCATAGCGGTACATAGTACACAGCATAGCACACATTTTATGGAGTTCGAGTAAAAAAGTGCATTAACAAATTAATTCATTGGAGTATCATAAAAGTCCACCTCAGAAAGTACCAAACTGACTGATTTAGTGGATCAAGGAGAGGAATTAATGAGAATGGAACATGATTAATACTTCAAGTGGAATATCATTACACAGGTAAAACACTCAGTGCAAATTCTTGATGCATGGTAACTGCTCAGGGTATTTTGATTGGTTCCAGGGATTGCCAGTATCGTTCCTGCTCTACGTGAACACTTTGGGTAAAAGTCGCACCATATTGGCGAGGGGATTACTACATGTGCAGGAAACATCTGGCAGAAACTAGCAGAGTTGAACTATCATAACATTTACATATTTATCACTGAAGGACATAGACTATTTGGCCCCATTGATCACCAAGTTCTAGGTGGACTGTCAATTTGTCACATTGCTATCAGCCTCCGCTTCCACAAAAGTGGCCAAAATATTTTTCAGGTTAAAGATGAGAAAATAACTTTTTAAAACAGGACATGTAATGAGATGCCACTAGGGAATGTGATGGCCTAGTGGTATTATCACTAGACTATTAATCCATAGAAACAGGTAACATTCTGGGCAGCTGAGTTCGAATGCAGCCACGGCAGATGGTGGAACTTGGATTCAATAAAAAAAAATCTGGAATTAAGAGTCTACTGATGACCATGAAGTCATTGTCGATTGTTGGAAAAACCCATCTGGTTCACTGATATCCTTCAGGGAAGGAAATCAGGCCATCCTCACCTGATCTGGCCTACATACAACTCCAGGCCCACGGCAATGTGGTTGACCCTCAATCGTGCTCTGAAATGGCCTAGCAAGCCATTCAGTAGTACCAATCACTACAAAGACTCTTAGAGGAAGTACTGATGATGACAAGTGGGTGGAGGATTTCAATGTCCACCACTAAGAGCTGCTCAGTATAACTGAGCTGGTCAGGTCCTAAGTAATATAGCTGTGAGACTGGGTCTGCTGCAGATAGTGATGGACCAACAAGAGGGAAAACCCTACTTGGCCTCATCCTCACCAATCTGTCAGCTGTAGAGGCATCTGTCCATGACAGTATTGGTAAGGGTGACCACAGCACAGTCCTTGTGGAGACAAAGTCCGGCCTTCACATTTAAAATAATTTCCATTGTGTTGTGTTGCACTATCACCATGCTAAATGGGACAGATTTTGAGCAGATTTGACAACTCAAGACTGGGCATCCATGAGGCACTGTGTGCCATCAAAGCAGCAGAATTGTACTCCAGCACAACCTGTAAGCCTAACAGATTCCTCACTCAACCATTACCATCAAGCCAGGGGATCAACCCTGTTTCAATGACGAACACAACAGGGCATGTCAGGAGCAACACCAAGCATACCTGAAAATGAAGTGACAAGTGATGAAGTTACCAAACAGGGCTACTTTCATACCAAATAACTGAGCAGCAACAGGTTAAAGACAAAAAAAACTGCAGATACTGGAATCCTGAGTAGGCTGGAAGAACACAGCAAGCCAGGCAGCATCAGGAGGTGGAGAAGTCAATGTTTCAGGCATTAACCCTTCTTCAGAATTACATGTGGGGGTAGGGAAAGCAATAGATAAAGTGAAGCGGAGGTTGTGTGGGGAGAGTAACAGAATGGTGAGGTAGTGATAGGTGGAAACAGGTAGTGGTAGGACCTGGTTGGTCACTCTACCCACTGACCCTTTCCTCCTGTTACGAATCGGATTCATCTCTCCTATCAACAAACCAGGTTGTAGCTACTACCTGCTTCCACCTATCACTACCTTACCATTCCACTATTCTCCACACCACACCCTGCTCCCCTTTTTACCTGTAGCTCCCCTGCCCCCACATCTAATCCAGAGAAAGGGTTAATATCTGAAACGTTGACTTCGCCACCTCCTGATGCTGCTTGGCTTGCTGTGTTCTTCCAGCCCTGTTTGTCTACAAGTGATAGACAGAGTTAAACGATCCCACAACCAACAGATCAGATCTGAGCTCCACAGTCCTATCACATCCAGTCGTGAATGGTGGTGGATGATTAATCAACTCACTGGAGGACAAGTTCCCACAAATATCGCCCATACTCAATGATGGAAGAGATTGGCACATCATATAAAAAATAAGACTGAAGCTTTAGCAGCAATCTTCAGCCAGATGTGCCAAGTGGATGATTCATCTTAGCCTCGTCCAGTGGTCCCTGGCACTAACACCAGTCTTCAGCCAAGTCGATTCACTCCAAGTGATATCAAAAAATGGTTGGAGACACTGGATGCTACAAAGGTTATGGGCCCTGACAATATTCTGGCAATAATACTGAAGATTTGTGCTCCAAAACTTGCTGCTCCTCTAGACAAATTACAATACTGGCATCCAACTGAAAATATGGAAAATTATACATAAAAGGCAGGACAAGTCCAACACGGCTAATTACCATCCCATTAGTCTCTTCTCAATCATTAATAAAGTGGTGGAAGGTGTCATCAACAGTACTATCAAGCAGCACCTGCTCAGTAAAATACGATTTGGGGTTTCAGCTGCTCACCTCATTTCAGCCTTGGTTCAAACAAGGAGAAGAGTTGCATGCCAGAGGTGAAGAGAGACTTACAGCCCTTGATATCAAGGCTGCATTTGACCGAGTATGGCATCAAGGAGCCCTAGCAAACCTGGAATCAATGGGTATCAGTGGAAAACACTTTGGTGGTTTGAGCCATACCTGGCACAAAGGAAGATGATTGTGGATGTTGGAGGTCAGTCATCTCAGATTCAGGATAAATCTGCATGAGTTACTCAAGATAGTGACCTAGACCCAGCCATCTTCAGTTGCTTCATCAAATACCTTCCCTCTAACATAAGGTCAGAAGTGAAGAAGTTCGCCAATGATTGCACAATGTTCAGCACCTTTGGTGAGTCCTCGACACTGAAGTAGTCCATGTTCAAATACAACAAGACCTGGATAATATCCAGGCTTGGACTGACAAGTGGGAAATAATATTGGTGACGCACAAATGCCAGACTCTGACCATCACCAATAAGAGACAAGCTAACTACCACCCCTTGAAATTCCATAGTGTTACCATCACTGAATCCGAGTAAAAAGTGAGGTCTGCAGATGCTGGAGATCAGAGCTGAAAATGTGTTGCTGGTTAAAGCGCAGCAGGTCAGGCAGCATCCAAGGAACAGGAATGATTCCCGATGAAGGGCTTGTGCCCGAAACGTCGAATTTCCTGTTCCTTGGATGCTGCCTGACCTGCTGCGCTTTAACCAGCAACACATTTTCAGCCCATCACTGAATCCCCCAGCATCAACATCCTGGAGGTTCTATTGACCAGAAACTCAACTGGACTCACTACATAAACACAGTGGCTAACAGAGCTGGTCAGAGACTAGGAATACTGCAATGAGAAATTCACTCCTGATTCCCCAAAGCCTGTCCACCATTTACAAGATAGAGGTCAGGTGTGATGGGATACTCTCCACTTGCCCAGGTGAGTGCAGCCCCAACAACACTCAAGAAATGTGAAACCATCCTGGACAAAGCAGCCTTCTGGATTACCATTACATCCTCAAGTATCCATTCCCTCCACCACCAACACTGTGTACACACTGCTGATATTATCTATAAGATGCACTGCAGAAAACCAACAAAGATCCTTAGACAGCACCTTCCAAACCCATCACCACTTCCATCTAAAAGAACAAAGCAGCAAATATATGGGAACACCACCACCTTAAAATTCCCCTCCAAGCCATTTATCATCCTGACTTGGAAATATATCACCATTCCTTCACTGTCACTGGGTCAAAATCTTGGATATTCCTTCCCAGTAGTATTGTAGGTAATCCCACAACTGATTACCTACATAATTTCAAGAAAACAGCTGACCATCATCTTCTTAAGGGCAAGGTAATAAATGCTGGCCAGCCAGTATCACTCACACCCGACAAAATGAATAAATAGATAGGTAAATTCTGGCCATTGTATTTATTATAAGAAATTATACAGGCATTCTATGGGAAGGCAAATCCTCAAACAGTTCCTCATAAAGCTCTTAACATACTTAAATTACCTTTTTAACATATTTAATGAAATATTTTACTCCTTGTTATGATGGTAGATTATTCACTCATCAGCCTTTTAAAACTACGATTAGCAGATACAATGCATTAATATTATTTCATCTATTAGAGATGATGGATACACAGTAAACTTTTAACTGAGGTTGTGAGAGAGAGGTAAGTCTTCATTTGGTTCAGCTTTGATGATGGATGTGACAGTCAATTCTTAAGAGTCAAGTTCTGCCACAAGTGCCACTCATGAAGCTTCCACATGACAATGTGGGCTATTGTTTTCGGTGTTGGAATCTGTTCTTAAGCTGTTTCAGCCACTGGTCATTGTGGCTGTCCAAAGGAGGTGTGGCCATATTACTGACTCCTCAGACACACCACTCATCATCAGGCTCTGGCTAGCTCACCATTTTGGAAAGCCTTTGAATGGGCGAAAAATTTCCATCAGGGTAGTGGACACAAGACATTGAAGTTGCCTCTCTTTGATCAGTCTCAATACACTGGGAGCTATACAATCAAGATTACTGCCACATTTGGGATTTTATCTTGCCAGGGTATTATACATCACAGACTTCAAAGATTTTGAGCTTATTTTCTTGGAAACTATAAGTAATCCATGTTTCATGGCCATATAGCAAGTATCTAAAATCACAGATCTTACTGGGTCCTAAGGGCCTGCTTGACATTATCCATGTATCCTTCATGAGTCAACCAGAGATAATTACTGCTTTCCTAATATATGTAAAGGATTTGATCAGGGTACGGGTTGTCTGTCATCACGGACTCAAGGCAGCAGAATTTGCTAATCACATCCAAAGTGGATTTAGTGTGATTATGTAGGAAAAGTGCAACAGCTTGTTCTATGACATTTTCTTGACATTTATAATCAGGGATACCATATTTCTAGGCATACTTGAAGGGTGTTTGTAGCCATGTTCTTGTGTAACCAGCCAGTTCAGCAACTTCAGTCTAGAGATGTTTCCTGATCATGACGCAAGTGTTTTTATCTTCACTTTCAATCTTGACAGATTGTAGAGCTTGCAATCTAACCTAATGTAATAGGTTTATGTATTTGGAGGCAAACTGAAGGACTGGAAGATTGAGATGAAGATTTGGACTATATCCTGTTTCACTCCATTTTTCTCTCACTGTTGGAATTGGAGCCATCAAACTGTCCGTACTGTGCATCTTGTCATAGAAGAAGTAGATGAGACTAAAGGGCTTGATGGACGTCCAATTTTTTCAAAATTTTCAAGAGCCCTGCTCTGCTGACAGCATAGAAAATCATAGTAAGATCTGCCAAACTAACGTAAAGATCTTAGCAAAGACCTATCTCTTATACTGCTCCTGTGGCTATTGTACCAGGAAGATCACGCCCATAGTAGATCTGCACAGAATATGCACTGTGTTTCCAGGTACTCTCAGTCTACAAGGAAATTGAGTTTTTTTTTAAGTATAGGGAGTGAGATACTTTGTAATTGTTGCAGTGACCCCTGTCACCTTCGACCTTGCACCATGTGATGATTTTTACATCGCACATTTTCTGTGGAATGGAGCCTACCTTTTCACAGAGAAGAAGGTCAAAACCATGGGGGAATAAATGGATCTTCCCACACTTGTGCAGTTCAGCCAGAAACCCATCCTTGCTGGCTAGCCTTCTATTTGCTAGACAGTCTATCAAGTCTTCTCAACATAAGTGATGAGGGTTGTTTATTGAACTCATCCCTGACAAGAGGCAGGGTAACAACATAAAGCATGTTGTGAGAGCTGGTGACATAGTGGTAGTATCACAGGCCTGGTAATCCATGAACCCTAGGTTAACATTATGAAAAATGGTTTTAAGACCTACCCTGACAGATGGTGGTTTGAATTCAGTGGTTCTTGTGGTATCTCTATCTCTGGACCAGAATGTCTGGGTTCAAGTCCCACCTGCTCCAGAATAGGTCCGAATATCTCTGAACAGATTGATTAGAAAATGTCTAAAGCATAAACTATGTCTCATGGAATTACCGTTCAGCATAGTGCTCAGTGGGACAGCTGTTTATTTCTCTGTGAGTATCACACCATGTTTTGATTTCAGGAGAGCAATGTTTGTGATGGTAGGACCAATGGCTTCATGATCTCTCTGTACATGGCTGGTAGACTTCTATTGTCACAGGCAGTCTGGATTCCTTAATGTAAGTTGATCCTAGTTGTAAGTTTGTTCGCTGAGCTGAAAGGTTTGTTTTCAGGCATTTCAGAGGATGGTAGATGGGAGTCCAAATTGATGTGTTTATTGATAGAGTTCTGGTTTGAATGCCAAGCCTCTAGGAATCCCCATGTGTGTCTTTGTTCAGCCTGCCAAAGATGGATGTGTTGTCCCATTCAAAATAGTATCCTTCTTTGTCTTGATGTAAGGATACTAGTAGCTGGCCATGTCTTTTGGTGGCTATTTGTGGTTCATGTGTCCTGGTGGCTAGTTTTCTACCTGTCTGTCCAATGTAGTGGTACAGTCCTTGAATGGTATTATGTTAATGACATTTGTTTTGCTTGTTGTTTTTATAGGGTCCTTTAGGTTCATCAGCCGTTGTTTAAGTTTGTGGGCTACTATGATGCCAAGGGTGGGAGTCATCCGGTCATTTCAGAGATGCCTTTGATGTATGGTAATATGGCTAGAGTCTCTGGGCACATTATGTCTGCTTGTCTGGGTTTGTTACTTAGGAATTTGCAGACTGTGTTTTTTGGGTACCCATTCTTCTTGAACACGCTGTATAGGAATTTCTCTTCTGTTGCTCATAGTTCCTGGGTGCTGCATTGTGCTATGGCCCATTTAAATAATGTCCTGATGCAGCTCTGTTTGTGGGTGTTGAGATGATTGCTTCTGTAGTTAAGCATCTGGTCTATGTGTGTTGCTTTCCTATAGATGCTGGTCTGAAGTTCTCCATTAACTGTTCATTACATTGTGGTGTCTAGGAAGGGGAGTCTGTTATTGTTCTCCTCCTCTTTTGTGAATATTTTGCCAGTAAGGATATTGTTGCTGATGTTGTAGGTTTCTTCTACTTTGGCTCTGTTTTGTAATTACAAATGTGTCATCCGTGTAGTTGGCACGTTTGGGTTGGATCGTGGGGAGGGCTGTTCATTCAAGTCTCCACCTTGCTGCTTTTGCTAAGAAGCCTGATATTGGTGATCCCATGTGTGTTCCATTGATTTGTTTGTAGGTCTTGTCATTGAAGGCGATGGATAGTGAGGCACAGATCTATTAGCTTGAGAATGTTGTTCTTGCTGATGAAGTTGGTACTGTCTGGTGTTTGTGTCCATTCAAAGTGGAACTCCATCAATAAACACATTGATCTGGATCCCATTTACCAAACTCTGAGAAAAATAACCAGAAATGATATCACCCACCTTAAGAGACCAAGACACATAAACACAAAGTGGGACATAACACTAGCACTTCACCAAAGCCACACGAATGATGTTACCAAGCATAGTGACAAAACATCTGAAAACAAATCTTCCAGCTCAGCGAACAAAATTACAACCTTAACCTCAATCTGAGCTACAAACCTTCTCAAAAATTGCAAATAAGTTGATTCTGTTCTTGTTTGCAGAGTACCTTAAACTTTTTGCATGGTTGTCTTGGCTACTTTCAAGTCACGTGATGTTATAGCTGTTGGATATGAGATTAGTATTATATGGAATTTTGCTGGCATTAATGATAGGTGCCATGTCAGCCAAGGAGGTCTCACATAAGGTCACTGTTGCGTGTTCCACCTTTACCAAAAGATACTTTTGTCGCTTTGCAAAATGGTTGTGCGTCATTACTTCCAAGCTTCATCAATACCATTATTGACACTTTCTAATTAAACTTTGGTCGATAGTAATTGTTCTGGAGATAGTGCAAAATGCTGGCATTTGACATCATTACTTCTGCAAAGAATGTTCCCTCAATATTACATTGGAGTCAGCCTTGATTTTCATGCTCAAGTCCTGAAGTGTGACTTGAGTTGAGAAACATCTGTGATAAGGCAAGAGTGCTGCCAAATGGAGACATAGTGGCATAGTGGTACTATTACTGGATGAGCAATCCAGAATCCCTGGCCCATGCACTGGGGACATGGGTTCAATTTCTACCATGGCAGCTGGTGAAATCTGAATTCATTAAAGATTTGGAATTGAAAGCTAGTGGAGACCATGTATGCACTGCCAATTGCTGTGAAAATTGACCTGTTGTCCTTACTTGGTCGTGCTTCCATGTGATTCCAGAACCACAGCAACGTGAATGACTTTTAACTGTTCTTTAAAATGGCTCTCCCAAGCTGCTCTCATCAATGGAACTTTAAAAAATAATACAGCCACAGACAACAGCTAAAATGCATTAAGCCTGTTTGAGCCAACAAAAATGCAGAACTGAAAAGCTTCGAATAGTACAGATACAACTGTAGCAAAAATGAGGCACAGTGGTGTTTTTAGAGGAAACAGCTGACCAGCATTTTAGAGAAAGCGACTAACCAGTATTGTGCCTGATGGGCTCCTGTACTCTATCATGGTGCCTGATTCTACTCGCATTGACAGGTTGTTAAAGCAACTATGCAACCATTGCAACTATAAACTATTGGGAAAAACCATGCTTTTTCTAAACATCAAAGTACGGGTTTGGGGTTCGGAGGGATCGATTGTTTTAGTGATGGTTCTAATGAGAGATGAAATGCTGGCATAGTTGACTAAAATGAAATGATATTAAAAATTAAAAACCCATTGGGAAAATTATTCCTTAACAGGCCAGTGATTCGTCTATTACAATGACTAAAATGACCCATTATTTGATTAATAACTAATTTCATTTAAACATCTTCACTTTGTGTTTGGTCTTCTGCAAAACTTCAAACATTCCAAAACATCATGATTTTGACATTTCAACTAGGTCTAAAATGGGTGGTTTTCCAACAGTACTCTCAGTGAGCAGTCACCAAAGCAGCAGAATGGAAATTCAAGGCAATTTGTACAAGACTTTCCAAGCATTCATCTCAATTCTCAGGCAGGCAAGCACTATGCATGCCTGAAATTCCAACATTTGTTTCTACAAGATATGGTTTTCTGCCAGGATAATCCCATTGGAAAATTAACTGTGCTTATTGAAAACTTGATATGGGTAGAATCTATTCGACAAGAAGTATGAACCAGGACTTTTCAAAGTCCATGGGAATTAAACAAAATAAAACACGCAGTGAAGTTTTATTCAGGTTGAATTAGCAGCAGTCCTTGTATGTAGTGTAGATTTTACAAATACATTGGTCACAGTAGGATGTGGATTTTGTTAAATGCATATGTGAATTATATTGATGTGTTTTATGCTCAGGATCTAATACTTTAATTGAATGGCCATGAATACTCTGCTGTTTAAGAAAATATGAGCTAAAGATTTGACTTTTTTCCACCAGGGAAAGGTTATGTTCTACTTAAATTATTCAGTTGCAATGTTATTTCTTGCAATATAAGGTCTTTTGCTTTTACATTTAATTTTATTAACAGTTAACTGATTTTTTGATAAGGGTACAGTTGCACAAGGAGAGATTTGAAAAGATTGGGTGTATTTTTTTGGTGTTCAGCAGAATTAGAGGGTCTTTAACTGAACAGTATAAAACTCTGGGAGGCCTTGTAAAGATAAATGCTGAGAGGTTGCTGGACAACCTAGACTTAGAGGTCATAACTCCAGGATGAGGAAACAGCATTTGTTTGAGGAGACAGAAGTGAGAGAAATTATGCAACTTAGCTGATGTGAATCTTTAGAATTGTCTTGCTCGGTGATTGCAGATTTTTAGTCATTGAATTAAAGTAATTAGTAGGCTTTTTTTTACATTAAGTGGATGGAATGAAATAGGGATACTAGAGAAAATTAGTGTTGATTTTGAAGATAAATCATAATCTTATTGCTTTTTGGAAGAAGTTAGAAAGGTGACATGATCCTCACCTGCTTCTATATATTAACATAACTATAACCTTCAAAATGGTTTGAAGTTAATGTATTCAAAATAATTGTATAACTGCATGTTGTTTTCCTTCTCTTGCTATTAATTTAACAGTTGTATTACACTGTTTTTAATATATATACTGCTTTTAACATATTAAAATGCTTAAAGGCAATTTACTGGAACATCATGTGACACTGAGCCACATAAGAAAATATTACAAAAATGGACCCACATCCAGATCAAGGAAGTAGGTTCCAAGTGCTTCGTAAAAGAGAGAGAGATATAAGGATGGAGAAGTTTAGGGAGTAACTTCCAGAGATGACATCTGTTGTAGCTAAAACAAATGGATGAATATCAGGATGTAAAAGAGGCCAGATTGGAGCAGTGCAGATATCTTAGAAAAGTGTAGGGCTGAAGGAGTTTACAGATGTACGCAACTACAAGGCCATAGAAGGATTTGAAAATAAGAATGGAAGAATTAAATTCAAGGTATTTCCTGAATCCGAACCAATGTAAGCAAGCACAGGGATGATGGGTGAACCTATTTAATTTAATTAGGTTACAGCTAGCAGAGATTTTGAATAAGTTTAAGTTTATGAAGGGTGGAAGCTGGCAAGATGGCCAGGGAAGAATGGAATACATAAAATGACAACTAACAAAGGTATAGATTAGGATTTCACAACAAGATGAATTTACACAGAGGTGAAGTGAAGATAAGCAATGTTGGTGATCTCAAAAATATGAGGCCAGCATCATTAGGATGAAACAATGGATCCTTCTGAAGACATGAAAATTCAAAGCTTCAAAGCAAGGGAGGTTACAGAAAAGGCTAAATTGCTAGAAGATTTGAAATTAAAATTGCAGCTCCTGTTCTGATAAAGGTAGGTTTCAATTGCCATTTAGTGCAAAATACACTGGACAAATTCCAAAAGACAGTGTCAGAAATTGTGTTCTTGGTCAAAAGGAGCACCAAGAGGAAAGCATTTAGAAATCAACTGCTGACCTGTCAAAAATGTCCAGATAATCTACAAATGCTTTAAAATCTGATTGAAGATTTGTAGCTCGGGTATCCGTTGTTGTGGTTCTGCTCACCGAGCTGGAAGTTTTTGCTGCAAACGTTTCGTTCCCTGGCTAGGGAACATCATCAATGCTGTTGGAGCCTCGTGTGAAGCGCTGCTTTGATGTTTCTTCCGGTATTTATACTGGTTTGTTCTTGCCGCTTCCGGGTGTCAGTTTCAGCTGCAGTGATTTGTATGTGGGGTCCAGGTCGATGTGTCTGTTGATGGATGTTCTTGCCGCTTCCGGGTGTCAGTTTCAGCTGTAGTGGTTTGTATATGGTGTCCAGGTCAATGTGTCTGTTGATGGAGTTTGGGGATGAATGCCATGCTTCTAGGAATTCTCTGGCTGTTCTCTGTCTGGCTTGTCCTATGATAGTGGTGTTTTCTCAGTCAAATTCATGTTGCTGGTTGTCTGAGTGTATGGCTACTAGAGATAGCTGGTCGTGTCGTTTTGTGGCTAGCTGATGTTCATGGATGCGGATTGTTAGCTGTCTTCCTGTTTGTCCTATATAGTGTTTTGTGCAGTCCTTGCATGGTATTTTGTAAACTACGTTAGTTTGACTGGGAATTTGACTGGGAAAACACCACTATCATCGGACAAGCCAGACAGAGAACAGACAGAGAATTCCTAGAAGCATGGCATTCATCCCCAAACTCCATCAACAGACACATTGACCTGGACACCATATACAAACCACTACAGCTGAAACTGACACCCGGAAGCGGCAAGAACATCCATCAACAGACACACCGACCTGGACCCCACATACAAATCACTGCAGCTGAAACTGACACCCGGACGCGGCAAGAACAAACCAATATAAATACCGGAAGAAACATCAAAACAGCGCTTCACACGAGGCTCCAACAGCACTGATGATGTTCCCTAGCCAGGGAATGAAACGTTTGCAGCAAAAACTTCCAGCTCGGCGAGCAGAACCACAACAATCTACAAATGCTGTAGCCACAGAACTAATGATTAAAAATCTTGCTAAGAAAAACTTGCAAATTGTGCTGACCTACTGTGTCCAGCTTATACAAGCAAACATAACTATTTGGCCAGCAAAGCTATTATAGGCTGACTTCAATTTTTAACTTTTTTCACTTCAGAAAATGAAACTCAAAGAAACAACACATTTGCAAGTATCATTGAATCTGATTATATCTTTATTCTTAGTAGTATCATTCATTCTCATCTACTTTTAATTATTGTATATGTGTCCTATCACATTTACTTGAAAAACTGCAGCAATATTTTTGCAAAAACTAAGCTCTTGTTTCAGACTGAAGTTTTATTGCTGGTTATTTTAGAATTGAAATACATGGAAATAAAAGTGGAGGGGTTTACATAAGCAAGTTGATACATATCCTTAGCTTATGGATCACTCTGAGGACGTGCCTAATGCGCTTGTGACATTTACTGTGTGACTAATTGGTTATCAATTTATGAAAAATTACTGTGAAAAAGACAATGGGGGCTGAGCAAATTATATCTAAGAACTCCACACAATACAATAAATCCTGGTAATGAACTGGAAAATAAAAATCACTGATGTACGTCAATGTCACCTCAATCAGTTTCTACCATGGGTTAAATGACAAGTTTGATAGTTCCACCAAAGAGCCAGAATAGGCATGATAGACAGATTGGCCTCCTTTTCTCCAGTATTAGTCTCTGATTCTGTACCTGTTAATTAGCTATGTTAGAATCAAAGGGCGTCCTACAGTGTTCACAAAACTCTCAAGAAGTACAGAATAAGGTATCCTGCAAGAATGAAGTTTTTCCCTTAAAATTATGCAACAATCACTTGGTTATAATACGCCTTTCATTAACACAGTATACTTTCAAAAGTAGTAAGTATTCTTCAAGTATGTGTCCCCAGTTGTGTAATCATGTCCTGCAGGTTCTTACACCACATTGATAACAATAGTAAATGCATCCAGTTCTCAACTGTCTGGTTTAAAAGCTAGTCAGAACATTAAAAACTAAACTGCTGTGTAAACACAGAAGCCAGCCATTTATCTTTAAATATTTGTTTTCCAGGAACTCATGAAATGTTACCAGACCAATCAATGGTCATAAAGTCTTTGTTTAAAAGAATGTAGGATCTCCTTCATTCGTGCTGACCCATAGGAATATATTTTCATGTTCCTCCATACACCAGTGGCTCCTCTTATTTTAACTATGCAGTAATGATTTCTTCAATATGTTGACATAGGCCAATTGAGTGTGATGTGACCCTGAACAATGACATGTTATGGTTCAGTGTCACACTTCAGCAGGTTAGCCAGGTTTAAACCCAATTTAGTTCCACACTGATCTGCTTCACACTGAGCAAGAAGGCCTTCAATAAAAATCCTTTGTCTTGCAAGTAAAATGTAAAGAGGATATCTTAACAGGAGGGAACACATGTTGGAATACCCTTGCAGGACCTCAAATGCGAACCAATACAACCTTAGGCTTTGCTGTACGGGGGCAAAGAAGAGATAAGAGAACATGGGATACATGGTTAAATTGGTGAATCAAACAACAGCCCAAAACCTAAACTCCTTTTTGGTGGTTGCTAAAATTGAGGTCAAAGCTCATGGGACGATTATGAACAACATCTTATATGTTAAATGGAAATTCTGGCAGCGGAGGGAACAGCAGTGCCTCTCTCATAAGCTAGAGTTTAGATTAACTTACCTCAATTAGCTCTAGACAGCTAACTGGAGTTTGTGAAAATGGCTAGTGGCATCCCCATTTTTTTAAAATACCATTGTTTAAGTAATATTGCTCTAACCTTGCAACACAGTGATCAACATTTCTGGGAAAGCATCAAAGATTAAAATTAACCAAGTATTCTGACATCGTAGCAACATTCCTGTCACTCTGTTGTTGCTGCACCCTTAAGAATGAAGAGCCACTGTCAGCAATAAGTAATCCCCAAATACATGTCAAATGCTTGTCCATCTATTTAATCACTCACTAGAAAATAATTCCGAATGGAAACTCAGAACATTTCTGATGGGTTATTCTCATTTTCTACAGTCAAGCTTCCAACTTCTACTGAAAATTCTTTAGGTAATAGTCAGGAAATGAAGGCTTATATTTCTACATTGTGGTTCTTTTAAATCTCTGAATTTAGCTATTAACACTAAATAAAATAACTGGCACTCTGTACGGAATTCAAAATACAGTATTGCAAGGTTAGAGCAATGTTACTTAAAAAACAGCATTTTTTAAGGAGGGGGATGCCACCAACCATTTTCACAAACTCTAGTTAGCTGTCTGGAATTAATTGAGGAATGCTAATTTGGGATCTGGGTTATGAGAGAGGCAGTGCTGTTTCCTCTGCTGCCAGTGATCATATATACATCAACATAGCACCTAAGAACTACGCTCCAAAACTCTGTTTCAAATACCAAGTATCATTGGCACACTTGCACTCATAGTAAAGGGTTTTACTAAACAAACCCATATGGGTCCTAACTTTGCCCACTGCTTTATGGAATAGATTGAGCATTCTTAGTTTCAGTTCAGTTCAAGCCCCCTACTTTGGCTCTTTCTCTGATATGTTGATCGCCTTTCCTTTGTTCAATATCATTTATTTTAATCATTAATCAATATCATTAAAAAAAATCACCTATTTTGTGAAAAGATGGAATTGCATATATATTCACATTAAAAAATTGCCAAATACCCAATCCACGTCAGAGAAAGTGAGTCAAGAATGTGGCGCTGGAAAAGCACAGCAGGTCAGGCAGCATCCGAGGAGCAGGAAATTTGACGTTTCGGACAAAAGCCCTTCATCAGGAAGGATTAACCCAAATCAATCAATGCTCTTCCAATTCTACCACTCTAGTTCATCCCTACATCCAGCATCTTAGTATGGAAATTTATGTCTGTGGATAGGTGTGTGTTGCCCCTTTAACAGAGTGACCTAGAGACTGGAACTAGGGGAGGCTGTAAAACTGACTGTGGAGCTAAGAGAATGAAATAAAGTATTCCCGAAAGCTAGAGTGCTTCCAATTAAACCTGTTGGAGTATAACCTGGTGTTGTGTGACTTTTAACTTTGTACACCCCAGTCCAACACAGGCATCTCCAAATCATGACTGTTTAATTTTACCCTCAGTCTACTTCATGTTCTATTCATGGTTAGAAACGTCATGGACAGGCTTGATCTTGAAGTGCAGCCCAATAGATTGAAAACTGGACACTACAAACTCTGGACAAGATAATAGGAAACAAGCAAACCATCTGGATCCTTGGACTGATTTACATCAATTTGAGCTATAGGGAGAGGCTGAACAGGCTGGGGCTGTTTTCCCTGGAGCTTCGGAGGCTGAGGGATGACCTTATAGAGGGGAATGGATCGGGTAAATAGGCAAAGTCTTTACCCTGGGGTGGGGGAGTCCAGAACTAGAGGGCATAGGTTTAGGGTGAGAGGGGAAAGATATGAAAGAGACTGACAGGGCAACTTTTTCACGCAGAGGGTGGTATATGTATGGAATGAGCTCCCAGAGGAAGTGGTGGAGGCTGGTACAATTGCAACATTTAAGAGGCATTTGGATGGGTATATGAATAGCAAGGGTTTGGAGTGGTATGGGTCAGGTGCTGGCAGGTAGGATTGGGTTGGGATATCTGTTCGGACCGAAGGGTCTGTTTCCATGCTGTACATCTCTATGAATCTATGACTTTATAATTAGTGACCTAATCTTAGATGATATAAATCAAATGTGTTCATCTGTTATTCCAATTTCCAACTCCCATTATCCTACATGGTCAGGTGGAGGCCACACAGCATCACCTTCTTTTGCGATTTTGCTGTTTTCCATGATTAACTTTAATTCATCCATGACATTTTCATGTACATATGTCTACTTCCTAACCACGGCATCATTTTCATAATTGCTGCTTTTAGTATACCTTAGTTTACCTTGATCATAACAATGCTGCATCCTGCACTCATGCAAAATGAGAATATTCCAACAATTTTACTTCATACGTTCAACTTTACTTCAATTTTAATCAGTATCTCTGATTTTTCCCTTCTTAAACCTATCTAAATTTCAGAGACTCCCAAAACTGCTTTGATTACATTTCCTTCTATCCCACATCCTCCCATTCCATGTTTTTTCCTTTCTCCCAGTTTTTCTATGGCATCTGTTCCAACAATGCCACATTCCACTGTTGTCAAAAGAGAAGCTGATGGATTGGAAGGTGAGGATGAGCGAAATTTGTACCCTGTATCCAGTTTTTTTTCCATCAAAATTTCAAATTTCACTCATCCTCAACTTCCAATCCATCAGCTTCTCTTTTCAATGGATCATCCACTGATATTTCCACCATGTTCAACATGATGCACATCTTAGTCTCCTCTTTTCTTTCAGCATTCTGAAGGGGTTAAGCCTCCATCTCACACTGACCTATTCTTTTACCAACTTCTCAGCAACTTCCAAGGCCACCTTTTCCATGACCACACAGAAGCTACAACATCTGTTCTTTCACCTTCTCCCCTCATTCCAGATGGAACAGTAATTTATATACATTTCATTCAATACTACATTTTGTGCTCTCAATGAGGTCTCCACTACACTGGGGATACTGAATGGAGATCGGATGATCACATTGCTGAATAGCCTCATTCAGTTGGCAGGTATAACTCTGAGCTGTTGGTCATTTATTATTGCTGTCCAGTTTTAATTCCAAACACTATACTTAGCCTCCTGTCGTACTTGTATGAAGCTCAGTAGATATTTAAAGAAGAGAACCACATCTTTCTCTGAAGTACTTTGCAAGCTTACTGACTCAATATGAAGTTCAACAATCTCAGAATCCAGCTACTGTTTCCATTTATTCCTCAGAGAAAAGATACTGTCCTGTGTTTGACCCTGTCATCAAACTTTCATCCTGTTTGTCCATACAGCATCCCTGCCTTTCCCGTGATCTGTACTTGTTTAAAATCTGACCTCATCTCGTTCTGGTTAAAGGTTATTGATCTAAAGTCACAGAACTGTTATGCAGGAGGCCATTCAGCCCATCACCAGCTGTCTGGATGAATGATTTTCATTCTCTGTTTTTCATTCTACTGATGCTCTTTGACCCCTTTCTGATTATTTTCAGCATTTTATGCTAATATTTCAGGCTTTCAGCACCTGTGGTATATTTTATTAAAATTCTTAAGATACACTCTTCTAGCTGACATGAACTGAAGCCTTCTTTGTATTATCTTCTGATAATTGTCTTTCAAAGATTCTCCCTCCATCCACATTGTCAATTTACAAGATTCAACCTTTTTCAAAGCAAACCATTAGATATTATCATTTTTAAAAAATGCTTTTATTTTAACAGATAGAGTTCAAATGTCTACAGATCTAGTAGCCAGCATACATTCTAAAATGTGGTTGACTGTAATTTCCAGCACAGATTCTACGAAAGTATGTGCATTCTTGAATGGGGGTGGGGTTACTAACAATGCTTTTATGTTGTTTGATCGCACACTATGAGTTGGGTTTATGACAGACTGATCAAGGAAAAGACAAGGCAAAGAGTTGTCTTCAGATTTAGACTTCAAAGTAAGACTATTTATTTTACATTAACACCAAATACTAATCACTCAATGGTGATTAATGGTGAGGGCTAATGAATCTTCTTTGTATATTCATGTTCATGTGGTCTCAGGGTCCTTATACAACATCGGCTCTTATAAATATTTTAAATGAAAAACTAGATTACTAGAGACGCAGTTAAATAAAACCATCTTATGTGGGCTGACTGACTGGGGTAACTGTGGTGGTGGGAATGCAGGAAAAGAGAAGGACCAGTTTGGCACCTCTGAATATATTTTTTAAGCATTTCTTAAATATTCAGTGTCCCTGTTTTATTCATTTCTACAAACTATTAGTTTGTGTTCTTGTTACAGTGTCCCATGAGAGGCTGGTTAACCCTAAATTTTAGGTTTGTTTGAGAAGTGTAAGACAGGGTATGTCTGTGCTCCTGCTTGATGGTAGTTATGACAATCTTGGGACTCAGTTCCTTAGGGTAGACTGAATGGAGAAGTTTATAGACCTGATAGGGGAGTTTGGGATGGTTAAGTGACAGACCACACTATTCCCTCTCATTTTAATTGAGTTTTGCGTGTAGTATATTTAATCTAGAATGGAAATCATATGGCAGGTGATGCTGGAGGGTGTGTGGGTTTTCCTAGTTGTTGCGCTATTCCAAAAAGTCAATACAAATGAGATATACAACCTGGTTATAATACTTAAAACATAACTACCTCTTTGAAGTGGGCTTGTCACACACCCACTCACCTGATTTCCATTAAAATGGGGAAAGGTGGGTTGGTGTTAGAATTCAAACATTGAATACATTATCGCCCTCATACCCAATACAAATGTATTTGTTCCACTGTGGTTAAATGCTCCTTTAAGATCCAATCAAACTGCATAAGCTTAACATTTAGCTGCTTTTTTGGGATATGATTTTGCTTCGTACAATGACAGAGAATGGGTCAAAGCCAACTGTTAGAGCTGACCCTGCTGTTTGCTGGGAGCACAGAGAGAGAGAGAGAGAGAGAGAGAGAGAATTGTTCTCAGGTATGAAGGGATGCATAACAGTTTTTTTTAGCTTCACAAATCCTCCTGCCACTATGCTTCAGTAAATTGTAGTTACTGTTTCTGAACGTTTTTACAGAGCAGAAAAATATCCTGGGCAATTTGGAGAATGTGCTTCACACCCAAGAAAAATGTTCCATTGCTTTGGACAGATGAATTGTGAAGAACAAACATCATCTGAGACAGGAAAGTGGCTTGGTCTGGAAACAGCTTTGCTTCAAGGAGAGGAAGGAACAAGTGACTGATATTGGACAGGAGCAGCAACAGCAGCAATGATATAATTTCAGAAGGAAATTGGATCGGAACATTGAAAATAATTCGATTTGACAGCAGCATCAGCTGACCACTCCAGAAGTTCACTTTAACTTTGTTTAAAAATGCGAGAAATGCACTTAACCCAAAACCTTGGCTGCATAAGTTAGTTTGAAGGTCAAACTCAAGCTACTGTAAAGCTTATAGATAGCAGAAAAGCAAAAATGCTCATTTTCAAATTAACAACATGGTTTCTTAATCAAGAAAGCAAGATGGAGTATTTGGAACATATTATTTCTGTGTAAATGAGGATTAGTTACTTTGAAAACTTCTGTCTGGCATTGAACCCACTAGGAGAGAAAACTGATGGAGAACAGCCATAAAGAGCAGGTGAGGGAAACACTAAAAGAAATAAAGTGAAGTGGAAAAAGGTAGGATTTATCATGAAGTGATGAAAGGTAGTAAGAAAGCAAACACAAAGGTTAATGCAAGCAGTTAGTTTCAAGTTTGTTTTGAGTGTTGTTACTGAGGAACAACAGCTGAAGGAATCTGATGAAATGGTAAGGAAAAGGCAAATGATCAGACATGTCTTATCTACAATTGATACAATGAGAGTAGCAAAGCTACACGAGATGGTTGTTCAATAAAGTAGATATGAATTTACATGAGCAAGAGGGGAAGAGAAGAGAGGAGGACAATAAACTCAGAAGTCTGAATATAATGAATTGGGATGAATATTGAAGTCACTGAAGCTAACAAGCCTCTCAGTATAAAGGTTGAAGGAGGAATGAAATGAATATAGCTCAGTAGAAAAAATTGACTCATGTTGCCAGCACAGAATGAAGGTTTTAAGCGAGAGGACTGAGGTGTAGAATAATCTGAGATACCTAATGAATGAGAAGGTGTTTTAAGACTAAATGGTGATGGCATGGAGCAGTTGGTGATAAGAGCCATGCTGCCAGTGTCGTATTTTGGGTGGCCAAGTGCTGAGATTGAGTCAACACTTTGGAGCAAGCTGTCACTGAAATTCAAGAGTTGGAGGTGCCGGTGTTAGACTGCGGTGTACAAAGTTAAAAATCACACAATACCAGGTTATAGTCCAACAGGTTGACAACCACCTGATGAAGGAGCAGTGCTCTGAAGGCTTGCGTTTCCAAATAAACATATTGGACTATAACCTGGTATTGTGTGACTTTTAACTGAAATTCAAGAGTTTGGAAGACTAATTAGAGGAAAAAAACACTGTTTACTGAAAGAATAAAGATAGCAGATTGGGTCGGGGATGGGCAGTGGGACTTTATATCAGCAGTTAACTTGCATTTAGGGCTAAAATGTACCACCATGAAAGGCACTGGATCATCAAAAGTGACTGAGAGGGAATAGGATAGAAGTTAAAGGCTATCAAGGAATGGCTAAGGATAGAAGTGGCTACAGCAATGAGCTCCCTGTCAAAAAACAATCTTGAACTTTTGTTTCTTTTCTTTGTAGGTGGCACTTCAGTTAGCTGTTTCATGTAAAATATTATGCTTCCAACAATTGTTTCACTTTTAATTTCACATCTACATTTGGAAGTACATTGACTAGTAGAGAGACCACATACATGCAAAATATATTTTCCTTCGTTCAGTATTTTTCACCAAAGGATTTTCTGATTGTTTTCTTGTATTAAGATTTTGTTCTACATACTTTCACACATCATTCAATGCTACAACCTTTTCTTGACTGCTACATTAAGATATTTTGAGAACTGAATAAGACACTGTCATGTAACATTCACTGTGGATTCATTATGCTTAATTAGTCATGTAACTTAATGCGTGCCATGCCACCTTACATTTGTAATAACATTGAAACCATATCAAATGTAACATAGACTGACAATATGTACAGAAAACTGAATGATGTAGAATACAACTCATAAAACAGCATGGACAAAACTAATCACTGTTTCCATATAATTAATGAAAACTTTTGTTGATAACAAGAAAACTCAGATGACTTTATCCAAAAGAGTAAATACTATTTTGCTAATAAAAATATATTAACACCATCAGAGGTTTGCAAGTTTCACGAGAGATCAATGACATCCAAGATCACATTGTAAAGACGTTTTTGTAAAAATCTATAAAACCTGACAAATAGTGATAGCAAACTTCGCAGTCTATCTTCCGGTTATGACTGGCACATCTGTTTGAAATTACTGTATATGTTGGTACTTGTAAACATGAAAGCACAGTAATTACAATTGCATTCCACTTGGTACTTGTTGAACAAATGTATTTTGATCTTTAGGGATTTTAATCTTACCTCCACCATAAATCCATCAATATTAACTATACCCAGAAGTAAAATACGGAAGAACAAATCATCTTGATCAAACAAGCTGAATAGCAAAGCACTCATTTGCTAGATTTGGGAACTGATTAGCCTCCAGCTCACAGTCTCATAAATAGAACAGCCTCTCTCACCTATTCACGAGATCTTCTCCATTCCAGCATGTTTGTCCATCAGCAGCTGCTAAGTCATTGACACACAACTGATCAGCCAATCCACCGTACAAAGTCCTGTATAACCGTAGACTATTGATGAACTCTCTGAAACAAACAAAACATTTCCTGAGATAGAAAAATGTACAACTTACCAAACCATTGCAAATTTTTTTGCCAAATTAGCAAACGGATTACACAATAGTGCTTTGAGATAGAAATGAAAACGTTGAAGATATAAATGTCTAATAGTGTTATTGGTTGATGAATGTTTACCACGATTGTGGACAATGCTTTCTCTGCTATTAAATATAGGCATCCACTCATTAATTATCAATGAAATATCATACCAAGGATATTCATTTGCTAATATTAAAAAGAATAATTTGCAGGATTTATTAACTATAAGCTGAATATCTGTGTATCTGTACCATTACCTGGCTCATAATATTGTTATATTAATTCCCAAAATGTAAAACTCAAAGGAAATACGATTTCAAAGAAAAAGGTGGAGGTGAAGCATTCTGATTAAAGAAGCTCATATCTCTGATGAAATAATGCCACTTGCACTGAACTTGATCCAGGTCAAGTCAGGCAAAAAAGATCTTAGAACAGAATGGAACTAGCTTGGTTATTGCCATCAAACCCAAACACCTAAAAGAAGTCAGATATGGAGAAAAAGGGGACTAATTTTTACCAAAAATTGGCTAAGTACCAATCTTGACAAGTTTCATAGAGGGTTCTCTCAGAGTCCTAATAAGTTTTCTCATGCTATCTTCCCAAACCCAGTTAATTTCCAATGCCATATTTCTTTCTTGTAGCCCACTCATTGTCCCCTCTGTTTCACTGCAGTCATCCACAGCTGCCCTGCATGGATCCTGTCAATTTCCTCAAACCTGTCACAGGCAGACAGGGCAGTGAAGAAGGCTTTTGACACACTGGCCTTCATCAGTCAGGGCACTGAGTATAGAAGGTGCAAAGTTATGTTGCAGTATTACAGGACGTTGTTGAGGCCGCACTTGAGTATTGTGTTCGTTTTGGTCACGTTGTCATTAAACTGGAAAGACTGCAGACGATATTTATAAGACTGTTGTTTGGACTCAATGGTCTGAGTTATAGGGAGAGATTGAACAAGCAAGGACTTTTTTCTTTGGGAGACTGAGGGGCTCTTTATAGAGGTGTATAAGATCATAAGAGGCATGGATAAAATGAATGCATTCTTTCTTTTTCCTCAGTTAGAGTATCGAGGACTAGAGGACATCAGATTAGATTACTTACAGTGTGCAAACAGGCCCTTCGGCCCAACAAGTCCACACCGACCCGCCGAAGCACAACCCACCCATACCCCTACATATACCCCCCACCTAACACTACGGGCAACTTAGCATGGCCAATTCACCTGACCTGCACATCTTTGGACTGTGGGAGGAAACCGGAGCACCCGGAGGAAACCCACGCAGACACGGGGAGAATGTGCAAACTCCACACAGTCAGTCGCCTGAGGCGGGAATTGAACCCAGGTCCCTGGCGCTGTGAGGCAGCAGTGCTAACCACTGTGCCACCGTGCCGCCCAGTTTAAGGTTAGAGGGGAAAGAATAAAAGGGAACCTGAGGGTAACGTTTTCAAACAAAAGGTAGTACGCATATGGAATGAGCTGCCAACAAAAGTGGTTGAGATGGGTACATTAACCACATTTAAAATCCATTTCGACAAATAGAAGGATAGAAAAGGATTAGAAGGATATGAGCCAAGTGCAGGGAAATGGGGTTAGCACGGATGGTCATTTTGGTCGGCATGGACCAGCTTGGGCCAAAGGGCCTGTCCCCATGTTTTAGGGCTCTATAACGCTATGACTCGATAATGTCACACAAATGAAAATTGGCACCCTACTTTTCCAATAAGAACCGGTACGTCCTGGTAGATGGACCTTCCTCATGGCCAGCAGAGGATACCATGATATCAGATCCTGGCAGCCTGCTCCAAGGTTGCCATTTCGGTTACTGTAAGGAACACCTCACAATAAAGAAAGGTCAAATGGCCTTCTGCATTTGATAAGGGTAAGTGACTTCATCTTCTACCTGCTATTGCATACTAAATCTAACTCTACTTTTACACCCACTTCCCATGATCATGTGGCTCATGATCAACCACTCACTGTGGTATATAAAATCTTATCTCTCTTGCTTTCACATACCCCAAAACTTTCCACTGCCTGTGTTTCCTCTGCAATGCCTACTCACTGACATGAGACACCTCACTACCTTGCCCCCACGAACCAGCTAATAGCTATGTCACCCACTTTCATCTCACTCACCCTTCCCTTTGTTTCATTTGAGGAGAAAATAATCTACAAAGGCAGCAGGAGCCAGGCCAAGGGATGGGTTGACTGACAGTCAGCGTCTCCCACCTTACGAGGATACAATTCTGGACTAGGCCAGTGAGGAAATGGCTGCTCCTATAATAATGCCAAAACATCAATGTCGCAATAACAAAGTAAGAATTATTGTCCATTGCCAAGCTGCTCTCCAACTACTAGCACTCTGAATGTATTCTTAACAAATTCAAGGAGAATGATACTTGGATTTCATTCCAGGTGCACCTTCTTCACAAGGACATAGGGCAGTGCCAGTAGACACCCAGCCAGAGGAGGAACTACATACATACTTCCCCAATAAGTCTCCTCTTTGGATTCACCAGATGGAACTCAGCTATCCACCTCCACCCTGTCTGCCACTCACAACCCTGAGGGAGATCAAGCCAAGGAGGGCGCCTCTGCTTCTGATCAGAACACTTCCAACACATCTGGGTTCACTGGACATAAATGTTCCAAGGGACACTTAACTGAACACTCAAGACGAACAAGTTTCATTGTAGGACAGGCTCCCTCCAATCCAGCCACAGATCCTGACATTGCACCAAGACATACTGGAAGCGCAAGGAAGAAGACTGAAGGACATAAAAGTGATATGGTTGTAGTATTATAAACACAATCTCACACTTGTAAATGTATATTCATGTGGTGTAAGAATTAATATTAGCTCTGTTTAGTTGTATGTTTCATGGTGTAAGATGCAAAGTGAGCAACAGGAACTTGGAAGGTGTTTGTAGCTTTGACAACTGGAGTCAATCTTGGTCGAAAAGTGTGGCACTGAAAAAGCACAGTAGGTCAGGCAGCATCTGAGGAGCAGGAGAATCTATGTTTCTGGCATAAGCCCTTCAACAGGAATGGGGGTGGTGGTGGTGTAGGGGGAAAGAGACTGGGAGACAAATAGGAGGGTGGAGGTGGGTTTGGGGGTCAGGGGAAATGGACTGGGAGATAAATAGAGGGTGGGGGTGGGGATGAGGTAGTTGGGAAGATGATAGGTAGATGCAGGTGGAGGGTGATGGTGATAGGTCAGAACGGAGGATGGAGCAGATAGGTAGGAGGAAAGATGGACAGGAAGGATAGTTCAAGAGGGTGGTGCCAAGTTGGAGGTTTGGATCTGGGATGAGGTTGGGGTAGGGGAATTAGGAAACTGGTGAAGTCGACGTTGTTGTCATGTGGTTGGAGGATCCCAAGGCAGAAGGTGAAGCCTGAGGTCAATCTATCAGGCTTCATTAAATTGTTTGTGCATCACAGGTATAGGTGGTGATTGATCTATGATGCTGCATAATCTAACCAAGAGTACTTGGACATGGATTCTGACTCGACACAGTAAGGTAATACCCAAGGGTAAATATAGCATTTAGTACTTGGAGGTGACTTTCCCTTACTATATGGATGTTTGTTTAATGTTATTGTCCTTTGAAAAGCCTCACATTGCATAGTACTGAAGAATGAAACAATTACTCCAGCTACACTGGCTACGGTGGCAGCCATTTTCATCTGAATTGCATATTTGCTATTTGGATAATGATGAAATCAAACAGCAATTGCACTTAGGAACATAAGAACACAGGAAAAGAGGAACAGGAGTAGGCCTTTCAGTCCCTTAGGCCTGTTTGCTGTTCAATAATATCATGTCTGATCTGTCACCTGACTCCATTTGTGATAAATGCATTTTTGGTGATCAAATACAGGTGGAAGTATACGAATGGCTGAACCCTTGGGAGCATTGATATGCAGAGGGATCTGGGTGTGTACACCCCACAGATCACTGAAGGCAGTAGAACAGGTAGATAAGGCAGTTAACAAAAGGCCTATGGCTTGCTTGCCTTCATTGGAAGGGGCATTGAGCAAGGATAGACAAGGCATGCTGTAGCTTTATAGAATTTTAGTTAGACCACACTTGGAATATTGTGTACAATTCTGGTCACAACACTACCAGAAGGATGTTGATGTTTCAGGGAGGGTACAGAAAAGGTTTACCAGGATGTTGCCTAGTATGGAGGATTTTAGCAGTGAAGAAAGGTTAGATAGGCTGGGTTTGTTTTCATTGGAACACAGGAGGTTAAGAGGTGACCTGAGAGAAGTTTATAAAATTGTAAATGGTATGAATATAGGGGAAAATATAGGCTTTTTCCCTGGGTGGAGGGGTGAATTACTAGGGGACACAGGTTCAAAGGGCAGATGGGTTTAGAGCACGTTATTTACACCAAGGGTGGTGAGTGCCTGAAATGCACGGTGATGGAAGCAGTCACAATAGCGGCATTCAAGAAATACCTGGATTAATACATGAATAGGAAAGGAATAGAGGGATACAGATCCTGGAAGTAAAGATAGTTTTAGTATGAAAGGGCAAAATGTGTAAGCTCAGGCTTGGAGGGCCAAAGGGCCTGTTTCTGTGTTGTACTGTTCTTTCGTCTATATGCCTACCTTGGCTCATGCCCCTTGATATCCTTGCTTAATGAAAATTAGTCAATCTCAGATTTAAATTTAACAACTGAATTAGCATTGACTACTATTTGAGAAAGAGAGTTCCAAACCTCCACTAATCTGTGCATGCAGAAGTACTTTTAAACATCTCTCCTGAATGCCTTGCCCTGACTCTTAGATTATCCCTCCTGGTTCTAGAATCATAAACCAGTGGAAGTAGTTTATCTTTACCTATCATGTCTTTCCCTGTTCATATCCAGAAAATCTCAGTTAGATCATCCCTTAACTTTCTAAATCCTCTGGAATAAAGCCTAATTTGTCTAATCATTCCTTCTAACTTAACCCAAAAAGTCAAGGAATGAACCTTGTAAACTTGCTTCACAGAGTGAGTCACAGACTCAACCTCTCTGTCGAGGTGACCCCAAATATTCACATTTACCTCTACTTCAACTGTATCAGCTTTAGTTCTCCCAATATTACCAGCTAACCCATCTATTTAACTATTCAGCTCCATGTTTTACTTCCTGAGCCCCGGGACCTCGAGACATCATGCCAAACATCATACAAAGTAGTACAAACCAAAAGAACTGAGAATGCTGTAAACTAGGAACAAAAACAGAAGCTGCTGGAAAAGCTCAGCAGGTCTGACAGCAGCTGTGAAGAGAAATCAGAGTTAACATTTCGGGTCCGATGATCCTTCCTCAGAACTAATGGTAGATGAGAAAATGTTGATTTATATGCAGAAGATAGAGCTTTGGAGAGGGGAGGGGGGCGGGGGGAGATTGGTGGGGATAATGAGTAAACGATAAGTAGGGATAAAGCTCAAAGAGAGAGAACAGTTGGCAGTGGACAAGAAAAAAGATTGGAAAGGAAATGGCGTCGGAGAAAGGAGCAGATCTTCTTCAAAGTGGGTATGCCTAGAAGAGATATGGCAGTGAGTTAAATAAGAAATAAAAACCGAAAGAACTGTGGATACTGTAAATCAGGAACAGAAACAGAAGTTGCTGGAAAAGCTCAGCAGATATAGTAATGGATTCCAATTTATTGTCCTTTTCTGTATCTCATCATGCTGACTTTAATCCCAGCGTCCCTATTACACCAAAGCAGCTGTACCTGATAATCCCTCCTTGATTTGGAGTGGATAGAATCCCAGGACTGACAAGGCCCACCACCTTGATTGACTTGGAAAAGACAGCCTCATCTAATGAATAACCAGGCTCCTGACTGATCTATACGCAAAGTTAAAACTCATACAACATCAGGTTATAGTCCAACAGGTTTAATTGGAAGCACTAGCTTTCGGAGCGCTGCCCCTTCATCAGGTGGTTGTGGAGTATAAGATTGTAAGACACAGAATTTATAGCTACGCAGCCCACTATCTAACATAGTGTGTCTCCCCAGGCTGTATTGGACCCATAGGTATACACAGGCATGATTGACACACATGCAGTGTGGTTGCTATTTAAATTGCTGGTACACGGTGCAATATGAGATTGATGTCGCAATTGACATGCAGTAGTATATGCCATCTTATAACTTATGAAAGCTGACAACTATGACAAGTTAGAAAAAAGTAAGGACTGAAGATGCTGAAGAGTCAGAGTCAAAATGTGTGGCACTAGAAAAATGCACCAGGTCAGGCAGAATCCGTGGAGCAGGAGAGTCAGCTCCCTGGATGTGGCCTGGCCTGCTGTGCTTTTCTATTGCCATACTGTTCAAATATGACAAACTGCCTGGCTTTGTGTCCACACTAAAAGGTAAGTCAAGAGAGAAGTATGTGTCCACACTAAAAAATAAGTCAAGAGAGAAGTATGGAGAACTTTTAAGCTATAGCCAAGAGGACAAAGCACTAAAGGCAGGGCAAACCATGGTGGGGATTCTGTAAGCAATCAAGCCAGTGAAATGTGAGTGAATGTTCAGATAGCAAGCAGAGATCCCTGAGATGCAGGTCATGAGCTAGGTCCCTCTACACAAAGTGTCTGGCAGCAGCATTACAGCAAAAGGTGCCATTGCATTCCAAAGTGAAGCACTGAATTTCAGAACAGTCTTGTAAATGGATCAGAGATGTGCCATGAGGATGCAGTGAGGCTCATACATGTCTTATGCCAACATCTGTGGAAGGGGAGAATGTGTGGTTAACCCCCAAGGAGCATGTCCTGAGATTTTGGGGACACATGTCCAGGAGCAAGTGGTGGGCTGGAGATGACTGGTACCTGCTCTGATTATCAAGTCAGCATTGGTGCCATTCTTTTGCTAACAAGAATTGGGAGAATGGGAAACTTCATAATAAAGAGGTGACATTTTTACAGGTGACTCATTGCTCACTAACTATAATCTTATCTCGCTCTGTTCAACACTTGCTTAGAAAATAGGACATCTTGTCCTTCCCATTGAGAATTTTCTTACTACCAATCTCATGTGATTTGCTCAATTTTGTCCCTAGTGTCCACATTGTTCAGTGATTAAACAGATTCTGCCCAGCATGTCCGTTGTTTGTCCATCTCCATGGGAAGCTCCTTCCACTGGATGCAAATAATCATATAAATGTTGTATTTGCATATGGCCAGTTTATTATAATGCACAGCACCTCTAAATTTTTTTGGTATGGAACTGCACCTCAGTATCTTAAAGAGAACAACTTGTAAGCAGTCTATACTGCACCTTTCAGGTTGCTACCTATTTGTCCACATTGTGAAGATTGCCAACAACTCTTTTGTGTTATTGCCCAGCTTTGCAGGGTAGATTCTGTGTCACACATTCCTCCAGTAGTCACTACTTTACAAATACCAAATACTTTTGCATTATTACTTTTAGCAAGCATCCAGCTGTCCTGCTAATTCAATGTATGGAATTTAATGCTGTCCTCCATAATTAGTTTTCTAGTGAGGGCTATTAAATCAGGCTGGAGGCTTGCAAATCTGGATCCTACCTCCTCTACCCAGGACTAAGTGCTCACCAGAATGGCGTTTCTACCCTGCTACTGACTGAAGCCCAAGAAGGGCCTTATTCCACTGCCGCTTAGGAACAGGAGCAGACAGGAACTGTCATACGAAGAGTGTGATAAGGAAACCAGAGGGTCTCTAATTCATAGACCCTCAGTGCCTGATACAGTAAGTAAACAGAACCTTACAAGATATAAAAAGAAAAAATATGGGATGTTCCAAAACATCAGAATATTGCTTCAATAAACCAATATATGCTTACTCTTAACACACTTTGTTATCCTGTGCTTGCTTTAAAAGAAGGCATTAAATATTGTATACATGTATATTTAAAACATCAGTAACCTTTAGGTGCTGCCTTTACAGAAGTCTAGTAAGTATAAATGACAATTGCTGCATCTTACTTTCTCCTGTTGGATAAGGTCTCCTCATCTTCTTTATGAGTGATTTTCAGCCCAGGTTTATCATTGTAAGGATCTGTTTGGTGTTCCAAAGGTTGAGTGGGCTTTCGAACAGGATGTCCACAGGCTCTATTTACCTGAAAAGAAAAAGATGACTTACTTGGAATCAACAACATTAAGATAGAATTTACAACTGAAAAATATTTCTTAAAATGTTTGCTCAGTTAAGTCAGCTTCAATATATTGCATCAGTTTTTACACTAAGTTAATTTGATTCAGTATGGTTTATTCAAATTTATACATAATATCCACACGTGAGGCAAAGAATACAGGCTGATCCCATTTTTAAAAGAAAAATGGTGGAAAACTATGATTACAACGCTCAAGAAATGCAATGACTAATCTGCAGTTCTCAATTCACAGATAACTCATCAAATAAAGGAGATTGTCATGTGAGATTACTTCAGCAATAATATCACATTCATAATTCGTCAACACCACCAATATTTATCCTCACAAATTTTACTTATGCTGCAAGTTGTTATTTTATAACATGTTTGAGACCTGGGATTGAAAAAGGAGTTTTTTTTATGGTCTGTTATTTCTGTTCCTTCATTCTTGGTAAGTGCAGAGTTAATGGCCAAGAAGCCATTTTTTTTTTATATTTCAAGTGTAAAAATGCCTGCAGTTTCCAACTGTTTGTTTTCAATCCTGTGCATTTATACACTTCATCTCCAATAAATCTGATTTGTAGTCTATGGCCAAAGGCAAAGTCAAGCAGAGTGTTGATTCTTTCAGTTAAAGTCAAAGAAATTGTACAGCAGCAATGCAATGAAAAGGTTGCCATGTTTCCCCTAAGCACCTTGTTAGTACAGGATTATTATATTTCAAGGGGAATGGGAGACCAAAATGTTTAACAACAACAGAAACTTTTTTGAGGAGGCATTTATTTTACAATACAGCAGGCTAGACTAACCTGTTGCCTTCAAAACTGTCAATGGTGTCATTATGATGTCACATGATCAACAAACTTGAATAAGTACTCAACATGCACTTTATATCAGAGGCCCTTGAAATAAAAACATTGGAAATATTACCCAGTAAGTAAAACATTCCATCAATTCTTATATGGCTGTTGGTGCACCTCAGCCGTTGGCTTATTTTTCTCATTGGCTTTAACCTGTGGTGTTTTAGATGTACTAGAAATGTTCTGAAATGACTGAATGTATAGAGGTTTATATGATGTCATGGTATCCTCCACTGAGGTACTGTGTCCTTCAGATGCTTCGGCTACTTAAACAAGGTCATTTCTCTGGGGTGGAGGAGTCCAGAACCAGAGGGCATAGGTTTAGGGTGAGATAGAAAAAATTTAAAACAGACCTAAGGGGCACCTTTTTCACACAAAGGGTGGTGCATGTATGGATTGAGCTGCAAGAGGAAGTGGTGCAGGTTGATACAATTACAACATTTGAAAGGCATCTGGATGGCATATGATTCGGCAGGGTTGAGAGGGATGTAAGCCAATTGCTAGCAAATGGGACTAGATTCCTTTAAGATATCTGGTTGGCAGAGACCAGTTGGACCGAAGGGTATGTTTCTATGCTGTACATCTCTATGCTTCTGTGATGCTACTGTTCTTTCCTCAAGTATGATAGATTCTGAGGAATCTGATAAGCGATCTACTTAATTTTATTTGAGTTTGATATTTTCCAACCACATTCTTCCCCATTAAAGCTGGAAAATTTCCTTTAGGAACATTTAAGGACTAAGCTTCAGATTGACTGTATAACTGAACATTCACATTAATACAAAAGGCATAACTTCAGCTACAAGTTTCTTAGTACAAGTTTTGAGGATTACAGCAAAATATGGCTTAGCTGCATCTGATATATATTTTGAAGTACCAACGAAATCTTCACTCCAATGTCCACCTCCATTCTTATCAGTTTGCCATTCAGCATAGAAGTTTAATTACATCCACAGAGACCAATATCCAATCATCAAGTCACCCTTTACTTACGCATGGAGAGTCCTTGATACTAACACAGCTCTCTCAGATCCAGCACTCAGTGGGAACAGGATGTCTGACACTCCTGTTTTTATCTGTTAGCCCAGACTCCCTAATTGGACCAGATTAACAGCCCCAATCAGGGAACTCATATTCTATGACATCACCTGACTGACCTCATTACAATCACTACATCCCTCCACCTCTGAGTCTGAGAACATAGGCCAGCTCAGTCTTTGTAGCTCCCTCTGGACCAATTCAGCACTGGGTCAGGATCCTTCAAATCTTCCTCTGATATGGGCAGCATGTAATGCAAAATAGCTCACCTCTTGCACCAGGAGCATCTCAGAAGAAATTCATTCCCCTCTTCAGTTAGCGCAGGCGTTGAAGTGACAACATCCACTGTGCCCATCTCAGAGTCTGCGATATCTTCAACACTTGATGAAGAGGGCTAACTCATGACTTCCAGAACAGTCAGAAAGGCAGTGAAGGAGCCGGACTTGTCTTGCTCCCTCATTGTTTGCAAACAGGCAGCTTTCATATGGTCCACATGCTTGTTCAGGACTGTTGCACCTACTCGAACTTAAAACGTCACTGCACTTGACCTTGCATCAACCAGGCCTCTTAACTTTGCAGGGCCATTCCTGTAGTTCCTGCATCAAACTGAAGTAAGGTCTCTCTCTCGCTTAGTGGAATCTCGTGTCTGGCATTGGTATCTCTGATGCCACTTCACCCTCCCTCTCTGGTCTGGGAAAATCAAATTAATCTCTTGCAAAGTCTTTTCCCCATTAGCAACACTGTTGGAGCTATCCCTGTCATTGCACAGGGTTGATCATATAATCAAATTGGAACCCAGAAAGTTTGGTATCTAGTGAAGCTGTAGACTGTTTCTTCAAGCTTTCCTTCCAAGTTTGGACTGCTTTTCCTGCCAGACCATTGGATGATAGATGGTATGGAGCTATCCTTGTATAACATATAGCATTCAATTTTAGGAAATATCAAATTCCCTGCTGGTAAATGATGGCCCATTATCCGTAACCACACATCCGGGGGTCTATGCATTGCAAAATATGCACACAGTTTTTCGAATGATTGTCACCATGTTTGACAAATGAACTCTATGCACATTTAGCTATTTCAAATAGCATCCACAATGACTAAGAATATTGGAACCAAAAAGGGACCTGCATTGTCAATGTGTAATCATGTCCATGGTTTACCCAGCCATTCTCATGAATGTGGGGAATTTGCTGGCAGTAATCTTTGTCCTTGTTAGTACTCTATGCATTGTCCCACCCATGCGGCTACATCCGCATCTGATCCTGGTCACCAGACATAGCTTTTCGCCAACATTTTCATTTTAGATACTCCTGCAAGACTCTGGGGGAATCTGGTGATGACCTTTGCTTGGGACAATCACTCTTGCTCTTCATAATTAAATACTTTTCCTGATGGTGAAATGGTCTTGCTGGGTCCAGAAAGGGATTAATTCTGGTTGTGATGGTGCCTATGTTTCTTCCATTACCACCAGCTTTTTCAGTTTTGCCAGGATGGGATCTTTCTATGTCCAAAGTCTGAGATTGTCAGCTCTGACTAGAAATGTGTTCAGAAAGTCTAAAATCATTATGGACTGTTCTGATGGCAGTACCACTGATGGTATATCTGCCAACATGAAGCCACTCAATGCATCCAAATTCGCTACTTGGTCTCCCAGATGGTGTTCTGTTATAGTTATATGCACTTAGTATTAGAACCCACTGCTGGATTTGGCCTGAAGATATGGGTGCACAGCCTTGTTCCCTTTAAGTAGACCTAGTAGGGGTTTGTGGTCCATTATTATTATCAATGTACATCTGTAAAGGTTTTAGGGGAACTTCCTGACTCCAAATATGACCACCAAATCTTGCTTCTCTGTCTGGGCATATTTACACTTTGCATTAGCCTGAATGCATATGCTATTGGGCATTCCTCTCCATTGGGTCACTGTTGAGCAAATACTACCCCGATGTCGTAAGTGGGAGGCATTGCATGTCATTACCAGCTCTCATTTGGGATCATGGTGAGCTAACAGTTTCGAGGATGATAGCTGTTTCTTCACTTTTCTGAAACCTATTGCTTGGCTAATAAGACCCATTTTTAAGAGTTGATGCAAAGGTGTCAGCATGGAGACCAGGTTATGTATGAACTTTCCAGAATAGTTCACCAGCTCAAGGAAAAACCAAAGCTTTGGTGCTGATGTGGGAACCAGGATGTGATCATCCTCATTTTATCTTCCAAGTTTAACCTGGTCTTGCTGATCTTTTAGCCCAAGTACATCACTTGGGGTACCCGGTACACACATTTTTTCCTTTCTAAGGTGTACATCCCACCTTGGAAAAATGTCTAAGGACTACATTTTTGCAGTAGCAGCTGGACCAGTGACAGCAAGGACCAGGGAAGGTAAATTAATAACTTATCTTGTGAATAGGCAGAGCACATGCTGAGCAGGAGCAGACATGGGATCGCTGAGTAAGTGAGGTAATACATTGGGGCAGTTGCTTTACCCAAAATGCTATTTAGGTAGTGTCTCCCACCCATCCTCCTCCTCTAACCAATAAAAAGGTTCTGTGCACTGATTTAGTAAGGTTACTAGTTTATTTTTCAATCAGCTCTTTGAGAATTCAGAACAGTGGAAATTTATGATAGGGCAGTTGCATGCTCCTCCTGCAGGATGCACAGGGTCACTATGAATGTCCATACTGACTTCATCTGTGGGAAGTGCACCCGACTCCAGCTCTTCAGAAACCGAGCTAGGGAACTGGAGCTGGAGCTGGATGGACTTTGGATCATTCGGTAGGCTGAGAGGGTAATTGAGAGGAGTTACTGGGAGGTAGTCACACGTCAGGTACAGGAAAGTATTAGATGGGTTACACTCAGGGGTCATGGCGGAAAGGTTTAGGGAAAACACAAAGGCATTCTTCTCCTACGTGAGGAATAAGAAAATGATCAGAGAGAGGGTAGGGCCAATCAGGGATTCTGGATGAAACTTATGCCTGGAGTCTGAAGAGGTAGGGAAGGCGCTAAATGAGTTTTTTTTTTGCTTCAGTATTCATTAGAGATAGGGACCTGTTTATAGTGAGAACACTCTGGTCTAGGTTAATAGGCTTGTACAGTTTGATATTAAGGAAGTGGATGTGCTGGAAATTCTGGGGAGCATCAAGATAGATTAAGTCCCCAGGGCCAGACCAGATATATCCAAGGTTACTACAGGAAGTGAAGAATGAGACTGCTGCGCTTGTGGCGATGATCTTTGCATCCTCACTCTCCACCGGAGTAGTACTGACTGATTGAAGGGAGGTGAATGTTGTTCCTTTGTTCAAGAAAGGGAATAAGGAAATTCATGGGAATTACAGGTCAGTCAGTCTTATGTCTGTGGTCAGCAAGGTACTGGAAAGGATTCGGAGAGATAGGATTTATGACTATTTGAAAAAACATAGCTTGATTAAAGGTAATCAGCATGGCTTTGTGAGGGGCTGGATATGCCTCTCAAGCATTATTGCTTTCTTTGAGGATGTGACGAGACAATTGCCGAAGGTCGAGCAGTGGATGTGACTTATATGGATTTCAGTAAGGCATTTGATAAGGCTCACCACATTAGGCTCATTCAGAAAGTTATGAGGTATGAGATACAGGGAAATTTGGCTGTCTGGATACAGAATTGGCTGGCCGAAAGAAGACAGTGAGTGGTAGTGGATGGAAAGTATTCTGCCTGGAGGTTGGTGACCAATGGTTTCCCACAGGGATCTTTTCTTGGGCCTCTGCTCTTTGTAGTTTTTATAAATTACTTGGATGAAGAAGTGGAAGGATGGGTGAGTAAGTTTGCTGATGATAGAAAGTTTGTTGGTATTGTAGATAGTGTTGAGGGCTGTTCAAGGCTATAACATGACATTGACAGGATGCAGTTCTGGGCTGAGAAATAGCAGATGGAGTTCAGCCTGGATAAATGTGACTATTCATTTGAATGCTGAATATAGGGTTCAAGACAAGATTCTTGGAAGTGTGGAGGAACAGCGGGATCTTAGGATCCATGTCCATAGATCCTTCAAAGTTGACACCCAATTTGATAAAGTTGTTAGGAAGGTGTATGGTGTTTTAGCTTTCATTAATGGGGGGATTGAGTTTAAGAACTGTGAAGTTTTGCTGCAGCTCTGTAAAACCGTGGTTAGATCACACTTGGAATATTGTGTCCAGTTCTGATCACCTCATTATAGGAAGGATGTAGATGCTTTCGAGAGGGTGCAGAGGAGATTTACCAGAATGCTGCCTATATTGGAGAGCTTGTCTTCTGAAGTGAGGTTGAGTGAGCTTGGGCTTTTCACACAGGAGACAAGAAGGAAGAGAGGTGACTTGTTACAGATGTAAAAGGTAATGAGTGGCGTAGATAAATTAGACAGCCAGAGACTTTTCCCCAGGACAGCAATGGCTGTCAAGAGGAGTCATAATTTTAAGGTGATTGAAGGAAGGCATTGGGGAGATGTCAGAGGTAGATTCTTTATGCAGAGTTGGGCGTGTGTGGAATGCACTGCCAGCGGTAGCAGTAGAGTCAGAGACATTAAGGACACTTAAGCAACTGGTGGACAAACACATGGATGGCAGTAAATTGAGGGGTGTTTACGTTCAGTTGATCTTAAATTAAAATAAATGCTCAGTTCTATGTTCAATGTTCTGTATTGAAGTTCTCAAAGTGCTGCTTATTGGTCTTCACTGTTATTAGCACTTCATCTTGGTAAATTGCGACATGGGGAAAACCTTGTAAAATGTTCATCATCATCCACTGAAAAATAGCACAGACTGACAATAACCCAAATGGCAGTGTAGTATTTTGGTACAAACTCTTATGGGTTTTTATTGTAGCATACTTCTGGGAATCCACACCTGAACATAATTGCATGCTCACATAGCTCATGTCCAGCTTTGTAATTGACAGCCCCCCCTGCCAGCTTTGTGTATGAATCCTCCATATGAGGAATTGGGTATTTATTCAACTGTGAAATGTGGTTTACTGTTTGTTTAAAATCTTACAAAGGCGAACCAACCCATTGCGCTTCACAATCGGTAAGACTGGTGCTGCCCATTCTGCAACCTGTACTCGTTTGATGTTTCCTTCACTTCCCAGCCTTCTGATTTCTACTTCTACTTTTGCCTATAAAGCAAATGACACCGGGCAGGTATTGTAGAATTGAGGAATTGCTTCCTGGTCAAAATGCAAGGTGGCCTTGGCTCCTTTTGATTGTCCTAGACCTTCCAGAAAAACTTCCAGCTATTTAATTAGGCTGTCACTCAGGCAGACATTTTCTCATCAAAAAATGTTAAGCCAATCTACGTGAATCTTTCTCAACCACTTTCACCCCATTAATCTGAGCCCGAGCCTTTTACAAAATCAATGGTTACTAAACCAGCTACTTTATGTAAGAGTCCAGAACTGAAGTTGCACCTTTAATCTGTAAAATTCACTTGCAATCACTCTCAGTTTAGCTGTGGTCTTAAACAAACTTAAGGTTGAAGTCCACAGCCAATTTTGTTAGAGACTGGACGCACTGGTATCGACCTCTATTAGAACTCAGTGACCATTTAACCTGATATTTATTTTGATTGGATGTTGCGAAGCAACTTAATTGTTCCAAATCAGATGTAGATGGACTTTTCAGGGTGTGTGCCCTCCTAGATACTAGCCTATAAGTTCTCTGGCTCACGTTAGATCTAGTGGCACTCTTTTGCTGTCTCAAGTCTGCATACTAGCATCAACTGCAATAGTTTGTCGGCCTGGATCCCGAAGAAAATTTTAATGGTTTGGCCGAGGCTTGGCTTTGTTTTGCAGTTTTGCTGTGGGTTGATCTGGAATCCTTCCATTCAAGATATGTCCTGAGTGAGGCTATACAATTGCTTTCACTCAAGTGGTATTACCCAAGCTCTGTCTGACTGGTAGGGCATCCCTTTCCATTGAAATACCCCACAAATCATATGCTCTACTTGTAGAATTTTCCAATGATAAAACCAGTTATAGTATCTGTTTGAAATCCAGTTTGGACTTCAGCTAGTAGGTTCCTTTGCATGGGGGTTACAACATTAATCCCACTCTCATTGCCACAGAAATAACTCCACAGAGGCTGCTAACCTGTCACCAAGTCACCTCTTATTGACATGTCAAGTGTCCTTGACAGTGAACCAACTCTCTCAGAGCCAGCTCTCAGACTGAACAGAACCTCTGACACTCCTGTTTATATCTGTTAACCAGGGCTTCCTGATTGCTTTATATTTTAAACCACAGTCTCTGATAGCATTATTTTTGTTATCTCCAAATTCACAAAGCTCTGATGACTTCGTTAAAATTGTCACGAACTGGGAAATATATTCACTATCATGCCAATTAATACTTGTGCAATCTGAAATGTTTAACAATCACCAATGATTTTGGTGAAGAATGACACTGTAGGATTCCTCTGTTCCTTCAACAGAGTTTGGAAGCTGGTTTCTCTGGCTGTACCAGACTCCTCAGGAAATTAAAAGTTTCCCCCCACCCCCATAATAATCAAGAATGCAGGAACAAGAATACGTAATTCAATTTTGTTCACTTGAACAAAATAATAACACCTTTCTACCTCTTTGCATTTTCTTCATACAACCCTGTGTTTTTTAAATGCAAAGGGGCACGCATAGCACAATGTTCCACAATAAGGTTAGCATTATCTTGCTGACTGCCTGTTCCTTTCTGATACACATACTTAGCTCTAAACACTTCCCTCCAATGAAGGGCCATCATTACCCATTGATTCCTTCAGAGTAGAGATTCTGAGGGCACTGTTCACCTCATCCCTGGGTTGAATTCCTTGTTTTAATGACTGTACTTGCTACTTTGCAGTGAAGGCACCTTTTCATTCCTTTTCTTCTTTTTTATCAAAGCACCTTATAAAGCTGTAGTGAGGACCACAGTTTCTGTTTCGACAAATTAGTTGATTCACCTGGTGGATCTCAAAGCAGTTTTTACACTCGTCACCAATTTTCTTCTTGAATTACGTTTCAAGGGTAGAAAGATGAAGCATTTAACAACAGCAGGAGCTTTATGGAAGGAGATGGATTCAGCTGTTACCCTCCAAAATGGCCAGAGATATCATCATGATGTCATGTGATAGGACCCTTAAAGTGACAGCCCAATTCACTTACATAAATGCACAAGGGCAATTGTACCCAATATACACAAGGAAATCCACTGAAAGAGTCATAGAGTCATAGAGACATACAGCTCGGAAACAGACCTTTCGGTCCAATTTGTCGATGCAGACCAGATATCCCAAACCAATCTGGTCCCACCTGCAAGCACCCAGCCCAAATCCCTCTAAACTTTTCCTATTTACATACACATCCAGATGCTTTTTAAATGTTGCAATTGTACTAGCCTCCACCACTTCCTCTGGCAGCTCATTCCATACACGTACCACCCTCTGAGTGAAAAAGTTGCCTCTTAGGTCTCAGGTATATCTTTCCCATCTTACCATAAACCTATGCCATCTAGTTCTGGACTCCCCCACCCAAGGAAGAGACTTTATCTATTTATCCTATCCATGCCTCTCATGATTTTAAAAACCTCTATAAGGTCATTCCTCAGCCTTCAACACTCCAGGGAAAACAGCCCCAACCTATTCAACCTCTCCTTCTAGCTCAAATTGTCTAACCCTGGCAGCATCCTTGTAGATCTTTTCTGAACCATTTCAAGTTTCACAATATCCTTCCGATAGGAAGGAAACCAGATTTTCACGCAATATTCCTAAAATGGCCTAACCAATGTCCTGTCCAACCACAACATAATCTTTCAACTCCTGTACTCAATACTCTGACCAATTAAGGAAAACATACCAAATGCCTTCTTCACTATCCTGTCTACCTGAGACTCCACTTTCAAGGAGCCATGAACTTGCACTCCAAAGTCTCTTTGTTCAGCAACACTCCCCAGGATCTTACCATTAAGTATATAAATCCTGCTAAGATTTGCTTTCCCAAAATGTAATACCTCACATTTATCTAAATTAAACTCCATCTGCCACTTCTCAGCCCATTGTCCTATCTGATCAAGATCCCATTGTAATCTGAGGTAACCTTCTTTGCTGTCCACTACACCTCCAATGTTGGTGTCATCTGCAAACTTACTAACTGTACCTCTTATGCTCACATCCAAATCATCTATATAAATGACGAAAAGTAGTAAACCCAGCACCGATCCTTGTGGCACTCCACTGGTCACAGACCTCCAGTCTGAAAAACAACCCTCCAAGACCACCCTCTGTCTTCTACCTTTGAGCCAGTTCTGTATCCAAATGGCTAGTTCTCCCTGTACTCCATGAGATCTAACCTTGCTAACCAGTCTCCCATGGGGAACCTTGTCGAATGCCTTACTGAAGTCCATATAGATCACATCTACTGCTCTGCCCTCATCAATCCTCTTTGTTACTTCTTCAAAAAGTTCAATCAAGTTTGTGAGACATTATTCCCTATGCACAAAGCCATCTTGACTATCCCTAATCAGTCCTTGCCTTTCCAAATACATGTACATCCTTTCCCTCAGGTTCCCTGCAACAACTTGCCCACCATCAATATCAGGCTCACTGGTCTTTAGTTCCTGTCTTGTCTTTACCACCCTTCTTAAACAGTGGCACCACGTTAGCCAACCTCCTCACCTGTGACTATCGATGACACAAATATCTCAGCAAGAGGCTCAGCAATCAATTCCCTAGCTTCCCACAGAGTTTGATGGAAATGGTTTGGGGTTTTGAACATCAACAAAATTATTAATACACAAAATACAAAATGATAATGCAAACTCAATAAATGCTGTTGTTGTACTGTTAAATCTCTGTAATATAGAATCTCTATAGTATGGAGAAAATTCATTTAGCATATCGAATCTGCACTAATCCTTGGAAGATCCCATCCAAACTAAGCTCCTGACCCTATCTCTGTAACCCCATATTCACCATGGCTAATCCACTAGCTTGTACATCCCTGGACACTATGGAGAAATATCGCATGGTCAATCCTTCTGATCTACACATTAGATTAGATTAGATTAGATTACTTACAGTGTGGAAACAGGCCCTTCGGCCCAACAAGTCCACACCGACCCGCCGAAGCGCAACCCACCCATACCCCTACATATACCCCTTACCTAACACTACGGGCAATTTAGCATGACCAATTCACCTGACCCGCACATCTTTGTGACTGTGGGAGGAAACCGGAGCACCCGGAGGAAACCCACGCAGACACGGGGAGAACGTGCAAACTCCACACAGTCAGTCACCTGAGGCAGCAGTACTAACCACTGAGTCACTGTGCTGCCCTCTATATACTATATGTTGAAAGAGAATAGCATAAGAGATACATTCAACAAAATTGAAGTGATACATTTACAATTTTAGCAATCTAATTATTGTTATTCATTTTTTATTATAAGTAACTTAAAGAATGTTACCAGTTATCAGATATGACAGCAAGCCAAATGACAAAACAAATCAAAAAGTATATAAACCGATCAACGTCTTCTTTGTTGCAATCAATGCTTAGAAATTTGTATTTTATTAGTGATGCCCCACATGGAGTGCACCTCCGAAATACATTAACTTGGTGTCACCTTTTACTAATTAAAGTTGACAACAGAGAAAAATAGAAACAGAAGAACAGGACCATTCGGCCCACATCAGCTCTTTAGGGAAACCATGCTTAGTTCCGCACCCCTGGTTTTTTTATGCCAACTTGGTAAATTCCTCATTCTCAAGTTTTCTCTCTCACTTCCTTTTAAAATTGTTGATGGATCCAAAGTTCTACCATCTTTACAAGGTGAGCATTTTCGATCCTGGCAGCAATCAGGCCAAACAATCTTTCACTCTGTTTGCCAAGAACTTTGAAACTTTGAATTCTGGTTATTGACCCTGTCACTAAAGTGAAACATTTTTCTGTATCTACTTAATTAAAATGTTCCATCATCTTAAAAATCAAGTTCAATGAAAACCAATAACAGGTAAAGAGAACCCAATGTGTGATTAGCTTGTGCCCATTCAAAGTAATGCAGGCAGCACGCAAATCTTCCCAAACTTTTAGCTTGCTATTCTTCATGTGCGAGGTATTTGACTGTGAATGTCAGTTGGCTCCTTAGTAGACAAGGAGAACATTACAACCAAATTTTGTTTACTTCTCAGTTGACATCTATATGCTTCTACAGTTGAATCTGCTACATGATGTTCAAAATCACAAACATTGCCTGATTTCCTTTCCCTTCTGCTACAATTTTCACTAGTTTCTGAGCAATTCTCTTTCTTTGGGCAAAATTAAGTCTCCAAGACCACAAAGTTAAACCTGGAAGTTTCTGGTTGGAATGGCTCGGAGTTATTCTTGGAATTGCCACAAAGGTTAAATATTTTTTTCAAAATATACAAAATTCCCACATTTCTTTTTTTGAAATCCAGGTTGAATGAAAGCACAGTTAATGCTTCTGTAAATTAAGCAGCAATCTTTATTTATTACAAATAGGTTGATTATAGCCGAAGGGAATCAGCTGTCAAAATATAATTGTACCAGTTAAAATTCTGACCCCCCCTCCTTATAAAACTCCCCCAATACACATGCAGACAGACAGAAAAAAGGTGTTATGCTTGGAGAGAAAAACTGGGAAAGTATTTCAATTTTCCCTGTCCATAAGGTTCACTGAGATGGTCCCAATGGCTTGCCAGGACATGCTGTTTGTCAGTCTCTCTCTTCTTCGGTGTTTTCCACTTCCTAGCAGGAGATGCAGACTGCCTGGTTCAAAGATTATAAAATATCTACCTTATTGGTTAACACAGTTTATACCCACCGGGGATAGAAAATAAAGTGACTGTCTTCAGGTATTCAGTGTCTTTACTTTAGATGCGAGGACAGTACCTTAGCTTCCGGGGGTCAAGAGGCTATATTGTTCACATCTGCAAGCTGCTCAACTCACGAGGAATTAATCACATAGTTGTTGACAGTTAAAAAGCCATTTTTAGCAATAACTAGTTGCCACTCAACCATCTAATAGGAATCTCACTTCCTACACACTTCCAGGTGCCATTACGTGTTCAGCCACCTGACCCCAATGCTTAATCAAACAACAGTAGAAACAGGACTTACAATAAGTGTTGGAAACTTGCTTTTAAAAGGTGCAGCAAACTCTTAAACCCCTAAAGTGTCCTTTCCCCATTTCAGTTCACAAGCAAAACCACAGAAAAATATATAAGACTTAGTTACAAAAACAGAAATTACTGGCAAAACTCAGCAGGTCTGACAGCATCTGTGTGAAGAAAGCAGAGTTAATGTTTTGAGTCCAGCAACTCTTCATCAGAACCAGACTCGAAAGTTAACTTTGCTTCTTCCTCCAGATGGTGCCAGGCCTGCTGAATTTCGCCAACAATTTCTTTCGTTGTTTTAGATCTCCAACATTCAAAAGATTTTTAAAATAAGATACAGCATTTACAATGAAACCAATTTCATTATATTAACTCTTCTTTTTAAAAATTTGTTTTTATACTTGTGGCTAGTCTTTTTGTGCCTCAAACTCTTACTTTTCCATTTATCAATATTTGAGGTTGTTGTGGTTCTGTTCGCCGAGCTGGAAGTTTTTGTTGCAAACGTTTCGTCCCCTGGCTAGGCGACATCATCAATGCTTTGGAGCCTCCTGCAAAGCGCTTCTTTGATGTTTCTTCTGGTATTTATAGTGGTCTGTCCTTGCCGCTTCCGATTGTCAGTTTCAGCTGTCCGCTGTAGTGGTTGGTATATTGGGTCTAGGTCGATGTGTTTGTTGATGGAGTTTATGGATGAGTGCCATGCCTCTAGGAATTCCCTGGCTGTTTTCTGTCTGGCTTGCCCTATGATAGTAGTGTTGTCCCAGTCGAATTCATGTTGCTTGTTGTCTGCGTGTGTGGCTACTAGGGATAGCTGGTCGTGTCGTTTCGTGGCTAGTTGATGTTCATGTATGCGGATTGTTAGCTGTCTTCCTGTTTGTCCTATATAGTGTTTTGTGCAGTCCTTGCATGGTATTTTGTACACTACATTAGTTTTGCTCATGTTGGGTATCAGGTCCTTCGTTCTAGTAAGTTGTTGTCTGAGCGTCACTGTTGGTTTGTGTGCCGTTATGAGTCCTAAGGGTCGCAGTAGTCTGGCTGTCAGTTCTGAAACGCTCCTGATGTATGGTAGTGTGGCTAGTCCTTTTGGTTGTGGCATGTCCTCGTTCCGTGGTCTATCTCTTAGGCATCTGTTGATGAAGTTGCGCAGGTATCCGTTTTTGGCGAATACCTTGTATAGGTGTTCCTCTTCTTCTTTTTGCAGTTCTGGTGTACTGCAGTGTGTTGTGGCCCTTTTGAATAGTGTCCTGATGCAGCTTCGTTTGTGTGTGTTGGTGTGGTTACTTTCATAGTTTAGGACTTGGTCTGTGTGTGTTGCTTTCCTGTATACCCTTGTGGTGAATTCTCCGTTCGGTGTTCTCTGTACCATTATGGGAGTTGGATGTCCTTTTCTTCTTCTCTCGTGAATCGGATTCCTGTGAGTGTGGCGTTGATGATCCGGTGTGTTTTTTCTATTTCCACAATGTAAGAAACTATTCTGAATACGTCTATATACTGCTCATCTTGACTACTGTTGTACATCTGATTTTTTTCAGTTCATATCAAGATTAAAAACTCCTTGATTTATGTAATGTCTTTCTGAGAAGTTCTTGTTCCTTATTTCTATTTACCCTTCTCTAATGTGTTGTTATTGTGAAGTGACCTGTCCACTATTCTAACAGTGACTTCTTGACTTTATCATTTCTTATTTCCAACCAAACTCTCCACATCTTGATTTCCTGAAATTAGGTCAACCTCTTTATTCCTCGTATACAATAATTGGCTAACAGAGCCACCACCCAACTTTGTTCTAGTTTCCTGTCATTCTTAAATGTCCTGCATTATTCCAAATGCATGTCATCCAACAGCTATATCGGTAGTGCTATCAAATCAAATTTATTTGCACTCTTACTTCATCTGTTTTATTTCAAATTCTATGTGCAATCATATCCAGAAACTTTAGTTTTATCCTTTCCTCATTTAGTAAATTCTATTCTTAATTGTTGGCTCACTCTTAGGTCAATGTTCTTTGTCCCTTCCTGTCAGAGCCCAAGCAGAAGCTGAAATAGGAAGATCCTTTACAAAAAGAATGCTGGTCCAAGGCAGTGGAAGACTGTCTCTGGTACTGTTTTGGAATCAGTGGATGGACCACATTTAAGCACTCAGTGGAAAACTTAGATGTCACCACTGTCATTCGTGAATGTATAGAGGACTGTGTACACAAGAAATCAATCTGCATGTTTCCCAAGCAGAGACCTTGGACGAACCTGGAAATCCACTCCCTACCTGATGTGTAGCATTCAAGTTGGACGACCCACATCTATACCAGAGATTCAGATATGATCTTCACAAAGCCATCAGGGACGACAAAAGGCTATATTGGACCAAGTTAGAGGTCTAAACCAACCAAAACAGACTCTCACTATCTGTGGCAAGGCCTAAACAACATTACAGGATACATAATGAAGCAGAGCAAGATAGCAAGATACCCATCCCTTGCTGATGCACTCAATGCTTATTATGCTCGATTATGCAGAATACCAACAGCGTGGTGTCACCTGCCCTGGCAGCCCCGGATGCACCTGTGCCTACTATCACTGGTGCAGATGTCGGACCAGTTTTCCTCAGAATCTATCCAAGGAAAGTGACAGGCCTGGATGGAGTCCCTGGATGAGCACTTGGATTCTGGCAGAGGTGTTCATTCACAATAACATCTTCAACCTCTCTTTCCTACAAGTTGAAGTCCCAACCTGCTTCAAGAAGACCACTATCACCCCAGTACCTAAGAAATCACATACAGCATGCCTTAATGACTACTGCTCAGTGGCCCTGACATCCATAATCACAAAGTGCTTCTCGAGGCTGGTCATGACCTCAATCCTCAGCAATTTGTCTACCAGCAAAACAGATCCACAGTGGACGCCATTTCCCTCACCCTGCACTCATCCCTGGAACATCTGGACAAGGACACCTATGTCAGACTCCTCCGCATTGATTACAGCTCCGCCTTCAGCACCATTATCCCCTCCAGGATGTTTTCAAAACTCCGAGACCTTCGTCTTGGCTCTAGCCTCTGCAACTGTATCCTCAGCTTCCTGACCCACAGACCACAGTCAGTAAAGATAGGCGAAAGTGAGGACTGCAGGTGCTGGAGATTAGAGTCAAGATTAGAGTGGTGTTGGAAATGCACAGCAAGTCAGGCAGCATCCGAGGAGCAGGAAAATCAATGTGTCGGGCAGGAGCCCTTCATCAGGATTCCTGATGGAGAACTCCTGCCCGAAATGGTGATTTTCCTGCTCCTCCGATGCTGCCTGACCTGCTGTACATTTCCAACACCACTCTAATCTTGAGTCAGCGAAGGTGGACAATTGCACCTTCTCCACAATAACACTCAACACTGAAGCCCCCCCTACCCCCTCAAAGGATACATCCTCACTCACTTACTGTACTCCCTGATCACCTACAACTGTGTTGCCAAATTCTGAACGAATGTCACCTACAAGTTTCCTGATGACACCATCATGGTAGAATGGAAATCTAACAACGATGAGTCACAATACAGAAAGGAGATAGAGAGCTTGATGACATGGTGCAATGAGAACAACCTCTCTCTCAATGTCAACAAAACTAAGGAACTGATCATTGACTTTAGTAAGAAAGAAGGAGAACATGTCCCCATCATCATCAACGGAGATGAGGTTGAGAGAATGGTGAGCATCAAGTTCCTAGGAGTGACAATAACTGACAACTGTCCTGGACTTCCCACGTAGATGCGAATGGTTATGAAGGCACAACAATGCCTCTTCTTCCTCAGTCAGCTCAGGAAACTTGGCATGTCCATAAGAACCCTTACCACCTTTACAGATGCACCATTGAAAGCATACTGTCCAAGAGCATTATTGCCTGATATGGCAATTGCTCTATCCAGGACCCTAAGAAACTACAGAAGATTGTGTGCTCAGCTGAGACCATCATGGAAGCCAACCTTCTGTCCACGGACTCATTGAACATGACTTATTGCTGCAGAAAGGCCAGCAACGTCATCAAAGACCCATCACACCCTGGCAATGGTCTTCTACAACCTCTTCCATCAGGTAAAATATACAGAAGCTTGAACATACGCACCAGCAGGTTCAGGAATTGCTTCTTCCTGGCTATTTTTAGACAGATGTATGGACTCTCTAATTTCAAATAATGCTGATCTTGCAATGTAAACTGTGTGCCTCTGTCTCAGTTTCTTTTCATCCTATGATATGTACATCCTTGCTTATTATGATCTGCCTGTACAAAACTTTTCACTGCACTTAGATACATGTGACAATAAATAAATCAAATCAAATCAAACCATTTGTTTCCCACATTAGTACCTTTCTCGTTGTCCTTTAGTGTATTCTTTGTCTTACCACATCTCCCTAAATTTGATCCCTTGCCACTTGTTTAAAATTGTCTTTACTCCTCTAGTTATGAGGTTGTCAAGAACACCACCTCAGCATCGTTCAGGTGGAGACCATTGGTTCAGATCTCACTTTCCCCAGTATTGAAGCTAGTGATAGATAAAATTTACAAAAGCAATGGAATGTGAAAGTTACAGCTGTTAATGCCAGAATTTTAATCCTTAGAATCAGGCTGGACACACAGAACTTTTTGTATTACACGTGGTCAAGGCCCATAAATGCAACTCCAAATGCCATGTCTCAGTGCCATATCTCCACAGCAGGACATGTCCGCGATCGTCCGTCAGCAATTTCTAAACATCAGGGAGCTACAAACCTCACACAGTATATCTCAGTTTTGATTTGGAGATGCTGGTCTTGGACTGGGGTGTACACAGTTAAAAATCACACACCAGGTTTTAGTCCAAGAGGAAGCACACTAGCTTTCAGAGCAACGCACAATCGCCTGATGAAGGAGCGTCGCTCCAAAAGCTAGTGTGCTTCCAATTAAACCTGTTGGACTATAACCTGGTGTTGTGTGATTTTTATCTCAGTTTTGATTAGCTTGACAGTTCTGACTTGCACATCCCCAAACAGACTCTCTGTACAAATACTTGCAGGGTAAGATGGCCAAACCAGCAGGAGGAATACAATTGACAACAGGCACAACTGCATCTTCTCATCCCTTGGAGATGATATGGCACAGCCATTACTGAAGACGATACAAGTGGTGTCTCTGAAGGCAACAAGGGTTGAAGGCATACAGACTGAAGTCACTTGTTATTGATTAATCTCTGAATTGGATATTATTTCCTTGACTATTTAAAATTTAATTCTTGCTGAAACCATCCATGTATCACCATGTTCAGAAGGACTAAGGAGTTGGAATAGTCAAAGTGGAACTAGTTTCAGAAGTAAGAGGGAGGATAGTCTATGCCTCTTGCTTCTGTGCAGAAGTGGGCAGAAGGGAGGGACAAAGGAATATGATCAAAGGTTTGCCATGCAGTTGTGAGCAACAGAGGTATAGGGAGATATAGGTACAGTACTAATCACAATAATGTTCTGTGACTAATGAAGCTGAATCAAAATGTTAATAACTGGAAAGGGAACTTTTGATTAGTCAATGAAAATGCAGATTATTTGAGGAAGGTCATCAGTGATTTGTTAAGACAAATAGTGTTTCTTGTTTCTCATGTCTATTAGTTTTCTCATGTGGTCATAAAATGGGTTAAACAAAGTAATACTGATGATGTTGTGTGCATAGACTTCCAAAAGATACAGTACTGCATAACAGACTGGTGATAAAGAATGAGAGACCATTAAAAAGAAGGGATAGCCCAGAAACTGGCTCCAAAATTGGTTGGGTAACAAGAAGCAGAGAGTAATTGTTGATTAGTGCAAGTTTTTTTTTGGTCTGGAGGAAGGTGTTTACAGTGGAGTTCCCTCAGGATAGATGTTGTTCCTGACATTTTAAGCATGTAGATCTTGGTATACAGGATGTAGTTTCAAACACTGTGATTAAACAAAACTCAGAAACATCATGAATCATGAGGAGAATAAGTTTTGAACTTCAAAAGGACATAATGGGTAATTGGAAAGGGCCAACAGGTAGCAGAGAAGTGTGAGATGATTCATTTTAGCACAAAGAACACTGAAACACCAGAGAAAATAAAAGATACAATTCTCAAACAAAAACAGAAATCGCTGGCAAAACTCAGCATCTGTGGAGAGAAATCAGAGTTCGCGTTTCAGGTCCAGTGACCCTTCTTTAGAAGGCAAAAGTGAGGACTGCAGATGTTGGAGATCAGAGTCAAGATTAGAGTGGTGCTGGAAAAGCACAGCAGTCAGGCAGCATTTGAGGATAAGTAAAATTTACGTTTCGGGCAAAAGCCCTTCATCAGGAATAAGCCAGGGAGCCTCCAGGGTGGAGAGATAATTGGGGGTGGGTGAGACTGGGGAGAAGATAGATAAGAATGCAATAGGTGGATGGAGGTGGGGATGAAGGTGATAGGTTGGAGGGGAGGTGGAACAGATAGGTGGGAAGGAAGATTGGCAGGTAGGACAGGTCATGAGGACGGTGCTGAGCTGACAGGCTGGAACTGGGGTAAGGTGGGGGAGGGGAAATGCGGAAACTGGTGAAGTCCACATTGATGCCTTGGGGTTGAAGTGTTCCAAGGCAGAAGATGAGGCATCCTTCCTCCAGGCGTCGAGTGATGAGGGAGTGGCGTTGGAGGAGGCCCAGGACCTGCATGTCCTCGGCAGAGTGGGAGGGGAAGTTGAAATGTTTAGCCACGGGGTGGTGTGGTTGATTGGTGCGGGTGTCCGGGAGATGTTCCCCAAAGAGCTCTGCGAGAAGGCATCTTGTGTCCCCAACGTGAAGGAGACTGCATCGGGAACAACGGGTACAATAAATGACGTTGATAGATGTGGAAGGCTCCTTGATGGAGTTGAGGGGCGAGGTGTGGGCACAAGTTTTGCAATTCCTGCGGTGGTAGGAGAAGGTGCCAGGAGGGTTGGGTAGGTTGTTTGGGGGGGCTGTGGACCTGACCAGGTAGTCACGGTTGTGGAAAGCAGATAGGGGGTGGGGAGGGAAAGAGGGAAATCCTCCTTCCCACCTATCTGCTCCACCCTCCTCTCCGACCTATCACCTTCATCCAAACCTCCATCCACATACTGCACTCTTATCTACCTTCTCCCCAGCCCCATCCCCTTCCTATTTATCCCAGAGACTCCCTGCCTTCTTCAGAAGGGTCTGTTCTGAAGATATTGTCATAGATATTGCCAGACTTGCTAGGTTTTTCCAACAATTTCTGTTTTTCTTTCTCATTTCCAACATGCATCATTATGGAGTCATAGAATTTAACAGCACAGAAACAGACCTATCAGTCCAAATGAGTCCATGCCAAACATAATCTCAAATTAAACTAGCCCTACCTGCCTGCAGTTGGTCCATATCCCTTCATACATTTCTATTCATGTACTTTTCTAAATGTATTTTAAACATTGCAACCGTACCCACATCCACCATTTCTGCACGCTGTTCATTCCACACACAAACAACTCTTTGTGCAAAAAATTGCTTATCATGGATTTTTAAGATCTTTATCCTCATTCATTAAAAATATGCCTCCTACTCTTGAAATCCCTCACTTTAGGAAGGGATACCTGCCATTTACCTTATCTATACCCCTCATGACTTTATAAGCCCCTAAAAGTTTGCATCTCAAACTTCTACTCTCCAGTGAAAAATGGCTTAGTGCATCCAGCCCAGCTTTATAACTCAAACTCTCCATTCCCAACAACATCCTGGTTAATTTCTTCTGAACCTTCTCCAGCTTAATAATATCCTTCCTCTAACAGGGCGACCAGGACTGGACACAGTACTCCAGTAGAAGCCTCACGAACATCCTGTACATCCTCAACATAACATCGCAACTCCTATATTCAAATTTCTGTGCAATGAAGACAAGCATGCTAAATGCCTTCTTAACCATCTTATCTACATGTGATGCAAACTTCAAAAATGTATGTATCTGAATGATTAAGTCTCGCTGTTTTACAACTCTGCTCAAGACCCGACCTTTAATTGTAACGTATTATCTTTGTTTGTTTAACCAAAATATAAGAGCTCACATTTACCCAAATTAAACTCCATTTGTCGCTCTTCAGTCCATTGATCCAATTGAATAAGATCTCTTTGTCATCTTAGATAACAGTCTTCACTTTACCACCAATCTCAGTGTCATCTGCTAAGTTACTAACTATGCTTTCTATATTCTCATCAAAATCATTTATATAATTGACAAATTGAAGTAGACCCAGCAGCAATCCTGTGGAACAACCTGGTCACAGGTCTCCAGTCTGGAAAACAACCCTCCACTATCACTTTCTGCCTCCTGTCATTAAGACAATTTTGAAAGCAATTGGCAAGCTCAACGTGAATCCCATGTGATCTAATTTTACTAATTAGTCTATCATGTGGAACCTTGTCAAAGGCTTTATTAAAGACCAAGTAAACATTGATTCTGCTCTACCCTCATCAATTTTCTTGGTTACTTCCTCAAAAACCTCAATCAAGTTTGTGAGACATAATTTTCTGCATACAGTGGGCAGAATGGTGGCACAGTGGTTAGCACTGCTGCCTCACAGTGCCAGAGACCCAGGTTCAATTCCCGCCTCAGGCGACTGACTGTGTGGAGTTTGCACGTTCTCCCCGTGTCTGCGTGGGTTTCCTTCGGGTGCTCCGGCTTCCTCCCACAGTCCAAAAATATGCAGGTTAGGTGAATTGGCCATGCTAAATTGCCCCTAGTGTTAGGTAAGGGGTAAATGTAGGGGTATGGGTGGGTTGCGCTTTGGCAGGTCAGTGTGGACTTGTTGGGCCGAAGGGCCTGTTTCCACACTGTAAGTAATCTAATCTAATCTACATATTCACAAGCCTTCTTAAACACTGTTCATGATTGCTCTCTGGTCCAACTCTCATTCCCTTTTAAACCATTGAACCATAAGGTGAATTCCTAAAATAATATCTATCCTATTTTCACATACAAATTAACTTGCTTATTCCATCAATCATATTAATTGAGTAAGATTAACTGAAAATCTGAATATAGCTTTGAAGTGTGGTTGCCTGTTGCAGAGCCTTATTTGAGTGCAATCCCTTATGTATGTTATGTACTAGATATGTACACATACATAAACTATTTTACACATACAGACATATACTTGCCATATTGCTAATTTCTAACATTGTCATCCCTGGATCAAAAACCCTAGTGTTTCCCTTCCAAGTAGCAGTGTGAGTACCAACATAACAAGGACTGCAACAGGCATAAACTACTTGTGAGCAGTTAAGGATGGGATATAAATATTAGTTTTGTCGGCAACGTAGTGTTAGGTGAATCATATAATCTAAGGCTCCTACACGCTTTGTACTGTTCAAGACATTCATTTGAACCCATTTGTCTATATCTAATATATGATTTTTTTTCTTGACTAGAACTTTAATATCTTCATTCATCCATTGTTCTCCAATCCTACCAGCCCTACCTTTCACTCTTCGAGTAAAAAATGAGGTCCGCAGATGCTGGAGATCACAGCTGCAAATGTGTTGCTGGTCAAAGCACAGCAGGCCAGGCAGCATCTCAGGAATAGAGAATTTGACGTTTCGAGCATAAGCCCTTCATCAGGAATAAGAGAGAGAGCCAAGCAGGCTAAGATAAAAGGTAGGGAGGAGGGACTAGGGGGAGGGGCGGTGGAGGTGGGATAGGTGGAAGGAGGTCAAGGTGAGGGTGATAGGCCGGAGTGGGGTGGGGGCGGAGAGGTCAGGAAGAGGATTGCAGGTTAGGAGGGCGGTGCTGAGTTGAGGGAACCGACTGAGACAAGGCGGGGGGAGGGGAAATGAGGAAACTGGAGAAATCTGAATTCATACCTTGTGGTTGGAGGGTTCCCAGGCGGAAGATGAGGCGCTCCTCCTCCAGCCGTCGTGTTGTTGTGTTCTGCCGGTGGAGGAATCCAAGGACCCGCATGTCCTCGGTGGAGTGGGAGGGAGAGTTAAAGTGTTGAGCCACGGGGTGATTGGGTTGGTTGGTTCGGGCGGCCCGGAGGTGTTCTCTGAAGCGTTCCGCAAGTAAGCGGCCTGTCTCACCAATATAGAGGAGGCCACATCGGGTGCAGCGGATGCAATAGATGATGTGTGTGGAGGTACAGGTGAACTTGTGGCGGATATGGAAGGATACCTTGGGGCCTTGGAGGGAAGTGAGTGTGGAGGTGTGGGCGCAAGTTTTACATTTCCTGCGGGCGCAAGTTTTACATTTCCAACACCGCAAAGCCCAGATGGCCTCCTTCTTCAAGGACCGCAGATTCCCCCCAGACGTGATCGACGATGCCCTCCACCGCATCTCCTCCACTTCCCGCTCCTCCGCCCTTGAGCCCCGCTCCTCCAATCGCCACCAAGACAGAACCCCACTGGTTCTCACCTACCACCCCACCAACCTCCGCATACAACGTATCATCCGCCGCCATTTCCGCCACCTCCAAACGGACCCCACCACCAAGGATATATTTCCCTCCCCTCCCCTATCAGCGTTCCGCAAGGACCACTCCCTTCGTGACTCCCTCGTCAGATCCACACCCCCCACCAACCCAACCTCCACCCCCGGCACCTTCCCCTGCAACCGCAGGAAATGTAAAACTTGCGCCCACACCTCCACACTCACTTCCCTCCAAGGCCCCAAGGGATCCTTCCATATCCGCCACAAGTTCACCTGTACCTCCACACACATCATCTATTGCATCCGCTGCACCCGATGTGGCCTCCTCTATATTGGTGAGACAGGCCGCTTACTTGCGGAACGCTTCAGAGAACACCTCCGGGCCGCCCGAACCAACCAACCCAATCACCCCGTGGCTCAACACTTTAACTCTCCCTCCCACTCCACCGAGGACATGCGGGTCCTTGGACTCCTCCACTGGCAGAACACAACAACACGACGGCTGGAGGAGGAGCGCCTCATCGTCCGCCTGGGAACCCTCCAACCACAAGGTATGAATTCAGATTTCTCCAGTTTCCTCATTTCCCCTCCCACCGCCTTGTCTCAGTCGGTTCCCTCAACTCAGCACCGCCCTCCTAACCTGCAATCCTCTTCCTGACCTCTCCGCCCCCACCCCACTCCGGCCTATCACCCTCACCTTGACCTCCTTCCACCTATCCCACCTCCACCGCCCCTCCCCCTAGTCCCTCCTCCCTACCTTTTATCTTAGCCTGCTTGGCTCTCTCTCTTATTCCTGATGAAGGGCTTATGCTCGAAACGTCGAATTCTCTATTCCTGAGATGCTGCCTGGCCTGCTGTGCTTTGACCAGCAACACATTTGCAGCTACCTTTCACTCTGACAGGAAGATAATGACTCTGAACTCTTGTTGTCATAGTTTTGAAAGTCTCCCACTTATCACATGTCTCTTTATTTGTGAACAGTGTACTCCAATCAATTTTTGAAAATTTTTGTCTCATACCATTAAAATTTATATCAGCCTAATTAAAAACTTTCCTTTTTATGCAAGATTTATCCTTTTTTCACAACTGTTTTAAACCAAATAGAATTATGATCACGAGACCCAAAGTGTTCCTTTACCATCATTTCAGTCACTTGCCCTATCTTATTACCCAAGAGAATGTCAAGTTTTGCTCCTTCTCTGGTAGGAACATTAACATACTGATAAAGAAAATTTCCTTCAACGCGTTTAACAAATTCTTCAACATCCACATCTTCACCACTACGATAGTCTCAGTCAATGTTTCTAAAAGTAAAATCATCTGGCATTACAACCATATTATATTTACATACATCTGGGATCTTTCTACATATTTGTTCCTCAATTTCCCTCTAACTATTGGGTGATCTAAATACAATCCCATCAAGCTGATTATTCCCTTTTTATTTTTAATTTCAACCCACATATTTTCACTGAACAATTTTTCATAAATATCTTCTCTAGTTGGAGCAATAATGTTTCCTTAATCAAATATGCCACTCACCCTTTCTTTTGCTTCTTTTTGTACCTTTCCTATGGCATCTGAAACCTGGCAAATTGAGCTGCCAGTCCTTTCCATCCTGAGCCAAGTTTCTGTAATAGCTATGATTCTTAATCTTATGTTCCCAAACATGCCCTGAGTTCATCGGGCTCACCTGTAAGATTCCTTGCATTGAAATAAATGCAGTTTAATTCTTCCGAGTTACTTTGTTCTCTGACTTGATCTTGTCTTACGTTTTTAATTAGTTTGTTCTTTTCAGATACAAAACCATTCTCATCTTTCTATTTACTTTGCCACATAGGATCCTTCCACCCTCTCTGTCTAATAGTTTACAGTCTCCCTTAATAGAATTAGCATATCTTCCCACTAGGATATTGGTGCCTTTCCAGTACAGGTGAAACCCATCCTTTTTTAAACAGGTATTTTCTGCCTCAGATGAGATCCCGATGTTCCAAGAACCTGAATCCCTGAATATTACACCACCTCTTCAGCCAATGATTTATCTTCTTTGTCCTTTTATTCTTTCCATCATTTAAGCTAGGCACCAGAAATAGACCAGAAATTCCTCCTTTTGAGGTTTTGTTTTTTTTAATCCTCTGTGTAACATCTTATATTCACTCTTAAAACCCTTAATCTTTTCCCTAACTATGTCATTCTTAAGGATGTGTACAATAACTTTTGGTTTCTCACTCACCCCTTTAACAACATGCTTTGAACATTTTAAGACATCTTTAAGTGGCATTGTGGGCTTCCTCAGCAATAGCCTAGTCTATAAGACTTGTATAAAACTACACTTCAGTCCCAATCAAAGTGTTCCATCTAGTTCTGGTCACCACACTTCAAAATAATGTGAAAACAGTGGATGTTATGCAGAAAAGCATGGCTCCAGGGATGAGGAACTTCAGTTATGATGAAAGGATTGAGAGCAAGAAGACACAAATGTAAAGCAATTGCCAGAAGAAGCAATGGTAAAAGGAGGAATATTGCTTCACACAGTGAGTGATAAAGATCTGGAATATGCTACATGAACATAGGTTGGGATGGTGTCTCAGTGGTTAGCATTGCTGCCTCATAGTGCCAGGGACTCAGATTCAATTCCCACCTTGTGTGACTGACTGTGTGGAGTTTGCACATTCTGCATGGGTTTGCTCTGGTTTTCTCCCACAATCCACAGGTGTGCTAGTCAGGTGAATTGGCCATGCTAAATTGCCCAAAGTGTTAGGTGCGTTAGTCAGGGGTAAATGTAGGGGAACAGGTCTGGGCTTTGTTTTAGAGGGTTGGTGTGGATTTGTTGGGCCAAAGGACCTGCTTCCATACTGTGGGGAATCTAATCTAACCAAACATGCTTCATTGTGGCAAAGGCCAATTCAATTAAAGTTTCAAAGGGGAAATGGATCATCTTAAGAAACGTAAGAATATGCAAGGCTCCAGGGAAAAGACAAGAGTGACAGTGAGTGAAGTACTCCAGAGGGCCAGCACAAGCACAATGGACCAAATAGCCAACTTCTGTGCTGCAACCATTTGGATGTGCAGAAATTTGTTTGTCCTCAAAGGAAATAGTGAAATTCCTTTTTCAAATTGTTTACATTGTATAATATTGTTTCTGCTTTTCCTATCTTTGTGAACTGTTGATCTCTTGAAAGACTCTCTTTACTGACATGAGGAAATATGGAAGGGTTAAGAGCTTTAACTAGTTCTTTTAAAATACCACAATAAAAATATACCAGCATTCAATGTATTCAGGATGCAGATAGTATACATGAAAATTTATCACTTTTGAGAAGGAAAGAGCCTTAATTATACATTTTTCATTAAAAGCCAGCATTTGTTCCAGAAATTTGTTCCATCTGCCAAGAGTTCAGGTTCAGGGTTAGATTCAAAAACAAATACAGTTCAAAATTCATCTTCATCGCAATTTGATTCTGTCTTAACTGATACCTCTGTTGGCCAGCAAGTATGATAAGACTAAGTACAATCTTAATTTTATCTTATCCTTGAAATATCTTTTGAACCAATGAAGCAAAAGAAAGAATATGCCTAAAATAGTGCATTAATAAATTTGACAATCAATCCCATGTTCAATATGAGTTTTCCTGGGAACAACACCAATATAGTAATATGAGATGTTCAACACAAGGATCACAAGGAAAGCAGGATTCTTTCTTCCAATACACTCAAGAGACTTGATGCTTGTGCTACATTATATAACTAAAATACTTTATTTAGGGAAAAGAACAAAAACATAGTTTAGGAAGAGGGATTAATGCTGGGTTCCTTATGGCTCATGATATTCATAAACAATATAGAATGTTGAGTGGGGGGAGCAATAAGTATGTTTCGGATGACACAAAGATTGGCTGGGTTATGAATCGTGAGGAAGAGTGTCTTAGGTTAAAGAATTATATTGACAGGTTGGTCAAATGAGCAGATCAGTGAGAGACAGAATTTAACCCTGAAACATGTGAAAGAAGTAACCAGACAAACAACTACTCAATGGATGGAAGGAGTCAAAGAAGCTTCGTAAAACAGAAGTATCTTGGGACGCTTGTCCACAGAGCCGTGAAGGTGGCAGGACAGGTTAAAAGGGTGGTTAAGGCAGCATATGGGACATTTGCCTTTATCAGCCATGCCACAGTTTATAAGAGCAGATAGGTTATGTTAGAGCTACACAAAACTTTGGTTAGACCACAGCTGGAGCACTGTGTGCAGTTCTGATCACCACACATCGGTAGGATGAGATTGCACTGGAGTAGATGCAAACAAAGCTGAAAATGTGTTGCTGGTTAAAGCGCAGCAGGTCAGGCAGCATCCAAGGAACAGGAAATTCGACGTTTCGGGCTTCGGGCTTTTGCCCGAAACGTCGAATTTCCTGTTCCTTGGATGCTGCCTGACCTGCTGCGCTTTAACCAGCAACACATTTTCAGCTCTGATCTCCAGCATCTGCAGACCTCACTATTTACTAGATGCAAACAAAATCCATCTGTGTATGTCCTGGGTTGGAGCATTTCAGCTATGAAGACTGGCTGAATAGGCTTAGGTTGTTTTCTTTAGAGAAGAGATAGCTAAGGGCAGTCTGATTGAGATGTATAAGATTCTAATGGCGGAATACAGAGTAGGTAGGAAGCAGCTGCTCCTCTTAGTTTAGGATCAATAAAAAGGAGGGTATTGAGTTAAATTGTACAGCAGGAAATTTTGAATAGAGTACAGAAATTCTTTTTACCCAGAGGATGGTGAGAATTGAGAGTTGAGGTGGCAAATCTCAAAACATTTAAAACATATGTGGATAAGCAGTTCAATTGTCATAACATCCAAGTCCATGGGCCAAATGTTAGCAAGTGTGATTAGGGTAGATAGGTCAGTTGATGGGTTGAAGGGTCTCTTCTGAAGTGTATAACTATGATTCCATCATGACACAAATGTTACTGTTCTGGTGAAACCATTGTTTCAGACTGCTCTTGCCCACCAAACTTATGCTGTCAAGATTAACTCTAATTCCCTCCTTCATCCAGTTCACTTCCCACCTACATCTGTGACTGTTCATCCACATCGCCATTTCAACAAAATGCAATTTCCTGACCCTTCACTCCAGGGGATCAATTCCTCTCCAACTCATTCTCAAATCAAGATGATCTGAGGGCTCTCTGCTTAACCTTTGAATAGACAGCTAAACAGGTCATATCTACTATTGCCCTCCTCGACCTGGCTGAACTTCTTCTCTCATTAAACAATTTCTCCTTTAACTGGTCTCATTTTCTCCAAAAAAATATGTGTTGCTATGCTGTGGGCCCAGTCCCACTGGTCTTTTTGTGAAACAATCAAAACATCATTTGTTCCAATTCAGTAAAACTCTGCCCCACAACTCCTTTTCTGGTACATCAATGACTTAATTGCTATCACTTCTTGTATTGTAACATGTCCTAACAGATTAATTAAAATTACTAAGTGGTCTTGTGATACAGCACTGGTATACCTTCCTCCGGACTAGATGATCAAAGTTCAAGATTTACTTTCCCCAGAGGTGTGTCATATAACATCTGAATGAGTTGATTAGAACATATTTTATACAGCTGCATTGTATGTTCTTTAAAGAAACTAAGCCATACAGATAATCAATCCCTGAAGATTAATTGATTTCCTATACTAATAACATCAATGAGACATGGTGACAGCAGTGGGCAATGGAAAGCACTTTAAAGCCTTGAATCATCTACCAAAGTGAACACTCCATGAATACTTCACACAAGGTCTGAAGATAAATAGCAAAAGACAAGGCTACACAACTTTGCTGTAGACTAGTCAGAGCAACTTTTATGAAATACTTCAGAGAATAGTAGGCAGGCCCAGACAAAGGAAGAGGTTTAAATTAAATGCTACAAGCAGAACTGCAGTGGAATTATATGAAAACTGTTATGAAGTGAAAATAAATCAATCAGACCAGGATAACATTTCCAAACACTGAAAATTTGAATATTTGATTTGGTTTGATTTATTGTTGTCACAAGTACTGAGATACAGTGAAAAATATTGTATTGCATGCTAACCGGACAAAACACACCTTACATAAGTACGTCATGGAAATAGAACAGAATGCCATTGCTTAAGTATTGCTTTGCAACTATGGAGAAGGTGAAGAGAAAGATTAATTCTAATATATGAGAGATCTGTTCATAGGTCTGATAACAGTGAGGACAAAGCTGCTCTTTGATCTTTTGGTAAGTGTTTTCAAACTTTTGTGTCTGCCCAATAGAAGAGGGTGGAAGAGGGTATAACTGGGGTGGGAGGAGTCTTTGATTATGTTAGCTGCTTTCTCAAGACAATGGGAAGTGCAGATGGAGTCAATTGGAGGAAGGCTGGTTTTCATGTTGGACTGGCTACATTCACAGCTCTCTGTAATTTATTATGGTCTTGGGCAGAGTAGTTGCCATATCAAGCTGTGATGTGTCTGGATAGGATGTTTTCTATAGTCCATCTATAAAAATTCTAACAGAATTTGAAATGTTCAAACAATGCTCATAGTATAGTTTTTAAACTAGAATGTGTATGTTGTAGAAAGGCAAGCTGTTAAGTTTTCTGTAGTAATTGGGAATGTTAGTCAAAAGCAATCTAATTAGGCCAAAATTAACACCCAAAGACCTAAAAGATCCACTGAAAATTTGAACACATTACAAGTCCAATTCTGTTAGATTACAATTATTTATTCTTCCATTAGGATTCATTTCACTGAAACACAAAAATCCGAGTAATTCTGTCCTCAGAAAATTGACAATCCATGATTTGCTGAGATCAATTCAGGACAAGTGCCAATATATTGGCCCAGCAAACAGTAGAAAATGTATACTCACAGTCATGAGAAATCATGATAAAACATACAAATGCAGAACTTTCAGTGTGTAACAGTTCAATAATTCCACGTGCAGAATGCATACTTCTGGAGTGCAAATACAATCTATACTTTTGGATGCTGCAGATGTTTAAAAGCATATCCCCTGCTGGACCAGCTATTGCAGATATACCAAATACCGTGAATGCGAATCACAATCCAAGTAATCATTCAACTCTCAGAGACACAACAAAAAGTGCAGAAAAACATTCAGGAATCACGTATAGCTGAATAATATTGAATATGACACTAGCTAATAAACTGATGGAACCACAATCTCAGTTCTCGTTGACGGTGAGGATAATGAAACATCTAGGGCAAAATGCTGAACAAATATCTCAGAATTAATATTATTTGATAATACCATCTTGGAGATGAACAAGTCTTTAAAGGACACCTCCACTCAGTTCACAAAGATTATCAAAGACCTTAAACAGCAAGAAATGAAGTAGAACAAACTGCAAGCTATGTATTATCAATTCAAAAGAAAAACTGCCATTCCATGGAAGACATGGAGCAACTTGTACAGTAAATGGATCTAGCTCAGTATCAGCAGCCACAGAATCAGCATTGCAAATGAATATTTAGGTGGTTGTCACTGGAGGGCCATGGGTCTTGTCCTCTCCCAAAGGTTTAGCATTCTAATTTCCTGCAATAGAGAGTAAGCAGAGAGTTATGGCTTTAGGAAGTGGACTATGTAGAGGAGGGAAGGATGACAAGTATGAAGGGTGAACAAGAGACATGTGTGTGCTATCTCACAAGCATTAGTGTGAGCATGAAGATTGACTGCCCAGATGGAGATGAGAGGAGGTATCTTATGAGGGGAGCTGCAAGATGTGCTGACCTGAGGAGTGCTGTGTAGGTAGATGCTGAGAGACTCAGTGTGTGAGCTTGGCACCTCAGTGTGCAATACCATTCATGTGTTGAGCCTTCCAAGGTTCATGGTTTCTCTGGATGCACTATCTCCAAGTTGCAGAAATAATTTTCCTGATGCTGGCTTCATTACCCCCTCTCTGTGCAAACCTAGTTAGTTTAAGTAGCCTCTTTCCCCAGACCTAGGGAAAGACTGCCTGACTACAATCCCCTAATCCTCCAGCAAGGCCTTCAGGTAAGAGACACAAGAAGGTTTATATAAAAAAAACTTTAACTGGTAGCAAAAGGATTGGGGGCTGGGGTGCGGTGGGGGGGGAGCGGAGGGAGGCATTTGTCTCCTATTTGTTCCTGTGGTTGCTCCAGTCTCAAGAATATTTGTCGAAAATCTATAAGATCCCAACAGGTACTGCTAATTCACAGGGAATATCAGTTTAAAATTCTGCACAATACCCTGCTGCTTCCTTTAAGGTGGGGGTTTGGGGTTGGGGGGACTGGGGGCGGGGGTGGTGTGGTGTATGAGTGTATGTAGCTGTGTGGGGGTGTGGTGGTGCTGAAAAGTCTGCATTCATCTTTTACACCTTTTGAGTTTCAATGTTGCATTTTCTTTTGTTTATAACAGTAAATATTTGGTAGTTCTGACTTCCTGGACCACCCTTAGCTCTAATGGCTTTTCACACTGATCAAAGTGAGCTGGTTGCAATAACATGTGAATTATTTTCTGGCCATTTGCCATTCCAAGAAGCTGAATGGATCATAGATAAACATGTAGATTCTCAGTTAGTATTTTAAGATGGTGGGATCGGCACAGCAGAAAGTGGCCAGGCTCTGTGCCTGTGAACTCCCACTTCTGCTCACCTGGCTAATTACATTCTTTTTTGCTTTTTTTTGTTTTGTTTCTTCATTTCTTCATTTTCTTTTGTATTAAAGTTCAGTTTTTCTTCTTATCTGCAGCTGCAATGGAGGAAGGCGGTTGCTAGGGCTTGCTGGGGCACTGGCAGCATGGTGGATCTGGGTGACCATCCTGTGGCCATTATTAAAGCATATTTATTAAAAGTACATTTATTAAAGTATAATTAATGTCTAATTGCTTTGGAGGTGGTAGAGGTGAGTTGCCTTTTTAAACTGCCGCACTCCTTGAGATGTCTAGGCACCCACAGTGCTGTTAGGGAATTCCAGGGTTTTGATAAAGCTTCATTGTCAGTCGGTCTAGTTTGTTACTCCTGGTGGCAGTTTTAGTGGTGGTTATAGCAGTGAATCTAGTTTATTTCTCATGGTTATGGCAGTAATGAGGCAGCTTTGGGCGGTTACTGAAGTGATAACAGCTTGAGCAGTGGCTTTGGCATCTGCAAGTTAGTGAGACTCATCTGTCCTTCCTTGCTGTGACAATGGTGCAGTGGCTTCAGTATCAGCTTCGGCATTGGCATCATGGTGGGTCCAATCCAGAAATCCTTGTTTTGGCAGCCTCAGAGGCGGTTTTGGCAGCAGCATCCCGCAGCCACTTTAGAAACTCAGGAGCCATGGAGGAAACAAAAGATGAACTTTTTCCTGACTTTGTCTCAATTATTTATTTTTATAATTTCTGTAATTAAAATGGCACCGAATTGTGGTGATTTATACACATCTCACTATTTTTTCATAAATACAAGTGACAATAAATTGTTATTCTATTCCAGTCTTTATAGACAACAAAGATCATTGTTAGTTATTTTCAAAGAACATCAATACAGCATTATTTTAACCTTATAAACACCTACCAAAATTAGTGAATACAGCTTACATTGACAGCAGATAGATGGATAGTTCACATAGTTTCCCAATCAGTCTCTACATTATATTTAAATGCAACCAGCTGGATTTATCTTTATGCCAAGGCCATTTTATCAAATACTGTGAGCTTTAACCACGACTTGAGGTTTGATAGAATGTAGCAAGGATAAAGGTCCCTTGTTGAAACTCTTTTCCATGCTAAACTCACAAAACTAAGATACTTATGATCTACAAAATACACAGAAACTACCTGAGTTTAAACTGTAATATGAGGATTTATTTTAGGATTGTGCAATGTCCTCAGTCAAACATTTGATAAAATCATCAAGATCCCAAAAGTCAGCTCCAATTTTTCACCACACGTGTGCCATTTTACCTCCACACTGGTTATCATGGGGAGTGCAGCGACTTCATATCATTCATGTTGTGGTCAGTCCTTGTTAACTCTGAAAATTACTGTGACCAGAAGGGTTTCCATTCCCTTCACATCCAGCTAGTATGACCATTCACAGTGCCTGGCATCTTGGCAGCAGTCAGAAATCCTTCATTTTAAAATAGTTTGCTGTCTACATCATTTGAATGGTATTAATAAGCCAGAGTGTGATTTATTTTAAATCCATTCTTGAATGTGCTTTATTTTAAATCCACTCTTGAATTGTTGGTGAAGTCAACATTTATTGCCCACATCTAATTGCCCTGGAGATGACTGGGATGAACTGCATTTCTTGTTCTGAGGAAGGGTCACCAGACCAAAAATGTTAACTCTGATTTCTCTTCACAGATGTTGCCAGATCTCTTGAGCTTTTCCAGTAATTTGTGTTTTTGTTTTTGATTTTAAGCATCCACAGTTCTTCACAGATTAAGAATACCCTCTCCTCCAAATGGATAATGCTAACTCTGTTTCTCTCTCCATAGATGTTGCCTGACCTGCTACGTTATTTCAATATTTTCTGACTAATAATGGAAGCATCTTTTCACATCCACTTTATCCCGGCCTCTCTGTATTCTATAGATTTCAATCAGATCCTCCATTATCCTTTTAAACTCCAGCAAGTACAGACCCAGAGTCCTCAAAGTGCTCCTCTTATGACAAGCCCTTCATCCCCAGGTTCATTCCGATTAACTCCTCTGGATCCCCTCCAACATCAGCACATCCTTCCTTAAAGAAGGTGTCCAAAACTGCTCACAATATTCCAAACATGGTCTGACCAGAGCCTTTTACAGCCTCAACAATATGTTTTTGCTTTTGTATTTTAGCCCTCTTAAATTGAATGCAACATTAACTTTAAAAAAGCAAAAAGCTGCCTGAGTACTCAGCTTGACTTTGCTGAGGAATGAAAATATAAGTGTGGAAAGTCATATGGCACAAGACCACAAGATGTAGGAAGATATGTAGGCCATTTAGCCCATTCAGTCTGGTGTGCCTTTCAATGTGATTATGGCTGATCTGATATTCCTCAACCCCACTTTCTCTCAAAGCCCTTGATTCCCTTAATGATTAATCTGCACCCAACAGTAATGGCACTATACCATTCATTTAAAGAATCATTGTCAATAATTGCCACTGCTGCATCCTCCCTGGGAATGAAAACATGCAGCCATACTCAATCCACAGCCACTTCTCCCCCTTCCTCATTGCTGGTTAGGTGCAACTACTGCTGTTCTGCTACCTTGTTCTGAAAGAGGGACAGAAGTAAATTATATATATTGTCACACAATGAGTCTGGCACAATTGAATGGTTTGCAGTCTGTGCAAGCTGGGAGATGTGAATATTTGGCAGTATTAAGTTTGAGAGGGAAGGCTCTGAAAGTGAAGCTTGAGTCTTGCTTGCTAGAGATTTAAGATCACTGAAAGAAAGTGCAAGTGATGAATGACGGAGTGTAGGGAGCTACTAGCAGCATCTGCAGAGAGAGAAACAGAATTCACATTTCAGGTTATGGACTTTTTGAAAAACCATTGATCTGAAAGGTTAACTGTTTTTGAAAGGTCATTAATCTAAAAGGTTAACTCTGTTTTCTGCCTACAGATGCTGCCAGATCTGCTGAATATTTCCAGCATTTTCTGTTTTATTTCAGATTGCCAGCTTTAATATGAATTTACCGATTTATTTGCAAAGAAATGGCATGTGCAAGTGCAGCCACTAACTTTGATCACTTATGCAAGGTCATTAAACTTCTTGGAGCACTGGGCTGCTGCAACTGGCTGGATTCACTGTCTTCTCTCGCTGGCTTCTTAGTATTTGTCTGGAAATCCATGTGGCTTCTGTGGGAAGAGTACCTCAATCCTACTGTACACCCCCTGGATCAAACCTTCAGTGTTGCAACTGTGAATCTTGGAGCACATTCTCTGGCCCATTGTCCAACTTTTTCAAAATTAAACCTGGTCAGCACTTCATCTTTCTCCACTTCCAGTTCCTTGCACAGACAGATTGCCTTAATGTGGTGCTGGCTGGGTTCACATGGACTTTTTTCTCCTAAGTGATGCATGCAGCCACTCAGTCTCATTCAGTGCTATGCTGCATACTAAAATTGCAATTAATTGGCAGTACAGTGGTACCTTCAAGACTTTGAATGGGCTAATCTTGCATCATGATCCCCATAGCCATCTTTGGAACCTAATAAATTTCTCCCTCAACAACTTCAACCTAAATTGATAGATTTCAAAGACTTGATAATATATGCAAAATAAATAATTCCTCAAGAATGGATGGTATTAAATCCAGAATGCAGACAGAAATGAGAGAGATAATATGTGTGGGACAGACCTTACTTGTGACAAAGACACTGGAGACTGGGAAGTTACTGGGGGGGGCTAGAAAAAGCATAATACAAAACCTATATTAAGAAAGGATAAAAAAAATACACAAAACATACAGATTCATTAGTATTACTTCAAAGCTCTGTGATATTCTAAAATCTATCATTGAGAGTATAGTTGACTACCATTCTCGTAAGAATAAACCATTTAACAGAAGTCAACACAGAATTTAAAAAGTAATAATCTGCCTAACTAATCAATTTGATTATATTGAGTGAAAATACAAGTGTGTCAAGTCATATCATATATATCACAAGATATAAGAGCAGAAATTGGCTATTCACCCTTTGAGTCTGTTGCACTATTTATGAGATCATGGCTGATCTCATAATCCTCAATTCTATTTGCCTCCCATAACCCCATTTGATTAATAATTACTGATAAAACATTTGTCTGTCACTGCCTTAAATAAACTTAATAAGCCAGTTTTGTCAGCCCTTTGTGATGAAGAGTTCCACAGATCCACTACCCTCAGAAGAAATTTCTTCTCCTCTCTGTTTTAAAAGGGTGATTCCTTATGCTGAAGTTCTGGCCTCTGGTCCTAGACTTGACCACAAGAGGAAACAATGGAGGGAACCTTTTCTGCAATATCTCATATAATGAACCCAAAACTGTTCACGGTATTCCATATGCGATCTAACTAGTGCCTTGTACAGCTTTAGAAAAATTTCCCAATTTTTATACTCTATTCCCTTTGAAATAAAGGGTTACTTTCCATTTGTTTTCCCTATTATCTGCTGAATTTGGATGCTAACTTTTAGTCATTCATGCACGAGGATCACAAATCTCTCTATGTTGCAACTTTCTGTAATCTTTCCTCATTTAAATAATATTCAGCTCTTATATTCTGCCTACCAAAGTACATAACATTTTTCCCAAAGTATCTTCCATATGCCAAGTTTTTGCCCACTCACATAACTTGACTTTATCACTCTACAGACTCTCTTTTGTTAACTTCATCACTTGCCTCACCACCTATTTTCATGTCATCGGTGAACTTGTCAACAGTGTGTTCACTTCCCTGTTTCAAGTCATTAAATATGTTGGAATAATTGTGGCCCCAGCACCAATCCTTTTGGTACTCCAGCAGTTAGATACTATCTTAAAAATGTCCCCCTTATTCCAAGTATCTGTCTTCTATAAATTATCCAATCCTCTAACCACATTAATCTATTATCATTTTATCCCCAGCATCATAGACTATTATCTTATTAAGAAGACTGATATGCATTTTGAAATATCCAGATCCAGATATGTTACACCTGTTGGTTCCCCTTTATCTACACTGCTTGTTATTCAGCTCGAAAAACTGTAATAAACATGTCAAGAATGGTTTCCCCTTCATGGAATCAAGTGACTCTGCTTGATTTTATGATATATTTCTAAATGCTCTGTCATTACATCCTGTATGATAGACTTGAAGATTTTCCCAATGAGAGATATTAAACTAACTGGCCTATATTTACCTGTATTTCCACCCCCCCTCTCTTTGAATAAGGGGAATATTAGCAGTTTTCCAATCCTCTGGGATTTTCCCAGAATATAAAGATTCATGGAAGAAGGAATAAGAATAGGTAAAAGAAAGGTGGTACAATTTAGAATTTAGAATTTGTCATATGTAATTTTACAAGAAAAATATAATGGAAAGTGTTATAAGTCCTACTACTATTGTGCCTATAATAATGACAGAAGTCATATGCAACAAAAAAGTAAATTTAAAACAAAAGTTCATCAAAGTCCACTTAAAGGCTCCTGTTTTTGAAAAAAGCCGATCAAGGTGCTGCCAAGAAGACAAACTAAAACGTTGGGCTGTCGAATAACTGGGCTGGGCAAGACCACCACCCATGGAAGAAAATGACACGCCAGGGTTTTGGAACACTAAGCTGGAAGCACTGACTGAGTGTTAAGCCAGACTGCCAATGAGACCTCATATCGGTACAAACCACTCCATCAGAGACCACTCCGCAGGGCTGAGACCACCATGCCAGGAAAGACCACTACTCTGTCTTGCAAAATTAAGGTCGGATGAATTTTGGCATTAACCATACTATCTATACTAATTAGAAACATATTAAAAAAAATGGAGAAAGAGAAAGAAAATTAGTAAAGGTGAACAGAGTTGATGAGCAACAGGCTCCTGAGCTAAAGATCCTGCACGCTGTGCTGCTACTCTGCCACCACCATCTCAAAATCTCAAAATCCTTGGTAGCACAGTTTTCAGACAGGAAAGAAAATGGTACAGATCAGGAGTAAAAACACAATGTTGGTTAAAGGTATAATCACAGTTAAGATTATGTAAATTGAACGGAGAAGAGAAAAGAGACAGCCAAAATGCTAGGTGTACATTTCAAACCTCAAAGTTCACTGAGGTAGAGAGAAAAGCCAATATTTGGGCAAATTATTGAGAAGGACATCAACATTTCAGCTGTCAAATTGGCCATCTGTGATGCTGGTATTTAACCAAAGGCTATGACAGGTGATCGCTGTTAAGGTGGAGTAATAGACTGCCTTCTTCCTTTTGTTCTACGCTACAAGAGACCTATCAGAATGGAAACCTAGGTCTACATTATCATAGTGAGGGTCTCAATGACCCAATTAACAAGGAATAATGTAAAATATAAATGTACAGTATGCAGCATTCTTAAAACACATTCAGAAAAACATTTTTCACCAGGACATAGCAAGCCTAAAAAGAAAACAGAGACTTCCTCTATGCTTGGAACTATCCAAAGTATCCATTTAAACCAATGAATTCAGAGGGCTCCAATAAAGTTAATGAAAAAGTTATTCACAAAACATTAGAGAATTAAATATCTCATTCGACTCCTGAGTAACTAATGAATTGACACCAAATTACATTACAAACCCCAATTATACCTCCTCATAACCCTTACATACTCTCTCTTCCCCAGGACATGACATTAGCACACCATTCAACAGTTGCTGACCCCAACAAACCCATCTGCTGAGCTTGCAACATCCCCAGCTTTGAAGCTGAACTAACCCCACCCATCTGGCACTGTACTTACATGGCATGTTAAACCTTAAGCATTTATTATTTCACAGCAATTGTTAAAATAACTGGGTCTTTAACCTACAAGTGACTGTTGTGAAGATTGAAGAGCTTGTTCCTAACTGTTCTACTGTACAAGGGCCCTGTCAGAATGGAAGCCTATCTCTACACTTTTGAAGGAGAAGTGGTGTAGCTACTCAGTCGGTCTGGCTATATCTCTGGAGAAAGAAACAGAGGTAATATATCAAGTCCAATATGACTCTTCTTCGGAACTGAACAGCCACATCTGACTCACAGTGTTAACACTGTTATCTTCTCCGATCCTCCCTGGTCACAATCACAGTGCCAAAAAATTCGAGAATTTTTAAAATATCATTGTTTCAAAAGGGAGGAAGGGATAATTCAAGTAGTTACAGCCTAGATAGCCTATCATTCAGGATTGCATTTCTAGAGAAAGATAATGTCTCAGAGGATGCAAAGACAAAATTAATTTGGCTAGAGCTAAGAAACCAAAGAGGGACAATTATACTGCTAGGTATAGTCTAAAGACCTCCAACTAGTGGGAAGGATGCAGAGGAACAAATATGCAAAGAAATTCTAGATATTATTGTTATAATGCTGTGCTTCAATTACCCACATATAGACTGGGATACTGGTTGTGACAGAAGCAGCGAAGATGAAGTGTTCCTGGATTTTATTCAGAAAAGTTTCCCAGAACAGTATGTGCCCAGTTCAACAAGAAAGAATGCATTATTGGGCATGGTTCTTGGAAATTTGGGGCAAGTGGATCAAATGTCAGTGGGAGGGTGTTTTGGAGATAGTGATCATTGCATCATAAGGTTCACGATGATATTGGAAAATGACAACTAAGCAAATAATCAACTAATAGAGATCAATGGAGAGCAGAGATGGGGAGAATTGACTGGAATGAGAGATTGGCAGGAAAAATTTTAATTAACCAATGGATTACTTTTACATTGGAGATAGTTCAAACACAGATGAGGCATATTCCCTTAAAAGGGAAAAGTAGTACAAACAAATCCAGATCTACCCAGATGACAGAGGAGATAGAAGTTAAGATAAAGAAGAAAAATGTGTTTATGACAGCTTTCAAAGAGATAATATCATTGACATTCAAAAGGAATACAGAAGGTTCACAGGGAAGGTGAGAAAGTTAAGTAGAGAAGCAAAGAAAAATTATGAGCAAAAACTGGCAACAAACATAAATAGGTGCCCTGAAGTCCTCTATACGCATATACGTTAGCAAAAAAGAGACAAAAGGAGATGTATGGTTGATGAGACACCAAAAGAAAGTTTTTGCAGGGAGGCAGAGGGCAAGTCTTAGTACTTAGCATCTGTTCTTGCCAAAGAGGGAGATACTACCGAGGACATCTTTATTGAGGAAGAAACTCTATCACTGGAAGAGTTTGAAATTATAAAGAAAATGTGTGGAATAGACTGGTGGAATTAACATTGACAAAGACTAGATGAGATGCATCTGAGGATACTGAAGGAAGTTACAGTAGAAATTATAGGGTCACTCATAATTATCTTCCATTCTTTCTTAGACTCATGGGAAGTATCAGAAGACTAGAAAATGGCAAACATTATGGCATTGTTCAAGAAAATTTGTAAGGAAATACCCTGTGATTGCAGACTAGTCAGTTTGACTTCCTTGGCTTCTAGAAACAATTATTTGGGATTGAGTTAGTAGTCACTTGGAAGAAGGGAGTTGATCAGAAAGACTTATGAAAGGGAAGTTGTGCTTGATGAACACGTTTGAATTTTCTGTGGAGTTAACAGAAAGGCTCAATGAGGCTAATGTTATTGTTGTGGTATACATGGATGTCCAGTAGACATTTGGTACAGTGTCACACAACAGACTTGTAAAGAAAGTTATTGGCCATGGAATAAAAGGTACAGTAGCAACATGGATACAAAGTTGGCTTAGTGATAAGATAGCAATCTTTCAGGCTGAAGGAAGGCTTTTAGTGGAAATCCAAGAGATTGGTTATAGGACCCTTGCTTTTCCTGATACAATTTAATGATGTAGATCTAAGTGTGTGTGGGACAACTTCCAAATTTCATAGAATCTCTAAAGTGCCTAAAAGAGACCATTTGGCCCATTGAATCTGCAACAACACTCCAAAGAGCATCCCCCAATACCGATCCCCCACCCCCATCCCTATAACTCCACATGGAGTTTTTACCACGGCTAACCCACCTAAACTGCACAGCCCTGGACACGACAAGGTAATTTTTAATAGGGTGAATCTACATAACCTGTACATTCTTGGACTGTAGGAGAAAGCGGTTTGCAGATGACTTTGAAGAATTGTAAACTGTTAGGAGGGGAAGTGTGGAACTCCAAAGGATATTGACAAGTTGGGTGGAAAGGTAGCAGATGCAAATCGATTTGGAGAATTATGAGGTGATGCTTTTTGTTAGGAAGAATCTAAGACAATCTAAATTTGGGGGTACAATTCTAAAGTGTGAGGTAGGAACAGAGCAATATGTCCATGAATCACTGAAGGTAGCAGGGCTGCTGAACTGGGCAGTTAATAAAGCATTTGGTATCTTTGGCTTTATTAATAGAGACATAGAGTTCAAAAGTAAGGAAGTGATGTTGAAGCTGGAGTATCCTGAGCGATTGCAGTGTCACATTATAGCAACAATGTGATTGTATTGAAAAGCAATTTACTATAATGTTTCTATGGATGAGGAACTTCAGTTGTCAGGATAGATCAAAGAAATTGGGACTGTTCTCCTGGGAGAGCAGAAGGCTAAGAGTGGGTATGAGAGAGGTTTTCAAAATCATGAATGGGCAGGGTAGACTGGGTTAGAAAGAGACTGTTCAAACACGTGAAAGGAACATGAATGAGAGGACATAAATTTATAAAGTGATTTGCAAAAAGAACAAATGTGATGTCAGAAAAAGTGTTTTCATTCAGAGTATGGAATGCACTGTTTGGATGTGGGGCAGAAATAGTTTCATTTGAAATACTCAAGATGACATTGAGGATTGTTTGGATATGAATCATATGTCAGGGTGTGGGGGAAAAGCAGAAGATTGGCAGCAGGCAAAGATGGTGAAAATAACCTCCTTCTGGGCTGTAACACTTCTGTGATTCTGTAATCAGTGATGGGTAACATTCTGAGAGACAATGTCAGCCGACCTCAGTAGAGTAGAGAAAAGGACACATTTCTGTTAGAATTAAGATCAATAACTAATAAAAGCAATTAGTGGAGGAAGTAGAAGGCAATTGAGGAATAATTTCTTCACCAAGAGGGGAGTGAAGGCTGGAACTCATTACTGGAAAATCTAACGGAGCATTAATCCTTCCTCTGGTACCTGACGAAACATCAGCACTCTGAAAGCTTGTACAATATAGTCCAATAAACCTGTTGTACCATAACCTAGTGTTGTGTGATTTTTAACTTTGTCCACCCCAGTCCAACACCAGCACCTTCATGTCGAGAAAATAACCAATATTGTACAGATGAATAGGAATGAAACATCAAGAAATATTTGACATGTCAAATTATGCCTTGAATAATCAATCACACGTATCAAAGTGACTTAATACTTCACGAATCATTGTGCAAATGTTGCTTAAAAGTACTTCTTGTATCACTTCTTGTAACAGGTGGGCACCTGTTAAATTGTGCTTTAGTTGCCTGTAATCTCAAATTCACTTTCATCACAAGATTTTCATGATTTATTCAGTACAAATCTCTAAATTAGTTGCTGCTGATAGAATCAACTTGATAAAACAATAGTAATGATACCATCTGTCATTTCTTCCTATAATCATGGAATGCAATGAGGCCAACATCATAATTTGCAAATTGAATATATAATGAAGATATTAAACAAGAATGGAGCAAATTGGCAGAATTGGCTAAACAAGAATCACTTTTAGTTCTTCTAATCTTTTTGATTTCCTCATTGGTTTTTCTGTCACACACCTTTCTCCCTCTCATGGGATGGTAAAGATGTGTTGGTGTAAATTTATTATGCTTTTGAAGAATTTCTGTTCAAATGTGCATAAGTCTCATTAAATATTCAAATTTGAATCAAAGGATCCGACTTCAACTATCTACAATATAAATGTCCTGGAAGTTTCATCAAGACTTATGTAGTAGTGAGTGAAGGAGAAGGCATCAGGTGGTAGCAACACCAGGATGAGCCAGATACAATTCCACCCCGGCCTGGGGTCTCCACAAGTGTGGAATGGACAATCCCAGATTATGATGATTGTTGGTGGAAGTTCTGCCATGGGAGGGCTGTAAGACAATATAGTTAAATATGAATCTGACTGGTATCAGCATTGTTGCATAAAGAAGGAATATGTCAGGGATGTAGGAATGTAATAGCAAATGGCATTTTTCATCTGAACTAAAAGAACAGAGAAAAGAGGTTCCACTTCACATCTCTACCAAAAGACTGCATCTCAGTCAGTGCAGCATTAATTCAAAGTCATTCTACATTAGCACTAATTCTGTACAATCAGGCTTGAGCCTATAGCTTTCACTCAAACAGTAAAAATGCTAGAAACAAGTAACGTCAGCACTCAATAACTGTTAGCTCTGAGTGACTGGTGAGGATTGCAATACAATGAGGTGGGTCAGTGATATCTAATTTATGGGCCTTGGAAAGAATAATCTAAAGCAGTAGACTATGACGATTCTTAATTTGAATCAAGTGACTGCGTGTCAGAAAGAAAGAACAAAGTAAACAAAAATGGTAATATCAATAAAATGGGGCAGGATTTTCCCTTTAGACATCTGAATTCCAACTTCAGGGTCAGAATCAATGCACAGTGTGGGCAACAGTCATTGACCATTTTCCCAGAATTAGCCAATGAATGGACAGAAAATGGCTTTGCCATTGATTACAGGCTGCATACAGCCTCACCAAGTCTGAAGGCCAATGAAATAGTCCTCAAGTTCAGAAATCATAGAATAACTTCATAAATTGATGAGCAAAAGGACATAGCAAATTAGAGATGCATTCTCTCCAAACTGTGGAAATCTAAACTGAAGAAAGGTGTTTGCAATTGGGGCACCACGATGCAAGGGGAAAACACTCCAAAAAGTAACTTGTCACTGGAGGAGACCCCAGACATGCAAAGGGAGCCTTTAAGCCTCCTGACAGGGAGGATGCCTCTAGACAGCTGTCAGGTTATCTGCTCCCTGCAAGATCTTGGAGCTCACTGACAATAGGCCTTAATTCACTTAGTCTTAATTTACCCCTGTCTCTGAGAAAACAGTTCAGGATGGAATGGAATCAGGGTGCCAGTTCTCGTGTCAGTGGCATAACATTCTATGCCAGTCCAGTCCGATGCACTACACTGCAGCTTAAACATTCAATTAAATGGGTTAGGCTTGTGTTTATGCATAATCTGAAAGCTCAGTTTCATTTTCAGCTTCACTTATTTTGTTTCCATGGTTTTTATTTGTTCAGATTTGCAATGCTTCACCCACCTCTACCCATGTGTGCAACTTTCTGTTACAGGAGGTCAGTTATGGACTATTAGTGATTATACACCACAAACTTGAAACAGAATAAATTTGAAAAGATAGTTGGAAATTATGCACAACCTGTTCTAAACAGTTAAACAGTATTTCACTAGCCATTGCTCCTATTTCTTTTAGCCTGTAGGTACTTATAATGAGGCTTCTGCTGTTTTTACCATTTCAGCGGAATCATCTTTTGCTTCTTCGCTTGTCGCATTGTCATTGCCTTTTGTCTTGCACTATCAACCCACTTCTTACTTCATTCCTCCTTATCATATTCATTCTATCATTTCCATCTCATTCCTGCATAACAGCACTGTGGGTCTACCTAAATCAAATGGACTCTATGATTCAAGTTCTCCTTTACCTTCTCCAGGGCAATTAGGGATGGGAAAAACCTCTCTTCCTCAAATGGCTGTGGATGCTAGATCAGTTGTTAATCTTAAACCTGAGATGGATACATTTTTGTCAAGCAGATGTATTAAAGGATATGGGCCAAAGGTCGGTATATGGAGTAAGACAACAGGCTTGCGTTGCTGAATAGCCAACTTTTGTGTGCCTATGTAGCCAGAGGTATCCACATTCTATGAATGAACAAGCCTTGTTTCTTTGTTTTTTTTCCCCTCTCTACCTCCATAACGCCTGTTACACAGCCAGTTCTCACAAAAGATCAAAAGAACTGTGGATGCTGGAAATCAGAAACAAAAACAGAAATTGCTGTAAAATCTCAGCACATCTGCGAGCAACTGTGGAGAGAAAACAGAATTAATGTTTCAGGTCCAGAGGTCCTTCTTCAGAAATGGAAAAATGGTGTAACAGCAAGGGCTTCAGATTCCTGAAAGAAGCTTCCGAAAATCTTTTTATTCGCATCAGATCTAGGTCAAAGGAAGATGCTTATGGTTGATGGAGGTCAGCCCTCTCAGTTTTGGTGCATTACTGCAGGAATTTTTCAGGTAAGTGACCTATTCCCAACCATCTTTAGCTGCAATGGAGTGGGATGTTCCATGATGAATGCACAATATTCAGCACTATTCATGACTTCTCACAACTGAAGCAGTCTATGCCCAAATGTTGCAGGACCTATTTAATATCCACGCTTGGACTGACAAGTGGTACATAACATTTGTGCCACACAAGTACCATAAAATGGCCATCTCTAAACAAGAGAGAATTCAACTATCATTCCTGGACATTCAATCACATTACTATCACTGAGTTCTCTACTACATTCTGTTCTGATAGAACATGATAATTCCATTACCGTGTAATCCAGTGTTTTAAGAAAATTGTTTAATAGCAGCACCATTTAAACCAATGGGATTGGAATCTTGTTACAACCAATACATGTAATGTAAGTTTGTGTTCTACAAGTAATGGTCTAAATTCTTCAATCGCTTTGAGGAAATGCTGGTTATGGCAGAATCAACTGTACTAACATTTTTGAGCGAAGTTCTATTGTGACCAGAAACTATGTGGGGCTAGCCATAGAAATATTGAGTCTACAAAAGCAGGTCAGATGCGAGGAATCCTACTTAAAGAACTTGCTACTGAACACTGCAAAGCCTATCTGCCATCAACAAGACATAAGTCAAGAGTGTGATTAAATACTCCCCATTTTCCTGGATGACTGAAGTTTCAACCACACTCAAGAAACTCCATATCATCAAGGACAAAGCAGCCCATTTGATTCATACCCCATTCACCTCTTTCAACATTCTATCATTGCAACAGCAACACATAGTAACAACAACGTACTACTGATGCGGTGCACTACCAAAATTCCTCAAGACACCTGGGACATCAAGTTGCAAACCTAAAACCTTGACCATCTAGAAGGATAACGGCAGCAGATACATGGAAACACCATTTATTGTGAGTTCCCGTCGAAGCCAGTCACCATCCTGACTTTGAAATACAATGCCTATCCTTGCACAGGTGGCACAGTGGTTAGCACTGCTGACTCACAGTGCCATGAACCTGGGTTCCATTCCAGCCTCAGGTGACTGACTATCAGGAATTTTTAGATTCTTCCTGTGACTGCAAGGATTTCCTTTAGGTGCTCTAGTTTCCTCCCATTGTTCAAAGATGTGCAGGTTAGACGGATTGGGTGATGGTAAGTTGTCCATAATGTTCATGGATGTGTAGGTTAGGTGGATTAGCCATGGGAAATGCAGGGTTACTGGTACAGGGTAGGTCTGGGTGAGATGTTCTTTATTGTGGATTCAATGAACTAAATAGTCTGCTTCCACAGCGTTTTAACAGCGTTCATCATATATAATGTTCATAAAATATTGAGTAGTAGAGGCTATTACATAAAAGCATTAGTATGCAATTATCCTTGTAGAAGATCACAAGATTCATTTCAAATGAGATACAAGAGCAGTAATTTCAGTTCTATAAGATGCTGAACCAGGGTTAAACAAAAGAGGGGTTTTCAACCATAGTTCTGGTGAAGATCACCTAAGTTTTTCCAGCCTTTTCTGTGTCTGTTTAGGATTGCCAGGATCTGCAGAATTTTGCTGTTGTTTGAATTTTTTAACTATCGTGCAAAATGCTACATGGGTCAGGAGGCATACAGCAGGAACTCTGGCTGAGCTAATTTCTTCTTTAAGACAGCGAAGTTAATTAATAAAGTTATGTATGTAATTCAAGATCAGGGTTGTTCACTCATCAATAGGAACAGATTTCTGAAATTGAATCCAGTTCACAAAATGGAAGCAATAAAGCATAATGTAGCTCAATTTTGAGAACATAGGACTGTGGTAGGCCATTCAGCCCTTTGAGCCTGCTCTGCCATTCTTGATCATGGCTGATTGTCCAGCTCAAAGCCATAATTATGCGTTATGCCTTTGTGCCATTACAAAAAAAATCTATGAATCACTCTCTTGAATTTACTTAACAACTGAAAGTTTACAGTCCCTTAGGGCCTAAGGTTCAAAAGATTCACCACTCTCTGAATGAAGAACTCTTTATGTCAGCCCTAAATAGCTCGTCTTTTAATCTGAGACTCTATTCCCTGGGTCTAGAACTGCCAGCCAGGGGCAACAGCCTTTCAGCATCTACACAGTCTACCTAAGTTTCCAAGGAACCATCTCATATTCTTCTGAACTCCAGACAATGCAATCTTTGTCTCCTTGCTTTTCTGCACAATCACATAAACCTCTGTTGCACTTCCTTTATGGCAAGAATATATTTCCTTAGGCAAAGGGACCAGAACACTACATAATACCAAGGTGATGTCTCACCAGTGTTCAATATGATTGAAACATCATATCTGTTCCTGTACTCAAGTCTTCTTGCAATTAATGCCAGCATCCCATATGCTTTCTGATTTGCTTACGGCACTATTTACTGGCCTTCAGTGACTTATGAACAAGATCACTCTTTGGACATCAACACTTTGCACTCTCTCAGGATTTAAAAAATACTGTGGAGTCTGTTCCTCATACGAAAGTGGATAGCCTGTGAACTACCAAAAAAGGTTCTGTTTGATATTGCTGCTCACTCACTCACTCTGTCTAAATTTCCTTGAAGTTTCTGCATTCTTCTCACTACTCACATTCCAACCAAGTTTGGCATCATTTGCAAACTTGGATAGATACACTTCGGGACAAAGTAGATGGAAAGAAAGTACAAAATAAAGGATATTATTCTAAAGCATGTGCAGGAATAAAAATACCAGTCTGTATATGCATGCAAGTCAATAAATGTAACAGGACAATTCAAAAGAGTGGTTAATAAAACATATAGAATTTTAAGCTTCTGGAATATGGGCATAGGGTATAGAACAGGCAAGTTATGTTGAACCTGCGTATGCACTGGTTAGGTCTCAGCCACTGGGAGAAAGTGAGGAATGCAGATGCTGGAGATCATTCCTGATGAAAGGCCCGTGCCTGATACAATGATTCTCCTGCTCCTCAAATGCTGCCTGACTGGCTCTGCTTTTCCAGAACCACACTCTCGACTCAGATCTCAGCTGCTGTATTGTGTAATGTTCTGGGCATCAAACTTTATTGAAGGATGTGAATTGAAAAGACTGCAGAAGAGGTTTATAAGAACAGTTCCAGAGTGCATAACTTCAGTGATGAAGATAGAACAGAGGAGTTGGAACTGTTCTCCTTGGAAACAAGAAGGCTGAGGGAATATTTGATAGAAGTGTTCAAAATGCTGAACAATCAGGACAGGAAAAAATAGGCAGAAACTGTCCTGTTCATTAAAGGATCAAGAACAAGAATGCACAGATTTAAAATGATCTGCAAAAGAAGTAAATGCAAGGTGAAAAAGTTCTTTTTCACATGATGTATCATTCAGGCTTGGAATACATTGCATAGAAGTGAAGGCAGTTCCACTGAACTATTCAGGAAGGCAGTAGATGATTGCTTCTTTTAAATAAGGGGTAGCATAGTGGCTCAATGGTTAGCACGACTGCCTCACAGCACCAGGAACCTGGGTTTGATCACTGTCTTGGGCGACTTGTTGTGTGGAGTTTGTACATACCTCCTGTGTCCATGTGGGGTTTTCTCTGGGTGTTCCAGTTTCCTCCCACAATCCAATGACATGCAATAGTAGTGTAAAATACAACAGATTATACTGCACTCATTTGAACTGTCATGTTGAACTTGAAGTTGGCTCAGATTTTCTTCTGGAGTAATTGCAGAGAAGAGGTCTGCGGGCTGGATAGCTTTACAATTGTTTTTTTCCCAGTGATTGTACATCCTACAGCACCACTTTTGAGACTGACTGCGGCTCTCCCAGCTGACAACATTATCCTCTTGGTGCAAGCAAGTTCTTTTGCACAATCTAGAGGTGCATTTGAACCAGTTGCAGTCTAAAAGTCAGGTCACCATCCCCAGTTCTTTCTGTTCTTTCTTTAGATAGCATACCCTTAGAAAATCTAAATTATTACTTAACCAGTGCTTTCTCTTACTTCTTACATTATGATAATACCTAGCAGAACAGGCCTTAAAACTTTAAAAGGTGTCTCAAAAAAATTTAAGTTGAATATAAATTACCATTTCATCTTTAAATACCTCAATGTTTCTTTCTACACTTAAACCATGCAATAGCCTTTGAAACTTGAGAGTCTTCTTTACCTCCATGAAGATGTTTTTAGTCTTCAAATATTGCACTGTCGATAGTTGGAGGACAAAATACTGATTTTGATCTGATAAAGTAATTCAAATGTTTTTATTCAACCATATTTTTATTCATTTTTTTCACTTAATTCAATTAGATGAATATTTAAACAGATTACCAAGAATGTGGCATGAATTTGTAACATTTTTGAAAACAGATATATCGATAGATATATTGGCAAATTAAACAGATGAAATGTTAGTTAAGTCTCAGAAACAATTTTAGAATAGAATAGAAATTTATTGTCATGTGTACTTTTATGAGAAAAATACAGGGAAAAGTTTTAAAAATTGCCATACCACAGCTCCCACACTAACGATAGAATTCATACATAATAATTAAAACAAGCAAAATTTAGATAAAGTTCATACATTTCAGTTCACAGCCCTGGACTCAAGGAAAGCGATTAAGGAACAATAGAATACCCTGATGATGCAGCCTAGATGAGGCCACCATTCAGGCTGAGAACGCCAGGCCAGAACACGCCACTGCATTATTGGGCCAGAAGACTCCGTTGAAGACTACATGTTGGGCTGAGACTGCCACACTGGGCTGCTAGAAGATACCTCATTACTGGGCTGGGAGAAACCTTCTGTTTCCCCATCCAATGTTCCTCCAGACACTGCTGCTGATCCATTATCCATCCCTTTCACTGATGCTTCCAGTCCATCAGGCCTAGCTGTGAACCTAGAGCCTCAGTTCAGCCTGCAAGTCCAGGGGAGGGGAATCCACTCAGGTCCTGTTCCTCACTTGACAGGAGACCCCCAGCTGGAGTGGAGCCATGTCCAGCTCGTCCTGGCATGCTGCTGCTACCACTACTGCCAAATGTCTCCTCCTTCACCCGTCACTCTCCATGCTTTAAAGAAAAGAAAACTAAGAAAAAAGAAAAAGCGCAAAAATAAAATGAAGAAAAGAAAAATGAAAACCAACAGGAGTTGATGAATCCTGGGCTCAGCTCACCTACTCTGCCACCATCTTGGATCATTGGATCTGATTTTCTTCAATTATTTGACCATAATGTTCACAAATTAAGCACAAATTTTGAAATGATTTTACATTAATTAATTTGCTTGTTTAAAATAGTTTGCAAAAATAACCATTCATTAAAAGAGTTTTAAAACACTCACAGTGGAAATGATCCTTATCAATAAATGTAATAACCCAAAAATATCAATGTTAACTCCCAGGGCAACTTCCTTTTGGCATTATACACAATTTTCAGTCTGTTGGTGGGACAGGACATACCCAACAATGGTAAAGGTCTTAGACATTGTGTGTAAGGTAGGATTCCCTAAGTTTGATAATGTCAAGTTGTTGCTCATCTATTCTCTCAATTTGGTACCAACCAAAATCAGTCCTAAATTTTGGTGAGGAGGACTCTGCATGGTCAACAGGGTTAAGAACACTGTTGTCATTTTTGGTGCCTTGGTCATGCCAGGTGGTCATTCTTGAGACATTCTGAAAGTTGATACAGCTAAGTGCTTGCTCAGCTATTTCAAAGGGGCACTGAACAGTCAATGATATTGCTGTGAGGCTTGAGCCACACTAGGCCAAACCAGATAAATACAGCAACTCTTCCTTTCCTAAAAGTTATTAGTGAACCAAGATAGGGATTTTTGACTATTAACAATGGTCTCATGGTCATCATTAGACTTCATATTTCAGATTTTTATTGAATTCAAATTTCACCAGGTCTCTGGGATTACTAGCTCAGCAGCAATAATACCATGTCATCACCTCTTTTTGAACCAAGGAAAATATTGTTAATCTTCTCACACAGCCCAATTTGATTCTGATTCAATTTGAGTGTTTTGGTTATAGTGGATGAGAGAGGTAGTGCTATTGGTGCACTTGGTATGATGCCTCTTTTGATATATTCCAAGGATACAAGAAGATTTTTATTGTACTGCTAATTGCCGGATTCATTGCAAAGTCACCACTGAGTTCAATATGATCATGGTAATGCCCCATTCTGCTTGAACGTTCTAAGCTGTATGATCATAAACTTTTTTCAGATGTGAAGGGTGGACGAATGTGAAAATCTCTTCCAAACTGATTGCAACCTTCAATGCAAAAATTCAGCTTGGTATGTCCTTCTTACCAGTCCACACCCAACTGATCAATTAATTTCCTTAAATAGCAGTACATTTAATGGAGAGTTACTTTTGTTTTCCAGCTGTTACAATAAAGCCAACCTCTGAAATAACTCATGCTTCACTTTTGATATTAACTGTAATGAAATTAAAATTAAACAAATTCAAAAGGAAGGACTTAATTAGCTTGCGCAAGCTGCATCAGCCATCAAATATACTGCAGTAAGCAAGATATTGCTTTGAATTGATTACTGCAGGCAGTAAGTGTGAAATTCAGCCACTAAGTAATTAATCTAATGGGTCACTATAATTAGCATAGACAAATTTTTGCCTTCTCTCTAACAATCCTAAACTCTTGTTTCTTGGATGTATTATCCTACTGCAATATTCTCCATCGAAGTATTTACAATTTGCATTTGTCTCTCACTTTTTCCCAGTGTTACCTTTCTCTTTTTCGAAACATGTCTGTGCTTGTGTTCTGTTCTCTTTTTCAATCTTCCTTTTTCCCTATCTTGCATTACTTCCCTTTCAATTATTTCCTTGTTTATTTGTGATTGCTCATGAATGTCTAACATGCCTGTTTTTGCCCTCAAGCCACATTTTCATTCCAGGTCTGTCACATGCTTGGTTAGATCAAATTTTGAGAACAATCATCAGAAATTGTCCTTAGTAACATCCATTTATTTTCTAATATATGAGTGCTTTTGAGCATCACTCACTGATTACTTCTTGAAACATTTATGTGGCCTCTTAAAATTTTATTTGCTTTTGTTCCTTTTCCAGGATGCTTCAGATTTCAAAAGTCTACAGTCTCTAACATAAGCATTATTGCTGACTACAAATCTGCTCAGAGCAGTTGCTCCCCGACAAGGGTCAACTATTAGGCTTTCCTCGTGATTAGAATATGACTGGAAATTTAAAACACAAACCATGCTGATCAGGATCAACTGAAGTAGGAGGAAATGGAGAAAGTACAAAGCCATGTCCACCTAGAGCATTTTGAAAGTGATTTTCTGATATGAATCTCATTTACAAAAAATGTTTGCCAGATTTGAACTTCACCAAGGAAATTCTCAATGAAATTTGCCAACTACAGCCATTCAAATCCTCCTCACTGACTGGATTACCAGCTGCTGGAGGGGGACTGTGACGATGAACCTTTGTACTGCCACACTGCAGGTTGGTACTTATAATGCTAGCAACATCTCAAAGTGTTCTGTTGCACATGGGAGATTACTGAAGCTCACCAGTCAAAGAAAGACAACTTAATTTAATTCTTTCGTGTCAGAAGGAACAGGGAAAGTGAACACGAAGGTTAAAGAATTCTCCACAGTGGAGCATGCCTTTGACAACTTATACTTTGTTTTGAGGCAATTTGAGTAAACTCTCCCAAATAACTGAACTTAAAGCTGAATGCTTAATCCAATGTACAGCTGATATGTCATCCTCAGCAACATATTGCTCAAGATTATCATTTTGAGGGGAAAGCCTGGGTCGCCATCAAGAAGGCAAGAAATTAGAAGCAACATCACTTGGAGGAAGAAGGAGAGGATGTGGAATAAGTGTGAAACAAAAAAAAGAGAAAGCGAGATGGCAATTTTGATAGCTCCTTAAAAGGCTGTGAATGATTCAACAAACTATATTTCCATATGTACAGCATAAGGAGAGGAGCTAGAGGGACTCAGGGTTTTTTTTGCTGTTACTATTGCTCCCTGCATTCCTGCGTAAGGCTTGTTTTTTTTTGTTAATGTGCTTTCGTCGTTTCTTGCATTGCTAAACACTCCCAGTTAGGTTAAATTAGAACTAGGCATTTGTTCTGAACTTGAGAATAACCTCTGTTATTTTGGCAGTTCCCAATGAAACCTTCTGACCAATCCACAGTTGTAAACTCCTGCTCTAACAAATGCATAGCATCAATTATTTGGTGGTTCCAAGGATGACATCAAATGATGGTGTGTCTTCATCAAGACTTTCTTCTTGGTTTTATCACCAGCTAAGCAAGGTGTACTTCTGGAGAGAAAGGCCAAGGTTGAAGTTATAGTACGGAGACAAAAGGAAACTAAGAGGGCCATGTTTACGTTTTCTATGAATTGTAAATAAGAAATCATTGTGGCATCATGTGAAGTGAAATATAAAAAGCAGGATTAGAGATGAGGGTGTCATCTGCTTCAGTGGATTCAGTTGACCATTACCTCACCCATAACCCTTCTGTTAATGGACAGCACCATCTCAATAATGGGAGTTAGAAGATGCAGGATTGCATTTCCCATTCCCTTTTACTGTATGTCAGGAGGACCTCTTGGCTCATAAAGATACAGGAAGTCTCTCCTTCTTGACACTTTCTTCACAAAAGTTTTGAGTACAGCGTAGGAAAACCTCAGTGTCCTGTCTCTACCATAGACAGCCATCATATGCATTTCCCAAAGCGGATTGAGCTCATAAAAGACTGCACCTTTGTGCAGTCACAATTCCTCTCCTCTGTGGAAGAACATACTAGTACTAAGTAGAGCAATATTAATACATATAGCCAATGAAAAGCATGGTCGGTGCTTACAGCTCTAAGCAGGCAGCATAAACATGTCATGCTGCTCTATCAGAATGAATAGATGAAGGGTAAATGCCTGCTGACTATTTCCTGCACTATTTTCTGGCTTTTCATAAAATGTAGAGTATTAAGTGAAACCATTGTCAGAATCTTTAAAACTTGATAGCAACTTATGCTAACCTTATTTTTACAGTTATATGCTTGTAGAATTTGACATTAAGTATTCAGGTGCCTTCCGTTAAAAAATACCTAAAAGACAGTAAAGGCAAACCAAGGCATTAAAACTATAATTGTTGACAGTTCAAAATTGATTGTGAATATTGTTCTGATGTTACCTGGAAAAAGTACTTCTACAAGAAAAGCCTGGGAACTATAGACCAGTAAGCTTAACATCTGTGGTGGGTAAGTTACTTGAAAAGATTCTAAGGGATAAGATACGCGTGCATTAATCAACAGGGTTTGATTAACAGTAATCAGCATGGCTTTTGAGTGGGAGATCATCGCTTACAAATTTGTTAGTGTTCTTTGATGAAGTGACCAGGAAGGTTTACAAGGGCAGGGTGGTAAATATAGTATATATGGATTTCCGTAAGGCCTTTGTTAAGGTTCCACATGGTGGGCTGCTCTGGAAGGTTAGATCTCACAGAATCCAGGGTGAGCTGTGGAAAACTGGATACAAAACTGGCTTGATGGGAGGAAGCAGAGGGTAATAGTGGAATGATGCTTCCCTGATTGGAGGCCTGTGATTAGTGGAGTGTCTCAGTGGTCAGTGTTAGACCCATCACTGTTTGTTATCCATATCAATGATTTGGATGAGAGTGTACAAGGCATGATCAGTAAGTTTGCTGATTACACTAAAATAGACCATATCATAGACATTGAGGAAGGATGTCAGAAATTGCAGCAGGACCTTAATCAGCTGAGGAAGTGGGCCGAGAAAATGGCAGATGGGAGTTTAATACAGCTAAGTGTGAAGTCTTGCATTTTGGGAAGTCAAATCAAGGTATGAGTTTCATGATGAATGGTAGGGTCTTAGGGAGTGCATTAGAACAAAGGGGCCTTGGAGTTCAGGTTCACAGTTTCTTGAAAGTGGAGTCACAGTTAGAGAGGGCAGTGAAGAAGGCTTTGGCACACTGGCCTTCATCAGTCAGGGCAGTGAGTACAGACGTTGCAAGTTATGTTGCAGTTATACAGGACGTTGGTGAAGTCGTACATAGAGTATTGTGTTCCATTTTGTTCACCTTGTTATCAGAAGAATGTTATTAAACTGGAAAGAGTGCAGAAGAAATTTACAAGGACATTGTCAGGACTCAAGGATCTGTGTTACAGGGAGAGGTTGGACAAACTAGAACTTTTGTCTTTCGAGTATAGGAAACTGATGGGGGACCTTACAGAGGTGTATCAAATCAAGAAAGGCATGGATAGGGTGAATGCACTCAGTCTTTTTCCCGAGTTGGAGAATCAAGGATGAGAGAGCATCAGTTTAAGATTAAAGGGGAAAGAATAAAAGAGAACCTGAGGGTAACATTTTTAAACAGAGCATGGTACGCATATGGAATGAGCTGCCAGTGGAAGTAGTTGAGGTGGACAAATACAAGAATAGGAAAGGATTACAAGGAGTTGGACCAAGTGAAATGGGATTAGCATAAACAGTCATTTTGGTTGGCAGTTTGGGCCAAAGGACCTGTCTTGTGCTGTAGAACTCCATAATTCTTTGATTCTATAATATGACTATCAGGAAACACCAAAGGTGACCAGGACACTCTCAGTCAGGGGCTTCACTGTCCTTTCCTAAGAATGGCTTAACAGCACAATTGCTGAATGAGCTAGTCAAGTTCTGAACAGCATTGCTGCTACCCTTGGTCTGTGAAAGTTGGACTAACAAGAGAGAAAAAACCTACTAAGCTTGTCTTCACTGATTTAGCTGTCACAGGTGTACCTATCCATGAGATTCTCGGTGGGACTGCCAACTGTACATTATTTAAGGAGATAAATTTATGTCTTCACATCAAACTTACTAACCATTGAATCAAATGACACTATCATCATACTAAATGACATGATTCCAAACAGATCGAGCAGCTATAAACTGCCCTCCATTAGGCTGAGTGGGTCTTCAGCAGCACCAGAATTGTATTTAACCACAATGTGCAACTTCACGGTCACAAATCCCCCACTCTATCATTACCGTCAAGCCAGGGGATCTACTACAGTTAAAGAGGGCATGCGAGAGGCAGCATCAGGTATCCTAAAAATGCGGTGTCAACCTAGTTTTCTACTATACAGGACGACTTGCATGCCAACCAGCTTAGACAGCAAGTGATAGAACACAGCTCATAACCAAAACTTTGAAGTTCTGCCACATCCACTCATGATGGATAATCAAACAACTAACAGGAGAATGAGGTGCCACAAGGTGGCATAATATTGGTGCAAAAGACAAAGCTGAAGTATTTACAAACACCTTCAGCCAGACGTGTTTGGTATGTGATCACCTTGTCCTCCACTTTTTGTCCTGTCAAACAGGACAAATCTAATCAGATCCACTGTCCCATTAGCATACTTTGGACCATCAGCAAAAAGTCAGAAAATATCATTCACAGTCTATCAAGGAGCACTTTCTTAATCTGCTGACTGAAGATCAGTTTGTTTGTTTTTTGCCAGTGCCATTCAGTTCTTGTTCACATTATAACCTTGGTCCAAACTTATACAAAACAGCTAAACTCCAAAGGAGTGGTGCAAGCGAATACCCGTCGCATCAAAGAAGTATTTGACTGATTTTTTCAGTGTTTCCTTGCAATTACGAGGTCAATTCCTGTAATGGCAGGACTACCTTACACTGTAAGACTGGGCCGACTGGGCTTGTATACCCTTGAGTTTAGAAGACTGAGAGGGGATCTGATTGAGACATATAAGATTATTAAAGGATTGGACACTCTGAGGCAGGAAACATGTTTCTGCTGATGGGTGATTGCCGAACCAGAGGACACAGCTTAAAAATATGGGGTAGACCATTTAGGACAGAGATGAGGAGAAACTTCTTCACCCAGAGAGTGGTGGCTGTGTGGAATGCTCTGCCCCAGTCTCTGGATTCATTCAAGAAAGAGTTGGATAGAGTTCTCAAGGATAGTGGAATCAAGGGTAATGGAGGTAAGGCAGGCACAGGATACTGATTAAGGATGATCAGCCGTGATCATATTGAAGGGTGGTGCAGGCTCGAAGGGCAGAATGACCTACTCCTGCACCTATTGTCTATTGTCTATTGTCTACTGACTTGAAGGAAATGGGAATCTGACTCCTGGGATGGTGGGAAGAGAGTTATTCAAGAGAGGTTGAATCAGTTCAGACTTTAATCACTGGACTGGGTAGAGGTAGGGGGAGGGGGGGAGTCTCTTAGAAACTTATAAAATTCTAACAGGACTAGACAGGATAGCTGCAGGAAGGATATTGCTGTAACGAGAGTTTCCAGAACCATGGGTCATAGTCTAAGGAAACAGTACAAGTCATTTAGGATTGAGGTGAAGACAGAGTGGCAAACTTCTGAAATTTGTTATCATATGAAGCAGTCAAGGTCAAATCATTGTATGATTTCAAGAAGGAATTAGATACAGCACTCGGGGTTAAAGGGATCAAAAGAAATGGGGCAAAAATGGGAAGAGGCTATTGGTCAGCCACGATCATAATGAATAGCAGGTCAGGCTTGAAGGGCCAATAGCTTATGATAGCTTAGTAGTTAGTCCCGCTGCTTCACAGTGCCAGGGACTCAGGTTTAATTCCAGCCTTGAGTGACCATCTGTTTCGAGTTTGCACATTCTTCCCGTGTCTGCGTTGGTGTCCTCCGGGTGCATCTGGTTTCCTCACACAATCCAAATGATATGCAGGTTAGGTGAATTTGCCATTCTAAATTGCCCACAGTGTCCAGGGATGTTTAGGTTGGGGGCATTAATTAGGGGTAAATGTCGAGTAATAGGTTAGGGGAATGGGTCTGAGAGGGTGACTTTTCATAGGGTCGATGTGGACTTGGGCCAAATAGCCTGTTTCCACATTGTAGGGATTCTAAGTACACTCCTAATCCTATTTCTATGGTGTTATATTTTCTATGAATCAGGGGACAAAGGAAAACATTTGTGGTTGTCACAACTCAATTTTCTCAGTCCCAGAAATCATTGTAAGTGTTGCTTTGCATAATGCCCTAAGCCCAACCATCTTCAGCTGCTTCATGAATAACTTTTCCTTCACCATAAAGTCAAAAGTGGGGATGTTTGCTCATTATTGCATAATGTCCAGCACCCTTCACAATTCCTCAGACTTTGAAGTAGTCAATTTCCATATGCAGGTTAAGATTTAAGTTTGGAATGGCATGGGCAAGTAACATTCATGCCACACAAGCGCCAAGTAATGATTATCTTCAATAAAAGACTGTAACCTCTCCTTGACACTCAATGGCATAACCATTACTAAATTTCCCACTATCATAATTTTGAGGTAGTTATCATTAACCAAAGGCAGAACTGAACTAGCCACATAAATCCTGTAGTTACAAAAGGAGATCAGAAGATAAGAATTCTTTGTTGAGTAACTTACCTTCTGATTCCCCAAACCTTGCCCACCATCTACAAGGCATAAGTCAGAAGTGTGATGAAATACTCTGCACTTATCTGGTTAACTTCAACAACATTCAAAATTTCAAGCAATATAGGTCAAAACAGTCAACTCCCCATCTATCAATTTGACATAATCACTCCCTCCAATAGATATACTGTGACATCAGTGTATACTATATACAAATAAATTGCAGTAATTCATCCAAGATCCTTTAACATCATGTTCCAAATTTGTGACCTCTGTCTCCTGGAAGGAGAATAGCCACAGCTTGCTTCTTCTATAAATGTGATTTCCCAATCACTGGGATTGACAGAGTCCTCAACTGCATCTGACCTATCACCCGAGCTTCTGCCCTTGCCCCTTCCCACTGTTCACAACAGTAATTGGATCCTTCTTGTCCTTACTTTTCATTCCATCAGCATCTGCATTCAAAGGGTCTTTCTCTGCCATTTCAGACAGCTCCAGCAAAATGCTACAGCCAAACACATTTTCTCCTCCATCCTTTTTGTATTTGGCAGGGATCGCTCCCTCCCAGACATCATAGTCCATTCGCCAACCACTAACCCCAACCCCTCCCCCCCCCCCCCCCACCACTTCCAACAGCACCTTCCCATGCAACTGCAGAAGATGCAAAACCTGCTCCTTCACCTCCTCCCTGCTCACTATCCAAGAGCCTAAACAGTTGTTCTCGATGAAATAGCATTTCACCTGTACCTCCTCCAAATCTTGTATTCATTGCACCCAAAGTGGCTGACTCTACATTGGAGAATACAAACACAGACTGAGTGACCACTTTGCAGAACACCCCAGCCTGTATGCAAGCATGACCCCCAAGTCTTCCCATAGACAGTCATTTTAACACAGTGTCCTGTTCGCATGTCCACTTGCCTCTCCTCGGCTTGCTGTAGTGTTCCAGTGAATCATCGCACAAGCTGGAGGAACAACATCTCTTCTTCAGACTAGGCACTTCACAACCTTCTGGACTTAATAACAAGCTGAACATTTTCAAATATTCCTTCCCTTTCTTTTAACTTTACTTGTTACATTTTCTGTTACCGTGTCTTCTCTCCCCTCCCCTGACCCCAGTGGGACTGTCTGTTCTTTCAAGTCTGGCAGTTAGACGCACCATTGTCCTGATTGCTTAGTTTGAACTATCAATATTTTCTTTCTCCCATCATCCTATACTCAACCATCCTCCTCTCCCCACCCCACCCCACCCCCAACTCTAACATAAATGCTGTCCCCTCCACACTTCACTTCAGCTCTGATGAAGAGTCATCTGGACTCGAAATGTTAGATTGCTCTCTCCATGGATGCCGCCTGACTCACTGGCATCTCCAGTATTTGTTGTTTCCAGTACAGATTCCAGCATCTGCTGTAATTTGCTTAGATACTCAAAGGTATGAGTAATGAAGGCAAGCATGCTAAATGCTTTCTTAATCCTTCTTAATCCTGTCCACATGTTAAAAACTACAAAAAATTATGTATCTGAACCCCTACATCTCCCTGTTTAAAGAGATATGTTAAGATTACAGAATTATTGAATAGAACTCTGAGAAGGCCAATCAGGTAAGATAGCCTTCTTTAATGCAGTACCACAAAAAGCAGGACAGGCTATGATTAGATATGAATACTGTGTTCTGATCGAGATTCAGCTATGCTAATGACACAAGTAAGAGTTGCTTGTTTTAGCTTTCTTTAAACTTCCATCAAACTTCCATCTTAGTTGCAGGAAGGATTTTTTCCAGGCTGGGGGAGTTTAGAGTCAAGGGAAGGCCATTTAGGACCAACATGAGAAGGAATTTCTTCACTCAGAGGGTGGTAAATCTGTGGAATTCCCAGAGAATCGTGCAAATAATTAATTGTCTGTTTAAGATTAGGAATGACAGACTTCAACAAATTAAAACTATGATATAACATATATAAAATGGATTTCACTTGCTTCCTTTCAAGGTTGAGAAACCTAAGATACAGGAACATAGAAATGTTAGGAACAGGGGTGTTGACTTGTGCTCACCTCTACATTCAAGTTGATCAGGAACCAATTAACAGATGCAAGACTATTTCTATTGATTCAGCACAGTTACATGTCCTGCCTGAGAAACTGCATTGTAGTATTACTCAATACTTCTCATCCTTTGTTCTGTTATTCAGTGAAAGATGCAGACCATGCTCAATCTAGAATGTTGCTGGAGGAGGTGAGAAAGGGAAGTAGAAATTGTTCTTATTGTTAAGTCACAGTGACCATGCCTGTGTTCCATACAGTGGAATTCCTCCTTTCTCACAGTAGTCTTTCAGCCACACACTTCTCTGATCCACCCCATCCCTTCTTCTATTGAATGTGTTCACTCCAAGGATTTTCACAGTTCCCAGAAACAGTGTCATAAGCAAAGTAACTATGAATTGTCATAGACTTCATAAAGATCCAACTGCTGCCGAGAAAATTAAATCTGAGATGGTGTTTAATGAAGCAGCCTCGAAGTAGCACAAGAAATATTTATCTTATCCTCCTGTGCATTTCACATGACTTGCAATCTGAGATGACCAACTCTTGCATTTTGGAATATGATGTTTTCAAAATTCCAGCAGAAAACATGTAGAATGCTTTGGAGAGGAGAAGCCATTCAGCCATATCAATCCATCCATTGAGGAGAACCCTAAAATTCCCCCACTATTGAAAAATGATTTCCCAAACGATTTCAGAATTTTGCTTTTCATCCACTACTCAGCCCAAAAGTATTGAACATTCAGCTCATGTGATTTACCTATGACAAGTTTAAACCCAATTCTCTTATCTTTATGTAATTGTTTAATTTCGAATAACCTTCCTGCAACTATTTATCTTTTTGTCATCTGCCTCGTAGCCTTCTGTTTGTCAGAGATAGTTGACGTCCTGCGGGCAGACATAATTCAAGAATCTAATGAAATGACTCACAATGAATACTAAATTAGTTGAAGATCAAAACATATGTTAAAGGCAGTGAAGCAGGATTTTGGCAAGCAAAAAGCTAGCCTTACCATCACACTGTTCAGTCTTCATGCAGAAGGGAAAGCTTCATGAGATGTTTCTATTGAGCAATTCATGTCAAATTGTAAACATTTTGCAGACCCCAAGGTAAAGTGCAAAAACATAAGAATGAAATAAGAAGTGTAGGCTATTTGACCCCTTAAGCCTGCTCCATTATTACCTAACTTCATGACTGATAAGACTGTGGCCTGAATTCAACTTTCTTGCCTGTTCCCCATATTCCTCAGCTCCCATGTGGATTGAAAATCTGTCTAACTCAACCTTGTCTATATTCAATGACCTAGCCTTCACAGCTTGCTAGAGAAGAAAGTTACAATCCTCAGAGAAGAAATTTATCATCACCATCTTAAATGAAAGATCCCTGAATTTTAGTCAGTATCTTCTAATTCTAGACTCCTCAATGAAGGGAAATATCCACTCATCATTTATCATGCCCTTCAAAGTTTTGTGTTTCATAAAGATCATATCTCAATTTTCTAATCTGCAAATGGGTTATGCCCAACCTGATTAACCCTTCCTTCGAAGAGAAACCCTTTCAGCCAAGAAATTAACCAAGTGAACTTTTTTTGGGCCTGCAAGTATGCAATTGAAACTAACCACGTTACTCTTAATGTGGCCTCATCAATGGTCTATCCAGAGAGAGCAAGATTTCCCTAATTCTATACTCACCCCTCTTACACTGAAGACTAAAATTGCATTTGTGTTCCTAGCTTTACTGTATCTGCATTTTGATTTTGTTTTGTGATTCATGAGCAAGGAAACTCAGATCCCTCTGTACAGAAGCAGTCAGTAGTCTTTCTCTATCTTAACAATATTCTTTTTCAATTCTTTCTGTCAAAATAAATAATCGCACATTTTTCCACATTATACACTGTCTGCTGGACTTTATTTCTGTGGTATATTGATTAGATTAGATTCCCTATGGTGTGGAAACAGGCCCTTCAGCCCAACAAGTCCACACCGACCCTCAGAACAGCAACCCACCCATTCCCCTACATTTACCCATGACTAATCCACCGAACAGTATGGACAATTTAGTGTGGCCAATACACCTGACCTGCACATCTTTGGCCTGGAGGAGGAAACCAGAGCACCCAGAGGAAACCCAGGCAGACACGGGGAGAACATGCAAACTCCACACAGACAATTGCCCAAGCTGGGAATCGAACTCTAGCCCCTGGCGCTGTGAGGCAGCAGTGCTAACCACTGAGCCACTGTGCTGCCCTGGTTATTATGTTTGCCCATACGCAAAACATTTTCATGTTCAAAACCAAGCAGAGACATCCTTTTCTGTATCCTCCCTGGGAGGGAAACATGGTGTCGAATGGGACTCTTGTGGGACAGTGGCAGTATTCCTATTTCTGGGGCAGAAGACCTGGTTTCAAGTTCTATCTGTTCCAGAAATATGCCATAACTGATCTGAACAGGAATAAAAATATCTGAAATCTTTGAGTTTTTTGAAGAGGTAACAAAGAGGATTGATGAGGGTAGAGCAGTGGACAAGATGCATATGGACTTCAGTAAGGCATTCAACAAGGTCCCCCATGGGAGACTGATTAGCAAGGTTAGATCTCATGGAATACATGGAGAACTAGCCACTTGGATACAGAACTGGCTCAAAGGTAGAAGACAGAGGGTGGAGGCGGAGAGTTATTTTTCAGACTGGAGGCCTGTGACCAGTGGAGTGCCACATGATTGGTGCTGGGTTCACTACTTTTTATCATTTATATTAATAATTGGATGGAGCTTAAGCGGTATAGATTAGATTTTAGATTAGATTAGATTAGATTACTTACAGTGTGGAAACAGGCTCTTCGGCCCAACAAGTCCACACCGACCCGCCGAAGCGCAACCCACCCATACCCCTACATTTACCCCTTACCTAACACTATGGGCAATTTAGCATGGCAATTCACCTGACCCATCTTAGGACTGTGGGAGGAAACCGGAGCACCCGGAGGAAACCCACGCAGACACGGGGAGAACGTGCAAACTCCACACAGTCAGTCACTTGAGTCCGGAAATGAACCCGGGTCTCAGGCGCTGTGAGGCAGCAGTGCTAACCACTGTGCCACAGTGTATAGTTAGTAAGCTTGCAGATTACATCAAAATTGGAGGTGTAGTGGACAGCGAAGAAGGTTACCTCAGATTACAACAGGATCTTGACCAGATAAGATAATGGAGTGGCAGATAGAGTTTGATTTAGAAAAATGTGAGATGCTACATTTTGGGAAAGCAAATCTTAGCAGGACTAATACACTTAACGGTAAGGTCCTAGGGAGTGTTGCTGAACAAAGAGACCTTGGAGTACAGGTTCATAGCTCCTTGAAAGTGGAGTCGCAGGTAGACAGGATAGTGAAGAAGAAATTTGGTATGCTTTCCTTTATTGGCCAAAGTATTGAGTACAGGACATTGGTTAGGCCACTGTTGGAATATGTATGAAATTTTGGTCTCCTTCCTATCAAAAGGATGTTGTGAAACTTGAAAGGGTTCAGAAAAGACTTACAAGGATGTTGCCAGGGTTGGAGGATTTCAGCTAAAGGGTTAGGTTGAATCAGCTAGGGCTGTTTTCCCTGGAGCGTCGGAGGCTGAGGGGTGACGTTAGAGAGGTTTATAAAATTATGACGGGCATAGATAGGGTAAATAGACAAGGTGTTTTCCCTGGGGTGGGGAGTCCAGAACTAGAGGGCATAGCTTTAGGATGAGAAGGCAAAGATATAAAAGACACCTAATGGGAAATGTTTCCATGCAGAGAGTGTGTGTGGAATGGACTGCCAGAAGAAGTGGTGGAGGGTCGTATAATTGCAGCATTTAAGAAGCGTCTGGATGGGTATATGAATGGGAATGGTTTGGAGGGATATGGCCCAGGTACTGGCAGGTGGGACTAGATTGGGTTGGGATATCTGGCCAGCATGGACGAGTTGGACCGAAGGGTCTGCTTCCGTGCTGTACATCTCTATGACTCGATGATTCTATAATTAAGGGTTTTGCGGTGTAGTCGTATTTTCCTACCTCATAGCCAGAAATTCTGTGAAGTTTCACCTGCCCAGTGGTGTGTTACAACATGGTCAAACAGATTGATTAGAATAACTATGCTATTTGTTCACTCATGTAACCCATCCCTATCACTTCACAGACTCTTTCAATGAGGCTCATTTTTCTCCCCCCAACAATGTTTGGCTACAATACAGTCAGTCCCTTGAAATAAGTCATTAGTATAAATAGTGAATAATTGAGATCCCAAGATGGATTTCTGTGGTACTCTTCTAGTTAGTTTTGGGTGTCCTTAAAAGAGCCCGTTTATCCCAATTCTATGTTCCTTTTTAGTCCCCTAAGCTAATCTATCACCCCAACAAATTTTGATCGAATATAGTAGCCTATTATCAAATGTATCCTGCTAGTACTTTAATAAGGAATTCAACATTTTCCTAAAACAGAGATTTGAGTAACTGACAAGGATGATATCTGGATTACAAGGATGATACCTTGCCTTCAGAGGTTAACTTAAGATGAAAACTTACACAAAATTAGGCTTGATTTCTCTAGAAATGATGATCTAATCATCTCTAGGGATAATCTAATTGAAGTCTTCAAGATGTTAACAGGAAAAAGCAGGGTAAGTAAAGCAGGGTACGTAATGGCAGAACCATTAAGAGCATTGATATACAAAGCGATCTGAGTGTGCCGGTCCAAAGACCACTGAAGGTGGCAGCACAGATAGATTAGGCTGTAAAAAAGGCCTTATGGCCTGTTTGCCTTCATTGAAAGGGACATTGACTATAAGGATAGGCAAGTTATGCAGCAGCTTTACAGAATATTAGCTATGTCATGCTTGGAATATTGTGTACAGTTTTGGTCACAACACTACTAGAAGGGGAGGATAAAGAAAAGCTTACCAGATGTTTAGCAATGAAGAAAAGTTGGATAGACTGGGTTTGCTTTTACTGGAATGCAGGAGGTTGAGGGCTAACCTGATAGAAGTTTATAAGAATGTGAATAGCGTAGATAGAGTGGAAACTATAAGGCTTTTTCCCAAGATGGAGGGGTCAATAATTAGGGGACACAGGTTCAGGTTGTTGGGGGGCAAGTTTAAAAGAGATGTGTAATGCACATTTTCTCACGTGCAGGATGGTGAGTGCTTGGAACGCATTGCCAAAACAGGTGCTAGAAGCAGACACAGTAGCAACATTCAAGGAACACCTGGACAAATACATGAATAGGAATAAAGGGATATTGATTCTGTAATTGAAGAGAGTTTTAGAATAGAAGGTCAAAATGTGGTGGTGCAGGCTTGGAGGGTGGAAGGGCCTGTTCCTGTGCTGTATTGTTCTTTGTTCTAGTTCTTAAAGATAGATTTTTTCCACTGGTTGAAGTTCAACAACTGGGGGCATATCCTAAAAGTTAGGGCCAAACCTATTCAAGAGAGATATTATGAAGCATTTCGACACACAAAGACTATGAGTGGTTTGGGATTCTCTTCTACAAATGGCAGTTGATGCTAGATCAGTCGTTCATTATAAACCTGTGATACATAAATTTCTGTTAAGCAAAAGTATTAAGGGATTTGGAGTTAGGCCACAAATCTCATGGCGGAATCAATTTGAGGGGCTTTGTTTCAGGAGGCAGTCACACTTGGTAGATTAAGTAATTCAAATTCAGTTAGTGATCAGTGACAACAGGTTATGATTGCAAATGCGGCAGGTAGGGGGATCCTGAGTTCATGAATAGAGGATCCTCAGTTCTTTACCTTATCCGACAGATAAGAGATGCTTGCTCGCTGTGTGGATGAGGAAAAGGGCTTTGGGGAGCCAGCTGACCACAGCACCATGGTGTAGAAGGCCATTCAAGAGGGGGGAGCAAAAAGACAAGTGGAAGTTCTCGGGGATTCTATAATTAGAGGGATAGATAGCATCCTTTGCAAGCCGGATCAGGAGTACCGCATGGTGCGTGGCCTGTCCAGTGCCAGGATGCAGGACATCTCTGACCAGCTTGAAAGGATATTGGAGTGGGAGGGGGAGTATCCAGTTCTTGTGGTTCATGTTGGGACAAGCAACATAGACATGACTAAGATGGAGGAGCTGCTTGGGGATTATTGAGCACTAGGAACAAAATTAAGGAACACGTCCTCAAGGGTTATAATCACTGGATTACTACATGAGTCATGAGCAAATTGGCTTCGGGATAAGAAAATTAGGGAAGTAAACACATGGGCAAGGGACTGGCGTAGGAAAGAGGGGTTCTATTTCATGGGGCATTGGCATCAGTTTTAGAACAAGAGGAATCTGTACTGATGGGATGATCTCCACCTGAACTAATCTGGAACTGGTGTTCTAGTGAAAAAGGATAAATAGGGTGCTCACTAGGACTTTAAACAAATGAGTTAGGAGGAAGGGAAAGGGAAAACAGCAGGATGTATAATGGTAAATCAAAAGGTAAGCAGCAGGTTAGCATGTGTGCAGAAGGGTTCGAGTACAAGGCAGACTATGAAGGAAGGAAAAAGGAAGGATAATTCAGGAGATATTAGAGATGTTGGAAATCATGAGGCTATTAAAAAAAAAGCAAAAGGGCGTTTTGCCTGGATGCTCGTAGCATTCGTTACAAGTTTGATCAGTTAATGATGCAAATCATCACAAATTAATCTGATTTACTAGCCATTATGGAGACATGGTTACAAGATGTTCACAACTGGGAGTTAAATATCCAGGGGTATCAGACTATTCAGAAGGACAGAGAGCTAAGGGAGATGGTGTAGCTCTGACATTCAAGGACAACACCAGTTTATTAACGAGATTATATAGATTCTATGGAGAATGAGGTTGAATCCAACTGGGTGGAAATTAGAAATCCTAAGAAGAAAAGGTCACGCCTATAGAACTGCATAGTCAATAGGCCACCAAATAATAACATCATATTGGGGCAGGCAATAAACAAAGAATTAACTAATGGCTGTAAAAATGGTATGGCAATTATCATGTGGGATTTTAATCTACATGATAATTGTGGGCGGCACAGTGGCACAGTGGTTAGCACTGCTGCCTCACAGCGCCTGAGACCCGGGTTCAATTCCCGACTCAGGAGACTGACTGTGTGGAGTTTGCACGTTCTCCCCGTGTCAGCGTGGGTTTCCTCCGGGTGCTCCAGTTTCCTCCCACAGTCCAAAGATGTGCAGGTCAGGTGAATTGGCCATGCTAAATTGCCCATAGTTTTAGGTAAGGGGTAAATGTAGGGGTATGGGTGGGTTTCGCTTCGGCGGGTCGGTGTGGACTTGTTGGGCCGAAGGGCCTGTTTCCACACTGTAAATCTAATCTAATCTAATCATGTCAATTGGTCGGACCAACTCAGTCAGTGTAGCCTTGAGGAGTTCATTGAATGTATCCGTGATAGTTTTCTTGAGCAACCTGTAATGGAACCAATGAGGGAGCAAGCTATCCTAGATCTGGTCCTGTGTAATGAGACAGGAATAATTAATGACCTCATATTTAGGGATTCTCTTGGAAGGATCACAGTATGGTTGAATTTACAATAGAGATGGACAGTGTGAAGACAAAATCCAACATCAGGGTCCTGTGCTTAAACAAAAGAGACTACAATAGGATGAGGGAGGACTTACCTAACGTAGACTGGAAACGAAGGTTTTATGGTGGGACAGTTCATGAGCAATGAAGGACTTTCAAAGAAATTTTTCAAACTGCTTAGCAAAAGTATATTGCAGTGAAAAGGAAGGACTGTAAGAAAAGAGGTAATCTATCATGCGTGTCTAAGGAAATATGGGTGGCTATCAAATTGAAAGAAAAGGCATACAAAGTGTCCAAGATCAACATGAAACTAGAAAACTGGGAAAACTTTAAAGGTCAACAGAAAGCCACAAAAAGAGTTAGAAAGAAAAATAAGATAGAACATGAGAAAAAAATCTAGCACAGAATATAAAGACAGATAGCAAAAATTAATATAAATATATAAAATGAAAAATAGTAGCTAAACTAAACATTGGTCCTTTAGAGGATGAGAAGGGGCATTTATTAACGAGATTTGATGAAATGGTCAAAGCATTGAATAGGTATTTTGTACTCGTCTTCACAGTGGAGACACGAATAACATGCCAGTAATTAACAACGAGGCAAAGGTAGGTGAGGATCTTGAAAGAACCATTATTACGGAAGAGGTAGTGTTGGGCCTTCTAATGGAGCTAAGGATTGACAACTATCTTGGCCCTGATAGAATGCATCCCAGGGTATTAAAAGAGATGGCGGGAGAAATAGCAAGGACATTTGTGGCAATTTTACAAAATTTGCTGGACTCTGGGGCAGTTCCAGCAGATTGGAAAACAGCAAATGTTACGCAACATTTTAAAAAGGGTCTTAGACAAAAGATGGGGAATTATCGAGCGATTAGCTTAACTTCGGTAGTGGGGCAAGATGCTTGAGTCTATTATCAAGGAAAAAATAGCAAGGCACCGAGATAGAAATTGTCTCGTTGGGCAGACACAGCATGGGTTTATGAAGGGCAGGTCATTCTGAACAAATCATTTGGAATTCAATGAAGACATTACAAACAAGGTGGACAACGGCTACCCAGTAGCTGATGCGTATTTAGATTTCAAAAAGGCCTTCAATAAGGTGCCACACAAGAGGCTGCTGCATAAGATAAAGATACATGGTGTTACAGGTAAACTATTAGCATGGGTAGAGGATTGGGTGACAAACAGGAAGCAAAGAGTGGGGTAAGTAAGTGCTACTCTGGTTGGCAATCAGTAACTAGTGGTGTGCCTCAGGGATCAGTGTTGGGAACTCAAATATTCATAATTTATATAGATGATTTGGAGTTGAGGACCGTGTGTAGTGTGTTAAAGTTTGCAGATGACACTAAGATGAATGAGTGCAAAGTATGCAGAGGACTGTGAAACTTTGCGGATGAACATAGATACTTTAAATGAGTGAGCAAAAAGTCTGGCAGATGGAATACAATATTAATAAATGTGAAGTCATTAATTTTGATAGGAGTAATAGTAAAAAGGATTATTACTTGAACAGTAAAAAGTTGCACCATGCAGAGGGACCTGAGTATCCTTGTGCATAAATCACAGAAGGTTGGTCTGCAGGTACAACAGGTAATTAAGAAAGCAAATGGAATTTTGTCCTTCATTGCTAAAGGGATTGAGTTTAAATGCATCTGCACAGGGTGCTGGTGAGGCCACACCTGGAGTACTGTGTACAGTTTTGGTCTGACTAGGCTGGGATTATATTAATTGGAACTTAGAAGAATAAGGGTGGATCTTATAGAAACATCTAAAATTATGAAGGGAATAGATAAGAGAGAAATAGAGAGGATGTTTCCACTAGCATTGGAAACTAGTACAAGAGGGCGTGGCCTCAAAATTAGGACTGAATTGAGAAGAAACTTCTTCACCCAGAGGGTTGAAAATCTACGGAATTCCCTGCCCAGTGAGGTAGTTGACACTACTTCAGTAAATGTTTTCAAAGCTAAGATAGACTGTATTTGAACAATAAAGAAATTAAGGGATACGATGAGAGCGTGGGTAAGTGGGACTGAGTAGAGCAGCCTCAAAGGGCCAGATGGCCTACTCCTGCTCCTAGTTCTTGGTTCTGTAATACTTCCTTTTCCTGTGTTTCTATTTTCCCAACCGGCCTATGACCTCTTGCTTCCTGTCAACTTCTTTTCTTGAACAGAAATGTTACAATGTAGGTTTTCTGATCTAGAGAAATTTGGAAGAATATAAACAATGAACCTATTATCTTTCAAAGATGACACCAGGCCCAACAATTAGAGAGAGGTATAAGGTCTTACTTTTCTCACCTCTGCCAGACGCCAATGAGATGTGTTTGTGAGAAAGTGTGAAAGGTTTTAAGAAGGTTTTAATCCTTTTGAATACTGTAGTTTTAAAAAAAGGTAAACATGCTTTCCTGTAAGTTTGACTCCAAAATGAAGTTATAAATGTTTATTTTCACAATATCCAAATGAACAGACACATAGTTTCAACGTAACAGGGAAACAGAGCGTCCTATCAACAGAAGTTTTACTGGGATGCTGATCCTAGCCATGTCCAAATCAAACAGTTTTTACTTTTCATCATATTAATGCCAATGCTAATTAATCAAAACCACTTCCTCCCAATTCAATCTTTGAGCTATGCATTAAACTCTCTGATCTGTCTGTCCTTATGCCAATTTTGTCCATGGCTCAAGGGGAAAACCCTAAATGACTGTCCTTGAATTTCTGCTTATTAATTTAGATCCTAGCTTCTCAAATGTCTATCCAGAATCTCATTCTTATTTCTACTTACATTATGGGTTTCTCATGAATCATAATAAAAAAGGCCCTCTCCCTCCAACTTCAAATTCTTCTGCAGACATGTTGCAAGGGGTTTTCTCCATGTTCTGTTTCATTGTGAACAAACTGGCCAGAGGATTCACTGGTTACAAGCATTTCTGGTGATTGCTCATAATACAAGATTTCCCAGTTTTCTTTTTATCTGTATGACCTTTAATTTTTATCTATTTCCTTACAACATTTGGGTGATGATATGGATTCTGTTCAGTGCTTTTCTGTTTGTACCACATCATGGAATGTAGGCTTGACAGTTGGTTTTTACTTTAATACATGAATGGTAGCGAAGTGATGAAACAGTACATGAAATCACAATAACTAAATGACTCCAGTGTTAGCCTGAGGTTAGCTCTTCATGAATGAAAAATTAATTGAAAAGCTTACTCACGTCCACTGAGGTGAGAGTGCTTTCAAAGTTCCAGAGATTCTGAAATAATTTGCATAAATGGAATGAGCACAGTGGGTTAGTTCCTTAGTACTCATTAGTTACAAACAGCCTTTTAAGCTGGAGAAGTGATTACTGGAAGGGTTTTGTATAAACCTCAGATTAATTGGTCAAGATTTTACAATACTTCAGCATATTTATATGGTATATAGAGCACCCTAGGAACATCCTGAGATCTGCAGATTTAAAGATTTAGCAAATAATGAGAAATAATGCAATTATTCAGTCACACAGATGTTTTAAGAAACTGAATCAGTACTTGCGAATACATTACATAAATGTAATGAGTCTCCAGTAAAATATCTTGAAAATAACTGAACACAGGGTACCTGTGTCAAAGATAAACTATCCCTGTCCATCTTCTTGAGATGGCTCCAGTTGTTGACATTGCTGATCACAACATTCTCCTCAAATGCCTCTCCACTGTTGTCCAGCTGGGTAGAACTGCTCTCACTTGTTCCATTCATATCTATCTAATCATAACATTGTACCCCTTGCTAATCTTATCTTCCTGCTCCTACGCTGTTATCTTTAGTACCCCCTCAGAATTTACAACTGGCTGCCTCATCGTTCTTATTTGCTTTCTTATAATTTGTATTCCCTCAGTGACATCACCTTAAAGCACAGTGGTAGTTTTCACATGAATGCTTATGATCTGCACAGCTCTAACCACTATTACTTCAATCAAATCTACCATTGCGGCTAAACTATCAGACTGCTCATCTGTCATCCAGCACTAAAAGAGCAGAAATGACTTACACTTAGCAATGAGAAACAAAGGTGTTGACTTTGATCTCCATTCAAATTCAATTCACTGGTTACCAGACTGGCAATTGTCTAAAACTAAATCCATCTGGTCACAACTTTCATCACATCTCACCACATTTCTGTACAACCATTAAGAATGCTTACTTCCACTTCTGTAATATTCTATAAAACTTCCCTGTCTCAGCTCATCTGGTGTTGAAAATTCCCATTTCTCCATTCACTGCTTTGTTAACAAAGACTTAATTATTACAAAATGCTGTCAACATTCTATCCTTTGCAAACTAAAGATCTTCAACATTTTCCTCCCACATCTTAATGTGGATTGGATCCCATCACTCCTGTGTTCACTGTCTTTTATAAGGCTCAAGTTAGGAACGTTTTTTATTTTAAAATTCTTATTCTTGTTTTCACATCCCTACCTTCCTTATCTCTGTCATTTCCTCATCCCCACAACTTTTCAAGATATCTGCACTCAGCTACTTTTGGCCTCTTGAGTATCCCCAATTTTAGTTGCTGCAATATTGGTGACTATTATATATATATATATATATATATATATATATATTTTTGTGTGTGTGTGTGTGTGTGTGTGTGTGTGTGTGTGTGTGTGTGTGTATGTATGTATATATGGTTGCCTAGGGCCTTAGCTCTGGAATTGATGACCTATATCTCTCTCGCTGCCTCTTTACCCTGCTTTCCCCCCTTTATTGATCATAACTTAGAACCTACTACTTTGACAACTTTTTGATCATCTGACCCAATATGTCCTGATGTGATTTAGTGTCATCTTTTGCTGTGTAACCCTGCAGAAAAACAGGGATTTTTTTACCCAGACAGCTCTATATAAATACAAGTTGCGTTGTTGTTTTCAAAATAACTGACTGCAACATTTTCCTTTTTTACCCCTTCTTCTGTTATGCAATACCATTTAAACCAGCCATTCAGCCCATCAAGACTGTTCTGTGAATCAAATAAAAAAAGTCTGATCATTCATCTCAATGTCACTTTCTTGTGCTATCCTACGCATAGCTCCTGATGTCATTAGTATCTGGAAACCTATTAAGGGCCATCTTGAACATGTTCAATGATGGAGTATCTACAGCTCTCTGAAATACAGAACTCCAAAGGTTCACCATCCTGAGTACTTATCCAAATGGACTAAGCATATTCGCAATAGTGTCTCCTCTCAGATTCCTGTTGTCACATCTGGTATTCCCAAAGATCCCACTCTTATTCTTACTTCTGTTAATTAATAACAAAGTGAGGTTCAACATTTATACTCAACTTCTCCATCAGCTCTTTCAATTTCACAACTGATGCTGTTAAGTTTAATTGGCTGTCTGACCATAGCATCATGGATAAATTACCAGTTCTTTCATCTTCAGTTTACAAAATCATAACCATCCTGTCCAGTTTGAGAAAGGATATAATAACTAAATTGATATAGCATTTTAACTGGATGTAACAAATCATGTTACAGCTATAAAGAAGTACTCTTGAAATGCAGTTATTGTTGTAATGCACTTTTGTGCTTAACAAGACATATTTTATCTGAGTCCATCATCCATACCTAGCTGCTTTCTTATCATGAATCTGATAATCCTGGTGCCTTAAACATTGCTAAAATAGGCTTCACACCTCACATCCAGTTCATCCTGTATTCTATCACAAAACATCAGCTTTTTTGTTAAATTTATGCCCCCCATTCCCAATCAAAATCCTCATCCACTTCTTTTTTATCTCCAGGATCGATTTTTTTCAGTGCTATCCAAGCTGATTCTGAGTTTCACCACAGACTCTAATGCAAAACTCCAGAATTTTTAATGATCTCAAATAAAGTCTGAAGACCCTAGATTTCTGCAACATGCACTGGCTTCTCCTCCCGTTGTCTGCCTTCAAAAATCTGTCCTCAGGATAACATTATTAATGCTGCAATATAGCCAGCTTGCACTCTCTCTTGTTTAGCATAAACAATAATTTATGCATGCCTTCCTTCTACAATTAGTGACATGGCCTTCAGATGTCACTTTACTGAACTTGTACCTATAAATAATGATTGGCATTTCAAAAATGTGCGAACGTATTTTGGTTTAAAGCACAACACTGAAAATATATCATTTCTATTCCATCCGATGAAAAAAAAATTGAAATAACCAAAACATGATAAGGAGCATGAATATGATGACTCACCATGACATTCCAATGTTAACCAGTTAATGCTGGAATGAATCCTTTCCTTTTAATTATTTGGCATTTAAGCATTAGTAAAGTATAGCAAAATCTCATATAACTGATGTCTGGCCATAAATTTCAACAGTAATAATTTTGAGACTCCAGTTTTACTTTGTGAAAGATACAGCATTGCAGGAGGGAAGGAAGTCATTTCATTCATCAATAATGATGCTGCTCTAAACATTTTCGATAATTAAAGCCAGATCTTTGCCATTTATAAAAGGTGAATCATCTAGTCAAAACCTCCATTGAGATGAATTTAGGGAATGCTCTCCAGTGAAGAAAGAAGCAACACACAAACCACAGTCTATTAAATTACATGTACATACACATTCAATTTGCCCCACAATAAAAGCCACATTTAAAGGGCTAGCAAGGCATTTGGAAAACAGGACACCAGAAGCATGATGGAATCTCTGCATTTAAATTACTACATTAAGTTTATGTTCATAAATAGACTGAAAGCTCCCATTAAAAGAGTCAATCTCAATACAGTTCTGGAGTCACATGTGGGTTGGACCGGTTAGGGACAGCAGCTTTCTTTCCCTACAGCACATTAGTATACCAGGTGGGTTTTTACGACAATCAAGAATATGGCCATTACTCATTATTGAGACTGGGGGCCCAGATTACTGCCATGACGAGCTTATCTGCTATGATAAAAATGACAATTAGGAATCCCAATCCTGTTCTTGAACCAAGCATCTCTTATTTTCCTGGAGAACAGGTTTGGGAGCAATCTATACTTCACACATACACAGGTCCGAAAGGTAGTGGGCCATGTGAGTGTTCTGCTGTCTCTACTAAAATGGGATACTGGAGTCCATGGAGGATGAAACCCAGAGTGCACAGATTAGACAGCTAAGACCAGGATTATTCTCAGTGCATTTGCTTGGGTAGCTACGATACTAGCTTAAAGATGCAAAGTAATTTTTGGATTTGGTCTGATTACAGATTCAGGAAAAGTAAAGCACAACTGAACTTGTAAAAAGGAGGTATGCTTGTGTGTAACTAGTGCATACACCCTTATTTTTATTTCCCATTTAATTGACTAGGTCAATATTTATTCACATCCATAACTGACCTGCAAAAAGAGATGGTGAGCTGCCTCCTTGAACTGCTTCAGTCTTTCAGATGTAGGTATATCCACAGCGCTGTTAGGAAGAGATTTTGACCCAGCAACACTAAAGGAGCAGTGATACAGTTCCAGGTCAGGTTGGTGTGTGGTTTGGAAAGGAACTTGCAGACAATGATTTCTCCGTACATCTGCTGCCCTTGTCTGTCCAAATGATTGAGGTCATGAGCTTAGCAGGTTTTGTGATAGATTTGGTGAGTTCCTGCAGTACATCACAAAAATTGTACACACTGTTGCCAGTGGTGAAGGTTGTGAATGTTGAAAGTGGTGGATAGAGTGCCAAACAAATGGGCTCCTCTTTCTATGGTGCTGTTGAACATCTGAAATACTCATTATTGGACTCATCCAGGGAATGAAAAGTATTTCATAAAATCCTACAGAGTGGAAACAGGTTATTCAGCCCAAAAAGTGCACACTGACTCTCCAAAGAGGATCCAACCCAGACCCAACATCCCCTCCCCTATAATCCTATATTTCCCAAAGCTAATCTAGCTAGTCTACAATCTCATTTGACCAATCCACTTAATCTGCACATCTTTGGACTGCGGGAGGAAACCAAAGCGTCCAGAGGAAACCCACGGGGAGAATGTGCAAACTCCACACAGTCACCGAAGTTGGTATTGAACCTATGACCCTGGTGCTGGGATCCACTGTGCCACCTGACATATACACCTGAATCAGGCCATGTCAATGGTAGACAGGCTTTGGGAAGATAGGACGCAAATTAGTTGCTGCAAAGTTCCTAGACTCTAACTTGCTCTTGTAGCCACAGCATTTATGTAATTGGTCAAGTTAAGTTCATGGTATATAGTAATACTCACGATGTTGGAAGTATAGGATCCATTGTCTAGCACTTGAATGGCACAAACGTTACTCACTACTTATCAGCTCAAGTCTGAATGCTATCCAAGTTTCATGCATTTGGGACTGCTTTAATATGCAAGAAGGTGTGAATTGTTTTGAACATTGTATCATGATCAACCAACAACTCTGAACTTATGATGAAGGTGGGTCTTTGATAAAGCACCAAAAATGATTGAACCTAAGACGTTTCCCAGTGCGATCCTTCAGATTTCTTGGGTCTGAGATGATTAACCTCCAACAACGACAATTACTTTCCTTTGTGCTTAGTAATTATCCAACCAGATCAGGGATCTCCTGATCCTGATTTATCCTGATCCTGATTTATCCTGATTTTGATTTGATTCCTTAATGTCATGCTTGGTCATGCTGCCTTGATGTTAAGGGCAGTTACTCTCACCTCACCTCTGAAGTTCAGCTCCTTTGTCCATGCTGAGACCAAGGCTGTAATGATGTAAGGTGGATGAGTGGCCCTGGTGGAACCCAAACTGGATATCAGCCAGCAGGTCAATGCTGAGCAAGTACTGTTTATTAGCATTGCTAACAACTCCACCAGTCACATTGCTGATGATTGTGTTGACAATTGGCACAGTCAAAGCTGTCAAAGTACTGACCAAAAAATGTGTGGAGTTAAATAATAAACAATGCCAATGTTTCAGTATTCCAACTGACATAAACTATCAAAGGTGAAAGTGTGATGCTGGAAAAACACAGCAGATCAGGCAGCATCCGAGGAGCAGGAGAACTGACATTTCAGGCATAAGACCTTCATCAGGAATGAGACTTGTGAGCCAAGGAAGTTCAAGAGCCCAAACCTGGTGAAGGGTTTATCCCTGAAATGTTGATTCTCTGCCTCCTCAGATGCTGCCTGACCTGCTGTGTTTATCCAGCACCACACTCCTGACTCTCATCTCCAGCATCTGCAGTGCTCACTTTTTCCTAGTTGATTATAAACTATCATAGCGTCTGTACTACTTGGTGGGTTTCCCAAAAGTACTATCGACTGAGCTTTTAATGGACAGCTCCAAATTTTTATAGAATGGAAATGTTGGTTTACATAGAGAATTGGGTAATGAAGTGAAACATTATATTCTTTAAGGAATTTGTGAAAATAGTTTCCATGTATTGCATTTTTTGTGTAAATAATCATGTGTTTTTTCAATAATAAGATCATCACCGGATTGATAACTTTATTTTCTGTCAGGATGTGTCTGGAGTATGTCAATGGCAGATACTGGTGAGTTTACATGAAGAGTGAAGGAAAATAGTGGTGGGAAGTTAGGTATGAGTCAGCTCTGAGTTGCTAATTGGCTATAAATGGCCATTGTGATGCTTGACAGGTTAGGAAGTATGAGGGAACACGAGTGATGACTGATTGACATTAGATGGTATATGGAAAACCAGAGCAATAGGAGATAGGCAGAGGGGCACAGGATGTCAAGGGAAATACCAGGAGTTGTGTCAGATTGGTGGATGGGCATAAGGTGTCATAAATTTGTACAAGCTTCAAGAAATGTGGATGGCATGAACGGTAGCATGTAGCAATTGAAGGATGAAAGCAGGAGGGATTTTATGTGCTTAAATCTGATTTTTTAAGTATTGAAGACCATGCAGGAGTCCTCACCCAGGCCTCCTGCTCAAAGACCCTCAAGAACAGGCAGCCTTCTCTGATCTTCCTGAGTTACCTAGCCCAAATCTCAATTCAGCCTGCCCATCAACTGAGAATTGAAATGCAAACAGCCACTTCTACAGGTCGAGATCACGGAGTAAGGATTTTTCCTGCCTCTGTGCATCTAACGCAGGAATGAAAATAAGGACCTCAATTTCAGTTCTAGATTTATTAATTCATTTAAAGCTGCCATAGTGGAATCTAGATTATTAGTCCAGCGATATTACCCATTACCACGATGTCACCATCACTCCCAAGAACTCAATAGCTCAAACTATATTCATACAGCTTTACAGAAATTTTAAGCAGTAATTAGGTATAATTAAAAAGAACACATCAATGTCTATCATGCTCTTAAATTAGTTACATTCTTCCATAAAACATTCAGCGATATGATCTATTATAGTCAAGAGGCCCAATTTAATCTTAGGAGCAATTACTGGGACATTAGGAATACAATCGAAATGAATACAAAGTGAGAAAGCCCAAATGGTAAAGTCAAATTTCCATTTTTTTCTGCATTCTGTCACACTGTGGATTCATAGACTCACAGAAAAGTTCTGTTACTATTATCCCATAAATGCACATCAACACCAAACTGCATCTGCAAATGCAACAGCAAAGTTACCCACATTAACTACCAACAATCTTGATGAATGGGATTTCTAAGCCCAAAAATATTTCATTATGAATGACCTAGAGAGATGGCAACAGGATAAATTGCTGAGAGGGTTGCAAAAATAAATAAAAACACACAATAGATCTACAAAAAGACAAATAGAGAGGGCTTGAGAAAGAGAAACATTCAAACTAAGACAGAGGGACTGCAAGAAAGGGAAGGAAATGACAGCATACACACAATTCTATCATTCTTTCTTTCTTCTGCATCTGGAATCCTGGATTTGATAAGGCTCTGGAACCAAAAGAATTACATTTCACAACAAAACTTTTGTTTCAATGTTTTCAGTCTCTGTTCTGAACTTCAGAGTATATTGAAACCAAAGAAATGGCTGCTCTGAGAATTGTTTGGGAAATAGCTATATCACATTATACATGTCCTATAAAAATAAGCAAATTGCACAGAAAATGTAAAATCCATTGTAAAAACTCACCATTGCTGACAATTTTGGCCCGTTGATTTGAGCATTCATAATCGCATCATTCACTAATGAATGGAGATTCAGCAAAACGTGTTCTATGTCATAACTTCTCTGTATTCCATTTGACAGATCCTCCAGTGACCTGATGTACTCCCGCCAGTGTGGATCAATTTCTGCCATTGCAGCAAGGCATCCTCTCATCACATTCAGGCAATAGCCCATGCACGGCTTACCATTAGTCATTCCATAACAATGGGAGCAGAATAGCATCTTCAGCAGAGCTTTGCTACATTCTTTAGTGTACTGTAAGTGATCAGTTGTGTTGATAACTTCAATTCCTAAATTTAAGGCCTGCAGGAACATATGACTAGCCATTAGAGATTTTGACATTTGACTCGTTATTAATTTTGGAAGATTACCAAATGGATTAAGGTCCTTCCTTGCCATCCGTACACATTCTGCAAAGTCTGGGGAGATATCAGTGAGGGCAGGATTGATTAGATGATTATAGACCAATGGAAAGAGACTATCAAAAAATCTATTAACAAATTCGTCGACATTCATCTCTGAGCCAAAAACAAAGAGTGCAACATCAGTGAATAGTTCTTGAATTGGTGCAACTGCTTGGAAGGCCATATTCCGGTAAGTCGTTCTGAACAGCATCTTGGTGTTATTCTCTGCATGCCAAATGATATTCTGAAAAGACTCTGCAATTAAAAGGACAAACAGGTAAATCATTCAGCTTCAATAATTTCACAATCTAACAACACAGAATGGATTATTTTGTATCCTTTCCCCACATTCTGTGGCAGTGTTCTACGTGGATGTACTTGAGAAGTTGGATTCAAAATCATTAGAAAGCACCTTTTCTAAATTCAGCGGAAGCTAGAATATGAAACATCATACTACAAACAACTTGTTTGTAGCAGCATACAACTTGGCTTTCCTTCTCCATTGCACATTAGCATTTAGATTTTGCATGACTGGTGATGGCCATGGCAGCAAGTGCAAGACTAGCATGTTAACTGATATAATATTGCAAGCAGCCACATAGGGTTGACTTTCCGTGTGGTTCCATTGCCAGCAGCAAGTAGAGATTCATGCAGACGGCCAACTTGGAAAGCTGACTGACTTAAAAAAAGGTTGAACTAGACACCATTTTACAGGGCCCTCAGCATTTTGCCAACAGCACAGTGGGAAACAGGAGTTACGTGGAGATCTCCCTGCAGCATCCTGAGGACCGGCAGATTTCCATGCACCACATGCACAAAGTTACAAATTGAAATCACTCAATTCTATTGTGTTGTATCCTAACAGCCAGATGAAAGCAATTACCCATCGGACTGGGCATAAAAAATTGTATGGTCCATTTCTCAAAAGCAAATAATTTCACAAAATTTGTTAGTCAGACTGGGCAGAACTGTCAACACCAGTCTGGAATCTGAATTCCAATTAGCTTTCCTGATAGTTTTTTTTATATATAAACATATGGATGACATGCTCAATCACATGACATAGATGACCAACATGCTGGAAGGGATAGAACAGAACCAGCAACTGAACATCACTGAAATGCTGTTAGTCATAATCAGAGCAAAATTTAACCTGAAAACAATCTGTAACCTCACAACCTGGCATATCCATCATTCTACCATTAGTGTCAAGACAGGGAAAAAAAACCAGCACTAAGCGTATCAATAAAATTTGGTGCTCAAACCCTACAGGTTGAGCCCACCATATTCCGGCGGTCTCAGGACCAGGCATTTGCCAGACTGGCAAATTTGCCAGATCACCAGCAGTAACATCGAGGTTTGCATGCAAGTTTTCAAAACACATTTAAACGTTGCTACACAACAAGTGTTCATGGCTCTTCTACATTTTATGATTAGAGTTAACTAAACTTTCTTTCTGTTAATGGTATTTTCCAACAATAAGTGCTACTCAATGTGGAACCTGGAAAAGGATAAAGTTCTATGAGCACCAAAGCACCAGAGATTTTTAATCTTGTGGGAAAATGAAATTTTTAATTATTATGTCTTCCTCATGCAGATGTGAGTTAACAAAATAAATTGTTTTAAAAAAGAAAGCCACAGTATGATCTGAATTATTCTGAAGTTAAAAACACCATAGCCATATCAGTAAATCAGTGTAATCAGTGTAGTCTAATCAGTGAATTTACATAGCCAATAGATGTGAAGCTGGAAAAGCACAGTAAGTCAGACAGCATCCGAGGAGCAGGAAAATCATCATTTCAGGCCAAAACCCTTCATCAGTTGGAACTAGAACCATACTACAAGTAGGCCAGATCAGAATATACCAAATTAGGAAAATTTACAACAAAGAAAACTACATGCGTGCTGAACAGCAGAAGCAGAAATTTGTAGACAGAGTTAATTGATCCCACAGGCAACAGCTCAGAAATCCTACCATATACAGTCATGAATGATGATGGACAACTCACCATAAAAGGAATTCCACTAACTTCCCACCTTCAATGATGGGACAGACCAGTGTATTCATGAAACAAACATCCTAAAGAATACTCCTGACTGGAAATTAACTTAGCCAGCCATTTAAATGCTGCAGCTATAGGGATAAGTTAGATGCTGGCAATGTTGTAGGATTCAATCACCTCTTGTATCCCAAAGCCTGTCCACGACCTGCAAGGCACAAGTCAGGAGTGTGATGGAATACTCCTTACTTGTCTGGATGCAAGCTGCAACAACACTCAAGAGCTTGACTCCATTCAGGACAGAGCATCCCGCCCACCACCTTCAACATCAACTGCCACCACCACTGCCTGAGTGGCAGCAGTATGTATCAGCTACAAGATGCACTGAAGCAATTTGCCAAGGCTTCTTTGAATGCACCTTCCAAATTTCAGACTTTTATTGTGTGAAACAAGGAGGGTAACAAGTAGATGGGAGTCAGCTTCACGTTTCTCCTCATGTCATCAATAAATCTTTTGCCAATGCCTTAAATCTGTGCCGCTTGGATCTCAATCATAGGTACAGTTTCTCTCTACGTATTCTGGTGACCCCTCATGAATTTTAACTTCTCTATTAGCAAGTTCCAAAGTATGCTTCATGCATGTCTAATTATGTTCTCCCCACCCATTTATGACATGGGTATGGTCCAGTAAATTTAACCATTGAAGTTGCATTTTGAATGAATGTACAGATTTTATTTTGCAACATAAAATTATAATTGATAATTACCCAAAGGTCAGAAAAGGGGCATTAATATTTCATGACACATTCAGTGCAAACTGCTATGCCCATCTTTATTTTACCAACAATGTTTGTTGAACATCCTTTCCTTCTTATAAATAGCAATAACCTAAGTTCAAATAACTGGCTGCTCTTGTAAACAGTAGTTTCAAACATTCCTGCAACTTCAAACGCATTTCAGCAGTACTCCAGTACCTTGTAGCTTTATAGTTCACTATACAGCAGTGAACCTAACATGACCTTTTGATATCTAAATGCATGTCTTAATTTACTACTTGCAGTCAAGTTGGGGCCCTGTTAAGGGTACTAACAGCTGAAATCCATGAAAGAAAACATGTACAGTTTTGATACAACTTTCTCTACTTACGTATAAACCTATATTTTCCACAACCAAACAATTAACAGTACATTTACACTTACATTTTCATACAATAGCTGGAATGCAGCAGCAATTATCAGCAATTTGTTAAAGCAACAGTTTAGTACTGTCAGGTTTAGCTTACATCCCTTAATCTTACACGTGTACTGATCAAAAAAGTGTCACCTTACATGTAATTTACTTGAAAAACCTGGCCTTCAGAATTGTAATTACTCGAAGTTTCTCAGTAGTGCCTTGAAGAAAAATCTAACTGAAAGCTAATTTCTCAATGTCTCTTGATTTGTCATTGTTATCACATTTGATGCAGAAAATGTGCTGGTACACAGTTGACTGGAGGAGAAATTTGATGCTGACTTCCAGTGACACCAAGAAAGGCATTGCAGAGTCCATTATTTTCTCACAACATTATCTGAACATTAGTATGTCCTGACAGCATATCCAGAGAGCTGTAACATATTCAATATAAATGAACTTGACCCAAACGTTTATGCTATCACCTATCAAGTATTTGTATTTTGTTGAAGGCATTCAGTACAATTCATTATTATTGAAAGAGCTCATTTAATTGCTGTGTTGGAGGTTAAGATCATTTGTACACACTACATTTATCGCAGTCATTTTGCACCTTGCCATTCAATGTGCTTTAAGAAATATTGAGTTGAATGAAGAAAAGATGGCTACCTCAATAAAAGCACACTGTCAAATGGAAACCGATGGATATCACTCTATTAAAACTGACCTGACCAAAGCAGAGGAGATGGCAGGAGGTTGGGAATATTAATTCATTTGATCAGGGACTTTCTCATGCCTGTTCAACCTCGACAAGGGATTAGCATCACAATTCAGGGTTTCCTGATCAATTAATGTGGATATATGGTCAAACAAATTATTCTTATTTATAAGGAGCTTCAGTGAATCAGAATGACTGCAGGCATCCTTCACTGGGAAAGTTTGGGCCGGTAATGAAATGGAAGGAAGATTAAAGGAGAGGTTGGGAGACACAAGAAGGCAGAGGCAGGTGGGAGTAATTAGAAGACAGGGCCAAGCAGGAGAGAATAAAGCATGGACCATGTAATGGAATATATGGGAGTCAGAGATGATGGGGAGAAATAAAAATGGAGAAAAGAAGTATCTATGGATGTGAAAAGATGGGAGAAGAGCATGTCATGAGGAGAGAAAGACTGAGAAATGATGGGGGAAAGGATCAGTAGAAATGGGAGAGGTGTGGTGGAAAAAGTTATGAAGTAAGGCAAATAACATGGAAAGAGTGAGGAATGGATAGAAGCACTTGGAGTAGAGGATGTCAATAAGAGGGGTTGGATCTGAACGTCACAAACAGAGGATAGAGGATGAAAGAGGAAATGGAGCATACATAATACTGGTTGTACTGTTTGACTTGGTGAGAAATCCTAAGGCCTATCAGCAAATTTAAAGGAACACATGGATTTCAACAAATTTACAAGAAGAAGAATCATGGTGTCTGCCACAACTCTCTGATATGTGTAAGAAATGTCCAAAAGATATTGGAGGACAGTTTGGATAAGGCAAAAAAAGAGATGCGGAGTTCACAATATATGATTAAATTGCAGACAGGATAACCACCTGGTAACTTAAATGTTAGTTGCACACTGAGATCACAAAAAGTCTGCTCTGGGTTTCTTGTGCAATCCTTTAGAGCCCACTCCCACACCCCCCACCATTATTGTCCTCATCAAAGCAGTACCCATGTGAACCATGCACAGCTTGTATGTCATTTCCACATAAGTTATCCATAGTACTGATGATTATGGAACTGAACTGTGTAAGCACTCAATTAACTTCAATTTGATTAGTGCTCAGAAGAAGACAAAGAAATGCTGTTGGTTTTAATCAAGGCTTAAATTTTCTGGGTGTATCTTCCCACCTACTGAGGGATGTGAGTGTCAGCAAGACTGTTGGAAAACAAAATGAGATCAGGAAAAATGAGATTCTCAGTGTCCAATAAAAGAAGTTCTAATCGTCAAACAAACGTTTAAACATGAGATGAGAATCTCACCTGTGATTATAAAGAGACCAGATTGCTTCCATGTGCATGTCTTATTAGTTAATCTCATCTCATTGAAATGCTGTTGCCTAACCTTCCACTCTAGAAACTAGAAATTGACAAGCTCTGACATGAAAGTCAGAATGGGTGACTAGCGATTCCAGCTTGCCATTTGCTCCTCTGGTCCTCAATCTTGGTAAAAGGCTTATGCATCTCCTTCTCCTCGGATGCTATCTGACCAGTTTTGCTTTTCCAGCACCAGATTCTTTGACCTCAATCTTGGTAGGCAGTCGCCAATATTTCATGGCATAGACCAAGTGCAGCAACTGTCCGCACCCACGTTTCCCTATCCCCATTGCACACCTCCAATTCGCTTACAATAGGTTTTACATATTAATGCTGCACTTTGAGGCATACTGGTTTCATTCAGTGTAACATTGCTGCCAGGATACTTTAACACAGGGCCAGGCACCCAGCTAATGGATTTGACCAGGGTGTACTTCAGGAGTGCTCACATGCTCTCCTAACACTTAATCAATTTACATCCGCTTTGATGCTCGCAGTATTTCTGCCTCACTCTACCTTTCGCAATAATTGGCCCCTTAGACAGTTACTACAATTTGTCTTTTAGCACAGACATAAAGGCAGGCAGCTTGTCATTGTTGTCAGCAGCGATCAATCAAAGGGATAAACATGTATAGCACCATGCTACCAATCTCACATCTGTATCATGTACCAGTAGCTTATGCAGCTAACAACTGCAAGTGCTTCAACCAAAGTCTAAGTGGAGCAGTTTGTAGTCATGTCAAGGGAGATATCCTTAAGTCAGAGTACCAGGCATGGTTAATCAAGAATACACCATGATATCAATTGAGGAGATTGGACACAGTAGTCAGGAACATGAAGTAGTACAGGTTCAGGGGAACTATACCTTTCTAATCGAGAGACTTGGCCACTGCTCCAGCACAACCTGTCAGAAGAATTGTCTTAAGTCAATTGGAGAGATCAATCAGGGGTGTTGTAAGTCATCAGTCAGGCATGTCCATCCAAGTTATCAGGGTGGTCATTCACTGAAATCAAGAGAGGGATAATATCAGAGGCCAAAACTGGGGGAGGGAAGCTAAAGAAATCAATTGTGGGGTTTGGAAGCAGCATATCAGTGTGTGGAGAGAATAACAGTTGTGAAGGCAGGTACTTCATACATAATCGGGGTGACTACAGAACATGGGAAGGAAAGAGGTCATACAAGGTGTGGGCACTTTCAGTCAGCATCATTTTGGCTTCAATGGTGTATCGTGCACTGCTATGTCTGGCATGACAATACAGTATGCCTGAGACTCCCCTGAAGTGGGAGATAAAGAGTTAAGTGAATGAGTTAGGTTAGAGTGTGAGGAAGATACAAGCTGAAGATGTTGACATGGACGGCTACCAAGAAGGAAATGTAAAGATCTGGAGAATTGACCGAGACTGAGGGGCTGTGTCTATGACTCACTCTGTGAAGTACGATTGCTGTTTCCTTCCATCATCATCAAAAAGCAAATAAACAACAGAGATGAAAATGGCTGTCATCACATCCAGTGTGGTGAAGATTTGATTCTGTGAGGGAAAAGCTCCACTTTAAAGTAATGTAAGGCCTTTCAAAGGGTAAAGGCATTAAACAGTCACCTTTCTCCATTTTGAGAAACTCCCTTCAACTACTACTCTCTGTCTCCTGTTGCTCAACCAGTTCTTTATTCACCTAGGTAGAACACCCTGCACACCATGTGATTTCACTTTCTTCAGTAGTTTACCATGGGGAACCTTATTGGCAATTAGCAACTTCTTAGAAATGCACCAGAAGGCACAGAGCAGCAGGCAGATTTGTCAGAGGCATTGGGCAAACTGATTCAAAAGTCAGAGGACTCCATCAACATTGTTAATACTGTGCTTCCTCTGGTATATGGTAGTCTGACTTCCCCCATGCTCAGCATCAATGCAAGGCAGTAGCAGAAAGCGGGACCTTGGCCTCACTTCAGGTACCTGTTCCTCACAAGGAGACAAGGCAGTGCCAGTTGGCACCAGCAAGTGAAGCAATCAGCTCACAGGCTCCTCAGAAGTGTCCTCTAAAGATTTACCACAGGTAGCCATGCCTTTCACCTCGATCCTACCAGCCACTCTCAGTCCTGTCAAAGTTCAACCTGAGGGTTGGTGCACCTGCCTTTAGGCAGGACACACTCAGGATGTTTCAGCCATCTAGGTACAGGTCACCTGACCAAAGCTCCAAGGAGAACAGGACAATTCTGTGGGGCAGACTCCCTCCATCCCGGTTCCGGAGCCTGGAACTGCACAGAGACTGCACTGGAGGTGACCTTCTGAGGGTACGTAGATACTTCATTGTAAATATATTCTGATACTTTTAAATTTCACATCAACTGTGTGAGTGAATATCTTCCCAGCTGCAACTACAAAACTGAAGGGAGAGGCAATTCCTCCTTATCATTGATTCATAATGTTTTGTGGTCCGTGTTGAGAAGCAAGCACCAACTGTACAATATGATTGCTACTTTCGCAGCCACAGTGAATCTTTCCAGGCTTCATTACATTACAGTATTTGTACATCACTGTCATTCATGGGATTGATTCATAATGCTGCATGATGTGGCAAGAGTATTTGGGCGACAGTTCCACACAGTTTGTCATTGTAAACTGTTCACATAAAGCATTTTATGATCACGGGTTTCTTTCATCGACTGTAAAGGTGACTGCTTAATGCTTTTGCCCTTTGAAAGGCCTTACATTACTTTAAAGTAAGTGTTGGGGACATTGCTGTTTGTGATATACATAAGTGATCTGGAAGAGGGCATTGTTGGTCTGATCAGTAAGTTTGCAGATGACACGAAGATTGGTGGAATAGCAGAAAGCATAGGAGACTGTAAAAGAATACAGGAGAATATAGAAGACTGGAGAGTTGGGCAGAGAAGTGACAGATGGAGTTCAATCCGGGCAAATGTGAGGTGATGCATTTTGTAAAGTCTAATTCTAGAGCAAACTATACTGTAAACAGAAGAGCCTTGGGAAAAGTTGATGAGCAGAGAGATCTGGGAGTTCAAGTCCATTGTACCCTGAAGCTGGCTGCACAGGTGGATAGAGTGGTCAAGAAGGCATATGGTATACTTGCCTTCATCGGACGGGGTATTGAGTATAAGAGCTGGCAGGTCATGTTAATATTGTACACGACGTTGGTTCAGCCGCATTTAGGATACTGTGTACAGTTTTGGTTGCCACATTACCGAAGGGATGTGGACGCTTTGGAGAGGGTGCAGAGAAGATTTACGAGGATGTTGCCTGGTATGGAAGGTGCCAGCTATGAAGAGAGGTTGAGTAGGTTAGAATTGTTTTCATTAAAAAAAAGGAGATTGAGGGGGGACCTGATTGAGGTCTACAAATCATGAAGAGTATAGACAGGGTGGATAGAGATGTGTTTTCCCAGGGTGAGGGATTCAATAATGAGAGATCATGCGGTGAAAGGAGAAAAGTTTAAGGGGATACACATGGAAACTACTTTACACAGAGGGTGGTAGGTGACTAGAACACGTTACCAGCAGAGGTAGTAGAGGCAGGCATGGTAGATTCATTTAAAGAGTGATACAGGGATACAGGTCCTTAGGAATTAGGTGATAGGTTTAAACAGTGGAGTTGGATCAGCTCAGGCTTTGAGGGCTGAAGGGCCTGTTCCTAGGCTGTAAAATTTCTTTGTTCTTTGTTCAATACATGAGGTCATCACCTGCCTGGGGCTCAGGGGCTGTCTGCTTTCCAATAATCCTCAGAGTTCCAAAGACTTGGAGTATTTCTTCCTCGATCATTTGCAGAGACATGGCAGTGATATGTTCACTACCTCTAACCTAGCTGGTGGAGGATCCAGGAAGCAGTCATACCACTGCATTTTCTGAGAAATCTGTGGCTTCTTCCTCACAGTGAAGGAGATCCTCGTGGGGTTGTTGTCTTAACAGTGGAGGCTGTGCAGATTTCACTGGTGCCAGTAGGAGACAAAAGAGAGAATGCACTGCAAGGATAGTCATGTTAAATTACATTCACAGTGGCAATAATAGGAAAGCAGCATAACAATGACTTGGCTGCTGAGACATGGACATTTCTGTATTACAACAGTAACGATAACTGGCTAAGGATCCTCTCTTCATAGGGGATGAAGAGACAAATGTCAGTACCATACCATTTGTCTTGTCTCTTTCTGTCCTATTGTGGGCTACTTTCTCTTGGGGAAAAAAAGGGAGGCATTGAATGAGATGAAATTGGCTGGCACAGCTCTTAGTGCTGGTGCAGGTGGGAAGAAAGTGGTGAGGTATCCAGAGTAAGTAAGTGTGTGTGAAAGAGACAGAGACAGTGCGAAAGAAGGAAGAGTGAAGGAAGATATCACATACAATCAAGAGAGGGGGAGAGAGAGAGAGAAAGAGATGGATGGAAGGTGGGTGCAGTAGCAGAGAGAAGATGGTAGCATTTAGTCTGGCAGGGGAGAGATCTTGCAACAGTATTAAGCATTTCTTCAGACTGTGGAAACAGTGTTAACTCTGGTGGCAACCTCAGACAGGCTGACGGTGTCTTATAGCATGGCCTTCTCTGCAGGTTCACAGGGAAGAAAATGACCTCTGTTGCACTACCTCATCCATCAGGACTTTAGGGTCCCTACCGAAAAAGTGGGGTGCCAACTTTCCTTCACATAAGATGTCCAGGTAATTCTTGTGACAGCTCTGGACTGACAGTGCTTAACCTGGCGAACAACAATGTTTTAAACATTGCACTGGCATCAAGAACCCCAGGGTGGCCCAGCAGCATTGAATATTTCTGCCTGCACCAAGAGGGAAGATACAACAAGAGGAGCACTGTAATGGCATGGTGCATGGCTAATCAGATGAGTTTTGGAAAATAGCATGTGAAATCACATGCAGGCTCACTGTTTAAAACCCTCCACAAAACTTGCTAAAATTGACTCTAGCTGGTTTCTGTTAAAATTCAGCTCAAAGGTACAACAACATTTTTCTTTTACTTGTGTCGATTCCCTTTAAGACTATTACTGGTATCTAATCTTAAATAGTACTACCTTCTCCTACTTTAATTCTTTTGATGAATCAAATATAATTTCTTATGCTTTACGTAAAATCATAATTTAAAATCTTATTAAATTCGCTCCATGGCTAGGACTCAAATCAATTTCAAAAACTATGAATAGCTTGCGGAAACAAAGAAATGGAGGAAAGGACTAAACTTGTGTTTGCCTATTTAGTACCTTTAAACTTCACTACTTTTTTTTAAATGCACATCCAACAACTTATTTCTGAAGTGCAATTAAGGATGTTGTACCGCCAATGCAGCAGCAAGATGGCATACAAGATTGCTCAAACAGGAACAAAAATAATGACTAGTTAATCTAATTTTGAATATGTTGTGGATAGTGAATTATAAAGCATCACTGTCTTTCATTTATTTACTGGGGGTCGATTGCATTCCTGTTCAATGCATAAGTGCTCTCATGAATGAAATCCTGAATAAAATCCAGATGACTAAGTATACAACCATCGTAATCTAACATAAAATGCCCCCTTGATCCAATGAATCATCATGAGAAATGAAAAATAACTATTTTTGTTTTGGTTAATTACAGATCACTTTTCAACCATACTTAAAAATCCAATCACTTGACAACTAATCTCATGGGGACTAAAGATGTCATTAATGATCATTATTCCATGGAACATGGCAAAAAAACAATCAGTCTGACTTTATGCTTACAGTGCCTACTTTGTTCCACTTACCTTACAGATTTCTTGTTAATTAATGGTACTTTGGTCCCTGTTCCTAATATACAACATTAATTTTAAACTCACCACCATGTGAATGCCACTATATGTTTTTTAAAATCAGGTTTACAGGTTGAGGTTTATGAATGATTTTCAGATTCTCAAAAACCTCAAGTCATTAAGAATTATATGTTTTTCTCATTATTAGTATTGCTAAAATTACGTTTTGTGGAAAATAAAGCTGTAGTAGAAGTATTGTTTTCTGGTAATGGCTAACGCTGTTTTTCAGATATTACAACTCCAGGGCTGTTTTATTTGAGTGGGGACCTCAAAGTGAACAGTGGATAAGAAATTTGGATTTACTAATTAGAACCAACCATTCATTCTAAATTTGGAGATGCCAGTGTTGGACTGGGGTGTACAAAGTTAAAAATCACACAACACCAGGTTAGAGTCCAACAGGTTTAATTGCATTTCTGCTTCCAATTAAACCTGTTGGACTATAACCTGGTGCTGTGTGAATTTTAAATTTGTTCTAAAGCCCTGCTCAGTATTTATAAGTTTGAGTGTGCATTGGTTTTCTGAATCTATGGAAACAAAAGGAACTGCTGCATGCCACCAACAAAGTTCAATTCACTTTTTACTCTTCTATTTTCCATTAAATCAGAGAGGACCAGCCTTGAGCACCAATGTCAGAGCCAGCTGAATGTTGTAAGCTTCTACTTGCTGTGCACCACTACAAATAAAACTGGTTAATTTTACAAGATCAGTCCTGTGGCTCAACTTCCAGCAACCTTCAGGCTGCTTATTCTGCTCACATTTTCCAATTTGCACCTAAAATGAAACCAAAATACTGCAGATGCTGGAAATCTGAAACAAACAGAAAACGTTGAAGAAACTCAACAGGTCTAACAGCATTTGTGGGGACAGAAACTAACTCAATTGGACTTAAAATGTTCACTCCATTTCTTTGACCACAGATGGTGCCAGATCTGTTAGGTTTCTCCAGTATTCTCTGTGTCCAGTTTCACACCTAAGTGGAGTTGAAATGCCCATCAGCCATGATTAAATGGCGAAGTGGACTCGATGGGCCGAATGGCCTTACTTCCACTCCTATGTCTTATGGTCTTAAGTGTATTCTTCATCTCTTTGAGATCTCAAGACCCATTATTTGGAACAAATGTATCATCAACTCCTAATATTTTCAGGTCTGGCATCCATCTTCCATAAATATTCAATGAAATTCTTTAGGACACCACAAAGGCCCCATTTTCTAAACCTTGCCTGAGATATGATGACGTGAGTGAGGTCCTAGTAAAGCACAGCAGGTAAGGCAGTATCTGAGGAGCAGGAGAATCGTGTTTCGAGCACTGGTCCTTCCTGATGAAGGGCTTATGCCCGAAACGTTGATTCTCTTGCTCCTCAGATGCTACCTGACCTGCTGTGCTTTTCCAGCACCACACTCTTGACTCTGATCTCCAGCATCAAATTCTCCTGAGATACGATGACACTCAGATTAAACTCACCTGTCTGGGAAAGCAACCTTTGGGACGAGGTTGACTTTCACTTTTGCTTCAGTTTTACATGGGAAGGCAGGACGTATTATTTCAATGTCTGCTAAACTGTATGGATCATTAACTGTGTAGTTTATAACAATTATGTTTGACATTGGCACATAATTTTCAAGTGGCAGCAGGAATACAGAAATCTAAAGGCTCCTGTACAAACTATTGAAGCTGTCTGGACATGTGGAAAAGGCTCTGCAAAAAGCAGAGTCTTCATTTTTCATAAAAGAAATAGTATTCAAAAGCAACTACTAACCTAATTTAGTAGGTTTCAATTCTTCAATCACACTTGACAAAGAATGTCAAGAATTCACAGGGTGCAGAAGAAGTGTACCAGAATGAGACTTTGATGAAGGGCCTCAGGTGGGGGACTCAAGAAGCTGAGATTGAGGCTCTGTTTCTGTACTGTACGACTATGCCTTTATAAGAGACGATTAAGGGGACAGTCAAGGTATGCAAAGTCACAGGCAGGTTCTAATTGAGTTAGTAAAGGAGAAATTGGCTTTGCTAGGATTGACTGAGTGATCAAGTATTAAAGGCTTCAGGTGATTTGCAAAAGAGCCAAAGAAGAGATTAGCAGAGTTTCTTTTACACAGCTAGCTCTTCTGATCTGAAAGACACTACCTGGAAGGATGGGGGAAGCCAATTCAATTGCAACTTCCAAAATGGATGTCAGCAAATAACCAAAAAGGAGAAGCTTTCAAGAATACGGAATTGAGGTAGGGAACTGAGGATAATTGGATAGCTCTTTCAAACAGTATGATTTTCCTTGTCCTCTGGAATTCATATTTTAAAACCTGGAATTTAATTTGACAGATGTTCATCAGACTCCCACAGAAGTGCTGACATAAACACTTGTTAAACTCCCAATGGGCTGTTTTGTTCAGCCGGTGAATGTCTGTGTTTATCTAAGAGACTGAGTTCAGTGTTAGAGGTTCAGTCAGGTACTCAGAACTTGCCTGCATAATTAACCCGGAGGCATAAGTTGGTCAATATTGGTCCACCTCGGTCATTAACAACAATAACTGAAGGGCAAGCACCACAGTCATCCCTTCCTGGTCCCACAGATTCAACTTGGTTCTCTCTCCCCACAACTCAATCTGACTATCCTCAAAATTCCTATCCTTCCCCCATTTTGACTGCACTACCAGCTGACCAGAACCAGCTCACTCCCCAAACCAGCTGTCTATCTCCCATCATTACGACCTGATCCAACTTGATGAGCCACCCATCCTCTCCATTCAACCCAACCTGAATCTTCTCTTGCAACCACTCCAACTCTACCTGACATACTCGGATGGCCACCTCACCACTCCAAATGGTGTGCTCATTCACTGACTTACTCATCTACCTGCCCAGTTACTTATTTGCCCATGTTGCAGTGGGTCTTCCCTGAGTGAATCAACATGTATCTTCTACTATTTCTCCAGCTGAGGCCCCAATGCCTTATAATGATAGATAATGAACTGGTTACAGAAGATGAATAATTTTCAAACACATCAATAAAATATTTGTTTTAAACAATCGTAACTCCAGCTGGAGTAAAGAGCTCAATCTTGAGTTGTGCTTTTCTGAAGAATCAGAAATTTAAACTTAGAAGAAGTTTAGCATTAAATGCAGTCCATCAGGAGAATATTTTTCGATAATAGTGAAGATCATATAGCTGGCACAGTCTATATTTTTTAAAATTAACTAAGGCACAAAGGATTGTAATGCAGATGCTCCTTGTAATCTTGTTACGCATTTAAACACGTTTTGCCACTGTGACACAATTTGAATGCCTCAGACTTTCTGAGAGCCCAAAGTGAAACTTGGAGAGGAAATGAGAGCTGATGAACAAGGAAAGCTTCAGTTGTTCACTGGTATGGGAGGGGCAGTAAGGGTGGACAATGGGCATGAACAAAGTTGATGACAGGGTGGGACTTCTCCAAGAAAAAATGAACTTCCCCATTCACGGGCAACATAAGTCAGCTCAGACAGCAAACTATTAGGCTCTGCCAACAAGAATTTAAAGGGGCTACATAGCTATTAGAAAGCTGTCTAACTTTCTACCCACCATTGCCGTCTCAGAACACATGATCCCAAAATTACATCATGCAACTTCCAATTGAGTCACAAACTACAGTTTGGACAGCCCTGTGCTAAGAAGGACTATTATTAGAGTGGTGCTAGACGAGCACAGCAGGTCAGGCAGCATCCGAGGAGCAGGAAAATCGACGTTTCGTGAAGGAGCGCTTTATCAGGAATGGGTCAGGGAGCCTCCGGGGTGGTGGGGGTGTGGGGCTGGGGAGAAAGTAGCCAAGAGTACAACAGGTGAATGGGGGCAGGGATAAAGGTGATAGGTCAAAGAGGAGGGTGGAACGGATAGGTGGGAAGGAAGATTGGCAGGTAGGACAGGTCATGAGGATGATGCTGAGATGGAAGGTTGGAACCGGGGTAAGGTGGGGGGAGGGGAAATGAGGAAACTGGTGAAATCCACATTGATGCCCTGGAGTTGAAGTGTTCTGAGGCAGCAGATGAGGCGTTCTTCCACCAGGCGTTGGGTGGTGAGCAAGTGGCAATGGAGGAGGCCCAGGACTTGCATGTCCTCAGCAGAGTGGGAGGGGGAGTTGAAATGTTCAGCCAAGGGGCGGTGGGGTTGATTGGTATGGGTGTCCCGGAGATGTTCCCTAAAGCGCTCTGCACAAAGGTGTCCACTCTCCCTAATGAAAAGGTGATCACATTGGGAGCAACGGATACAATAAATGACATTTGTGGAAGTGTAGATGAAACTTTGATAGGTGTGGAAGGCTCCTTTGGGGCCTTAGATGGAGGTGAGGGGGGAGGTGTGGGCACAAGTTTTGCAATTCCTGCAGTGGCAGGGGAAGGTTCCAGGCAGGAAGGGTGGGTTGAGAGAATCACATGTCATATTTGAAAAGTAAGTCAGAAAAAGGAAATACCTGCAACCTCATTGGTTAACTAAGACATAAAAGAGTTAAGGTAACAGTGATGCTTCAGTGGGGTTGAGTGTCTGGAAATGATATTGCTAGGGAATGAATGGGCTGATCACTTTTGCTGTTTATGCTAGGTCTTTTCTAAACTGTATTTTTTCTTTTTTATTATACACTTGTTTTGTAGAAAGATCATTGGCAGCTTCATGTGAATATGTTCAGTGACTGGTCACCCCAACAATCAAACTGCACAAAAAAGTAGTTTGTCAAGCTGTGTTTCATTCTTGATGGGCTGCCTTGTCCAAAAATATCATCAGCTGAGGTCATAGCAATATACTGTGAAATACATTTACCTGTATTCTGTTGATGACGGGTGTTCATCTAAAATTAATGCCCCTGATTAAAATAATAGTGTTGTAGCCAGGCCTATCTCTAATCAACAATTTCAATGAGACAACACTCGTCTGGTACTGCAACTTGGATGACCACATTCTGTGAAGCGTGATCTTTTATCCTAATGGAGAGTGCAACTAAGTGTGTCTTGAGTATTAATAGCTTTTGAAAATGAGACTAATTTTTCTGATTTACCGCAAATGTATTGCCACAACATAATGTGTAGATCTGCCATAGTCCTTCTTAGGTGAAAGTGAGGACCGCAGATGCTTGAGATCAGAGACAAGATTAGAGTGGTGGTACAAAAGCACAGCAGGTCAGGCAGCATCCGAGGAGCAGCAAAAATTGACGTTTCGGGCAGGAGCCCTTCATCATGAATGAGTCCGGGAGCCTGACTTCCTGAGATCCACAGATCCTAGCTACTTCCGTGTCATTTCATGTTTGTCTATTTGAAGAACTAAACAGTTAAAAGGCTATTTTCCAACTCTAAATGTCTGGACTGCCACAAATTAATCCACACTTCTCCTGATTTGGAACTATTCTTCCATACTGAAATCTGATTTAAAATCTGATTGTGGTCCCTAGTTTGTCTTTCCGTATATTGCAAAAGTTCAATTCTAAAAATTTCATCATTTAACTCCCCGATTGTTTATTTAGTCTTTCAGCTCAAGTTACATGCTTTCTTGATCTCACTGTTAAAAAAAAATGACTTTCTTCTCTCTTAACAAAAAAACTTCACAGAACTGAGAACTGAAATCTATTTTCCTCCCCTTTTGAATTGAAGTTCCTGAATACTAACAATATATTTAAAACTTACACAAGAATTTGTACTAAAAATGTCTACAACCAATCAGTGAAAAACAGTGCAGCATTTCTTCAGCATGAGTTTATTACTTTGTACAGATCTGAAGTTTTTTTCCACAGCATTTTTCTGTAAAATGAGCAATTAATGACAATGATGCTCATACGTTGAGAGATGGTAGATCTGGCCACAAGATCCAGAACACAGTCTGATCCTACTTTTACTCTGTTGCAGCTGCTTGTTATTGGTTATGTTGGATTTATTCTCCTGTCAGCACAAGTCTCATTAATGTACACTGACATACTATCTTTAGCAGAAATAAGGTTAGATGGCAATGTGTAATTGCCTAGGATCTCCCGTGTCGAGTTAAAAGTTTATGGGGGAGATATTTTGTTTAGTATTAAGGATTGGCTGAGAAGAAGGAAAATTAGATGTGTTCCACTTGAAGAGAAGAATACCAAAATGATGTGTACTGTTGCCAAAATTATTTCATCTGTACACAGAACAAATATATAGAGAAGTACAGGCATGTTCAGAGGAACAAACTGGAGGCAACAACATAAACTTCTGGTGTGCTGACACTCAGAAGAGGCCCAGCAATATACCATAGCCCAAGTAAAATCTAGAAATGAACAATATGAACTGAATATAGACACCAAAAAGACAAAAGCAATAGTAATTAGAAGGAATATGTTAGAAGAAACTAGAATGAAGATTGATGTTGATGCTGTCACACTGGACCAAGTCAATAGGTTTGTCAAGAGAAATCAAATGATTACAGAAAACAGCATATGTGACACGGAAGTTAAAAGGTTCAAGATAATCAGAAGCAATTTTGTGAAGATTAAGGTTGCAGTAACAAGAAAATTCAATCTTGTAACAAGAAAATATCCAAACAGAACTATATTCTTTTGACTTGCCTATATATTTTATAAACCTGGACATATGTAAAGATATATGGAACAAAATAAAGGCCTTTGAAATTTGGATGTCAGAACTTGCACAAATAATTTCATTTTTAGGCTAAAAAAGAAATGAAGAGGTGTTTGAACTCACAAAAGCAAAAAGAGAACTTTAAAAAGTGAAATCTAGAGAAGAAAATGCCAGTACTCTGGTCAAATGGTCAAAGCTGAAAAACTACACTCATCTCCTCTGGAGGGTTTAAAAAAAGGCAGCAGAGAGAGAGATGTTGACCTCAGCGTAGTTGGATGACAGGTGTTACAAAGCGGTCACAGATGAGTGACAGGGAATGTATGAGGATGGTGCAAGACAGATGAGCGCGGCATACCCTGACAGTAGATCCTGCTCGCAGGAGTAGCTACCAGTAGTACAATATGGAGGTGGGGTGGGAGGGTTTTGCATTACCACCAGCACTGTATATGTCTCATGTTGAGTAATAGCCTTAATTGATGCTGGGCTCCGAGAAAAGAAAACTCCTCCTATAAACTGATTTAACTGGCATGGAAAATCAGGTGATGTTTAAATCTGATTCACTATTGATGCATTTCCATTGTCCCCAAAGACTGAATTAACTTCCTGATTTTATTTTGTCGTATTATTCTGAAGTCATAGTATAGCCTATACAGTAGCAAAAAATGCAGGAGTTTGTGAATCAGGCAAGCAGAGGTGGTTAGAATATTGCAGTTTCCTGAATTAAAACTAAGAATTGCAAATGTTGGAAATCTTAAGCAAAAACGGAAATTGCGAGTGAAACTTAGCAACTCTGACAGCATCTGTGGGAAGAAAGCAAAGTTAATCTTTTGAATCTGGTGACTCTTAATCAGAAATCTATATCAGAGATTGAGAGACCTTTATAGGAAACTCAATTTGAAGTTAAGAATGAGTGTTACTGCTTCACCCTCACCACAGGATCCAGTTTATTTTCTGTAACACAACTGCATTTTATCTGAAGTGATATAAATTGTAAATACAATGTAGTGGAAACTGTATTATTTTGCAGAAGTAACTGTTCAACTACATTTCTCAACGGCGTCTGTCTTCTTTCCTGATGATTACTTCAAGAACATCAGAGACCAAACATAAAACTGCTCTGTGTTAAAAATAGGACAGAACTAATCTACTTAATTGAGCACATATGCTCCTTAAGTTTACTGCATGTTTTTTTTAAAGTATCTAAACCAGTAAAGATGGCAGTAAGTCTAAAATCATTCCCAGTAATAATGCATTTATTAAAAATGGTAAAATGGTAGAGATTCAAATAATAATTAAATATAAAGCAGGAAATGAAACCATGGGCATCCGTTGTTCATCTGCAGTGCAAGAATGGTTTCCATATTCAAAAGAGAATTTCCCATATTTTCTAATGTACCTTATGAAGCTACACTTACAAAGTCAAACATTTAGTCTATTATTTTATCAGAGAGTGAAGTAAACCAAGTTTTTTTTTACTTTAAAATAAACTGGCTCCACAAGGATCATTATGTTATATCACGTGGCATCCTTTTCCCAGTTAACAAACTTGGTGCTGATAGAGAGAAACCAGTATGCCTCAAATAAACATGCCAAACATACCATATAGATTCCACGTTTTTACTGATTGCACTGACTGGGTGTGCTTTAAACTACTTCAACAAGCCACCAGCAAGGCTAGATTATGTCCTTTAATATTTTTTAATCCTAATTATTAAATAAATTTGAAGTAAAAAGGGAGAACAGCTCTCATACTGTTAGGATTTCAGTGTTCATTAATAAAGGAAGGAATTTGACTTCAGGTTCCCACAAATGTGCAGTCTGATCCGCTTTTCTAACAGACAGATTGACTGACAAGCACATCACTCTCTGGAACTGACCCAGAAACAATGCAAAGGTACATGGGTTCCTCTGTGCAGTTGATATTGGCATAAGATAATACAATGTATTATCAAAGTTCCTTCATTTCATTGACTTTTTTTTAAAAATGAAACTCTAAAATGTGACTAGCTAATTATTTTCAAACAAAAACAGAAATTGCTGGTGGACAGAAAGAAATCTGTGGACAGAAAGCAGAGTCCCATTTCGAGTCTGGTAACTCACCTTCAAAACTGACTATTTTCAAAGTTAGTCCATGCATAGCCTCAAGAGTGATGAAAATAGCTCAATTACATTTCAAATAATAAGTCATTTTATTGTTTAATGAAATATTCATTTTAGTATATTCATGGATATATAATCGTATATATTACAAATATAAAAAAAACTAAACTAAGATGAAAAATAAATGCAGACTAGAAATGCAGACTGATATGTTCTGGTGTAATATTTTCATCAGTAAATATTGGACAATAAAAGCAAAATTGCACTCTAATATAAAGAGTGAGAATAGTAGCACCAGGCCTGCAATTTCACACTGCTGGCCCTTGTACCTGTTTGTTGACATCATCTCATACCCGAGTCATTTTGCTCAATGCTGGCTTGCTATAACCCAAAAGCGACAGTAAGCCTTTTCAGTTAACCAATAGAATATTTGAGGCCAATGTATAAAGCGAGAATATAGCAGATGATCATTTGGCCAATTGAGCCTGCGACACAATTCAACATGATCATAGCTGACTCTTTATCTCAATGCCATAACCATGCTCTCTCCACATTCCATATGACATTTTTAGCTTCTAGAAATCCATGCATTTCTTTCTTAAACATATTCAGTAATTTGGCCTCCATAGTCTCCTGTGATTGAGAACTTCACCGGTTTGAAGAAATTTCTCATATCAGTCCGAAACAGCCTACCCCTGAACCTAAGAAGGCGAGTCCTTATTCTGGAAACCCCAGCAATGGGAAAATCATTTCTGCATCCATATTTTTTCAGCCTGTTAGACTTCTATACATTTCAATGAGATGCTCACTCATTCTCCCGAACTTCATACAATACAGGCCCAGGTATCCCAATCTCTTCTCATAAGACAAACTTCCAACCCCAAGGATCAATGTTCATTGATGAATCTTCGCGGCACTTATTCTATGCATTTTCCTTACTGATGAAAATTAACCAAAACTGCATTCAAATGATCAAAAACGATTCCCCTTGACAAAGCTATACAAATTTATACTGACTGATTACTAGTAAGGAAAATGCTAGAATCTAATATAAAGGATTTTATAAATAGACACCTGGGTAATAATGATCTGAAGAACGCACAGACAATCAGCACAAATTTGCATAGCACTGCCAATGGAAAAATTGTATTTGATAATTTGTGTGCAGTTTGGTTACCTTATCTGAGGAAGAATATTCTGGTTATGAAAGGAGCACAACAAAAGTTTACCCATCTGAATTCTGGGGTGGTAGGACATCTGAAGAGATATTGGATCAGTTAGGAACTAAAACAGAAATTGCTGGAAGAACTCAGCAGGTCTGGCAGCATCTGAGGAGAGAAAGCAGGGTTAACATTTCAGGGTCAGTGATCCTTCTTCAGAACTGATAGTAGCCAGAAAAAAAAAGTGATATTTATGCAGACAATGGGGTGGGGGGAGAAGGGAGGAGTAAATAATAGATACAGATAGAACACAAATGGGGAGAAACACAGTTGGACAGACAAAGGAGTGAGTAAAGATCAGCCTTGGAAAGTTAATACAAATGGGAACTATTAGTAGCTGACAATGGATTATGTCTGAGAGAAAGTGAGTACTGCAGATGCTGGAGAGTCAGAGTCGAAAAGTGTGGCACTGGAAAAGCACAGCAGGTCAGGCAGCATCCGAGAAGCAGCAGACTTGATGTTTTGGGCATAAGCCCTTCATCAGCAATGAAAGGCTGATGCCTGAACTGTCGACTCTCCTGCTCCTCGAATCTTGCCTGACCTGCAGTGCCTATCCAGCGCCATACCTTTTGACAATACCTGAAATGTTAACTCTGCTTTCTTTCCACAGATGCTACCGGACCTGCTCAGTTTTTCCAGCAATTTCTTCTTTTTTTTATGATGAGTTTTGAGAAGATTTGTAGCTCAGGTTGAGGTTCTGGATATAAGTTTGCTCACTGAGCTGGAAGGTTCACTTCCAGGTGTTTCATAACCTTGCTTGGTAATATCTTCAGTGGGCCTCAGGTGAAACACTGCTGATGATTCCTGCTTTCTACTTATATGTTTGGGTTTCTTTGGGTTGTTGATGTCATTTCCCATGTTGACGTCATTTCCTGTGTTGATGTCATTTTCTGTTATTTTTCTCAGGGGGTGGTAGATGGGGTCTAACTGGATGTGTTTTTTTTTCTGATTTCCAGCATTCTTGTCCTTTTAGTTTGTTGGATCAATTCGGACTATATCCACAGAAGTTTAAAAGAATGTGGGGGGGGGGGGGTGCGGAATCTCATAGGAACCCATAAAATTCTAATAGGACTAGACATGGTAAATGCAAGAAGGATGTTGCTGATGAGCAGAAAGTCCAGAAACAGTCTAAGGATATGGGGTTGGCCATTTAGCACTGAGATGACAGTGGTAGTTCTGTGGAATACTCTTCCATAGAAAGGGGTTGAGGCCAAAACTTTGAATGTTTTCAAGAAGGAGTTAGAAATATAGTTTTTAGGGCTAAAGGGATCAGATGGTAAGGGGAGAATGTGGAAAGTGGGTACTGAGTTGAATGATCAGTCATAATCAGGTTGAATGGCAGAATGGACTCAAAGAACTACATGGCCCCTTATTTTCTATGTTTCTATTAACTTGTATAAGTTTCTTCTGAAGCTATAAGTAACATATTTGATAGAGGCAAGCCAATGAAAGTAGTCTACTTAGATTTCATAAGGTTTTTGATTAAGCTCCATCGAAAAGGATGGTTAGAACAATTAAAACACCTGGGATAGGAATAGCGTACCCTGTATGGAATATCCATTGACTAACAGACAGATATCAGAATATGAATAAATGGATCATTCTCGCCTTGGCCAAATATCTTCAGAGTAGTTCTACAGGGATCAGTAATTGAGGTCCCATTGTTCACAACATGTATCTGTTTTTTGGATGTGGAGATCAAATGTAACACTTCTATAATTGTGGATAATACAAAACTAAGTGGGAATATGTGTTGTAAGGAAGATGTAAAGCTACTTCCTTTATTGGTCAGAATATTGAGTACAGGAGTTGGGAGGTCATGTTGTGGCTGTACAGGACATTGGTTAGGCCACTGTTGGAATATTGCGTGCAATCCTGGTCTCCTTCCTATCGGAAAGATGTGGTGAAACTTGAAAGGGTTCAGAAAAGATTTACAAGGTTGTTGCCAGGGTTGGAGGATTTGAGCTATAGGGAGAGGCTGAACAGGCTGGGGCTATTTTCCCTGGAGCGTCGGAGGCTTACAAAATTATGAGGGGCATGGATAGGATAAGTAGACAAAGTTTTTTCCCTGGGTTGGGGGAGTCCAGAACTATACGGCACACGTTTAGGGTGAGAGAGGAAAGATATAAAAGAGACCTCAGGAGCAACTTTTTCACACAGAGGGTGGTACGTGTATGGAATGAGCCGCCAGAGGATGTGGTGGAGGCTGGTACAATTGTAACATTTAAGAGGCATTTGGATGGGTATATGAATAGGAAGGGTTTGGAGGGATATGGGCCGGGTGCTGGCAGGTAGGACTAGATTAGGTTGGGATATCTGATCGGCATGGACAGGTTGGACCGAAGGGTCTGTTTCTATGCTGTGCATTTCTACGACTCTATGAGCTTTTGGATAGGCTTAGTGAATGGGAAAGATGGCAAATGGAATAACATAACAGAATATGTTATTTTCCAATAATGGATAAGTGAGGTTATCCACTTTGGTAGGAGAAACAGCTGTGCAAGGTATTCCTTAAATCGCAAGAGCTTGGCAAGTGTAGATATACAAAGAGATCTAGGTGTCTTTGTCAATTAGACACTTAAGGGTAACATGCAAGTGCAGCAAGCTATTAGGAAGACTAACAGAATGTTAGCCTTTATCACTAGGACATTTGAGTACGGTAATAGTGACATCTTGCTTTAATTGCATAAGTGCTTGGTTAGATTATATCTGGAGTAATGTGTGCAGTTTTGGTCTCCTTATTTCAGGAAAGATATTACTCGCATAAAGGGAGTCCATCAAAGGTTGACAACACTTGTTCCCAGAGTGTTGAGACCATTCTATGGAGAATGATTAGGTAAACTGAGCAAAGAGTTTTAAAGGATTAGAAGTGATGTCATCAAAACCTACAAAATAATTAAATTGGTAGACAGGTTAGAGATGTAAGATGTTTCCCCTAGTTGAGGAATCTAAAACTTGGGGTGCAGGAGGCACAATTACTTTGTAATATTCCACCACTGAGGACTGATAGGCTCCGTCTTTGAGTATTTGAAGGAAGAGATTAATAAATTTCTGATTTCCAGTGGTGCACATGACTATGGGGATGATGGAAGTAAAAGGCACTGAAATGTTTGATATGCCATGATCATACTGAAGGACAAGGCAGGCTCAATGGATTGAATAGCTTTCTGCTGTTCCTACATTTCTCTGCACATTTAAAAGGGGAAATAAATGATGAACTTCTCAAATTATTGATTTTGTACAAATTACTTCAATCAATTCAGGAAAATAATTATTGCAAATGATTCTGTGTATATTATTTTTATCAATAAATATATTAACCTTAAGTTCAATACAACTGTGCCTAGAGGGAACCATTCAATTGGCACTGAGAACTTATTAGATTTCAATGCACAGACATTCCATTTCAAATTGAATATTGAAATTCTTCCTGGAACATACTCACCCTTTCCTCCCATGAAAGTATATTCCCCATTTTATTCCCCTTCTTCACAACTTTCATTTCACGTAGTTACTTTATGTAACTTAGATGTCATGTTGAGGAAATAATTTTCTTTTGTAAAGCTTAAGACTAAACATTCACAAACATGGATAAGCAGAAGCCTGGAAAATGTCAAATATGTGAAAAAAATCTGGGATTTAGCAACAAATTTAATTGATTACAGACAGCCAAATCTATTATTGTGGTTGTAGAATCATATCCATTCAGTGCAGCACTTGTACGGTAGTTCAAAATATTATTTGAAGTAAATGTCGATTCAAAAATATGTAATGAGAAAATAAGCCCTTCTCTGATAAAATTTCAATGCCTAGCTTTCAGCAAATGTTAGCCATTTGAACCAATATTAACATAAGTGCATTTTCTGTGATTCTCAAATCCTTTCCACCAGCTTTTTGCAATATTGCACCACATTATGGGAAATATACCTCTATAAATATTCATATGCCTCTACAATTCAATCAGGTTAAGCTGAAGTTGAAAGCAAATCAATCAAATAACTTACACATTTGAATCACATTATGGGACTTGAGTTCACATTATGTTTAGAATTAATGAAGTGACATAGTGAAAATTTGAATTGATGGCCTCCTGCACCCAGATATTGGTGACACCTTTCTTTAATGGCATCTATTCATTAGTTCCCCAGAGGGACCATAAGAACTAGGAGCAGGAGTAGGCCATTTGACCCTTTGAGCATTTCTGTGACTAATCTTTTCCTTTACCCACACTTTTATGCACTCCCTTCACTTTCCTTTGTCTTGAAATGTCTATCCATCTCTCTCTTGGCAATATTTAATGACTGAACATTCACAGCATTTCAGGATAAAGAATTCTGGGGACATAGAACTGATGAAGTCAACATGGTTTTCCTCACTTCTGTCCAAAATGGTTAACACTTTATTTTAAAACTTTGACTACTACTACTACCAGATTCCCCTGCCTGAGAAAAAAATAATCTCAGCATTTAGCCTGCCAAGGTCATTAAAATAAAACATTCACCCTCTCAAGTCTGTTCCTACAAAAATCTGACTTAGCATCCATTGCTCTTTGCAGAAGAGGTTTCCAAACAATTGCCACACATTTTCTTTAATGAGTAGGTGCTTCCTCATTTTATTCTCAAAGAATATAAATTTGATTTTCAAGATGTGACCCCCTAGTCTTGCTGACAAACAAACACTGGATACCAGGGAAACAATCCAACCAGCAGTGCCTTTCACTGCGGAGAGAGTGAAAGGCAGAGAGAGATATGAGCACAGCAGTAGCCAAAATGAATAAGCAAGTGTTTACTTCTGGGTGGAATGGGAACACTTTCACTTCTAGAACTAAGGGTGAAGCCTAACAGGAATCTGGAGATGGCCTGTCAGCAGCTGGCTGCTTGGGGAAATGCAAATGGTTCACAAGGCTTCCAATATTTTGCTTCCCCATCAGAGCTACACGGATCTACAGGCTGTTGGGTTTTCCTCTGTAATGGTGGATTAGTAGCTGCAGCCATGGTTTATTTTTTTTAAATGGAACTGTGGCAACAACACTCACCTCTGTCAGAAAGACTGCCAGCCTTCCAAGGATTTTAAACCTTTTGATTCAACCTGTAGCAATGGAACCAGCCCACCATCTGCAAGGATGCAGTTCGCATTGGGGGGTGTGGGTTATTAGTAAGTCTAAATTGGGACCCAGCAATGATTTTAAAGTATGATTCTCTCCAAGGTTTCTTCCAATCTACCCAATCTGTTCCACTTAATATCTCACAAATGTCCATTAATCACCCCTTCTAAATTCTGAGAGAATAAAGTGTTTCTTTGTTTAAGTTTTATCGTGTATATCTTAATGTTCATGCTGGTAAATATGTGTTATTCTGCCTCTAGTGGAATATATTCTACCTCACGTATGGTGGCCAGAGCGACTCACAGAATGCCACAGGTGCTCCAAGCTGGGCTTTGTAAACCTGAAGAAACCTGATTTCTCCCCTCTTATATTTTATGCCCTGAGGTACAAAGGCCAACATTCCATTAACCTTCTTAATTATTTTGTGTACCTCTATCAGTGTAATGACCTACGTGCATGAGCTCCTCCAAGTCCATTCAGACATCACAGTTTCTAGTTTCTTTGTGTTTAAGAATGTCCTGTACCCTGCTATCTCTGTTTTAGGTGCAAAATGGATGATGTCATATTTGCCCTCTTTGAAAATTTGTCATAGTCTTCTCCCATTTTCCCAATAATTTTCATTCAATTCACTAAGATTCAACCGTAGCTGACAGTTTACCAAAAGGGATTTCATCAAATGTTTTTTGAAACACCTTTTGAATAACATCCATCGGAAGTCTCCACACATGACTTTAATCACACACCTTAGAACTTTCTTTCATCCCAGTATGAACATTCAATCCATTGTTTCAAATAAAATTATTCCCAACAAAACCAAGATATCAGCCTTTCTGAAAACTGTTGGCTTGCTTTTCTCTATTCATATAAAAGTCAAAATGAGCCATTACAACCATCTGTCTTGACAACATGCTTGCCTAATCTCTGGATAAATAATAGCTCACAGACAAATGCCTTCACATAACATTGTCACATCCATCCTATTTCTTAATGCTACCCACAAAATCTCAATTACCTGCTTATCTTCCATTACTCTTAAGTTTTTTACTCATTAACAGGGTGAGTGTATCTCTCACTAAGTAAAAAATGAGGTCTGCAGATGCTGGAGATCACAGCTGAAAATGTGTTGCTGGTTAAAGCACAGCAGGTTAGGCAGCATCTCAGGAATAGGGAATTCGACATTTCAAGCATCACTAAGACAGCAATTGCTGCCGCTCTTAATTGCTTTTGAGAGAATGATGATGAGCTGCCTTTTTGAACCATACAGTCCATGGGCTTAGGTACACCCAAAGTGCTTTTAAAAAGAAATTTCTGGGATTTTGACCCAGAAGGAATGGTATTATCAGACAAATCTGACCCATCTTCTGCATTTCTGCCCTCTCTTCCCTCTCACAACAGCGATCAGGTCCCCCTTGTCCTTACTGACCATCTCACTAGCATTATTAGACACCATTTTCACCACCTCCAGTGAGATGCCATCACCAGATACATATTACCTCCCCTTCCTTGTCAGCCTTCATAGGGGCCGTTGCCTCCAGGATACCTTGGTCCACTCTTCCTTCAGTCCCATAATGCTCCACCCACTTCACCCCACCCCTGCCCAAACAGCCTCACAGCACCTTCCAATGTAATTGCAGAAGATGTAACACCTGTCCATTTACTTATTTTATCCTCTGTATCCAAGAGCCCAAGCACACCTTCCAGGTGAAGCAACACTTTGCCTGCACTTTACACAATCTAGTCTACTGCAGTTGCTGCTCACAATGTAGTCTCCTTTACATTGGAGAAATGAAGCATAGACTGGGTGACCACTTCGCAGAACACTTGAATTCTGTTCACAAAAAAGATCCTGAGCTTCCAGTTGCCTGCAGCACACCATACTGTTCCATGGCCAGCATCTCTGTCTCAAACTGTAAGAACAGCACCTCACTTTCTGTTTGGGGACGGTGCAGCCTTCCAGACTCAATACTGAGTTCATTCACTTCCATGTCCGTACCCCAACCCCTACACACCAACCTTGTTATCACATAGTCTGTTATTACACACAATCCATTGTTAGCCACTAACAGTCCTCTTTAATAGATATTCACCCTCCGAGCCAAACTGTTATCCATTCATTTGTCTGCCCACTGCTGATCTCTTACTTTGGGCTCTATCTCCACCTATTCATAACTCCTTATCCTCTGACCCCCTGACCGCCTCCCCCAACCCTATCTTCTGGATATAAACCAAGAATTTCCTAGCTACCATCAATTGTGAGGAAGGATCATTCAACATGAAACATTAACTCTGATTTCTCCCTGCCAGATCTGCTGAGCTTTTCCAGCAATTTCTATTTTTGTGTCTGAGCTGAGATGTCACCATTTTTTAATAAAACCTTAAGTTATCTCGGGAATGTGATTTGAAAGAAGTTCTGGGATTTACATATTAATTAATCAAAACCTGCAATCCCATTCTAAGTGATTAAAGACTTAACAGCAATCTAGGTTTGTTCAATACATCGCTTCAGTTGTATGACACTTTGATCTTTTACTGTCAATTCTGTGTTCTATGATCCTACCCCACTAGCTACTTGATGAAGCAGTGCTCCAAAAGCTTGTACTTCCAAATATACTTGTTGGACTATAACCTGGTGTTGTGTGATTTTTAATCTTGGGTGTGAGTCATACACTCTTGCCAAAAGTAGGCAGGTTTTACTATTATAAATAATGTAGGAGCATAGATGTATCTGAAGCAAATTATTGAAGATACATGTTCCAGAACTTGCTGCAACTCTTGCTAATTTGTTCTAGTATAGCTAGTAAGACAAAGTTGCCACAGCCGTAGAGTGCTCATACCTGATCTTTAGAGAGAAACAACTGGTGGTAAGCTTAACCTGAGGGTCACCATACCGAATTCAAGGAGTGAGGTTGAGAAAGCAGAATCTTCATGGAAAGTATGGGATCACTTTGCAATGCAAATGAGCCATCCAGCTAACTGATCGAACCAAGCCCCATTCCAGTACAGCTACAACACTGATATGTACCCAACACTACATAAAATTGCCCAGCACACAAAAGAACTGGATGAACATATCCCGGTCAAGTACTGTTCCAAAGATCTACTCTGGTCATCGGTAAAGTGATTGAAGATGTCATCAACAAATCTCTAAAATAGCATTCACTTAGCACCAACTTGCTCACTGACACTCAGTTTGAATTCCACTAGGAATATTCAGCTCCTGACCTCCTTACAATCAGACTCCATGCATTGACAAAAGAGCTAAATTTCAGAGGTGAAGTAACAGTAACTGCCCTTGACATCAAGACTGCGTTTTACTAATTGCAGCATCAATCATCCGTAGCAAAAGGCAGTCAATGTGAATTAGTGAAAATGCTTGGCTGATTGGAGTCATGTCTGACACAAAGTAAGATGCTGTTGGTTCTTGAAGGTCAGTCATTTCAGCTTCTGGACAACTCTGCAGGAGTTTCTCATGCCCAACTGGGCTTTATTAATGACCTCCCCCCACTCCCCCCGACCCCCCACCCCCACTTACCTCCAGCCCCAACCATCACCACCATCATCATAAGATCTGCAGTGGCGATGTTTGCTTATGATTATACAATGTTCAACACCATTTCTGACTTGTCAGATATTGAAACAGTCTTTATCCAACTGCAGCAAAATCTGGACAATATTCAGGTTTAGGCTGACAAGTAACAAGTAATATTTATGTCACACAAGTGCCGGACAGCGACCATTTCCAACAAGAAACAATCAACCCATCATCCCTCGACATTCAATGGTATTGCCTTTCCCCCACTAATAACATCCTGGAGGTTATTATTGACAATAAACTGAATTTGGGTTAGCCATATAAATACAGTGTCTACAAGAGCAGATCAGAGGCTATGAGTCTTACAGTGTGTAACCTAATCCCTGGCTTCTCAAAGCTTGTCCAATATCTATATGTCACTAGTCTGATGGAATTTTTCCCACTTGCCTGGATGAGTTCAGTTCCAACAACACTCAAGAAGCTTGACACTATCAAGAACAAAGCAGCCTGCTTGTTTTGCAGTATATTCACAAGCATTCATTGCTCAGTCGCAGCAGTGTGTACTATCTACACAATGTCATGCAGAAATTCACCAAAGATCCTTAGACGGTACCTTCCAAACTCATGATCATTTCCATCTAGGAGAATAAGGGCAGCAGATATATGGGAACACCACATGCAAGTTCTCCTTCAAACCACCCACCATCCTGACTTGGAACTATATCACTATTCCTTTAGTATCATTGGGTCAAAACCCTGGAACTCCCTCTCTAACTGCATTGTTAGCCTGTATATAAAACATGTAGTAAAAGGTGAGGTCTGCAGATGCTGGAGATCAGAGTTGAAAATGTGTTGCTGGTTAAAGCACAGCAGGTTAGGCAGCATCCAAGGAACAGGAAATTCGACGTTTCGGGCCAGAGCCCTTCATCAGGAATGATGAAGGGCTCTGGCCCGAAACGTCGAATTTCCTGTTCCTTGGATGCTGCCTAACCTGCTGTGCTTTAACCAGCAACACATTTTCAGCTCTGTATATAAAACATGGACAACTGTGATTCAAGATGGCAGCTCACCACCACCTTCTCAGGACAACTAGGGGTGAGAAATAAATGCTGGTCCAGCCAGTGATGCCTACATCCCACAAATTAATATTTAAAAATTGGATTTTGATAAACCATTTGTAGTACAGAAAAAAAGCTTTGGAGTTGAGATTGCTTTCAATTGAACAACTGGTGGGACTATTCTCAAATAGTCTACTGTAATTCATTATTACAATCTGTTCAATTGTAATAATAAAATTTTAAAGGTATTAAAACGTGAGGAAAAATTTTCAAATTTAGAGGAAAAGGATTATATTGGTAATAAATCAAGAAATGAGAAGAGGGAGGAGCTTAAAAGAAACACAACATCCAGAGAAGAGATACTGAGTAAATTATTGGACCTAAACACTGAGAACAGCACAGGTCCTGATGCACTCCATCCTATGGTAATAAATGAAGTGGTTAGTTTGATAGATGATAAATTGGTTTTACATTTTTGAAACTAGCATAATTTGGGAATGATCCTATTAGATTGGAAAACAGTAAATAAAATTCTTTAATAGAAAAAAATGGAAGAAAATAGAAAGCAGAAAAGAACGGCCAATTAACTTAATATTTGTCAAAGGAAAAAACTTAGAAGCAATTTTTAGAGAAGATATAGCAAGCTACTTGGATAATTTCAAGATAATCAGCCAGATGCAGTATGGTTTTCAGAAAGAAAAATGTGATATTTGACTAAGCCATTGGCACTCCTTGAGGAGGAAATGCATGCTATGGATAAAGGGGGAACTGTTGGATGTACTGTACTTAGATTTTCAGAACGCATTTGATAAATTGTCACATCAAAGCTATTGTGGAAAATAAAATCTCAATGTGGAGGAGATACATAATGACATGGATAGAAGCTTACTTGACTTGAAGGAAGTAAAGAGCATGTGCACATGAATCTTTTTCAAGTTGGCAACATAAAACAGTCATGAGAGATTACAAAGTTCTGAGATACAGAGGGACCTCACTGTTCTTCTGCATGAATTGAAAATGGTCAGTATGCAGAAACAACAAGTAGTTAAGAAAGCTAATGGAATGCTATCATTTATTGGAAGATGAATCGAATGCAAAAGTAGGGACGTTATGCTTGAGTTATACAGGGCACTAATGAGGCCAATCTGTGTACTGTGAGCAATGTTAGTTACCTAACTTAAAGGATATAAAAGCATTGGAATCAGTTTCAAGAAGGTTTTCTTAATTACTACCTGGAATGGATAGGTTGTCTCATGATGAAAAGTCACACAGACTAGGCTTTTCAGTCCACTGGAGTTCAGAATGAGAGGGAATTTGATTGTAACATAAAACTCTGAGGGGTTCTGAGAGGGTACATGTGGCAAGGATGATTCCTGTTGTTGGAAATTCAAGAACTAAGAATCACAGAAAATAGTGGTCTCTGAGGGTTGTGTGTCTTCAGAACTCTTCCTTCTTGAAAAGGTGGTGGAAGTAGAGACCTTGAATATTTTTAAGTCACAGGTAAATGGATATTTGATAAGCAAGGGTATTAAAAGGTTACCAAATAAGCAGAAATGGGATTTAAGGTTACAACTAAATCAGCCATGATCTTCTTGAATTATGGTGCTAGGTTCAAGGAGCTCAAAGGCCTATTGCTGATTCATTTGACAAGATGATAGTGCAGAGTAAAATATGAGTAATAGTAGCAACAATGTGACAGTGAGAGATATGCTAAGTGCACTGAGAACACAGTAGCGAAAATGATAAGATAGAATCAATAGCTCTTTATCTATCTATATACAACATTCCTCATAGATGAACAAATTAATAGCACAAGTAGAAATGAGTGAGTCTGATACGAAAATCATTCCAGAGTCATGGCTGCATTGTGACAGTGACTGAGACCTGAGTATTCTACGCTCTTTCAATTTCTAAAAAAATGGAGCGAAAGGAGAAGGAAGTGGGTTAGGTTGGTTTACAAGGGATGTGATCTATGTAGAAGTTAGAAATGATCATTGTTCAAAGGATCGAAATGTAATGATAATAGAAAATACAAATGAAAAGGTAATAGGTAGTTTATAGACCATCTTAACAGCAGCAACACGAGTTTGTTGATTCGATCGTGGGAAATTGTAACAAAGTAATCATGGGAGATTTTTAATCCTCTTATAGGTGGGAAGAATCATAAAAATAGCAAAATTATTCTGGAGGATAAGTTCATAGCATATCCAGGACAGTTTCTGAGAACAATATGTTCTGAAACTGACCATGAAGAGACAATTTCTGTTTTGGTTTTGTTTAAAGACTAAAGAAGGGTGAAAACAATGACTGCAGATGCAGGAAACCAGAGTCTAGATCAGAGTAGTGCTGGAAAAGATAGAAGGGCTTTTGCCTGAAACGTCGATTTTACTGCTCCTTGGTGCTGCCTGAATTGCTGTGCTTTTCCAGCACTACTCTAATCCAGACTAAAGACTAATGAAGTCATGTTGCAAGATCAGAACTTTATATTTTGTATAGAATTTTAATTTCAGGTTGAAGGCAACAAAATTATATCTGATTCCAATGTCTCACCCTTGTAATTCCCTTTTCATTTAACTTTATGAAGACCGTTGGCACAAATGGAATTGGAAAATAGGTTTAGAAAACAGACACCAGGTGGTAAACATTCAAGGAACTATTTCATTCATCTCAACAAATATACATCCCATTGTGAAAGATAGACGTTGTTAGAATAATGCAACATCTGTTAACTATAGAAGTTAAGAATGGATAACAAATTGAGAGAAAATGTATAATGCTGTAAAGGTCAGTGATCAGCTGGAAAATTGAGATTGTTTTAAAAATCAGCAAAGGATGAACAGAATAGTAATATACAGAGAAAATGGTGCACGAGAATGAGAAAAAATGAAGACAGCAAAACCTTCTGTAAGATTTTTTAATGAAAAGAGAACATCTGAAGTAATTTAGTCCCCAAGAGAATTAGAGTGAAAATACGTAAGAGGCAACATGGAAATGGCAGCGACTCTGAACAAGTATTTGCCGACTGTCTTCACAGCAGAAAGCAAAGCCTCCCAAGAACATCAACATGTAAAAGGGATGGAGGAACATAAATATTCATCATCACCAATATGGGCAAGTAAGTGGGAAAATGAATGGGACTGAACACACATTGGTCCCATGGATCTGATGAACTGCATCCTCGAGTCCAAATGGAACTGGCTGCAGACGTAGTCGATGAATGGGTGCAATCTTTCCAGATTCTCAAGGTTATACAATAATCCCAACAGAAATCTCAAGAGTAATACTCTTTCAGTAAAAGAGACAGTAAAGATAGCTAGCATGAAAATACAGACTATTACTCTGACATATTCCATCAGCAAAATTGCAAAAGACAAGGCACATAAATGTGAAATACCATTTGTGCCACACAAGGGTCATAGTGGCTCAGTGGTTGGCACTGTTGTCTCACACCACCAGGGGCCTGGATTCGATTCTACCCTCGGTGACTGTCTATGGAGTTTGCATGTTCTCTCCATGTCTGCGTGGGTTTACATTGGATGGTCTGGTTTCCTCCCACAGTCTAAAGATGTGCAAGTTAGGTGGATTGGTCATGTTAAATTGCCAAAAGTGTTCTGGGATATGTAGGTTAGCCATGAGAAATGCAGGGTTACAAATATAGGGTAGGGATGTGTTTGGGTGGGATGATCTTCGGGTGTTCAGTGTGGACTTGTTGAGCTGAATGACCTGTATCCACACTGTTTGAATCCATAAAAAAGAGCCTTACCATTTTCCCTTGACATTGAATGACATTACTATTACTCAGAAACTGACTGGACTAGTAACTATTTGGCTACAATAACGGTTCAAAGGCCAGGAATCCTGCAGCATATAATTCACTTCCTGATTCTCAAAATCCTGTCAACCATCTACAAGGTACAAGTTAGGAATGTGATGGAATTATCTCCACTTGCTTGGTTAAGTACAGCTTCAAGAACATTTAAAAAAGCTTGACACTATCCAGGGCATAGCAGGCCCACTTGATTGGCACTAAATATATCATACCATTCACGACTTCTGCACAGTATCATTTGCAAATTACATTGTAGAAACTCACCAAGATTCCTCTTGACACATAGTCATAGAGTCATATAGCTCAGAAAGAGATCCTTCATTTCAACTGGTCTATGTTGCCCACGTTCTCCAAATGAAATAAGTCACATTTTCTTATGTTTGGCCCATATCCCGCTAAACCTTGCTTATCCAAACACCTGTCCAAATGTTGTTTAAATATTTTAACTGTATCTGTATCTAACATTTTCTTGGCAGTCCATTCCACATACGATCCAACCTCTGAGTGAGAAAGTTGTAAAGTTGCCCTTAAGATCACAAGATATTGAATTATGATTCCCTTTACTAAATTATTCACAATCACTCTATATTTACTGTACTGTGTTTTCATTCATTCATTTATAAAACCGAATTTCACACTCTGCATTTATAATACTGAGTTTCCATCCATTCATTCATAAAGCCATGTATTTGCAATGCGTTTTACTCTTACAAGATAAAGTAAATTAAACATCTCTTCTAACCCATTATTGTTTCCTTGTAACTTTCAATTCTTATCGGCTCTATGCTTCAAACAATGTTTAAAGGCTACCCCGAATAAGTGTTAATACATTAACCTACTCAGGGATTTTGCCCTATGCGTCAATTTTCCTGCTCCTCGGATGCTGCCTGACCTGTTGTGCTTTTCCAGCACTACTCTAATCTTGACTCTAATCTCCAACATCTGCAGTGCCCACTTTTGCCCACACAGAACAATGTCATCCCCACCATCGTGTCTCCATAACTCACTTGAATCTGTGGAAAGATTAACCATCTCTCAGGATCTGAATATGTTGTAGAGCATCAAACAGTTTCCTCGACTGGTATGTACTTTTTAAACACTTTTCAAATAGGGTCACTATCCCTTTAAGAACTTTCTATCAAAACCGTGTTTCCATGAAACTGTTTGAATAAATGTGTAAGAACTGTCAAAGCTGGCAATAGCAAATGAAAGCTTATGACCCATCTGTGAGAGATCAGTTTAATATTCTCAATACTTTTATCTTTGATGAAGTGACCAAGAAGGTTGATGAAAGAATTGCAGCAGACGTAGTCTATATGAATTTTAGTAAGGCCAATGGTAAGCTGCTCTGGAAGGTTAGATCGCATGGAATCCAGAGCGAGCTGTCAAATTGGATGCAAGATTGGTTTGATGATGGGAAGCAGAGGGTAATAGTGGAAAGATTCTTATCAGACTGGTGGCTTGTACTAGTGGAGTGCCTCAGGGGTTGGTGTATGATCCATTGTTTGTTATCTATCTCAATGATTTAGAAAGAATGTTCAAGACATGTTTGTTACGTTTATTGATATCACTAAAATAGGTGGTATCATGAACAGTGAAGAATGTTATCAAAAATTGCAGCAGTACCTTGACCAGCTGAGGAAGAGGGCCAAGAAATGTCAGATGGAGTTTAATACAACTGAGTATAAGGTCTTGCATTTTGGAAAGTCAAATCAAGGTAGGGGTTTCAAGGTGAATGGTAAGGCATTATGGAATGCAGTGGAACAGAAGGATCTTGGAGTTCAGATTCACAATTCTCTGAAAGTAGAGTCACAGATAGACAGGGCAGGGAAGAAGGCATTTGGTACACTGGTTTTCATCAGTCAGGGTATTGTGTATAGAGGTTGGGAAGTTATGTTGCAGTTTTACAGCATGTTGATTTGGTCGTACTTGAAATATTGTGTTCAGTTTTGATCACCTTGTTATAGGAAAGATATTAATAAACTGGAAAAAGTGCAGAAGAAATTTACAATAATTTCAGGACTCACTGGTCTGAGCTATCAGGAGAGGTTTTACAAGGTAGGACTGTTTTCTTTACAGTGCAGGAGACTGAGGAGGGGTCCTTATAGAGGTATATAAGATCATGACAGGCATGGATAAGTGAATGCACTGGGTCTTCTTCCCAGGGTTGGGGAATTGAGGACATCAGTTTAAGGTTAGAGGGGAAAGAATAATAGGAACCTGAGAGACACCTTTTTTTTAACACAGAGGGTGCTGGACACATGGAATAAGCTGGCAGTGAAGTGGTTGGGGAGGGTACATTAACAACCATTAAAAGGCTTTTGGACAAATACATGATAGGAAAGGATTAGAAGGGTATGGGGTAAGTGCAGGGAAATGGGGTTAGCCATTTTGATCATTTTGGTCAGCATGAATCAGTTTGGACCAAAGGGCCTGTCTCCATTCTGTAGGACTCTATAACGGTATGACTCTATATATAATTTCTCACTTATTTAGATCATATAGGTCTAGTATTTTTATTAACATTATTAACTTTAAAGACAAAAAGACGAACACCTCTTAATTATGCAAGCTCAGAATGGATAGATATTCCAATCCCATTAAAAGTAACAGCCAGCAATTAGCAAGTGCTTAAAACAGCTCCTGCTACCCCAGGACAGATGTCATACAAACTTGTGTATAATAGATAAAACTATGTGGCAGCATAGTCCTAAACCTTTGTATGTAAAAGAGGCTACTGTAAAACTGTACTTTGGATTCCTCTGCCACCTTGAATGGTGCTCCTGTGGATGCTCAATAAAGATGCTATTTTCTCCACTCATCAATCTCAGTTGTTATTGAACATGATTCCAAAATCTAATGTAGTCAGCAGGATTGCTGGGCACTGAGAAGTCACTGATACTACTCTGAAGGTAGGAAACTTGCTTCTTAGAGCTGTGACCTAACCCTTGAATGTTATCCTGGACCTCCTGTGAGTTGGCCATTTTTCAAATTCTCTTGCGTTCAGACCTCGAGCTCTCCAAATTGGCTAAAATTGCCTATTACAAGAAATTGCCTACAACGCAAATATTCGAGTAACTATGAGTGACCCCAATAAACTGCTTATGACCTCCAAATATCTCTACTATCCTCTAAACCTGTGATCTCTACCTTCAAGAAGAATAAGTGCAGCGGATACATGGGAACACCATACTTGCAAGTTCCCATCCAAGCCACACCACATTTTGTCTTTGTGTGATTCCTTCTCTGTCACCGTACCAAAGTCTTGGAAATCCCTCCTTACCAGCACTGCAGCTGCACATTGTGGAATGTAGCAGTTCAAGAAGGCAACTCACCACAAATGGGGATTGAATAAAATGCTGGCCAACTAGTGATGCCTACTTCCTGTGAATGAACTAAAAGCAAAAATTGGGCCAAGCCATAATGGTTTTGTGGAAGAGAAATCATGTTTGACATGCTCTTTAAGGATATAACATGTAGGATGCATGAGAGGGAATTAGTAAATGCAAGTGTTTTGAACTTTCAAAGGGCATTTGTTAGGATGCCTTACAAAAGTGTATGCTCTAAGCTAACAGCAAATAGTGTTGGTGGTGATGTATTAGCATGTACAGGTGACTAGCTGGCTGAATAAATGGGAATTTTCAAGTTGGCAGCTTGTAAATAGTGACACGCCAAGGTTCAAGTATTTACAATTTATATTGATGCATGGTCAATAAATTTGCTGATAATACAAATATATAGGTAGGAAAGCAAGTGAGGACATTCAGTCGCCTGAGTCAGGAATTGAACCTGGGTCTCAGGCGCTGTGAGACAGCAGTGCTAACCACTGTGCCACCGTGCCGCCCACGGTAGTTTGGCAATATTTCCTCTATGTTACATGCAAACACCAGAGATTTTTTTAAAAACCTTCATGTGCATGACTGAGGGATTTAAAAGAACATCCTTCGCAGAACAAGAGAATTTTGCAGAGTTGTATTAGAAACAAGACTTTAAATGGTTTTAAAGGTTCAAAATTTGGAAAATTAGGCATTGCTAGATGGAGAAAATGTAAAGTGATGACAAGTTGTTTATCTTTTGGTTTAAGTTAATACTACTTGCAACTTAAGATACCAGTCTGCAGCATTTGGGCTCTAGCGTGGGTGCCTGCATGTTTTGTTTTAATTAAGTTCCAGGTTGTGGGCATCACTGGCCAAGCCAGCATTTATTGCCCATCCCTAATTACTCAGAGGGTAGTTAAGAGGCAACCACATTGCTGTGAGTCTGGAGCAGCACTTAAGCCAGGCCAGGTAAGGACACCAGTTTCCTTCCCTAAATATTACTACTGAACCAGATGTTTTTTTTCTCCCTGGCAATCAAATGGCCATTTCTCGGAAACATTACCGATGTCACTGGATTAATAGTCTATCAATAATATATTAGGCCTTCACTTCCACTAAATGGGGACACTGTCCTTTTGGCTGCTCCTTATCACTAAGTAAGGTTCTTAAATATTGCAACATTCTTTTTACTTAGTTGTACATAGATAAATGCAGCTCTTCTGTCGAATGCCTGTGACTTGCCCTCACATGCTCATTCTAAGCTGATCTCTTCTGTCTTACTGTTGGTAGAATCACGTGGTCAGCTGTGTCATGATTTACTTGATTTTCGTTGTAAAACAGTAAGTAATGGACTTCCTCAATATAAGGGTAGGGTCAGTTTATGATAACAGAGGGTCTGATTTTAAACTTCAGTGAACACTGTCAGTTAACTTTGAGTTATATTGATTTATTTGGAAAAGATTGATAAGGTAGACTAAATATAAATGTTTGAACAAATGTTTAAAACTTGTAGTTTTACCAAGTTTAGCCAATTTCTCACGAAGTATTCAATTATTGGTAAATTAGTATCTGAAACCAATAGAGAGAGAGAGAGAGAGAGAGAGAGAGAAGATATTGTCATCTCAACTAGGCTAACATGGACCTGATATACAAACAAGGTTTATTCCAAATTTCAATAGTCACTTTGAACCTAAACAGCTGTCTTTTTTTATATATATACCAAAAAGATGAACTAAACCATACTAATTACAACATTGTCAATCTTAGCTGCTGTAGGAAAATGATTTTCAATTTTGCCTTGAACATACATTCTCCTTTTTCAGTACAAGATTCAGATTTACACACATGCATAAATCCTTTTCATCCTAACAATGCTGAAATGAATTCCAAAATCAGTATGCCCTTTGCAGCATAACTCATTCAGAATAACAGAATAGGAACATTTTTATAGGTTAAGGAAACAAAAAGGAATATTTTAATACAGTTTATCATCATATCCTTAGTGAGTTTCTTAGAATTGGGAAAAATGATGTGTATAAACTTCATCTCGATTGAAAATAATATGTTGTGTTGGAACTTGTAATTTAACTACATAATGGGCTGAAATTAGTATAAAGGCAGATAAATTGTTAGATAAATTGTAAGATAAATTGTTAGACTGTTCAGCACTTGTCCAATTTAAATATTAACAATAAACATTTGAGCCTGAATATCAATTGCTGCCTGTTTTATTACTTTTTACAGGTCTCTACCAACTGTTTGTCACAATAGTGGAGAACAACATATTCCTAATTATCTTCTAAAATGCCCTTAAGCATGACAGTCGGTACAGCAAATGGCACAACAGAAGCCATGTTATCAGACTGGTATCCAGAGATGGAAGTTCAAATGTCACCATGACACCTAGGGAATTTATTATTCAACTAATTCAATAAATCTTGGTGGAAACATTCACAGTTTTCTCGGTGACTGTGATAACCCCCATTGGGAATTATTATTTCAACTCCTCAAGGAGCTTATTGAGAATGAGTTTCCTTGGTAAACAAGGGTCTACTTACCTGAAACTCCCAAAAAGAAATATTTCCATATTTCCCTGTCGCAGTCTTACTGGGGTAATTCTAAGGCAAAGCTATCCAAAACTTTTCTAAGGTGCATTAGTCAGCGGGAAAGGGTCTGGGTGGGTTACTCTTTGGAGGGTCGGTGAGGACTTGTTGGGCCGAAGGGCCTGTTTCCACACTGTAGGGAATCTAATTCTGTGGCTTATGATCTTAGGGGTGGCACAGTGCTTAGCACCGCAACCTCACAGTGCCAGAAACCAGAGTTCAATTCCCGCCTCTGGTGACTGTCTGTGTGGAGTTTGCACATTCTCCCTCTGTCTGCGCGGGTTTCCTCCCACAGTCCAAAAATGTGAGGTTAGGCGAACTGGCCATGCTAAATTGCCTGTAGTGTTAGGTGTAGGGGAATGGGTCTGGGTGGGTTACTCTTCGGAAGGTCGGTGTGGATTTGTTGGGTCGAAGGGCCTGTTTCCACACTGTAAATCTAATCTAAAAACTGTGCTGACTATTATCAATCAATCTTTACCTCCATGTCATCATTCTTTTTTTTACCCTTGGGTTGTCATCTGTTTTCGGTACAGGTTGTTCTCCTATAATACCACAATTGCATTCCAGTGAAACCTCGCTTAACAGAAATAATGGGGCCTATGGGAAAAGTGTGGTTGGGGGAGACCAGCAAAAAATATCATTCACGATCGCTCAAATATTACCCGAAAATCTAACGCAAAGTATAACACAGTCTGAATGAAGGTTAAAATCATATTTATCAACAAAACAAAGTAAATTTAACACAGTACATTTAAAAAATATAAAAAAGCTGTTCTCTGTCCGGTATCTCTCACAGAAAGCTGCTCGTCAGCAGCTGACATTGTGTATACACAGAACGACACGGGCAACGGTGCATGTGCAGACTGAAGCACAGAGCTGATCCCTTCTGGAATCACACTACTGTAAGCTCTCTGTAAAAGGTAAGCTCTCTTAAAAATACCGTTCCCTAATTCCTCAGCTACGTTATAGCCAAATTGTGGTGCCGAAATGCGCGTTATCCCAGAACTACCTGTATTCAACTTCTCATCTTCTATGAAAACACAGAAAATTTGGTCATTGCCTCTGCTGTTTCCCCATTTCTACTTCTGATTCTATTTCCACAATCTATCGTGTTTCTATTCTGATCAATGATTACTTCAGTTATCCACTTTTTATATACTTAAAATGCTTCCAATCTATTTTCATGTTTCTAGATACTCTAATCTCACATGCTTTTTAAATTTTTTTTTAGTTAACTCTTGGTGGTTTTTAAAGTTTTCTGAAACATTCCCAATGCTTAGGCTTGCCATTGTTCTTTGTAAAATTAAAAGACTGTTCTTTTAATCGAATTCTAATCTTAACATCCTGAGTGAACCATGGTTTGAGTTTTTTTTCCAAAGATTGTATTTCTGATCATTTTGAAATGTTTTGCTATATCAGAATAACTTTCTGGCCATTGTTTAATAAGCCATCATAGAACTGACTCACATCAATCTGGCTTTTTAATTTTTTTTTGTAATTTTGACAGTTTCAATTCTACCCTTGGCCACTGTCTGTGTGGAATTTGCACATCCTTCCCGCGAGTTTCCTTCGGGTGCTCCGGTTTCCTCCCACACTCCAAGATGTGCAAGTTAGGTGGATTGGGCATGCTAGTGTCCAGGGATGTACAGGGTGGGTTAGCCACAGGAAATGCAGGGTTAAGGGAAAAGGTAGGGAGATGGGTCTGGGTGGGATATTCTTCGGAGGGCTGAGGGAGACTCGATGAGCTGAATGACCTGCTTCCACACTGTAGGGATTCTATGATCTATGGTAAACATCTTGCATCACAGTAACATCTAAACAACTCTGCAGTTCTGTCTAACCTAAGGAGTGTGTCTGTTTCAGAAACAGTGTCCAAATAACATTCTCCTTCCCTGATGCATCATGTCTGTGACACAGACTCAAGCTCTACAACTTTGCGCCAAAATTGCTCAAGTTGTAATCATTTACTGCAGAGATGATTGCTTAGCATTGTAGTAGATTCCAGATATTCCAATGATTTAAAGTGACAGTACACCACCAGCCCCAACTTCTCTCTCAGAATCCAAGAGACCTACAGCATAGATAAAAGCTGTTCAGTTATTTGTGTTTGTGTTGGTCAACAACCACCTAACAGTTTGAATCCGACTTTCCAGCACTTAGCCTGTAGCTTTGTATGCTTTGGTATCACATGTGCACATCTAAATACTTCTTAAATGTTACGAGGGCTTCAACTCTACCAATCCTTACAAGCAGTGAGTTACAGATTCTCATCACCCTCTGAGTGAAAAAGGTTTTCCTCATAACTCCTCTACACCTCTTCCTCTTTTCTTAAATGATCCCTGGTCAATGCTCCCAACATCAAGAGAAAATGTTTCTTCCCATTTATCCTATCTATGCCCCTCATAATTTTCTACATAATCCCCTCTCAGTCTCCTCTGTTCCAATCTATCCAATCTCTACTGATAACTGAAACTTTCCAACATCGATCATTGTGTACTTAATTCTATTTAATTACTGATTATTCTACTTGACTAAGTTAAGAATGTTGAACTCTCAAAGATTGAGAATAAGGGAAAAAACTTGCTACCTCCAGGAGAATGGGCAAAGGTCAGATCAGCACCAAAGTCTTGGTGTCCGACTTAATCCTTCACACTTTGGCACAATATATTCTTTAGGCATTCCTTAGTCCGGTAAAGTAAGGCTGGTAAAATGCCAGTACTGCTGAGAGGTTTTAAACAGTCATTAGTTGGAAGAATGAGGGTCTTGGTTGGCTCAAAGGCAGATGAGTTGGCTAACACCTTTCTGACCGCTGAAGTACCAGAGGATAGGCAATAAATTACTTTCTGAGAGAAATTTTGACTTTGAAATTAATAATTAACTTGCCTCAGTACATAATACTGGAACAAATTAGATTTATCCGAAAATGGTTCAGCAACACATTGTTCCAGGAAGATCGTAACAATGTTACAGCAACTCTATTTCTAGCCTCGCTGCCAATTTGATTTGTTCAGTCTATGTTAAGATAAAAGTCCATCAAGTAGCACATTGCCTTTGGAATCATTCAAATAGTACAGCATTGCCCAATAGAAATGATTGTTCAACTGCAACTATTGCTACGATGAGTCAATTTTAGTCATCTGCTAATTGTGACAAAAAGCATCTTGCACTCAATTCGAACAAGGCAGGAAAACTTGTCAATGGGGGCTCATGTAGCAGTTTCCCTTTCTCTGAGCTATGAGACCCTCGTTCAAATCTCACCTACTGTGGTGATATAACATACAAGTTGATTTTTAAAAAATTATTAAAGCACTTCATATTTGTACTTCAAACAGTTACAAATGTCTAATAATCAAGAATAAAAGAAATAAATTGATGCACCCAAAACATAGTCTGCTTTAGGTTTCATCATTTTACAAAAAAAATTCAGAAATTTAAACATAAAGCACGTGAATCCTCTGATTACTTTCTCACTGATTAGGATTTTTTATTCATTCTTGATGAAAAGTTTCTGCTCGAAACATCAATTTTCCTGCTACTCGGATACAGCCTGCCCTGCTATGCTTTTCCACCACCACTCTAATCTTGTCTCTTTTTCATAATCAACACGTTCCGTAATGGGTAAATGGAACCTGGACCTCACCTTCTGGCCCAGAGGTAGGAAGATCATGCCACTGCCGAAATATTTGATAATCAGAAGTACAATTAGCTACATCCATATTATAAATAAGCTACGTCAGGAGGGGAGGTGAGGGGAATGGTGGTGTTTCTGGGTTGTGGGACAATCCTGAGGTGTGAAAAGGACCACTCTTTGGAGTTTTCACAGACTCCTCCCTTCAATGTGCATGGCAGCACCTTCCTGCCCAACGGAGTGGCAGATGTATTGAAGCTGGAAGACCATTCAGATGTCTTCTTGCTTGAAGATCATCAATAGGTTGTAATGCGGGTAAATGACAGAGAGCGGGCAGTTCAACATGAAGACATCCATTTTTAATTGCAATTAAAAATGCTTGTTGCAGCCAAGTCACCATTACAGAGCATGTGGGTGGGAGTGAAAAATAGCTCCTCAAAACTTACAGTATTGAGGATCCATGATTTTATTTTGCTTCAAGAGCCAAATGGCAAACCCCTGCTTCTAATTTACATGCTTGCCATCAAGAAAAGGCTTGCTTGGAGCATTAAGACGTGGGAAACTGAAGGCATTCTGGAAAAGTCCAGCAAGCAGAATGGAGTTTGGTGAAGGAGACGGCACACAACTCAGCTCAGGTTGGAGACTATTTTGGATCATTTTAAGCAACACAAATCAGCTCAACAGGAATCAGAGTATTTATAGCATGGAAAGAAGCCCTTTGGATCATTGTGTCCACACCATCAAGCACCAACATATTCTCGTCCTGTTTTCACAGGACTTGGATCATAGTCATATATACTATTGCATTTCAAATTCATTTAAATACTTCTTAAATGTTCAAAGTGTTCCAGCCTCTTCCAACTTTTCAGGCAGTGAGTTCCAGATACCCCTACCCTGTGGGTGAAAATTTCTTTCCTCAAAGCCCCTCCAAACTACCTGTTCCTTGCCTTAAAGAAACAGGTAGTTTGGAGGGGGCAGCACGGCGGCTCAGTGGTTAGCACTGCTGCCTCACAGAGCCAGGGACCCAGACTCAATTCCAACCTCGGGCGACTGTCTGTGTGGAGTTTGCAAGTTCTCCCTGTGTCTGCGTGGGTTTCCTCCAGGTGCTCCGGTTTCCTCCCACAATCCAAAGATGTGCAGGTTAGGTGAATTGGCCATGTTAAATTGCCTATAGTGTTAGGTGCATTAGTCAGGGGTATATGTGGGGAATGGGTCTGGGTGGGTTACTCTTCAGAGAGTCGGTATGGACTTGTTGGGCCAAAGGGCCTGTTTCCATACTGTAGTTAATCTAATCTAAATCTATGCCCTTGGTTATCAGCCTCTCTAATATGAGGTAAGCTGCTTAGACTGCTTCCTTTGAGTTTGTCCAGTCTTTCAATCCTTTCCCCTCAACCCACAGCTGTCATCCATGCCCTCCCACTTTTAGCCATTCACCAGTAACTACAATGGGCAGACATAAGGAGCTACTTAATTGTGATGGGAGATTTTTGAAATGGAGACAAGAAAAAGTAAACCTTTAACAATCTAGTAAATCTATCTATCTTTCAAGCACACAACTATTGATATTGGAAAACAAAACTTAAATCCAATGGAAGAAAAAAGGGCTTTAATCCCTCAAGTCAGAATCCAGACATTAAAACAAAACCTTTGTTTGGTAACCTCAAAGGCTGGTCATCCTTTAATAGCCCATTAAAATCACAAAACACATTTTGAAAATAAACAGACCATTCTGAAGAAGGGCCACTGGACTCATAGAACATTGAACAATACTGCACAAGGACAGGCCCTCTGGCCCACAACATTGTGCTGAAAATGACACCAAATTAAACTAATCCCATCTGCCTGCCCTTAGACCAAATCCCTCCATTCTTCTCATATTCATGTGCTTATCTAAAAGTCCTTTACATGACCTTACCCTATCTGCATATACCACCACTCTTGGCAACACATTCCAGGCCCCCACCATTCTCTGTGTAAAAAAAACTTGCTCCTCACATCTCCTTTGAACATTTGCCTTCTCAGCTTAAACGTTTGCCTTCTCAGCTTCTCAGTATGACTGTATAAACATTCAGCATACGGAAATAAGAAGTTGGCATTTCCATGTAAATTGTCAATATCCAGTGGCACAAATTCAACTACACTGAATAACTGGCAATGAAGGATTACTGTTGAGCGATTAGCTAATGAATGTTTATATTGCAATTTCCTTTCAACCAATCTGCATATTCATTGACCACCCAAGGCAACCAACAACTAGAGCACAAAAGACAATGATTCTCCAAAAATGGATGATGGATATAGCAGAAATCATACAAGCAACAAACCTGAACATTAAAGTATCTAGAAAAAAATGATATCACGAGGATCGGTACTGGGTCCTCTACTTTTCATCATTTACATAAATATCTTGGATGTGAGCTTAAGAGGTATCGTTAGTAAGTTTGCAAATTACACCAAAATTGGAGGTTTAGTGGATAGCGAAGGAGGTTACTTCAGACTACAACAGGATCTTGATCAGATGGGCCAATGGGCTGAGAAGTGGCAGATTGAATTTAATTTAGATAAATGTGAGGTGCTGCATTTTGGGAAAGCAAACCAGAGCAGGATTTATACACTTAATAGTAAGGGAGTGTTGCTGAACAAAGAGAACTTGGAGTGCAGGTTCATAGCTCCTTGAAAGTGGAGTCGCAGGCAGATAGGATAGTGAAGAAGGTGTTTGGTATGCTTTCCTTTATTGGTCAGAGTATTGAGTACAGGAGTTGGGAGGTTATGTTGCAGCTGTACAGGACATTGGTTAGGCCACTGTTGGAATATTACATGCCATTCTGGTCTCCTTCCTATTGGACAGATGTTGCGAAACTTGAAAGGGTTCAGGAAAGATTATCAAAGATGTTGCCAGGGTTGGAGGATTTGAGCTATAGAGAGAGGTTGAATAGTCTAGGGCTGTTTTCCATGGACCATTGGAGGCTGAGGGTGACCTCATAGAGGTTTATAAAATCATAAGGGGCATGGATAGGATAAATAGATAAAGTGTTTTCCCTGGTCTGGGGGAGTCCAAAACTAGAGGGCATAGTTCTAGAGTGATAGGGGAAAGATGTAAAAGAGACCTAAGGGGCAACTCTTTCACACAGAGGGTGGTAGGTGTATGGAATGAGCTGCCAGAGGATGTGGTGGAGGCTCGTACAATTGCAACATTTAAAAGGCTTCTGGATATATAAATAGGAAGGGTTTGGAGGGATATGGGCCAGGTGCTGGCAAGTGGAACTAGATTAGATTGGGGTATCTGGTCAGTATGGACAGGTTGGACCGAAGGGTCTGTTTCCGTGCTATACATCTCTATGGCTCTATGACTCTATATGGGAACTAAAGATATAGAAAACAATGTATTAGAATAAGGCAAGAAAAAAATGAAAGGAAAAATAACAAAATGTTGGTACATTAATTGAGGAAGCTATAAAAAGATATATAATATCAAAGGAGGATGGGGAAGTGGGGAAAAAAATAAGTATTTCTCATATTAAAGACTTTTTTTATTCCTTATTTCTAACTAAACAAGAATAGAAAGACAAGAGAATTTAAAGAAATGCAGGCAAATATAATTCAGGGGCAGATCTCATGAAAGCCTGGAATACGTTCTACTAGATTCTTTCTCATATTGGAAAAGGATGATATTGTTGGACTAAACAGACTTGAAAGCAATACAAAAAGAAGGAAAACTGATAATCCTGTAAGCATTTTACCCAAAGGAGTAGGAAACATTGAGACATAATTTCATTTGGAAGGAGATGTGAAAGTTGGCAGCAAATCTGGAGATAACACAGGATGGACAACAAGCCCTGTGTGAAGAACAGAAAACTAGTTACAAAGTTCTGAGGTAAGTTGGAAGCAGCAGACACACTGGCATCAGAACAGTCAGATTCCAAACAGATTTCAAATTACAGAAATGTCAGCAGTTTTGCACAACTGTATCACATAGTGTTAGAGTTATATTTTAAGTCTTGATATATGGCAAGTAAATATTATTCTTTGAATCACAAAATTTGTGTCCAGAACATTAAGTAGCGTTGCACAATATTAGCGTTTATATCATTGTTGCTGACACATTGCATGAGCTCACATGTATTTTGCTGCTCCTGGTCTTGGCAGCGATTTTTTATCAAACTGTCAAGCTTGCTGTGTCACATCTGATTTCCCTGTGCTCTGTCATGAATTAATGGGTCAGTACATAATTTAAAACATTTTGAATGGTAATATTTATGCACATAAATACAGTCAAGAAGATTAGGAAAAGCATAACTGTTCTGTATAATAGTTTAGGATGTTCTTTTTAATCCTCACAAAGAACAAACAACACTTTGCATAAAGTTTTTTAGAAAGTGCTAAAAGTAGGAAATTAAAACAACTGCAGTATTTCTCTGGACTTTATTTGTTCCTCAACCTTTACCAGTACAGACCAAAAGTATTAGCCAAGAGGCCAAGAAATTACTGGCCCCAACACAGATGTTCTTTGTGTATGACTTATTATAACACATAGAATGACTTGAAAATATTTTCTTTAGAAGAAAAACGTAAGCATAAAATGTTCCAAGATCATTTCAGTAGTTTTAAAATAGCTTTTCCCTTCCAAATTGGTATTCCACACCAACAGTTATCTTGCCAATCTTTTTCAGGCAGAAAATATCTGTTATTATAGGTAAAAAATAGCATTGCTGAAATCTTATTAGCGCAGCAGCCACTTAAAGTCTGTTTCCACCCTTTCACTGAAGCTCTGAAACCTTGGACACTGAAAGGTTACAGAAACCCATTCATTAAACTAAAGGAAAGAATTGCAACTAAGTGACACATTCAGAGCAGTACTAGACACTCTCTGGGATTAGTGTATGAGTGACTCAGTTGATTGCACTTCTGCCTCCAAACTGAAAGATTGTGGTTCAGTTAGGAGAAAGTGAGGACTGCAGATGCAAGAGATCAGAGTCGAGAGTGTGGTGCTGGAAAAGCACAGCAAGTCAGGCAGCGTCCAAGGAGCAGGAGAATCGGTGTTTCAGGCATTAGCCCTTTCTGGTGAAGGGCTTGTACCTGAAATGTAGATTCTCATAGATTGTGGTTCATGTCCCATTCAAGCATTAAAGCATTTACCCAGCTCAAAGCTGGTGGTTAATCAACCGACAAAGTAATTCCAATAATTACATGAGACTTCCCAATCTGGACATCCCAAAACCAAATGGGATCACTGGCCAAAATCATGGGACTGTGTGCTCTGGAACAACAATGGCTAATAGATACACAGTTCCTTTAAATCACCTGAGTCTTTTTTAAGATCAAAGTGTGATCTAAATACCCTACTCTGCAAATTGGAATCTTGTCCTGGAAATATAATAATAACTTGGATTAAACATATTAGCCCCACACCAGCTGCTCTCACAGGTCTTTCAGCACATACATTGACAACCCCCCTTCACCACATACTGATCTACACCCTCCCTTCTGCTCTCACAGAAGTACTACCTCATCACAGTCTACCCTCTGCCTCTTTCCTCACTACTTTCACAGCTCTAGGCTTTTGACAACCCAAAATGAAATAATGATAGAAAAACCTTTGGAAAACACTGCTCTGCACCAATACCCATAGATTAAAATAGCATGAAGATAATAATCTCTGGTATTGATGTAAACACAGTGTCTTTATTTTTGTACTTGTTAAAACTGCAAATTGAAATGAGAAAGAACTGTTTTGAAATCCAGGGATTTTTAAAAGTTGCTGCATGTTTCAAAAGCAAGGTACGATTTGACAAATTGTGAACTTTGCCTGTTTAGCTGTGAGATCTTGTGAAGCAGAGATGGAGCCAAGGTGTTGTTTACAAGTGAAGCTGAATGGTTTGTGGACGAGTGACCAGTTATCAATAACAAAGTTTCTCTGTCTGTGAACAACTGTGTGATTGTCTCTCAGGTTATTGAATAGCTTGGGCTGTGATCAAGACTGAGAAAGGCCAGAAGAGAAACTGGCAGGTCATTAGCAGCAAAAAGAAATTCTAGGTTCACTGCAATAAGCGACATTAAACCTGAGGGAAAAAACAGTTTATCTTTCCTTCAGTAGACGCTGCAAGTTGTGACTTTGAACTGGATAATACAGAGACTTTTCATAAATGAACCACCTATCCTGTGAACCTTGCAAACAAATGGAAGCAAAAAACTTTGAGGAAAAGAACTTTAGATCAGCAAAAATGAACCCAACATATATGGATCAAGCCTCCAGAATTGTTTTCCAGTTTTCCCTCCACCCAAACCTTTTTCATTCCCTGCCTGTGTTGGTCTGTCAGTGAGTAAGCAATGGGAAGTTTATAAGGAGTTTATATTTTTAATTTGTAGTGTTATTTGATTTTCTTTAGTAATTATGTTCCTGTAGCCAGAATCCAATTACCTGTATTAAGCAGTAATTCTTGCCAAGTACAGAAAGCAGATTCACCCTTCCTATCAACATGGGACAGAACATCGCAACATTTGCGGATTTTGTGGAACTTTTAAAAAGAACTTAAATTTTCTGATGGCTCTGGGAGTAGAGGGGTTTGACTTCCAACATGCTACCCCAGTGGGACATGACATCGATCAACTTAATACTGGGAAATGCTTGAACTATACAAGTTTTGCAAGCCCTTATGAGATTTCAACAGATATGAACATTGTTGCGAGTGGCAATAGGATATTGGGTAAAAGTCTCAGGGTATCCCTAGAATTCCTCACACAATTCACTTGCATTCCTACTCTGACAGGAATTTAGAGCAGTGGTTATGAGAAGTGGAATACAAAAGCTGGAATACCTAAATTCTTGCCAGTCAATGAGCAATACACAAGCTATCTGCAGCTCTCAGTTTTAAAGCCAAAATTCCCAAACCACTTCTCATTAAACGTTTGCCTCCAGGATTCTCGCCCATCCTCTGACGACCCCTTCTCCCGCCTCCAACACATCCCATCCACCTGGACACCCCGTGCTGGCCTCTTACCCGCCCTTGATCGCTTCATAGCCAACTGCCGCAGCGAAATTAACCGCCTCAACCTCTTACCCACTCCAACCTCTCACCCTCGCAACGTGCAGCCCTCCACTCCCTCCGCTCCAACCCCAACCTCACTATCAAACCGGCAGACAAGGGAGGCGCGGTGGTAGTTTGGCGCACCACCAGTTAAACGCCAGCTCGCGGACACCTCCTCCTACTGCCCACTTGACCATGACCCCACCTCCCACCACCAAACCATCATCTCCCAGACTATCCATAACCTCATCACCTCAGGGGATCTCCCATCCACTGCCTCCAACCTCATAGTCCCACAACCCCGCACCGCCCATTTCTATGGCCTGCCCAAAAACCACAAACCTGACTGCCCTGGCCGATCCATTATCTCGGCCTGCTCCTGCCACACTGAACCCATCTCTGCATACCTCAACACGGTCCTGTCCCCCTTAGTCCAAGAACTCCCCACCTACGTTCGGGACACCAAACACGCCCTCCACCTCCTCCATGATATTTGCTTCCTCAGCCCCCAACGCCTTATCTTCACCTTGGACATCCAGTCCCTATACACCTCCATTCCCCATCATGAAGGCCTCAAAGCTCTCCACTTCTTCCTTTCCCACCAAACCAACCAGTACCCTTCCACTGACACCCTCCTTCGACTGACTGAACTGGTCCTCACTCTGAAAACTTCTCTTTCCAATCCTCCCACTTCCTCCAATCCAAAGGCGGAGCCATGGGCACCCGCACGGGCCCCACCTATGCCTGCCTCTTCATCGGATATGTGGAACAGTCCACCTTCTGCAGCTACCCTGGCACTACCACACCCCCCCAACCTTTTCCTCCGCTACATCGATGACTGTATCGGCGCTACCTCGTGCTCCCACAAGGAGGTTGAACATTTCATCCACTTTACTAACACCTTCCACTCCGACCTCAAATTTACCTTGACTGTCTCAGACTCCTCCCTCCCCTTCCTAGACCTCTCCATTTCTATCTCAGGCAACCGACACAACACGGGCATTTACTATAAACCGACCGACTCCCACAGCTACCCAGATTACACCTCCTGCCACCTTGCCCCCTGTAGAAACACCATTCCATATTCCCAATTCCTTCGCCTCTGCCACATCTGCTCCCAGGAGGACCAATTCCAACACTGAACAACCCAGATAGCCTCCTTCTTCAAAGACCGCAATTTCCCCTCAGCCATGGTTGACGATGCTCTCCACTGCATCTCCACCACTTCCCGCTCCTCCGCCCTTGTACCCCACCCCTCCAAACCAACAGGACAGAACCCCACTGGTCCTCACTTACCACCCCACCGACCTCCAGATACATCGTATCATCCTTCGTCATTTCCGCCACTCCAAACAGACTCCACGACCAAGGATATATTTCCCTCCCCTCCCCTATCAGTGTTCCAGGAAGACCACTCCCTCCGTGACTCCCTCGTCAGGTCCACACTCCCCACCAACCCAACCTCCATTCCCCGCACCTTCCCCTGCAACTGCAAGAAATGCAAAACTTGCGCCCGCATCTCCCCCTCACTTCCCTCCAAGGCCACCAAGGGATCCTTCCATATCCACCACAAATTCACTTGCACCTCCACACAAATCATTTACTGCATCCGCTGCACCCGATGTGGCCTTCTCTACATTGGGGAGACAGGCCGCCTACTTGCGGAATGGTTCAGAGAACACCTCTGGGACACCCGCACCAACCAACCCAACCGCCCCGTGGCTCAACATTTTAACTCCTCCTCCCACTCCGCCAAGGACATGCAGGTCCTTGGCCTCCTCCATTGCCAGACTATGGCAACACGACGCCTGGAGGAAGAGCGCCTTATCTTCCACCTAGGAACCCTCCAACCACAAGGGATGAATGCAGATGTCTCCAGCTTCCTCATTTCCCCTACACCTACCTTATCTCAGTTCCAACCCTCAGACTCAGCACCGCCTTCTTGACCTGCAATCTTCTTCCCGACCTCTCCGCCCCCACCCCCTCTCCAGCCTATCACCCTCACTTTAACCTTCTTCCACCTATCGCATTCCCAACGCCCCTCCCCCAAGTCCCTCCTCCCTACCTTTTATCTTAGCCTGCTCGGCACACCTTCCTCATTCCTGAAGAAGAGCTTATGCCCGAAACGTCGATTCTCCTGCTCCTTGGATGCTGCCTGACCTGCTGTGCTTTTCCAGCAACACATTTTTCAGCTCTGATCTCCAGCATCTGCAGTCCTCACTTTCTCCTCCATGTATATGAAGAACAATAATGAATGCAGAAAATCTGAACTAGGTAGAAAAACCAAAAACTTGTTCACAGCCAAATTATTCATCAATATTTTGATTAAGGCATTGGCTAATCCGATTGCACATTTCTATTAGATTGTCTGTAAACCTGCAAATTGTTCAGTCTCTTTACACTGTCAACCCACATTTTATTTATAATCAATAAAATTACAATGACATGAAATAACTGTATACACTCCAGCAAGCTGATCGTCTATTAAACTGTGCTTAGAATAATAATGCTTTTACAATCAATGGCTTCAAAAAACAATTCAATAAATGTCCTCCAAGCCAAGATTCTATTTAAGGAACTGTGAATATTATTACAGACAAGAAGGGAGGTGAATTGTTTACATCTTCTGGCCATAAGCAGAATTTATTTTAAAATCCCTCATTTCTAATCCCTTTTGAAACATTCAGTGGTCCCCAAAATCTCGTTCAAGAAATCCAATTTTTAACTACCTGTAACAAACTCTCTTTTGATTCACGACAAGAGTATGGTTTATTCTTGTATTCAAACCCAGGGATAATGCACACATATATAGTAACACACATATACAGGGAAGTGAAAAATAAATAAAAGGAAGAGTTTATAACTAAGAATAATTTAAACTCAAACTAAAATTCACATTTTTTGGACTGAGTTCAGAATGCCTGTCTTCTGTGAAAGTTTCTTGCCATAGGTGCTTGTGTTCAGTTGGGGTGCAGTTGACTGAAATTGTAGAATTCCTCTGAAGTTGGTGAAGACACAATACAAGTTGGTGTTCACTTTTCCAGGGCACGTGAGTCAGAACTTTAATTTCTGTGGTCAACTGTGGAGATGGGCTAAATAGCATCAGGGTTGACTATCTACATGAATACACTAAGCTGATTACACATTCATGCACAGGTAAAACAATGATTTTTAGCTTTGGGCATGCAAGAAGCCTGCCAGTAACTTCTAGGTCTTAACTTCTGGGCACCATAATTAAAGGGCACTCAAACAGAACCTTATTCTGTTTGACTGGGAGAATCAGGATGGTATTGGACCTCAAGAAAGAGACTTTGTGGAGTGCCTCAGAGATGGATTCTTAGAACAGCTGGTGCTGGAGCATACCAGGGATAAGGCAATTCTGGATCTGGTATTGTGCAACAAACCAGAATTGATCAGGGACCTCAAAGTGAAGGAGCCATTGGGAAGTAGTGACCGTAATACAATAAGCTTCAATCTGCAATTTGAGAGGGAGAGGGTACAATTGGAAGTGACAATATTTCAGTTGAATAAAGGGAACTATGGAGCTATGAGGGAGGAGCTGGCCAAAGTTCAATGGTGCAATGCCTTAGCAGGGATGACAGTGGAGGAACAATGGCAGATATTTCTGTGTATAATGCAGAAAAGCAGGATCAGTTCATTCCAAAAAGGAAGAAAGATCCTAGGAGGAAGCATGGGTGGCCATGGCTGATGAAGGAAGTTAAGAAACATATAAAGTTAAAAGAGAAAAAGTATAGCATAGTAAAGATAAGTGGGAAAACAGAGGACTGGGAAGCTTTTAAAGAACAACAGAAGATTACTAAGAAGGAAATATGCAGAGAATAAATGAGGTACGAAGGTAAACTGGCCAAAAATATAAAGGAGGATAGTAAAAGCTTTTTTAGGTATGTGAAAGGCAAAAAAATGGTTAAGACTAAAATTGGGCCCTTGAAGACAGCAACAGGGGAATATATTACAGGGAACAAAGAAATGGCAGAAGAATTGAATTGGTACTTCAGATCTATGTTCACTGGGGAAGACACAAGCAATCTCTCTGAGGTAACAGTGGCTGAAGGACCTGAACTGAAGGGAATTTATATTTGCCAGGAAGTGATGTTGGAGAGACTGTTAGGTCTGATGGTTGATAAGTCCCCGGGGCCAGATGGTCTACATCCCAGGGTACTGAAGGAGGTGGCTCGAGAAATAGTGGATGCATTGGTGATTATTTTCCAGAGTTCGAGAGATTCAGGATCAGTTCCTATGGATTGGAATGTGGCTAATGTTGTACCACATTTTAAGAAAGGTTGGAGAGAGAAAACAGGAAATTATAGACCAGTTAGTCTGACCTCAATGGTGGGAAAGATGCTGGAGTCTATTATAAAGGACGAAATTACAACTATCTGGATAGTAGTAACAGGATAGGTTAGAGTCAGCATGGATTTATGAAGGGGAAATCATGCTTGACTAATCTTCTGGAATGTTTTGAGGATGTAACTCTGAAGATGGACGAGGGAGATTCAGTAGATGTAGTGTACCTGGACTTTCAGAAAGCTTTTGATAAAGTCCCACATAGAAGGTCAGTGAGCAAAATTAGGGTGCATGGTATTGGGGGCAAAGTACTAACTTGGATTGAAAGTTGATTGGCTACAGGAAACAAAGAGTAGTGATAAACAGCTCCATTTCGGAATGGCAGGCAGTGACAAGTCAGGTACCGCAGGGACCAGGGTTGGGACCGCAGCTTTTTACAATATATATTAATGATATAGAAGATGGTATTAGTAATAACATTAGCAAATTTGCTGATGATACTAAGCTGGATGGCAGGGTAAAATGTGAGGAGGATGTTAGGAGATGACAGGGTGACCTGGACAGGTTAGGTGAGTGGTCAGATGCATGGCAGATGCAGTTTAATGTGGATAAATGTACGGTTATCCACTTTGGTGGCAAGAACAGGAAGGCAGATTACTACCTAAATGGAATCAATTTAGGTAAAGGGGCAGTACAAAGAGTTCTGGGTGCTCTTGTACACCAGTCAATGAAGGCAAGCATGCAGGTACAGCAGGTGGCATGCTAGCACGCTAGCTTTCATAACAAGAGGGATTGAGTATAGAAGCAAAGAAGTTCTTCTGCAGCTGTATAGGGCCCTTGTGAGACCACACCTGGAGTATTGTGTGTAGTTCTGTTCTCCAAATTTGAGGAAAGACATTCTGGCTATTGAGGGAGTGCAGCGAAAGTTCACGAGGTCAATTCCTGGAATGGCGGGACTGCCTTATACTGAAAGACTGGAACAACTGGGCTTGTATATCCTTGAGTTTAGAAGACTGAGAGGGGATCTGATTGAGACATATAAGATTATTAAAGGATTGGACACTCTGGAGGCTGGAAACATGTCTCCAATGATCGGTGAGTGCTGAACCAGAGGACACAGCTTAAAAATACGGGGTAGACCATTTAGGACAGAGATGAGGAGAAACTTCTTCACCCAGAGAGTGGTGGCTGTGTGGAATGCTCTATCCCAGAGGGCAGTGGAGGCCCAGTCTCTAGATTCATTTAAGAAAGAGTTGGATAGAGCTCTCAAGGATAGTGGCTATGATGATAAGGCAGGAACAAGATACTGATTAAGGATGATCAGCCATGATCATATTGAATGGTGGTGCAGGCTTGAAGGGCAGAATGGCCTACTCCTGCACCTATTGTCTAAAATGAAGAGAGGTTTCCTAAAGGTTCTGTGGCAGAAAAAGAAGGTTTGCATTGCTTTTGGGAAATCACAACCAGAGGTGATACCGATTTCAGTGTCACAAGAGGTGAGTGACCTGCTATTCTCCCATAGGCAAGCACAAATGCCTACTCAGTGCATCATTCCCCAATGAACATGAGTTAACATCATAGGTTTGCACTGTAAAGGAAGTAACACACAAGATTGGGTACCGGGCATCTCTATGACATAACGCATGTGCAATCAACTTGTCACTAGTTATGTTTACTGCTCACACCACAGTTCGAGTACTAGTCTCTAAACTGTCAGGGGTCACATTTAATCCAGAATAGGAGCTCCAATGCTCAGTAGCTCACCCACCAGCAGCTCACTGACCTTTCATCACAACTAAGAGAATATGGACATCACAGTGCTTTTCACTGAAGGCTTGTATGGAGCAAGGATACCACCACAAAATGTGGCTTGAGGCTCAACACCTCAGTGTGATATTAGGCACACACACCACAGAAAGCTATACTGATTCCAACCAATTTTAGCTCTTTGACTATACTAAACCACCTTTCATTCAGAATCCTTCAACATTTAACTTTCTCCATATCACATTCTTCCTAGAGGTAACACAGACATGTAATCACAGCTCTTTGGATTGACATCTCTGCCTGCATTTACCATTCGGGTAAAAAATGAGGTCTGCAGATGCTGGAGATCACAGTTGAAAATGCGTTGCTGGTTAAAGCACAGCAGGTCAGGCAGCATCCAAGGAATAGGAAATTCGACGTTTCGGGCATAAGCCCTTCATCCTGATGAAGGGCTTATGCCCGAAACGTCGAATTTCCTATTCCTTGGATGCTGCCTGACCTGCTGTGCTTTAACCAGCAACGCATTTTCAACTGCATTTACCATTGCAGACCAATTGCTCACCTATCCATACTAATGTCTCTTAAATCTTCTCTTTCTGATGGACCAGAATATGCACAACTAGCATAAGTGTCCACAGGTGTGTGGACATAGGGAATTCATGACTTAAAGCTGCTGACCACAGCAAGGAGCAGGCCACCTAGCTGACAGATAAGCAAGGAGAACATGGTTCGCTGAAAGTGTTTTAGCCGTCTAGTGGGAATCTCCAGCAGCTGCTCCCAACTACCCATCATAGAGTAATTTCTAAATGAAACTTTTCAAAAAGACAGCACAATGAGGCAAAAAAAAAACTTTTGATAGGAAACTGAAGCTAAGTCAGAAGAGGAAGAGCTTCAGTCCTCAGGCCCATCTCTCCCAACCCCACAAGATACATGTCTGCAAAAATAGCGCACCATCAAGACAGTACATCCTACTATTCAGAACGGAGACATTCATCTTGGTGAGTAGCTTTCTGAGGTTAGACTCAGGGTCAAATGCTGACAAGCACAGCAAAAACACAGACATTAAGCTAGAAGAGAAAAAAATAGACATCTCTTTTGATCAGAGAATTCCTGGAGAACAAGACATTAGTCTGGTAGATTATGGGCCCCAGGTTTTACATAATAAACAGCTGATGGATGGGTAGCAGAAAGGTGTCTGGCAAAGGTAACATGCAGACTGGATCAAAGGGCAGAACTGCCTGAGTTCATTCTAATGTCATAACGTTGGCATTTAGGTGCATGGCTGCCTCTAAGGATTGGGCGGTAGCCACCATTGAGAGTCAGAGCCTGCAGAATGATCAGTATCAGCTGGATATGCACCAAAACCTTCACTTCAACATGTGTGCCATGGAAGTTTTCAATTATTGGTTAGAAAAGGAAGCTGGACTTCTCTGTAGGTGTACCATCTCAATTGTGAACCAGTAGGGTAAGCACACAAAACTCCAAAGATGCCCTGACACACTACCATCCATCCTCCAGCAACTCAAATGTCTCCAGTAACTCAGGTTGAGGAAATTGCACCTGCAGACGTACAGGAAACCCTAACAGCGCATCCCACCCATTCCTCTCCCCTTCTCATCTCCAACCATCACAACAAGTGAATCTTCGCAGCGCTTCTTGTGAAATATTAATGAGCAACTGGACATGTTTGGGAAGTAACTGTTTATAGCTTTGCATATTATTATCATCTTTAACTTCTTGTGTTTCCCTCCATTCAACACAGAAGTCTTTAGAGAGACCTCATGCATTAGCTTTCATTTCGATTTTGATTCTGGGTGTGCAATTTGCAGTCTCCAGATACAAACAGATCTGACACGCCTCCATTTTGCACCATTTTGTCAATATCCCTCATATGGAAAACTACTTTGAGAACAATGGTTTCAGTAAACTTTGATTTCAATTATTTTATCCTGCTCGCCCACCATTACTGTTGATGCCCTCTTCCTTTCCTCTAGCTTCCCTGTCTTTCTTCAAACTCCTATTATTATCTTTGTGCATAACCCTGCCCTTCCCTCTGATCCCAGTCTAGTGGAGATCCCTATGGTCAGACTCATCTTCACATCACTTGGATACCACTCCAACGCCACCCCAATCAGCCACCCCACACTCCCTAACCTATAAACATTCCACAGATCTCTCGCAATACCCATCGCACAAACTTATTCAGTTCTGTACAATCCCTCCTTAAAATTCCAGCCCCTACCCTTCATTACCTCTGTTACCACAATTAATTTAATTTTCCCTTCTTCATCCCAGTTTGCTGCCTCCGTTCTTCCAGATTCTTCCACTATCCCCAACGACCATGCCATTAAGTTGCATTCCCATTATTTCTTTTGCTGTCTGTCAACTTTTTTTTTTGTCAAAACATCTTCTAGGTCACACTTTATATTTAAGTTGACTGACCATTTACTTCAGTCAATAAGGCAGTGTGTCTGTTTCATCTCTGCCAAATCAACCACTGGAAATGTTTAAAATCAAGCAGACTAACCATGCTTGAATGTGCCTTTTTATGAACCTTCTTATGGACAGCCTTCAACACTGCACTGGGAGTATTTGAGGAATGAAACAGCACCTTCTGAAGGAGCCAAAAGATCAAATAATGGTTAATTCATCAGATCTCGGAGGTAGCAGCCTGCCTCACCAGGTATACATCTTGTATATATTGTCAAAGTTTTGTAAGCACACTTGTTTTCTGTTTTTGGCCAATAAAATTGCATCAGTGAACATAATTCTAGCAGTTGGGCATGTCAAATAAGTATTGATGACATGCCATTGAATGCAAATTAGCTTCCTGAACATGAAGGTCAAGAAATTCTCAGAGCTGAAGATTGAAAGTTTGACTCACCATTGTAAAGAACATAATAAAATTGTATACGAAGGAGAGAGCGTTTTTGTTATTTGTTCATGGGATGACAGCATTGCTGGCTAGGCCCAGCATTTATTGCCCATCTCTAATTGCCCAAAAGGGCAGTTAATATATCAACCACATTGCTGTGGGTCTGATTTTAGTGCTTTAGTCATCTTCACATTTCCTGGATCTTTGTGATGAGGATTTTGAAAGCTTGATTGTTACATATATTTTAATAAGGATTAACAAATCTTAAGTGAAGAAATGGAAGTTTATAGTTGAGTGCATTCAAAAAAGAAAACATCTGCACTGCTACCTAGCAACAGGAGCCCTGACATAACAATCCAGAATCTGTGCGTGGTTGTTCTAGCAAGTGGAGGCAAAAAGTCAGAGATGGACAGCACGGAAACAGACCCTTCGGTCCAACTCATCCATACCTGAATATCCTGAATTAATCTAGTACTATTTGCCAGCATTTGGTCTATGTCCCTTCCTATTCATATACCCATCTCATATGACTTTTAAATGTTGTAATTGTACCAGGTTCCAATAATACCTCTGGCAGCTCCCTTTGTGTGGAAACATTGCCCATTAGGTCCATTTTAAATTTTACCCTCTCACCTTGCAGAAGTTTATAAAATCGTGAGGGGCATAGATAGTGGAAATAGACAAGGTCTTTTCCCTGGGGTCCGGCAATCCAGAACTAGAGCACATAGGTTGAGGGTGAGACGGGAAAGATTTGAAAGGGACCTAAGCACAACTTTTGTCACGCAAAGGATGGTGCATTTCTGGATGAGCTGCCAGTGCAAGAGGTGGAGGCTGGTACAATTACAACATTTGAAAGGCATGTGGGTTTCCGGCCAGGGACAATGGATCCCAGGTTTAAACTTTGGGTGGATAGGGGAGTCTCTTATTTGGATGATCTGTTTGAGGGTGAAATGTTGATGTCATTTGATCAAATAACTCAGAAATATGGATTGTCGAGTAGGGACCGCCTCCATTTCTTTCAGATTAGAAATTTTGTCCAAAAGGAGACCATGCTTTTGACTCAGTGTTATGGATCTGATACAGAAAAGGGTGCTGCATGCTAAGAACACTCTTTCACTCTATCATTTGGTGGTGGGGTGGGGGTGTGGGGGGAGAGGGGGGAAAGGTACTTGCATTGACATTGAGTATCTACATGCTGGGAGGTCTGGAGAGAGACTTAGAAGTTGAGATCACTTTGGAAACGTGGGAGGACCCTTGTGAGAATGCGAGGAGGATTTTGATATGTAATACGACCCATGCTATTCAGTAAAAGATTCTTCATAGGGCCTGTCTGGCCCCAGATCGTTTTGCAAAGTTTAAGCACGCAGCATCTTCAATGTGCTCCAAACGTGAAATAAATACACGTACCCTCACTCATTTCCACAGCTCTGTGCATTTTGGAGCACTGTGACAAGAGTAATAGAGAGAGTCTTGGGAACCGAAGTCAAGGTGGACCTGTCTTTTTGCTCCTGGGTTTGCCGAATTTACCTCCGTTAAGCGTACTGGGAAAAAGTTTTTTAATATTCTCACTTTTTGTGTGAGGAAGAACACTCTGATGTACTGGGTGTTTGAGAACCTCCCGGGTCTGTCGGGGTGGCATAAGTTAATTATGGAACGCATTCCTTCAGACTTTCTTACAAATATGGTGCACCAGAAAACAGACAATTTTTACAAGACATTTCAAATCTTTTTGAATTATTTGGAATGAGATCTGTCCACCATTTTGATCTGGGCTTTTGTCGAGCCATGATGGTTTGGTCAGATAAATCTAAGACCATGAGAGGAAGAATTTTGAGTAAATGTGTGTTTAATAATTGATGTTCTCGAAGGTTGAGAGCTATAACACTGAGCGGAGTTATTTATTTACTTATTTATTGATTTAATCTGATCGAAGTCCTGTTCTACTCTGAAGTAACCTCCTTTGCTATTCACTACACCTTTAATTTTGGTGCCATCTGCAAATTTACTAACTATACCTCTTATGTTCACATCCAAATCATTTAGATAAATGACAAAAAGCAGTGATAGCAGCACCGATCCCTGTGGTGCACCATTGGTCACAAGCCTCCCGTCTGAAAAGCAATCCTCTACCACCACCCTCTGTTTTCTGCCTTTGAGCCAGTTCTGTAACCAAGTACTACCTTGCTACCAGTCTACCAGAAGGAACCTTATTGAATGCCTTACTGAAGGCCATATCGATCATGTCCACTGCTCTGCCCTCCTCAATCCTCTTTGTTACTTCTTCAAAAAACTCTATCAATTTAGTGAGACATGATTTCCCATGCACAATGCCACATTGACTATCCCTAATCAGGTCTTGTCTTTCCAAATACATGTAAATCCTATCCGTCAGGATTCCCTCAAATAACCAGCCCACACCGATGTCAGGCTCACTGGTCCATAGTTCTCTGGCTTTCGTTACCACATTTCTTAAATAGTAGCATCACTTTAGCCAATGTCAAGTCTTCTGGAATCTCACGTGTGGCTATTGATGATACAGATATCTAAGCAAGGGGCCCAGCAATCACTTCCCTAGCTGCCCACAGAGTCTGAGGTTACACCTGATCTGGTCTGGAGATTTATCTACCTTTATGCGGTTTAAACCATCCAGTACCTCCTTCCCTGTAATATGGACATTTTTCAAGATGTCGCTATTTATTTTCTCATGTTCTCTGTCTTCCATATCCTTCCCTACATTAAAACACAGATGCAAAATACTCATTTAGTATCTCCCCCATCTCCTACAGTTCCACACGAAGGTTGCCTTGCAGATCTTTAAGGGGCCCTATTCTCTCCCTAGTTACTCTTTTATCCTTAATGTATTAGTAGAATTTCTTTGGATTCTTCCTAAGCCTATCTGCCAAAACTATCTCATGTCCCCTTTTTTCCCTCCTGATCTCCCCTTTCTTACTGCCTTTAAACTCTTCTTGGGATTTTCTCGATCTCTACTGTCTATCCCTAACATATCATTCTTCTTATTCTTGATCAAAACCCCAATTTCTCTGGTCATCTGCCTACCAGCCTTGCCCTACACCCTAACAGGAACATACTGTCTCTGGACTCTCATTATTGAAGGCTCCGCATTTTCCAGCTATCGCTTTACGTGCAACTATCTCCCCGATCAAATAACCTGGAATTTTCCATATATCTCGTGTAAAAGTCGACTTTAGTTCTTCACAGATAACAGATCAATGTTTATGAGTCAGTGCACCAGCCATCACGTCCCACTCCAGCTTTCCAGTCTGCCGGTTGTTCCACTCTGTTCCCGGTCTCCCAGTCCATTGGCTGTTGTGTTCTGCTCCAGGTTTTCAGAATTAGCACAACTCCTTTTTTTTCCCCTTTATTCATTTAGAGATCAGTTGGGCTGCAGCTAATGATACAGTATGAAATTTGACGGGCATGTGTTTCAGCTCCCTGCCCCCCTCAAATTTAGTATCTATGTAATAGTTGAGGCCATAAATTTAACCTTAAAATGTAGTCAAAAAATTCCGACTATTGCTTAAGTATATACAGTATTTCCCAAGAGTAGGTCAAGTCTTGCACCTTCTCTATTAGGTACATCCACATACGGAATCAAAACATCTTCTTGTACACACCTAACAAATTTATCTCCATCCGAGCCCTTAACATTATGGCAGTCTCAGTCTATGTTCAGAAAGTTAAAACCCCCTACCATAACCACCCTTTCATTCTTACAGATAACTGAGATCTCTTTACAAATTTGTTTCTCCATTTCCCACTGAGAATTGGGAGTCAAAAGTATAATCCTAATAAAGTGATTATCCCTTTCTGATTTCTCAGTTCTACGCAAAAATCTTCCCTGGATATATTCCCAGAAATATCCTCCCTAAGTACAATCGTAATGTTATCCCTAATCAAAAACAACACTCCCCCTGTTCTCTTGCTCCCTTTTCTATCCTTCCTATAGCATCTATCTCCTGGAACATTAAGCTGCCAATCCTGTCAACCCCTAAGCCATGTTTCTGTAATTGCTATGAAATCCCAGCCCCATATTAGCAACAATTTAACAGTCCCACCATATTCTCTGCTTTGTTCCTGCCTGCCCTGACTGTTTGACTTGCTCTTTTTCCCAATTGTACCTAATTGATCTCTTTCCTCACTATCTCTCTGGGAGCACCCCCAATTTAAATCTTTTCGAGCAGCTCTAGCAAATCTCCATTCCAAGTCAGGTACAATCATAAGACCATAACACACAGAAGCAGAAATTAGGCCATTTGGCCCATCGATTCTGCTCTGCCATTCAATCATATTCGATAGGTTTTTCAACCTCATTTTCTCACTTTCTCCCCATAAACTTTGATCATCCTGGCAATCAGGAACTTATCTATCTCTGTTTTAAATATACTGAATGACCTGACTGCCGCAGCCTTCTGTGGCAATGAATTCCACAGATTCACCACTTTCTGGCTAAAGAAGTTTCCTCTTATCTCCATTCTAAAAGGTCTTCCCTTTATTCTCAGGATGTGCCCTTGGGTCCTCGTCTCTTCTGCCCATGGAGTCATCTTCCCAATGTCCACTCTGTCCAGGCCATTCAGCATTCTGAAAGTTTCAATCAGGTCCCCCTTTATCCTTCTAAACTCCATTGAGTACAGTCCCAGAGTCCTCGAATGTTCCTCATATGTTAAGCCTTTCATTCCTGGGATCATTCTCTTGAAGCTCCTGTGGACCCGCTCTATGGCCAATACATCTTTCCTGAGGTATGGGGCCTGAAATTGCTCACTGTACTCCAAATGTGCTCTGACCAGAGCCTCATAAAGCCTCAGAAATACATGCCTGCTTTTATATTCGAGATTTCTCGAAATGAATGACAACATTCTATTTGTCTTCCTAACTACTGATTCAACCTGCAAGTTAACCTGAAGAGAAACTTAGATGAGGACTCCCAAATCCCTTTGCACATTAGATTTCTGAATTTTCTCCCCATTTAGAAAATAATCCATGTCACTACTGTTCCTACCAGAGTACATAACCTCACACTTTCCCATGTTGTATTTCATCTGCCACTTCTTTGCCCACTCTTCTAACCTATCGAAATCTTTCTGCAGTCTCCCTGCTCCTCAAAACTGTCTGCCCCTTCACCTATATTAGTATCATCTGCAAACATAGCATGAATGTCCTCTGTTCTTTCATCCAGATCATTAATGTATAAAATGAAGAGTTATGGACCCAACACTGACCCTTGTGGAACATCATTGGTTACTAGCTTCCATCCTGAGAAGGACCCTTTTCTCATAGAATTTCATAGAATCCCTACAGTGTGGAAACAAGCCATTTGACCCAATAAGTCCACACCGATCATCCAACACCTTCTTACACCTTAACAATCCATCCTTCTTATACAGGTCACTTCTACCCCAGAAAAGATTTCAATGATCCAAAAACATAAATCCTTCTCCCTTGCATCAGCTTCTCAGCCAACATTCTTCTCCTCTATCCTCCTCTTCCTACCCTCACCAGTTCATGGCACTGGGAGTAATTACTACCCTCGAGAGACAAATCTCAAACATATTATTAAAAAAGAACCCACTCTACTCACTACTGTAGATTTCCAAAAAAAAAGTAATGTTACACTTTAAAAAGCCCACTTAGCTGCTTCCCTGCTGTGAACTCTCCTGCACACCTTTGCCCAAGGTCAGCTGTGAATTTCACTTGTTTGTTTTTGGTCTGATATTATAGCAACAGTGTGGTGCACAAACAATTATTAGAAGAAATCTGAACTATCCGGTAATAATATCAGCTGACAGCATAACAATAGTAAGTTTATTTTTTAGTTTATTTGAGGTGTTTCAAGAGAATCACCAGCTGAAGAAAAAAAATCTACAGAATGTATATAAATTTACCAAAAGGAAATTAGCTGCAGCTCTGAATGTGGAGCTAGTGATACACTTAACTGAGGGTTGGGTATGTGTAAAGATGTTGCTAGACAAAAAGGACTAGATTGTGCTTGGACCCTTTGCGCTACCTGTGCTGAAATCTAACCTTCTCAACTAGCACCCTCTAGTTAATACTTTTTGTTAAACATACACAGGCAAGCTCTTCTAAATGTGCTCAGCATCAGACATCCACAGTTAAATATAAAAATATTAGTGTCTAATAGGTTTCACTTTGGGAACAGAATTATCCAACCTTGACATTATCCGGACCCATAACACCATTGGGATATAGTAATTTTGCCATCTCCCAATTAAATTCCCTTTTCCGCCCTTGCAGAAGCTCTGGGCCAGCCCTGAAAACCTTTGCTCCTGAGTTCTTCTGGAAGAAGCTTTCAAAGGAGGCTTAAATAAGAGATGTTCATTTTATTTTGAATCCCCACAGTGTGGAAATAGGCCATTCGGTTCAATAAATCCACAGCAATCCTCTGAAGAATAACTCACCCATTCCCCTATCACTCTGCATTTCCCCTGACTAATGCACCTAGCCTACACATCCCTGAACACAATGAGCAATTTAGCATGACCAATTCACCTGACCTGCACATCTTTGGAAAGTGGGAGGAAACTGGACAACCTGAAGGAAACCCAGGCAGACACAGGGAGGACGTGCAAACTCCACACAGTCGCCCGAGGTTGGAATCGAACCCAGGTCTTTGGCACTGTGAGGCAGTAGTGCTAACCACTGAACCCTTCATGATAATGGTCTAGTGATAAGTCATTCATTAAGATTGATTGATTCCATGAATTATTTTATTGAAACAATAGGACACATTACAAAAATTGTAAAACAATGTGACAGCAAACCAATTGATTTTTATATGTGCAGCTTGCAGATCATAAAGCTTATTGGCAGAAGTAGGCCATTCATCCCATCTAATCTGGTCTGCAATTCAATTCGATCATGATTGATCTGATATCCCTCCACTCGACTTTTCTGCCTTTTCCACACAGCCCTTGATTCCCTTACTAATTAAAAATCTGTCTGTCTCAACCTTGAATGCATTTAAAGACACTACATCTACAACCCAGTGTGATAAAGAATTTCACAGATTCATGGAGTATTAGAGCTGCACAGCATGGAAACTGATCCTTCCATCCAACTCGTCCATGCCAACCAGATATCCTAAATTAAACTAGTCCCATTTGCCAGCATTTGGCCCATATCCCTCTAAACCTTTCCTATTCATATCCCCATCCAGATGCCTTTTAAATGTTATAATTGTGCCAGCCTCCACCACCTTCTCTGGCAGTTCATTCCATATATACAGTACACTCTGCATGAAAAAGTTTCCCCTTAAGTCCCTTTTAAATCTTCCTCCTCTTGTCCTTGAACACAGTGTTGGAACTATGCCAGCTGATGGGTCGGTATTGGAGACCTGCGGGAATGGAGTCCAACCTCTCTCAGTGGATGTGAATGTCACAACTCCTTGAACCTCAATGCCACTGACTCCTTCCAGAGAGCAACAGGTGACCTATGTGTAATTTCTCAGTTGTTTACTCACAGGTAGGAAAAGGGATGGGGATTTAAGGCAGAGGTAGGGTGAAAGCTTAATGCTCGAACAAAGAGTCGTTATCTGTGGCTTGTTGCCTGTGCCATGTGCTAGTGAGGCGAGGAATAGGGAGAGAGAGGAGTTGAACACGTGGCTACAGGTTTGGTGCCGGAGGGAGGGACTTGGATACCTGGATAATTCTGGGGTAGGTGGGACCTCTACAAAAGGTCGGTATACACCTGAACCACAGAGGTACCAATATCCTTGGGGAGGGGTGGGGATTTGCTAATGCTCTTCAGTGGAGTTTAAACCAATTCTGCAGTGGAATGGGAACCTAAATCGTAATTCCAGCATGCGGGACGTTGAGAGTACTGAGGTCAGAAATGAGATTTCAAGGTCGCAAGAGTTCATTGGCTGATGAGGTTAACAATGAAGCAATCAGCCATTTTTAAGTAAGCCATTACTTGGGTAGCATTCTCACATATTGCTCAGAAATATGAAGTAGAAATTCAAATTTTTTTTAAAACTTGAACTATAGCACTAATCTTCTGAACTTGAGAGTATTCACAAAGCAGTTAGAATTTAGTCATTTTAAAATGAATCATAAACACACATTTGGAAATGCAAACCAGTAGAAATTAAATGTAGTCCATCATAGATGTGATACGTGATCCAAACGTTGACTTTCTGCTGAGATCCCAGTGTACTTCTTTAACAGCAGTGCAAATTAGCTTGGCTTATAGCCCAAGGCATATCCAGTTTTTGTTTAAAACTTCAGTGCTGTTGTCTATATAGATGTCTATCGGCAGGAGCAAATGCTTTTAAACCTGAAACTATAGTTTCTGCCTGTACTAAAGTTAAGTGGTCACATCTGGCTTTAGCTAATAACTTAGAGGCTACACATTTTTGTGATGTATTAATAAAAAGAACTTTATCAATTTGTATAATCATGTGGCTTCAGATTTTTTCACCAATGCTAAGATTTCAGACACGCTTTTGTTTGTCAAAACAAGTGTTCAAATATTTAACTCAAAGCAGAATCCTGCTTCAATGTTACTGGAGGTAGACAGATTCTTGATTAGTAGGGGAATCAAGGGTTGCAGAGAAAGGTCGGGAAAGTGGATAAGAGCAATGTTGGATCAGTCATAATCCTGTCACATGGTGGAACAGACTTGAGGGGTCAAAGAGACTATGCCTATTCCCATTTCTTGTGGCTTAAATTAGCAGTGTGATGGAAGACTTCCCACTTGCCTGGATGAGTGTAGCTCTCGCAACACTGTAAAAACTCAACAAAATCTTGGACAAAACTGCTTATTTGACTGCCAACCCATGAACCAACTTCAACATTCACTCCCTTCACCATTGATGCACGACAGCAGCCAAAAATAATATCTACAAGATATACCGCAGAAACTCATTAAGGCTCCCACAATATGTTCCACATCCACTTCATTTGAGCACTGCATTGTCAGGTCATGGTGGAGGTATGGGTGAAAGTGCAGATGGGGAGGGAGGATAAGGGAGGGAACATCAGGTCAGGGTTATCAGGGATTGGTGGGAGATGTAATTGGGTGAACAGTGATGACTTCAGGGTTTCTTAAGATTTGGGAGTAGATTCTTGATCTTCTCACCTTTTTTGATGAACTACTAAGTTTAAGTTCTGGATGTAGGTTTGCTCGCTGAGCTGGAAGCAAGCAAACTTACATCCAGAACCTCAACCTGAGCTTCTCGAAACTCTCTAAGTTCAAGTTCATCAGAACCCACTGAACTTTCAGACTTTAAAAAAGGACATTTGTTAGATTCCAGAAGGTAAACTCTCCATCAGAAAATTCAGCTTCTTGGCAATTCCCATGGAGCCCAAAGATTCTATATTGTCCCCCTACACAACTCTCGTCTGCACTGTTCGCCATATTGTAACTTCTACTTCCCCAGTTTACATTTACTTCCATCAAAATCACACACCCCAATTTTACTTCATGGTAACGGTTGTGCACTGAGACACGAATTCCCTGTGGTGTCACCTCGACTTAATTCCCAACAGATATCCTAATTCATTCTATTTAAAACCAGGAATGGGCCTCTTATGAGACTGCATTCCCTGGACAATATCTCCACAGAAGCCAATAATTTTTAAAAGAAAATATAAGCCATTAACAAATAAATAGGATGACATGCCAAAATTTCATGTTTTAAAATTTAAAAGTACAAATAACATAAAAAGCTCCCTTGGCCAAACATTTAATTTGCATCAGCAACTTATAATTAAAATTACAGTAAGTAATGTTCCCTTTTTATTCATATCACACATCGCACTCTTCATATAATTACAGCCTTGCAGCAAACAGTCCATTGTTGCTCTCGGCGGATTCCTGTATCTTTGCATTGCAAAACTGTAACTTCAGTTGATTGTCTCCGGTCTGTTTTGTTCAGTTTCCTGAATTCTTCAAAGCTGTAAAGACTATACCACTGATACCTCTCCTCCCACCAGCTCAGGACAAATCTCTCAGGATCCTGACACGCCTGCAGGATGTACCTATTTGACTAGCAATTGTCTCAGAATTGCAGCATTGTTAGGGTTCAGAAGGTAGCCATTCAGCAATGATGTCTGTAATAGCCCTCTGAGCATTTTAAGTTTCTACCAATCTCCTGCCTTTTCCCCACAAGGCTGTACATTGTCTCTAATTTTTTTGAAAGAAGTTATCTAATGCTCTGGTGAATGCCTCAATTGAACATTCCCTACCATGTTTCCAGGCAGTGCATTCCAAACCCTAACTACACACGAAATGGAAATGATTTTTATTCCCTCATCTCATACTTGCTTCTTCTCCAAGTTACTTTCAAAATTTGCACTCTGGCAATGATCATTTTACAAATTCCCTCCCTTGAATTCCCTCCCTAATGGCATTGTGGACTACAGCCATTCAAGGCAGCAGCTCATTACCACCTTCTCAAGGGCATCTAGGAACAGCTAATAAATGCTGGCCAGCCAGTAATGCCTATGCCCACAATTTGTTTTTAAACAATGGGATCAATTTCTCTTATCCACTATCTCTCAGGACTTTGGAAACGCCCATCATATCCCCTCAAACTTCTGCTCACCAAGGAAGTCAGCCCTAACCTCTCCAATATTTTGTCATAACTAAAGTTTCTCATCCCTGAAATAATTCAAATAAGTGTCTGCTGCACTACTTTTAATACACTCACATACTTCCTGTCGTGTAGCATCCAAACCTTTACGTAATAATCTAGCTGAATGCTAATTAGTATTTTATACAATTCGTTATAAACCCCCTACACTTGCACTCCATTTACTGAATTAGGAAGCCTAGAATACGATATGCCTCATTAAGAGTCTTCTCTATACATCCTACCACCTTTAATGACTTATTTACAGATACACATTCTTGCGTATCTTTTAGTACTTTTATATTATTTGTACTGTGACTTCATATTTCTGCTCACAAAAATGGATCACCCATTTGTGACAGCCGAGAGTTAAAGTGTTGGATTTGATATCCAATGGGGGCTTACTGCGTAGGTTCAAATCTTGCTCACAGCGTTGAAGCTTTCAGAGCGGCAATGTGACACAGTGGTTAGCACTGCTGCCTCACAGCGCCAGAGACCCGGGTTTAATTCCCGCCTCAGACTACTGTCTGTGTGGAGTCTGCACATTCCTGTGTCTGCGTGGGTTTGCTCTGGTTTCCTCCCACAGTCCAAAAATGTGCAGGTTAGGTGAATTGGCCATGTTAAATTGCTTGTAGCGTTAGGTGAAGGGGTAAATGTAGGGGAATGGATCTGGGTGGGTGGAAGGTCGGTGTGGACTTGTTGGGCCGAAGGGCCTGTTTCCACACTGTAAATAATCTAATCACACTTCATATTGAACTTCAATGACACGTATCTGTTTATTCCACCATCTTAGCAAAACTTTGAAGCTCAATGTACTGCTCAGCCTCCAAATCTCCAACATTTTGTTATTCACAAACATAGAAATTGTTCCCCACACACCAAAATCTAGTTGATTTACACATATGAAATATAAAAAGAAAAGCAAGAGTACCAATCCCAACTCCAAAGGAACTCCATTACAAACATTCTTCAGCCCCAAAAAAGACAAGTAACATTAGTCTTTTTTTCACCTATTTCTGCACTACAAAACTCTATTTTACCCCTGCCCACCAAAAAAGATTCCCCTTCCTGCTAAACATAAAGATACTTGATAGCATCTCTCTTTCTCATTGGCTTCAGTGTAGGAGACTGCAAAGTTCTACAATACCCTGCCTACATATGGCACCACCCAATTCTTCAGTTGGATTAAAAAAACTTGGCCTTCATGTGCTGAGTATGTGTCTGGCAAGCAGACCACACCTTCAATTCTGCCTTCTAATTGTCTTAATGACTCCTGGTGCAGGTTGCTAAGACAATTTTACATTATACATTGCAGTACATTGAGCGACACTTCTTTCTGCAAGTATTCCACTGTGCAAGTGCAACTAACAACTAAACAACGAATCAGAAACCAATAAAGCTTACTTAGGATACAAGACAGAGTAAATGGGAGGGAAAGAACTTATTATATATACTCAAGTCAATCTCGTGGAAACGTCAACTCCCTATTTTTGACCAAATAACCTGTAATTTTCCATGCATCTCATGTAAATGTCGACCCTAGTTCATCACAGATAGCCAATCAATGTTTATGTGTCAGTGTACCAGCCGTCACGCACCCCCCGCACCCCCCCAAGCTTTCCACTCTGCCGGTTGTTCTGCTCCATTGCCGGTCTTCCAGTCCACTGGCTGTTTTGTACCGCTCCGGGTCATCAGAATTAACATAATTTGTTTTATTTCTTCTTTATTCGTTTAGAGATCAGTTGGGCTTCTGCTAATGATACAGTATGAATTTTGACTGGCATGAATTGCAGCCCCTCCAAAGTAGTATCCATGTAATAGTCGACCCCATAAATTTATTCTTAAAAAGCTGTAAAAAAAAATCGACTACTACTCAAGTATGTACAGTAGAAAGGCATGTAAACCTTATTGTTTGCAGGTAAATGCCCCTTTAATTAGTGCTTCATGAGGGCTCTTAAGACATTAATTCCAGCAGATTTAAATGGTAGTTTGAGCTCCTAGTAGTGGTGTCAATTGTATTGACAGTAGTTTATCTGGTTGATGATTTGACAATTTTAATACTTCCAGCAAGCCCATATATATCTCTGGTAAATGTCGCGAAGTACTTTGGTTAAACTAATGAACATAGATTGTGCATTGAGGGCAAATATCCCAAGCTACAATGCTAAATTACCCAGCTGTCTTTATGGCTGAAAAGGTAAAAATCAGACCTCAGTGTTGCTGCTATTGACTTTTATTTTTCTTTTTTCTCTTCTTGTTTTTCAATCTATTACCCCCCTCCCCCATACTGCCGGCTAACTGCGGTAGTGCTTATATTTTCCCCAGCACCCATGTTGTGTGTGTGCAGGTGTGAGACACAGTGAAAGACACAAGGTCTACAAACCTTTATTCAATTTCCACCACCAGGAAGAAAGGAAACACCCAAGTAGCCAGGGAGAAACAGTGCCCTTCATAGAGGGCAATGCTGCTTGATGAAACAGTGAAGGGGAGGGCAGGGATTACATCAAAATAGAGTTGGAGGGGGAAATAATACACTCCACTCTGTGTGGTGCCCACCTCTCCCTGAATAGCTCAAGGGTTTTGGTGGACACTACGTGCTCCTTCTCCAAAGATACCTGGGCTCTGACATGACGGCGGAAGAGGGGCAGGCAATGGGCCCTAACGATCCCCTCCACAGCCTGCTGCCTGGACCTGTTTATGGCCAGTTTGACCAGGCCCAGGAGCAGACCCACGAGGAGATCCTCTGACCTACCCTCCCCTCTCCGCACCGGGTGCCCAAAGATCAGAGCATGGCTGCTATTCATTTATTGGTAGGCAGGCAATTGTTTCCAGCTGCAGAAAGTTAGGTACTTTATCATGCGCGTACTCAACAATATCATTCTCATCCACATATTCTTCAACATTCACACTGTGTGTGAGTCTGACAACAAATTTTAATTTAACTTGTTTAAAATTTTAAAAAGTCAGAGCTGCTAACATGACTTTGCACAATGTTGGTTATGCAGGTGTCAAATAGATTTTGTTTTTTGAACAACCATGGTTTTATGAAAAATATGGTTTGGATAATTAAACTTCTGGATGAATTAGTGATTATGATCAGTTTTCTCATCACATTTTGCCTGCAGGAAATGTGTTCTGCAAAAATCTGTAAGCGATTGGCATTGGACAAAATTAATTCTAAGAGTCATCAGGAAATAATTTTTATTAAAAAGGGAGATAGCATCAAGCAGTATGCTCCTTTTCCTGACTGGTTAACTGTAGAACTAGTTTGAAACTTTATTTGTGTTGTCTAATTTAATTCCCATAATTTTCTTAGAAAACTTAGAATATATTATTCAGACATATGCAAACAAATGCTGCTTGGTTTGACATTACATTTTAAAGATGGATTGCTCATTATACTCAGGAAAGCAAATATTTTGCCTCTTAAGGCACCTAGGGGTAGATCTGCTCTGTTCTGTGCATGCCCTTATGGGAAAAGTGGGCAGGACCTGTATCCAGGGTTCCTGCCATTCCTTCTAATACTAGCAGTTTTCTTTGACATGGGACAGGGTGAGTGCCTGGAAACCATAGGCTGCAGTCCTAATGTTTGCATTGTGGAAGTTGCCATTTTCTATTTCAAAGGTCATAGTTAAGTATTGTAGTGTAAGTAATATCTGCTTTTACAACATTAAGCGACAGTTGGTTTTTAAAAAGTTGTGAGCTTAAATAATAGGGATGCCAAATATTTTCTTCTAGGAAAAGAATGCTATTGTCAAAAGTATTGTCAAAGTATAAAGTTTCCAAATGTGTTACAGTCAATTATCCACAAGATAATATGACATTCTACATAATATGTGCATTTTCAAAAGGCTAGCCTGATTTGAAATGTAGACATAATTGCTTGAAATCTAGTTACTTTCAATTTTTTACCCTTGAAGTTCATCTCAGCCACAGATTTAACCTTTAAAAGGCTTTGACAGATGTCTGAGTCTCTGTCTGTCTTCAAAGATCTGGTAGATTCTACTCATGAGGGTAATTTTACTCATTTATTTACAGCAATGTCATTATACTATATACAATATATCTGTCTTTCAAAGTATTAATGGATTCTGCAAAGCAGTTTTTTGTCAAAAAACACAGCTTTCTAGGAGATTAGCTTGTTTATTTTAACAGAAGCATGAGCATTAGAAAAAAGTTACTTTTTTAAATGGGTCGTCAATCAACCTCCTCTTAAGTTGACAGATTGACAGACATTTTAAAGGCTTCCAAATATTATTACAGTATAGGGTTTTCAAGTTCTGCTCATCATCCATAGTGAGTGAGCAGGTTGGATAGTTCAGAACGTTGGCACTGCTTTACTTCTTAAGAAACAATGCAACAAAGCAGAAGGAAGGAGACACCCTCCTTCCAATATTAAGTCCATTAAGCACATTCAATGAGGAGATTTTGGAATTAAATAGCACTGGGGCAAAGGGGAGGTATTTGAAGGGTTATCCTTCAAACATAGGGCTAACATATCATCTTTCGAGTGTTTCTTCTTACATCACTCACTCAGTGCCCTGATATTCAATGTTGTACCAACTTTCATCATGCAGGTCCTAGGTTTTTCACTCTTTTCATCAGGTGTCTCAACTTCAATGGCCTCTAAGAGATAGACAACTTGTATCTTACACTCCAACCATACCAAATGGTCACTACAGAGTATTCAGACAGTCATTTTGAGAATAAGTGAGAAAGAATAACTGGTGATGGTCACTGGGGATCAGAAAAAAAACACCAGAAAACAAAATGACCAGCTGCCACAATTATGGGTATGTTCGTGGACCTGGGAAGTTGATTTGCAGAAGTTTCATCCTCTGCCTAGGTGACATCTTCAGCACTTTGGAGCCTCCTGTGAAGTGCTGCTGTACTGTGTCTTCTGGAATTTATTTGGATCCATTCCTGCTGCTTCAGGATGCCTGTTCCGGTTGTTTGTTGTAGTGGCCGTCATATTGGGTCTACGTCAATATGTTTGTTGATAGACTCCATGGATGAATGCCATGGCTGTTCTCTGTTTAGCTTGTCCTATGAGCGTTGTGTTGTCCTTGTCGAATTTGTGCTCCTTGTCATCTGTTTGTGTGGCTACTAGGGACAGCTGGTCATGGCGTTTAGTGGCTAGTTGTGTTTGTGGATGCTGGTTACTAGCTGTCTGCCTGTTTGTCCTATATAGTGTTTTGTGCAGTCTTTGCCTGAAATCTTGTACATTATGTTAGTCTTGCTCATGAAGGGTATCTGGTCTTTTGTCCTGGCAAGTTGTTGTCTGAGCATAGCTGTCGGTTTATGAGCTCTCATGAACCCCAGTGGTCAGTGAAGTCTGACTGTCAGTTCGAGACATTTTTTATGTAAGGTAGCGTGGTGAGTGAGTTAGGCCATGGCATGTACTTGCTGCATTGTTTGTCTGCTAGGCATCTGTGGATGAAGTTGTGGGGATATCAGTTCTTGGTGAGTACTCTGTATTCTTCCCTTTGTAGGTTAGGAGTGCTGCAGTGTGTTGTAGTCCTTTTGAACGGGGTCCTAATGCAGCTTCGCGTGTGAGTGTGTGTTTGGGTGTTGCTGTTGTAGGTCAGGACCTGGTTGATGTGTGTGCCTTTCCTGTATACTTGTGGTGCATTCACCGTTCTGTGCTTTTTCCAACATCACACCTAGGGAATGGGAGTTGGTTTCCTCCTCTCTTGTAAATCTGATTCCTGTGAGCATATTGTTAATAATCTGGTGTGTGTTTTTGATTTCTATTCTCTTAATGATAACAAAAGTGTCATCCACGTATCTGATCCAGAGTTTGGGTTGAATTTGTGGGAAGGCTGTTTATTCCAGTCTTTGAATCACTGCTTCTGCTATGAGTTCAGCAATGGGTGAGCCCATGTGTGTTCTATTGATCTGTTCATATATTTGGTTGTTGAATGTGAAGTGTGTTGTCAAGCACAGGTTTAATAGTTTGAGTATGCACTGCTTGTTGATAGCTTCCCCATCATGTTATCTATTCTGCTTGTCCAAGAAGTTGTCAATTGCAGTGAACAGTATCATTACTTCAAATGAGACCATTGCTCCAAAGCACTGAAGATGTACTTAGACAGGGGACAAAACATCCGCAAATCAACTTCCCTGCTTGGCGAACATACCCACAATTACGACAACTGGCACCCGAGCTACAACTCTTTATGCAGACCTTGAAGACCAGCTGCTTCAGACTTGCAAGATTTGTCTCTTATAGTGTCTGCAATGAAATGGTGGAACCTATCTAGTAACAAACATTTACGACAGTCATTATCGGATACAACAATTCTAGCAAATTCTGTCAGCAACTATACAGACATTCACTTTCTGCAATTGTGCAATCATATCTTATTGTTTAGTAGAACTGTGGTCTGCAATGGAATCAAAAGTTGACAGAGCTGTTAAAATCAGGCAAAATACTTTGTGTCTCTCTATTATTCCTTCCAGGAAGTGTACAAGACTAACTTAGCCAACATGTATTGCCTATGTCAGGCCTTCCCAACGGATAATGAATTAAGTGTGGGGGTCATGAATTTCAAGGCAGCAATGGCCGCTGTGGAGTTCTAACAAAGATATAACAGCTGTCCTCCTGCTCTAACAGTTCTCACTGAGTGATCACAACAATTTTCAAGCCTAAAAATTGTGTCACAGGAAAAAAGTTTGGAAAACACTGGCTTATGCCCAACATCCTAACAGCTGAGGCTGAGTATGCAAAGTAGATTTCCTTTACCTGAAGGATATCCATGAAGCAAAGGGGTATTGGTAACAATCAATCAGTAGTTTGGTGGTCACCGGGACTAGTGCTAGCTTTTTTTTCAAATGTGCTTAATTAACTGAATTTAAGCTCTCAGATGCTGAAGTAGGATTTGTACTCAAGTCACTGGAGCAATACGACATGTCTTGAAATTAACAGTGCATTATCATAAGGGCAATTTTATCTTTCGCTTTATTCATTTGCTGCACTCCAGACACAATCTCTGCTACCATTTCTCAAAATCTAAAAGAATATCATGTAGTCACTATTCCTGTATATTTCCCTTACTCTTAAAAGGAATAGAGTTGTAGAGATCTATAGCACAGAAAATGTTCTTTGGTCCATCACCTTCACCATGCAAAAACAACCACCTCAGTACCCTATGATTCTCAGCTGCTATAAAGAAACCAACACCTTGCTTAGACTTAGTTAAAAATCACACAACACACAGGTTATAGTCCAACAGGTTTAATTGGAAGCCCTAGCTTTTGGAGAGCTGCTCCTTCATCTGGTGGTTCATCAACCACCTGATAAAGGAGTGGTACTCCAAAAGATAGTACTTCCAAGTAAACCTTTTGGATTATAACCTGGTGTTGTGTGATTTTAACTTTGTACACCCTATTCCAACACCGGCAACTCCAAATCTTGCTTAGACTTCTACCACTAAAATGTTTGAATACTTAAAAAAAACGTAATGACAGTGTGTGGTTCATATGAAGTAGTATTTCACTTTCCTCACTACTGCCCAGAGCTGTCCTTCCTTGGACATATATGAAAAAGAGCTGGCAGAAAGACCATGTGCGCAAAACACAAGGGATATTTCATCCAGGGAGCAGATACTCCAGGAATGTGGCAAAAGGCCAACAGGAGCATGTCAGCATGATAGTATTTGACATGGCAAGAAAGTTGCAGGGCAGTTGCATCCTATGACCCAGTGCACAGGTCCCAAGGGATTTCTGTTGATTTCCGGCAACCAGCAAACTTAATTACTCCTATTGCTAAGACAGCACTTAAAAGAAACACAGAAAAGGAAGTAGCAATTGCAACAAACAAAATACTGCTTAAAAAATAAACAAAATAAAAACTCAAGCAGAATCCCTTAAAAAGCTTTGAAACCAGTCTCTCTCTCATTCTTGTGCATGCAACTTATCATCAACATGTGGTCTAAAAGGACAAGAGTAATTCTGGGTGGTCTGCCCAAAGATCAGAATAGCCAATAGAACACCATAAGATCCTCACTTACCCAAGGTAAGTACTCAATTAAACTTCTGCTATGAGCCACCTGGATCTTTTCAGCTTAGATCAGGAAATTATATCTCCACATATATCATTCATACAATTTACAGTACAGATAGCAACATATAACTTGCGTTGCAACAGTAACTACATAAATTCTACAGGAAAGATTGAAATCACAGCAGATAGAGTTAAGCTTGTCACTTCATTGCGTACTTAAAGAAAAGACCAGCAGAACATATCGGTGATGCTCAGAGGGCTAATGAAGATATTGCAAAACGAAACAGAATCGTTAGGGATCTATTGCAATTCCTAAAATCAAGCCATTAAATGGACATGAGAAACTATGATCATAAACAGAGTGCTCCCAAGATACATCCCTTACATACTGCTGCTTTGTCATGAAAGACATGCCGCACACAAAAATATCGAGTCAGAGATTGAGCCAGTAAGTTGTGAATTGGAGCAGCAAAATGGTCAACAAGTTACTGTAGCTCACACTGTAAGAATGATGTTCTACCTCAAGATGATAGAAGGCATGCATATTTGTGCACAGTATGTATCCCTCCAAATGATCTAAATGCACTAGAAATTCTGAGCAGGACAGAGCTATTTCCAATGCATCAGTGGAGTCTCTGATCACAGCAATGGTTCACACGTTTACAAGGTAGTCTGAGGGGTGAAGAAGAGGCCAAAACAGACAAAGGCACTTGTTAAGCTCAATGGGGATGACAGCCCTAACAATAAAACCACATTACCATTTTTAAAATCTGTTTTTTGCCCAGTTGCCAACCAAATTGATGGATGTAAAATAAAACAAAGTACTGCAGATGTTGGAAATCTAAAACAAAAATAATAAATTGCTTGAGAAAAACAGCAGATATGGCTGAAGAAAACAGATTCAATATTTCAAGTCCAGAATGGTCAAATTGATGAATAGTCAAGAAAGGAATTAGCAGCAGATGACCACACTCAGGGATCATTGAGGATGATAAACAGTAATCAGTGGAAGTGAGGAATAAGCCATCATGGTTTGAAGAAGAAAGTCTGGACGTAATAAACAGGCAGGAAAAGGCGCCCATATCAAAGATCTACCCAATGATAACCCTGAATTGTCAATGAAATTGAACTGAGGCACTTTGTCTACAAGTACTCTTTTAGGAGAAAATTTAGGCGAAACTTGTTGCTCTGTGTGATATGGCTTTTTTGATTGCAGATCAATGGTGAAGTCAACAGCTACTTGAGGGAACATCACTGTTCTTACAAGACAGCGATCTATAACAAAAAAAACAAATGTGCTGGGCAAAATCAACAAGTTTAGCAGTACCTGTGGAGAGAAAAAGTGTTAATATTTTGAATCCTTTCTGGGGTTCATAGGAAAAATTATATGCCTTGGGGCTGTGTCTTGAAATTAGGGTAAACTTTAGGGAGTCCTAGAGGCTGTTTGACTTGGGCGATGTGACTGCTAAACATTAAAGTAAGGCCAAATTGCTTTGGTTGAAAGAATGAATAAGGCAGTCATTCTTGATGACAGCAGTTGTTTTAATAGTCATTATATCATTAGAGTGTGAGAGAAGTTAGATGTCAAGTAGGAATGTGGTGGGAGCTTGCACTTGCATTGAAACGACCAAACCATGAAGATTTGAAAACAAAACTGCAAGATTTGCTTAGCTTGCACTGGAGGGACAATCACCAGAGCAAACTATCATCAAAGATAATTCCTGGGTTAGAAGTTATGAGACTGAGAAAGGAAATAAACAGAAGTAAAACCTTGGGATGTAAAACCACTTTGGACGGAGGATAGAAAATAGAATGACTAATTAAAGGACAATATGAAGTCTGTGAAGTGGGCATATTAGTTGAGTTAAATTTAAAAAGGAAAGTTCTGTTCTGTAATTTTAAATATTAAGTGTCCCACAATAATTGTAATTAGTTCATAGTGCTTTTAAACTGTTAGTTACAGTAAAAGTCCGAAAGCATAGAATTTCATTTTGACATCCCTTCAGCCATCAACATTTTTTAAAACGTATCAACCTCTGGAATGATGATCACATGGTTTTCTGTTTCTTTCACCCTTCAGCTTTCTACTAGCTAGATCAAATTAGCGTGACTGGCCTGCAGTAAAGTAAATATTGCAGTCACAAGGAGTGCTTGCAGGGGTTCCTGCAGATCAAAGCTGATTGCCAAAACCATCTCAAACATATAGCCAGAGAAGTGAGCAGTCTGCTTCCACCTTCTCTGAGGCAACAAATGTAGAACAGTATGGTGGGGTTACACATAGTGTGACATGAACACAAGATCACGGTTGAGGTCATCATCATGGGTATGACCATTGTTTGCAGCAAACTATCCAGTTTTCAGAATAACATTGACTACAACACCACACAAACCTGTCACAGCAACCTCTGCAAAACATGTCAGATCATCAAGGTGGAGACTACAGTCACAAATGGGAACACCATCCACCACATATATAGCAGATACTCATGTGACTCAGTCAATGTTGTCTACCGCATGTATTGCAGGCAAGGATACCCCAAGGCGTGGTATACTGGCAAGACTATGCAGATGGCATGGCAATGGATGAATGGACACTGTGCAACAATCGCCAGACAGGAATGTTCCCTCACAGTCGGGGAACATTTCAGCGGTCGAGGATATTCAGCCTCTGGTCTTCAGGTAAGCATCCTCCATGGCAGCCTTTGAGATACACAACAATGCACAATCGCAAGCAGAAACTGATAGCCAAGGGTCTTACCCATGGAGACAGCTTCAACTGTGATCTTGGGTTCATGTCACGCTACATGTAACCCCACCATACTTTTCTGTATCTGTAAAATCTTCCTAATTGTCCAGTTTTAAGACCATCACTTTGATAACTTGTTATGATCTCTCTACCTTAATTAGTTTGTGCAGTTTTCGATTACTTGTTACTTTGGTTAGATGCTCAGCACACAACTCTTATACCAATTATGTTATTCCAGCTGTTTGGTTTGTCTCCAGTATCATCTTATTTTTAATTTTTTGTAATTATCTCTTTGCCACAATTAATTGGGTTATAAGTTATCCCCTTCACTTACAATATTCAGCTGTTGACACTTTATTCACTCCGTCTGACACTTGCAAAGACTTATTATTCAACACTCACACCATTTGTATGATCTTTTAATCTTTCTGCCTATAAATTCTGTGCCTGCGTGCTTTTCTTCACTTCACCTGATGAGTGGGTATGCTCTGAAAGCTTGTGATTTCAAATAAACCTGTTGGACTGTAAGATGGTGCTGTGTGACTTCTGACCTTGTCCACCCCAGTCCAGTACCGACACCTCCACTTTCGACGCAACAGAGAGAGGAATAAGATCTTTCAAATCCAGCTTCAACACCCAACAGCGACTGCTGAAAGCTAAAACTCAAAATCCTGGTTCTGTGGGAGCTGTTTCTATTGGTCTAACTTAAAAAAAACACATTTAAACTGCTAAGTTGGCATTCCAATTTCTTCACCTGGAATTGTTTGTGAAACTTGTCCAATTCCAAATGATTTTAATATACATAGCTAGTAATTGTCAAATTCCTTTGGATTTTGCAAATCAATCTCCTTTCTATGGTCTTAACCATAACTTCGCTTCTGGATTAGTTTTCACTATAGCTGGAATGTCATTCTGTTCATTCTTTCTAACTGTAGCTGGAACATGGGCATGGTAGCTATTTATCTTAGAGAACCGCTTTCTACAATATCTTCTGTCTAGCTTGCAGTTAACTACTCCTAGTCTACTGTAAAATCTCATATCGATTCCCATATCTTCAGCCTTATCCATAGCCATCCCTAAATAAGCCTTAGAGATGTTCCTTCTCTGTGAAATGACAATTTTCTCTATTGATCTGAGTTCTGTTGGTCGTGTTTCATGATAAGCTCTCATTGCATTTAAGTTATATCTTTAAAAGGTATAGGTATTAAGATAGAATGATCTGGTCTACACACGTTTAATTCCATACTAAGTGCTGTTTAATTTGCATTATTATCAGTTTCATTATTATAGCCCGCCTTCCACCAATCCTTGCTTGTTACTTCATGCGACTGCAGTGACTTTTGTGAATAATTCTGATGTCTATAACTTTATTCAATCTCCCTTTATGTTTCATATTTCTAATTTAAAGTATATGACATGTGACAGAGTTAGTATTTATAACACATGCTTGTATGTCTGAAAATATCAAAATATTGCTTTAATCAACATTCTGAAATCACCCGAGAGTAACTAAAATTTTGTTTTCTGAATATATGCATCTTGTGCGTCCATTAGACAACTATCTGCATCAATATCATTTCAAAGTTATCCACAATTCTGGCAGATCCAGGTGTTCACAAGATGCTTGTGGACATGACAAAGATGATTTCAGAATATTATCATAAAGTAAATATTGAGAATAAAACAAACAGACACAGCTGAATTCCATAAAAAGGTAAGTTTGGCAGTTATCAGAAAATTCTTCACCACACCATTCAGGACAGACTACCAAAACGAGCAGTTGAGTCAATAATCCTTAAGAGACAATGAGGTGTGTTCATATACAGTTCCATATCTATCACGTGACCTGTTCAAGACATTCAACAAAACTGCAAGACATGGCCCATCCTTCACAAACCTTATGTGTCTGCTGTTTGCCCTTAAAGCTCTCCTACTAATAAAGAGGGAAAAATGTATACAATTGACAAAACTCCTGCAATGATACTTTTTTGGAAGTCTTTGGGTGGCTACCTTTCAGAGAAGTGAGCATCAGTATAACCTCATTTAGATGCACAATTAAACACTGTCTCACATGGACTAAACCTCAGGTTGTTTGTCGTATTAGGTCATTTCACAATGATACCAACAATGTACTGCAACAACAAATAGGGGGCAAATGTGGAATTTTGGCAATTGTTTATACAGTTAGATAAATCAGACTACATCAATAAAGCACAACAACTACTCGCAGACACCAACACCTACCAAAGGAAGGATTCCGACCCCACACCACAACTCACCAATAGAATAATCAACACACTAAGGAATCTACAAAAAAACGGACAGATAACCAAAGCGGACCAGCAAAGAATGAAACCTGAAAGCAACAACACCCCCAGATTCTACCCAAAGTACACAAACCAGACATCCCACTCAGACCCATAGTATCACTACCAGGGACACCAGCATACAAACTGGCCAAAGAACTACAACAAAAACTGAAACACCTAGTCAGCGGATCCAAACACTCCATACAATCAACACAGGAATTCTTGGACATCATCAGGAATACACACATAGACAAAGAAGAAACCATGGTATCATTCGACGTGACGGCACTGTTCACATCAATTGACAAAACCCTAGCCAGAGAAACAATAGCCAACCTACTGGACATACATAACAGAACGCAGGAGGCCGAACCTATCAACAAGGACGGCATACTTAAACTACTAGACCTGTGCCTCACCACACACTTTACATTCAACAATCAGATATACGAACAAATCAACAGAACACCCATGGGATCACCAATCTCGGGACTCATAGCAGAGGCAGTTATGCAAAGGTTAGAACATACAGCCCTACCACAAATCCAACCCAAACTCTGGATCAGATACGTCGATGACACCTTTGTAATCAGCAAAAACACAGAAATAGAAAAAAACACACCGAATCATCAACGCCACACTCATAGGAATACGATTCACGAGAGAAGAGGAAAAGGATAGCCAACTCCCATTCCTAGACGTATTAGTAGAGAGAACACCCAACGGAGAATTCACCACAAGGGTACACAGGAAACCAACACACACAGACCAAGTCCTAAACTATGAAAGTAACCACCCCAACACACACAAACGAAGCTGCATCAGGACACTATTCAAAAGAGCCACAACACACTGCAGTACACCAGAACTGCGAAAAGAGGAAGAGGAACACCTATACAAGGTATTCACCAAAAACGGATACCCACGCAACTTTATCACCAGATGCCTAAGAGATAGACCACGGAACGAGGACATGCCACAACCAAAAGGACTAGCCACACTACCATACGTCAGGAGCGTCTCAGAACTGACAGCCAGACTACTGCGACCCTTAGGACTCATAACAGCACACAAGCCAACTTCCACACTCAGACAACAACTCACTAGAACAAAGGACCCAATACCCAGCACGAGCCAAACTAACGTAGTTTACAAAATACCATGCAAGGACTGCACAAAACACTATATAGGACAAACAGGAAGACAGCTAACAATCCGCATCCATGAACATCAGCTAGCCACAAAACGACACGACCAGCTATCCCTAGTAGCCATACACTCAGACAACCAGGAACATGAATTTGACTGGGAAAACACTACCATCATAGGACAAGCCAGACAGAGAACAGCCAGGGAATGCCTAGAGGCATGGCATTCATCCACAAACTCCATTAACAGACACATAGACCTGGACCCAATATACAAACCACTACAGCTGAAACTGACACCCGGAAACGGCAAGAACATCCATCAACAGACACATCAACCTGGACCCCACATACAAACTACTACAGCTGAAACTGACACCCGGAAGCGGCAAGAACAAACCACTATAAATACCGGAAGAAACATCAAAGCAGCGCTTCACAGGAGGCTCCAATAGCACTGATGATGTTCCCTAGCCAGGGAACGAAACGTTTGCAGCAAAAACTTCCAGCTCGGCGAACAGAACCACAACAACGGACACCCGAGCTACAAATCTTCAACCAGACTTTAAATTGTTTATACACTTTTTAAATGGATAGATATGCCTTTTACAAAAGTCATCTGAAATGCTGGTACCAAGGTATTTATCTCATTTGTCTTGAACTACATCTCGCAACAATCATGAAGCATAGTAACCATCTCTGGTTGCATTCAACTCACAGAAATTGGTTATTATTTTTGATACTTGGAAAACACAAAATTCCATTTAAATTTTACTTATAACTGGCAGAAGAAAATGCAAGAGCTAGGTCAGGAAAGGTAATTGCATCTTATCTGCAATTTCTGTCCCCTTTAAGGAGTGCACTTTTGAAGATTTTGGACATCTTTTTCTGAATACTATCAGAGCCCCAGAATGTGAATATTGGACTCGGGTTGACAAAGTTAAAAATCACACAACACCAAGTTATAGTCCAACAGGTTTATTTGGAAGTATAAGCAGCACTCCAAAAGCTTGTACTTCCAAATAAACCCACTGGACTATAACCTGGGTTGTGTGAGTTTTAGCTAGCTTCCCAGAAGGCACTGTGAGGTCCCATCTCGCGCTTCTTAACATCCTGAATCAATATAAGCAAAGATACATTCTTTCCTAGGAAATTACCTAATCAGCTATTGGAAAAGGAAATGCCATGATTTACTGACCACAAGTGACAAGAAGCAAAAATACATGAGATTGGAGGAGATGGAGCCTACTGACCATGACATATAGTTCAATTCTCCTTCAACTGTTCAGTCCAATGTTTAAAAACTCTGTACAACCTGTCAACAAATTAATTTGATGGCTGAGCCTCAGCAGTTCATGCAGATATTTCAGAGCATGTCAACCAGTTCATTATGAAACAGCCCAACAGAAAGTATTTATGGAAGAGATCACACCAAGCATCTGTACAGATATAAGTAACATATTAAGCTGGAATGGGTTCAAAAGAGATTTACCAGAATGTTGCCAAGTATGAAGATTTGAGATATAAAGGAAGTCTGGATAGGCTGGGACTTTTCTCACTGAAGCATATGAGATTGAGAGGCAATCTGATAGAAGTTTATAAAATAATAAGGAACATAAATAAAGTTAATGGTAGTTGATTTTTCTCTAGGATGGGGGATTTCAAGACTCGGGGGCATTTTTAAGGTGAGAGGAGAGAGATTTTAAAAAGGCATGAGGAACAAATGTTTTACACAGAGGATGGTTTGCATGTGGAATGAACTTCCTGAGAAAGTGTATGTGGGCACAATTACAACATTTCATAGACGTTTGGATAAGTGCATGAGTAAGAGAGGTTTGGAGGGATATGGGCCAGGAGCAGGCAGGTGGGACTAGTTTAGTTTGGCATGGATTATGTTTGACATGGATTGGTTCGACCTAAGGGTCTGCTTCTTTGCTGTATGACTCTGTGATTCTACTGTGGGCAGCACGGTGGCACAGTGGTTAGCACTGCTGCCTCACAGCGCCAGAGACCCGGGTTCAATTTCCGCCTCAGGCGACTGACTGTGTGGAATTTGCACATTCTCCCCGTGTTTGTGTGGGTTTCCTCCGGGTGCTCCGGTTTCCTCCCACAGTCCAAAAATGTGCAGGATAGGTGTATTGGCCATGCTAACTTGCCCGTAGTGTTAGGCGAAGGGGTAAATGTAGGAGAATGGGTCTGGGTGGATTGTACTTCGACGGGTCAGTGTGGAATTGTTGGACCAAAGGGCCTGTTTCCACACTGTAAGTAATCTAATCTAATCTACATGCAGGGAAATCCCTCTTAATTAAGTTTATAAATAGTGCAATTGCTTTCTTGGCTGCAGCTCTAGAGATCTGAAGTTCTAATATATAGCTGGCTGTTTTGCTTAGATTCACAAAATCAGAATCGCACACTGCGATGCTTCTACACAGATCCTGGCCTCACTTGGCCAACAGAAAGTATCTCATGATAGCACACCACCCAGGTAGCCACCATATTAATATGCCTTCAAGCCACATTTGAGTTCTATCCGTAAGTTAATACTGAAGCTAAATCCCTGATGGCAGACAATGACATGTCGAAGCCAGTCCCAACTGCCTCTTCAAAATAAGGAAACTACTGAAACAATTTTGGCTTTCCTTTAATGTTTAGTAATCACATCACACAAGTCAGACAGCCTCTGGGACAGGTGACATGACTCTCCATCCTCCTCTCTGACCTATCACATTCATCCCCACCCCCTTCCACCCACTGTACTCTTTGCTACCTTTCCCCACTCTCCTCCCCAACTATCACCTTCATCCCCACCCTCATTCACCTATTGTACTCTATGCTATTTTCTCCCCACCCTCACCCTCCTCTCATTTATCTCTCCACCCTTCAGGCACTCTGCCTGTATTCCTGATGAAGGGCTTTTGCCCAAAATATCAATTTTCCTGCTCCTTGGATGCTGTCTGAACTGCTGTGTTTTTCCAGCACCACTCTAATCCAGAATCTGGTTTCCAGCATCTGCAGTCATTGCTTTTACCAAGTTGATTTTAACACTACTGCGAATCCTCTTGCAAGGTTGCCTGCCTTGAAGAAGTCTTCCTCCTCTCTCTACAAGAATCTCAGGGAGTCCCTCCCCCACTGCAACTCCCAGGTCATTTCCTCTATCCTGCAGCTCTTCAAACATGTCCTGAAACAGACTCACCTCATTTCCCCTCTCCCCACCTCACACCCCAGCTCCAAACTTCCAGCTCAGCACTGTCCCTATGACTTGTCCTACCTGCCTATGTTCCTTTCTACCTATCCACTCCACCCTTCTCTCTGACCTATTACCTTCATCCCCACCCTCATCCACCCTTGTACTCTTTGCTACCTTCCTCCACCCTCCTCCCTGACCTATCACTTTCATTCCCACCCCCATTCACCTATTGTACTCTATGCTACTTTCTCCCCACCCCCACCCTTCTCTCATTTATTCAGGCACTCTGCCTGTATTCCTGATGAAGAGCTTTTATTCGAAACATCAAGTTTTCTGCTCCTTGGATGCTGTCTGAACTGCTGTGCCTTTCCAGCACCACTCTAATCCAGAATTCCTAAAATTCACCCTAACTTCAAGACATAGCCCCAAGGCATATAGATTATCCTATGAATCCCAGAAAGGATTCAAAATGTTAACTCTTTTTCTCTCCGCAGATACTGCTATACTTGTTGATTTTGCCCAGCACATGCTGTGTAAGGCATGCCTAATGCATCTAATTGATTGCAATCAGTGCCCCAATATAACACATGTTGGCCTGAAAGAGGATACTGATATTGGAGCTCCTAACCTGCCAGTGGATTTACAGAAACAATCACTGCTAATAGTTCTCAAGATATTGGAAAGGTCTGCTGTACACTGTCTGTAGTGATTGTAATTAGGTCAGCCAGGTGCACCTCATATAATAGGAATTCCCTGATTGGGGCTGTTAATCTAGTCCAATCAGGGAGCCTCGGCTGACATATTAAAATAAGTGAGCCCCCTCTGCGTAAATAAAGAGTGACTTGGCGATAGGATTCTGGCCTCTGTGGAGTTACTTCACCTACTTTAGTGTTGCCTGCAAACATAGCTACACGCCTTAACTCCCCTCAATACCTGCCATTTTATCCACTCACTCCTGTTCATTAAAGGCACCAAACATAGCTTCCAGGTACAATAGTGATTTTACATGTACTTCTTTTAATATTATCTATTATACTGGCTGCTGACAATGTAATCCATTCTCTATCACGGAGGCCAAACATAGGTTGAGCAACCACCATGTAGCACACCTCCATTCACTCCATCCTGCGCTTCCTGCAATCTGTAATTCTGATTCTCCAGTTTTCTCTCTGTAGTCAGCCTCCTGCAGTGTTCTAATCAAGCTCAATGTAATGATTTAAAAAAAGAACTGTGGATATTGGAAATCTGAATCAAAAACAGAAATAGCTGGAGAAACTCAGCAGATCTGACAGCAGCTGTGGAGAAAAGAAAACAGAGTCAATGTTTTGCATCCAATGACCTTTCTTCAGAATTGATTATAGCAAGGAATAGATTGATAATTATGCTAAAGATGAGTGGGGTTGACAAAAGTGAATGATAGGTGGAGATGGAGCTTAGAGAGAGAGATGACAGCCATTGGGCAGCCAAAGAAGTAAATAATACTCGGCTGGGGAGAAAGAAAATCTGCTAATGGGGATAATTAGTGGGTGAAAATGGGTTGGCTATGGCAAAAGCAGCCTATACAATGACAAGACCTGGTGTGTGAGAGAAAGTGTTCAGGCTCTAAAATTATTGAACTCTACATTGAGTCCTGAAGGCTGCAAAGTTCCCAAGCAGAAAATAAGATGCTATTCTTCTAGGTCGCACTGAGGTTCGTTGGAGTACTGCAGCAGGGCCAGGACAGAAATGTTAGCCAGGGTACATGGCATTGTGAGAAGTGGCAGGCAACTAGAAACTCAGGATCATTTTTGCAGAGAGAACGCAGGTGTTCTGCAATGTGGTTACCCAGCATGCATTTTGTCTCCACAGTGTAGAGGAGACAACATTGTGAGCAGAGAATACAGTAGGCTGAATTCAGTGAAGTGCAGATAAGTTGCTGCTTCACCTAGAAGGTTTGTCTGGGGCCTTGGATAGCAAGGAGGGAGGATGTAAATAGGCAGGTGTGACACCTTCTGCAACAGCAAAATGCAAGTCTGAGGAATGGCACCTCATTTTCTGATTAGGCATGCTATGGCTTTTCGAATTCAGACAGTTATCTCTGCCACCATTCTGTTTTCTTCTGATTTGCAAGCTTTTGGTTCCTTTGTTTTTTTGCTTTTAGAAGACAGTTGTTGATCATTCTGCCATTCACACCACCTCTAGGCACTTTTTTTGTTCCTTTTCTTGTCCTAATACCCCTTCTTCTTGCCCTATACTCACCAATGTGCTATCATTTGGTGTCTCCTGTCTTGCACCCTGCAGACCTTCCCTTTTGTGCTGTTCCCATCACCCTTGCAACCCTCCTTTACTTAGTTAAAACCTATCTCTCCAGTGTATCCAATCGTGACAAAAGATTATCAATCTGTAACATTAACTTTGTTTCCATCTCCACAGATGCTGTTTGAACTGTTGAGGAATTGTTGGTGTTGTTTCAGATTCACAGCATTGACCGTGATTCATTCTTGATTAAAACTCACTATTTGCAGTGAGTTTAACATTGAATCAAAATAATCTTTATTTTTAAGCCACATCTTTCTTCCTATGTCGTCATCAGTTTGCAGAGTCCAAAACCAGAATAACAAAGAATTCTAGAAAAGATTTAATCTTAGGCTTTTTAAGAGGTATAGTAAAAAGCCTCGAGCACAGTATTAAAATTATAAGCTCAGACAAGGTCAGTGCTAAAATTATGGAAAATTGGACAATAAAAATAAACATTTCAACAGAAAATATGTTCTTATTTTAGTGCAATTTTGAAGGTGTTCTGCTAATCGCAAAAACATATACATGATTTGTGAGAACGAATCAAGGATTCACTTCTTGCCCTGCAAAGAAAAGTAGCATTTTAGGTGATATTTTAATCTTTCAGTCACTCTCTTGCCTACAGTTAAACAAAAATTCACCTTCAAGCTATGCTACCGAAAATCAAATCCTGAAGAGTAGCAAACTGCACTTGAGAAGCTGAAACATTCTTAAAATTGTCTATTCTATGGCAGTTCATACTTTTCAGGCATCCACCTCCTCTCTCTTCCTCTGGAATTACAGCTGTCACCCATTATTGTCTTTTCTTCATATGAAAAATTAGCTCACAGAGTCATTACACATAAAATATGCTGCCTGTCCGTTATGGTTTGCCAGTCTCTGAAGTCGAACTATACAAAGTATTTTTGTGCTATGAATACTCAGGGAATATTTTCTCCAGATATATTTCCTCTCCCTCTCCAAAAGTGGACTTCTACTGCCCAGATTTGAAAAACTGATTACAAGGCAGCCTATTTGAAAACATGATTGCTAGATGGGTGGTCACCCTTGTTTTTAACTCCTCCTTTCAGCTTCTCCTTCTGCTCTAGCCTATAATTTTGAAATGGCTTCCAAAAATATCTTGCCCATTTTGTTTACATCTGTTGGCAAGCAACAATAAAAAAAAGCTTTAATTGTGGTTTAGCATTTGTGCAGTGAGACCATTGAAATATTTCACTACCTTTAGATATCGAATAGTAGCCAAATTTAACATCCCTTTAAGCTTACTGGAAACAAATTCCTTTGAAAGATCTTACTATCCATGGGATAATTCTGTCTCAGGCTATCAGACTCCCTGGAGGTCAACCAGAAAGCTCTTTACCCGGAAGGCTAGATGGCCTAACTGCTATGTGACACCAATTATCTAATTAAATGACTCCCTGGCTGGACTGACAGAGTTACAATGGGTCATAAAGCTAAACAGGTTTGTTCAGAAGTCCAATTTTAGCAGACAAATATTTTCCAATTGATACACAAATGATTCTAAAAGAAACTCATCTTTTAGTTATATGAAACATAGATATACAAATCCAGTATAAATATATACAATTTATTCAACTCTAGTTCTTTCAGAACCTATGTCAGGGATAGTTTATGTAGATATGGATTTGCACTTTTAAAAGAAACATATTTATCAGAAACCTCTGCTTTTATTTAAACTGTCAAAAATGTTTGCCCTAAAGGCAAGTCTAAAGTATGTTTTAAAGTTAAAGAATTAATTTAGAAATACATAATACAGGAAATTCCTTTCTAACTAATGACTTGCACTATCTAAAGTCAACAAGTTCCTGAACAGTGTGCAAACCAGAAATTCCATGTTTAGAATACAGAGTAGTTTATCAGATTATCTGATGGTAAAAGTAGACTGCAGTGATCTTTAAACACTAAAAGCCTTATTTTGGTCCGGGTGGTGGGCTGGGGTGAGGGTTGTTCAAGCTCTTAGCTTAATATTAATGACTTAAATTCACATTTTAATGTAAATTAAACATGTTATTAAAAACCTATACTGAATCATTTACAAGATTACATTTGCATCTCTAGTGCACATTACATTATTATTAAATATTTAATGAATGAAAATCTTTAAAAGATTTCTTCCTGAGCTTTAGAAAATGAACTTAACTTGAAGAATGCCTGGAAAGGTTGCAAATAAGCATAATGTATGGAAACTAACCATCCTTATTATTCCAAATAGAAGAGCAGGCCTGGGCAGTGGGCAGATCAGAGTATGAAAAATGATTTTCAGGTAGCAGTAACAATTACAGTAACTTTGTTTATGCTTGATTTATTATAAATCACCTGATCTTTACAGCTGAATCAGCAACTATTATTGTCAAGATCGCATAACAGGCGTTCCTTAGAATGGTCCATAAACTAAGAATCTGTATAACCTCAAAGTAAGAGTCACTCCCACCCCTCCTTTTAATTGTTAAGCATTTCAACTTAAAATTATCCAACAGTTAAGCTTCATGTTTGAGGCAAGAACAAAGGTTAGCTTATTGTACAACAGTTAATAGTTACTACAGTAAGAAGTGGCAAAGTTTTAGCTAAAATAGAGGCACAAAGATTTGAAGTAAGGATAAAAATTAATTAGTTAGAAGTTAAGTTAATCAGTTCTGTAATATAATTGTAGACCTGGCTTGCTTTAAGAATTCTTTTTGAAGTGAAGGCCGTGAAAGTTAAGCTCATTTTCACTCCTCAGGGATGCAAAAATGCAAGGGACTTCACAGCTCCATGAACCAGGTCTTTAAAAAAATGGGTACCTTCACTTCCCATTTTTCGTGATAGGGGAAAGGGGGTCAGCCTGAGTTATAAGGCAGACAGGGTGAATTGGGAGGAGGCTGGTGTTTCTGAAATTGACTAGTTGAAAAGATTAAATCATAAAAGAAGAAATAGATAAATTCTTAGATTTCAAAAGGGGTCAAGGAGATGAGGAGACAGTCTGAAAATAGCATTGAGATAGAAGTTTAGCCATGGCCATATTGAATGACGGATGAGATTCAAATGGTTAAAAAGGCCTACTTCGATTCTTATTTTCTATGTTTCTATGTATGTCAATAGGGCCACTGAAATATCAATTCCTGAAGAAGGGCTCGTGCCCGAAACATCGACTCTCCTGCTCCTTGGATGCTGCCTGACCTGCTGCACTTTTCCAGCAACACATTTTCAGCTCTGATCTCCAGCATCTGCAGTCCTCACTTTCTCCACTGAAATATCAAGAACTGTTCTTGTTACTAACTCCATCCATGTACCAGTCAATGGCCATCTCCAACAGGAGAAAATCTTAACCATCTTCCTTTGCAGTTCAATGGCATTACTATCCCTGAATCCCCTTCTGTCAACCTCCTGGGAGATTACAATTGACTAAAAACTGAATCAGACTGGCCACTTAAACCCGATGGCTTCAAGATCAGAAGCTTGGAATTCTAAGGTGAGTAACTCACCTCCTGTCTTCCAAAAGCCTTTCATCATCAATAAGAAACAAGTCAGGATTGTGATGGAATACTCCTCACTCATCAAAATAGGTGCAGTTTTACCGCACTCGAGAAGCTGAACACCATCAAAAACAAAGCAACTCATTTGATTGGCACCCCATGCATTATCTTCAAGATTCACATCCTTCAACACTGTTGCACAGTGGCAGTAGTGTGTATCATGTACTAAATCTATTCCAGTAACTCAGCAAGGCTCCCACAATATTTTCCTAATCTCCAACTTCCATACATGAACAAGGGCAATTAATGCATAACAACACTAATACCTGTAACATGCAAGCCTCATACCATCCTGCCTTGAAATTTTATTCCTTCACTGTCAGTTGGTCAAAATCCTGGAACTCCCTTCCTAATGACGCAATGTATTTATCGACACCTCATGGACTGCAACAGCTCAAGATGGTAAACTGCCATACCTTTTACAGGCAATTATGGATGGGCAATATAACCAGCAGTGCCCATGAAGGAAATTTAACAAGTGAGACGATTCACATTTTAACTCACAGATGTACCTATTTACAGTCCTGAACTTACTTCCTACAATGTACCCTGGGACCAATCCAAAGGTAGCTTACCACTTCAAAACATTAATCTGGCTATTCAAGAGAAGCACACTGAAAATAGACATTCTCTTTCTTGCGGCTAATTTCCACAATCTGGGTTAGACACTCCTATTTCAGTGGAAGCAGCTGATCATTCAAATGGCCAGCTGCCTCCAGGAACAATGAATGTAGAATGAGCGACAGATTGTGCCCACACCCACACCTGTGAAGACTGAGAGAAGGTTTATGATTTGAGTCCTTACTGGTATTTTTATACAGCAGAGATACTCTCCATTGTGACAAAATCTGGGCCTTCAAGTCAGCTGAAATGTTTTTTTTTTAATTCATTCAGATGTGGGCATCACTGACCCGCAATGGTTGACTTTTAAGATGATACAGTCTGATCTTCTGCTCTAGCTGCAGCCGTATTCATAAGAGAAGTTATTTGGCTTTTGGGAGCCATTTTGTAAGATTCTTTGAGTCTATTTTAAAGACAGATTAGCTTTCTCTATAAAACAAAATTTTATCTACACATCGCTGACATTACCTACACTGCACTGATAACTAGTACATTGTGGACTATCATCCTTTGTTAGCCAAACTGTTTCTGTACTATATTCCATAAATGCCAACATGGTGAACAAAAGACCGGGATTCAGATAGTCTTTATGAAATATCACCATAAATTTTAAATCTTTGAATTATTTGAAATCAAAAAGTGAAAAAGCATTTTGTCAATGTCATCAAATTTATTGACTGCCAGCGATTTTGAAGGGTATTGCATGACGGCGTTGTACTATTAACTTTTGATACCTGCCAAAATAATTGGTATTAGAGAACCATCAGGTCATTCTACATTAGGATTTTCTTTTCAATTATCCCGAGGCAGTCAACATCAAATATTATCTTTACACATGGTTGAGATGGAGGGCAGAAGATTAATTGGATTCAAATGTCCCTCTTTAAAGTCATGATTTTTTTTCATTTTTATTACCAATTCCTGAGGCTCCATGTATCACAAAATGTGTCAATGTAAATTTGTCATACTTTTTTAAAAAATAATGAGTAATAATGCACCAGCTTCACTTAAGGGAGAGTATAAGCAGTGTAACAAGTTTACACAAGCAGTTAACCAAATAAGAACTCTTGAATTATTAATAGGAAAGCTCTGATTTTAGTATTCCCATCAAATGGAAGTGGGGCTTATAAATTAAAACACTTACAATGAACAACTCACTCATGCCATACTTCATTTTAACAGGTATTTCTCCAAGAGCTAGCTTTCAGAAGTCAAGGATCAGATCCCGACTGTATTCGAACTCTACAATGCATGGAATCAAATTTTTAGAAGAGGGTGCAGAAGTTGTTTTTTTAAAAAACTCTTCTTGTGGGCTGAAGGAGCAAGAGTGCCCTTTCTGGGATCCAAGTGAAACCTAAAGCTTCCCTCCCTCATTTCCCGGACAACAAGTATCATTGTCTTCTTGTCTGGTCAGGTGTGGTCCTGACCATGGTCCCTTGCTCCCACCTGCTACCTTCTCTCATTCATCTTCACTATCGGCAAAACTCAATTAAATGAATCCAGAACGTTGTAATAGTTCAGGCCTCATAGTGGCAATCTGAACCTAATGATCACTCCTCAACAGTAGTTTAAAAACAGGTTGGGGAGGGATCCAAGATGGTGGCGATCTGAGTAGATCTGCCTTGCTAAGCTCTGTACCCCAACCCAGCAGTAGTGGAATTTTTACAAACCCCTCTCCCCATCCTATCTTTTTGTGGAGAAAATTGATGTTAAACAGTTGTGCAATCTTTTAAATCCATTTGCAGTGGAGCCTCGATTGTCTGAGTAAATGTCAGGTGGCCAGAAACAAGCGGTAATCCATGAGTGTCAGCTGTCCGATTACCTGGCAATCCACATCATAGTGCCGGTTAGCCAATAGCGATTGAGTGCTGGTTATCAAACATCTCTCGGTTATCTGACATTGCAAGCCATAATGCTGCTTAACTGATAAACTGAATGCTGGATTGCCTGGTGCCATTTTTGCAGGGCCTTGGGATCTTATTCGGATTGTCCGGGATTCGGATGGTTGATGTTCGGATTGTCAAGGTTCTACTGTTAATCCTTTTTGAGCGACTGAGGATAATGAGAGGAAAGCATACAGCCAAGCCCTAACACACGGGAGACTTGCTAAAGGTGTCAGGCGTGCCTGAGACTATGACTGTGGATAGCTGCAGTTTCCTCGGCAGCTGAGAAAGAGGTACCTGTGCAGTTGAACATCGCTGAAGAACTTGTGGTCATCCGAGGGATGCTCAAGGGGTTAATGGAAGACAATCGTACTCGGCTGGAGCCGATTTCGGGTATGCTACAAAAGCATGAGAAGGAGTTGAAATGGCTCAGGAAGCGAGTTGAAGACATCAACCGGTGGACTACAATGTCAGAGACTGAGGTTGAGCCCTCTGGAGCAGATCCAGGCCCTCAAAAAATAAGTCTGGGCCTTGACTGAACAGGTCAATGATCTGGAAAATGAGGGAGAAGGAAAAATATCTGGATTGTTGGGCTGCCGGAGGGAATGGAAGGTGGGCAACTAACAAGCTTTTTTGAAGATTAGCTGCCTCAGTTTCTTGGCTGGGATGCCAAGGCGGACCAGGTGAATGTTGACAGAGCTCATCGGGTTGCGGTGCACAGACCAGGTCTGGATCAGCACCCCCACCCAGACCTGGTACTATTTCAAAGTTTCAGGGATAAGTAGTGAGTCCTGGAATCTTCTAGAAAGATGGGGAAAGATCTACAGACCCTGACTTATCAGGGAACTAAGATGATGTTTTTCCAGGACTTTTTTGCAGCAGTGATCCATATGAGGTCGAGAGAAAATAAAGGGACCTTGGTATTGAATGAGATACCCAGCAGTGCTTCATATTACTAATGAAAAGATGCTACGGTCATTTAACTCCTCAGAACAATGAACAATTTCTTGGAAACTTTGAAATAATTCCAGTGGAGTTATAGACATGGACAGTAACGTTTGTTTTTTTTCTTGTTATGTTTCTTGTAATGTTACCCTTATGGAAGCTGCTGTTGGTTTGTATTTTTTTTCTCCGATTAGGATTGGTGTTGGTGTATAGTTGTGGGTGGGCAAAGTGCTCATTGTTTTGTCCGTTTAGTTCTTTGCTTGCTTACTAAATGGGTAAGATTTCTTTATAGTGATCCTCTAGCAGTGGTTCTCATCAACGGTATAAGATCTGACAATTTTAACATTGGTCGGGCTGTCAGCAAAACTATCCCTTTTCATCTTTGCTTTTCACATTGGTGATTCATCTGTTGGCTGAGGCCATTCATGGAGACCCTACTATAACTGCCCCAAAGGTGGGATTGAAGGTGCATATGATTACATGAAATGCAGTTGATGTTCTTGTTTTTCTTTCAAACCCGTCAGTCTCAGTGCCCTATTTGATCCAGTGTATTAATTCATTTGGTTCTTTCTCGGGTTACAAAATCAGTTTTTCAAAGTCGGAGGCTATGCCTATGGGGAGTCTTAGGGGAATACCTGAAATGGAAGGTGGGCACCCTTTTAAGTGGGCACAGGGAGGTTTTCTTTATTTTTGCCTCTCTGTTACCCCCAGCTTTGATTAGTTATTCAAGGCCAATTTTGTTCATTTGTTTGACAAGATTAAACAAGACCTCCAAAGGTGGGGTGCACTTCCAATATCATGGTTGGGTCAAGTCGCTCTTCTCAAAATGTATGTTCTTCCTCACTTATTGTACCCCTTGAGGATGCTCCATTTGCTCTTTCCTAGGCAAACGTTTCAGAAATTGAATGGTTGGTTTAGTTCTTTTATTTGGTACTAATAAGCGACCCCTTATTAAGCTTCCAAAACTGCAGTTGCCCTGGGGGTGGGGGTGGGGGGGGGGGGGGGGGGGGTGGGGGAGTGGACCTTCCAGCCATTAGAAGATATCAACTGAGCTCCCTCCTACCTTTTGCAAGTGGCTGGGTCTGTGAGGACTCGGCATCGACAAGGTTGGACATCGAAGGAGACGAAGTGTCCTCTTATCAACCTGTTGTTCTTAGACAAAATGAGGACAGTTGTGGAACATTGCCAGAATCCAATAGTTACTAACAAGGTCAAAGCATGGAGGGCAATGAGGCAGATGGAGAGTACTATGTCTACAACATCTTTTCTTACTCCCATAGTTGGCATGCCAATTTCCTGCCAGGGACGTGGATCCCAGGTTTAAACTTTGGATGGATAAGGTAGTCTCTTGTTTGAGTAGTCTGTTTGATTAGATTAGATTTCCTACAGTGTGGAAACAGGCCCATTGGCCCAACAAATCCACACCGACCCTCCAAAGAGTAAACCACCCATACCCATTTCCCTCCGACTAATGCACGTAACACTATGGGCAATTTAGAATGGTCAATTCACCTGACCTGCACATCTTTGGACTGTGGGAGGTAACCAGAGTACCCGGAGGTAACCCGCACAGACACGGGGAGAATGTGCAAGCTCCACACAAACAGTCGCCCAAGGCTGGAATCGAACCTGGGTCCCTGGTGCTGTGAGGCAGCAGTGCTAACCACTGACTACTGTGCCACTCCAAGCAAAACCAGCTTGTTGTGTTGGAATTTAAACACAGCAGCATTTAACACTGAACTTTAACAAGCTGAAGTATAACAGGCAACCCACACAAATGGCAGCGTTAGGATTCAAACCCACACCTCCTTACAGACTGGAGCATTAATCCAGTGCCTTAGGCCACTTGGCCACACTACCAGTTTGAGGGTGAAACATTGATGTCATTTGATCAAATAACTCGGATATATTGATTGTTGAGTAGGAACCTCTTCTAATTCTTTCAGATTAGAGATTTTATCTAAAAGGAGACCACGCTTTTGATTGAGTGTTATAGATCTGATACCGAAAAGAGGGTGCTTCAGGCTAAGAACACTTGTTCTTAGAGTATTCTCTATCATTTGTTGGGGGAGGTTCCTCGAGTGACATTGAGCATCAATGTGAGATCTGGGAGAAAGAGTTAGGAGTTGAGATCACTTTGGAAATATGGGAGGACATTTGTGAGAATGTGAGGAGGATTTTGATATGTAATAGGACCCATTCTTCTTAGGGCTCATTTGGCCCCAGATTGTTTTGCAAGATATAAGCAGGAAACATCGTTAATGTGCCTCAAACATAAAATAAACATGGGTATCCACACACATTGTCAGTGGTACTGCCACAGGCTCCATTCGTATTGGAGCACTGTGGCAGGAGTAATTGAGAGGGTCTTGGGAACCAAAGTCAAGGTGAACCCAATCTCTTTGCTCCTGGGTTTGCCAAATTTAACTCCCTTAGATGTACATGGGAAAAAGCTTTTTAACATTCTCCCTTTTGTGTGAGGAGGAACATTCTGAACATTCTGAGAACCCCTCAGGTCTGTCTGGGTGACGTAAGTTAAATATGGAACACATTCCTTTAGAATTTCTTACAAATATGGTGCACCAGAAAATGGACAACATTTACAAGATATGGCAGCCCTTTTTGAATTATCTGGAAGCAGATCTATCCGTCATTTTGCTTAGGGCTTTTGTCTTGCCATGATGGTTTGGCCTAATAAACTTAAGGTCATGAGAGGAAGAATTTGAAATAGATGTGGGTTTAATAATTCATGCTCTTGAAGGTTGAGAGCTATGGTCTTGTTACACTGAGTGATGCTACTTATTTATTTATTGATTTGTAATAAGTGTAGTTTTGATTTCTTTTGCCGAGTAGTATAGTAGTTGGTTTATTGTTTATTGTTTTTGATATTATGATGCTATATTTTCATATTTTTGTAACTTTCTAATTTTGTAAAAGAAACATTTTTCAATAAAAGTATTTTTTTAAAAAAAAACAGGCTGAGTTTTGAAGGCATTGGTCGATCTCCCATGAGCTCAGACAGTGGAGAAATGTTCTTTTATCCATTCGTGCTGTATTTATGCTATAATTTTGCCTGCTTTTCTCTTCTGTTTCTCTTGTTAGAACTCTTTTCATTTTCCCCTCTGATTTTGTCCTGTTTTCTTCATCTTATTGTTGTTTTCCTTTAAATCAGAGGAGGCATGTTGTCTGTGATGTGACATGAAAGGAGCCATGGAGTACAAGCTATATATTGGCTACAGGTAATGGTAACAGTATCACTCTCAGAATCTGCCTTCATTCCCCTCCCTCTTGTATCGCTCACTGCTTCTTTAAATTACTCCCTGAACCTTTGGATCTTATTTTTCTCACAGCTTGACATTCACCTTCCCTTCAATCATCCATTAACTTAACCTCATACTCAACAGTTCTTTCAAAGTGTGGATGATAGCGGACTAAATCTCAGACACGTTTACCTGGTGATGGCCATGATGAATGGGATTTGGATCAGCGTTAAAATATACAAAATAGAGGAAGGAGGCTTTCAGCCCCTTAAGCCTGGTTCTGTCATTCAATTAGAACATGGCCATTTTGCTTGTGATTTGAATTCCTTGTTCCCATCTACCTCAATAATTTGATTCCCTTGCCTAACAAGAATCCACTGCCTTAAAAATATTTGATAAATCACATCCCCACCATCTTTTGAAGCAGGGCATTTCAAAGTTGCAAAGCTCTCAAAAAAAATCTTTCTAAATATGACAATCTGCAAATTTCAGTTATTGCTCTCTAGTACTTGACTCATCATTAATAGAGAACATTCTTTCTACATCTACCCAAAATCAAGACCATTCAGTAGCTTGCATACTTCAAACCACCCACTCACTTTTCTAAACTATAGTTAAAACAAGCTGAAAATGTGTTGCTGGTTAAAGCACAGCAGGTTAGGCAGCATCCAAGGAACAGGAAATTCGACGTTTCGCGCCAGAGCCCTTCATCAGGAAGAGCCAGAGCCCTTCATAGTTAAAACAAGCCCAGTCTGTCCAATCTACCCTCAGAAGACAGTTCACTCATTCCAGGTTAAACTTCCTACGCACTACCTCCAAGACATGAAGAATACAGAGTGGTGCAGAACACAAGGATTAATAAATTAAATTTTAAAAATCATTACTTGCAACTTGAATTAAATTTCCATCTTTTCACCAGCAAGCCGTTATCCTGATTTGTAGGTTTGGTAAGATGGTGAGTGAGAACGACAAGCATCTGAATGAGCACCATCTCTCCTCAATCAAAACCAGACAGACATGTTGATGTTTGTTGTTGTTCTCCTTGTCTGCAGAGTCTGCATCTTGAGTTTAACCACTTTTCATTTTTGTTGTCTTTTCTCATAGTCTCCAGGATTTTCAGTTACTATTATTTTGAGCCAACTCTGAGAATCTTTGTTGCAAAGTTGAGAAATGTCACTTCATGTGGCCCATTCATTGAAGTTTGATCTACTTCAGATTTTCTGTTTCTTCAGTGTTCCCTGCGTCCTACTGAATCCAGCCTGTGAAGCTACTTTGATAAATAACCTGTATTCAGAAAGTTGGTGCCATTTGAATTCCATTTATCATGTATCTTTGAAATCAACTAGTGGGGTAATATAAAATAAAATCAGAATTTCTGTGTCTGTGTCCTCGAGAAATATCACATCAATTTCTGTCAATTCCCTGAACATGAGTTGTCAATAACAATGATAATGATCAATCATCATTAGTCTTCCTTACAGAGAGGAGAAAACTGAATGCATCCTATGACTATGTCCATTATTACTTAATTATAAGTGAATGATACCAATGCAACACAACAAAACAATGCCATGCATTATTTGACATCACTTTCAAGACAGATCAATGTACTTGTATTTCAGCATGCCATTTAGCATTCAATCATTTAGTTTGAAGAAGCCTTTCAACTTATCACGTCTACACTAATCAAACTACTCCAAAACTACTTTAATGCCCAATTCCAGAAAAAAAAAGTTGGCATGGTGGCTCAGTGGTTAGCACTGCTGCCTCACAGCACCAGGGATCCAAGTTTGATTCCAGCCTCAGGCTACTCTCTGTGTGGAATTTGCACATTCTCCCTGTGTCTGTTTGGGTTTCCTCCCACAGTCTAAAGATGTGTAGGTCAGGTGAATTGGCTGTGCTAAATTGCCCATAGTGTTGGGTGCATTAGTCAGGGGTAAATATAGGGTAGGGGGAAGGGGTTACTCTTCAGAGGGTAGGTGTGGACTTATTAGCCCAAAACGCCTGTTTCCACACTGTAGGGATTCTATACTAATCATACTTTCCATCACTTGCCCTATAGCCTTGAATAATCTATCAAATGCTCATCCAAGTGCTTTATAAAAGGCTGGGGTTTTCTATCACAATTATTCTCCCAGGCAGGGCATTCCAGTCCATTCCAGTCCAGTGAAATTTATTTTTCTTAAGTCCCCCTCAAAATCTCCATTTAATTTAATTTAATATTATGCCCCTTTGTTAGTGACCCTTCAGTTATTTTCTATCCACCCTGTTCATGCCTTCAATCTTATACATCTCAATCAGGTCCTCATCTCAGCCTTCCCTCTCTAAAGAAAGTGACCCAAGCTTATCCAGTCTTTCTTCAGAGTCAAATTGTTCCATCCCAGGCAATGTTCTGGTGAATCCCTTCAGCAGCCCCTCCTATGTTTTCACATTTGAGCAGATTGTTATGCAAGCACACTAATTATACATCAATTGGTCCAAATAGTTAAAGCATAATTCGATCAATGCTTCTGCATTTCCAACTGTTCTGTACATGAAATTGGAATACAACAAAATATACACTTAGAAATTAACAAAATCAGTGATGAACATTTAATGCATACATCCTCCAACATTGTCACAAAATTATTATTCAATTATTTTAAATAATCTATAAAAACAAATGGATGAGAGGGTGTCCTCAGAATGATGAGCAAACCTGAACCAATGCTCCACAGCCAAGTACCTTTGAAGTAGCAAAACATGACACACAATTTGCACCCAAGGAATTCCTTTCATTAGTGGCTTTGATGTCAGCTTTCTGCAACGGTGGAGAATGTGGTCTTGTCTTTTCCTCATCCTTGGGAACCCAAGAGCCATGAATTAAACAAAGATGGAACTTGTCTTGTTTTGATATATGATTTATGTTATTAATATGGATGCCAGAGTATGGCAACTTAAAACCTCTTTAAAGAATACAAGTGATGATAAGTTACTATTCTATTCTATCAGACATCTATTTCTGGTATTGTTTGTTAACAGAGACAAATTGAATAAACCACCAGGTGAACACCTCTTTTTTTCAAGAAATTTTGTGGATCTTTTATATCTGAGAAGGCAAATTTAATGTTTCCTTTGAAATGATATTACCACAAATGGTATAACCTTGCCACCGAACTGCAGCGAGCAAAATGCTACAGTTTACAAACAAAAGTCTCTTGAGGGGGTGTTCAATATTTGCACAACCTTCTGGTTCAGAAGCAAAATTGTTGTCAATTGATAACCGATGAAAGCACTACTTGCATGCCCACCAATTTCAACAATGGTGATGTATGGGCCATGCCCTTCTAGTCAAGAGTGTGGTGCTGGAAAAGCACAGCAGGTCAGGCAGCATCAAGGAGCAGGACCTGACCTGCTACGCTTTTCCAGCACCACACTCTCGACTCTGATCTCCAGCATATGCAGTCCTCACTTTCTCCATGCCCTTCTAGGTTTCATCAGAGAGCACAGAATATTTAAAATCAGTTGTGTCCTGCTGCAGTATACAGAGCTCTCTCTGACATCTTTTGGTGTATTTACGTTCAGTTTTGAAACAGTCTACTTCAAGAAGCTGAAATAGCTTTGGAAGAAATCCAGCGACATTTTACCAGGTTAAAATACAACTTAGTTATGGTGGCAGACTGGATACAAGTAGGAAAATTCAATACAAGGGTCATAATCCTGAACACAAATAACACATCTTCATACAAACAATTGCAAGGATAAGGAATGGAAGCTCCAATTTACCGCAACTTTAACATCAACCAAACTGTTAAAAATGGCATGAAAAATAGAGAGGTTAATAAAATGAAACTGGGCTGAATTGTCTAACCCCATTTCTAGCTGTGTAATAACCCACAACTGTAATCATAATCAATCAGCTCTATGACAAATTCTAATCATGCACAGAAAATTAGCATTGCTGATCAGGCCAGCATTTATTAAACATCTTAACTTTCCTTGAGCAGGTGATATCACAAGCTGCTTTCTTGAACCACGGTGTCTGCGTGGATTATATTTGGTTGGTATTTTTGATAAAACAAAGTGGCTCACAGGCCATTTAGAGGACTGTTAAGAATCAACCATATTGTTTCAGGTCTGAAGAAAATGATAAGTCAGATCAGGTTAGGACAACAGGCTCCCCTCCCTAAAGAATATTAGTGAACCAGTCAGGTTTCCAATTAGACCTTCATCTTTATAACTCATTTTTGTTTCCTCAGAGAAGAGGAAAAAAACTAATTGAGATAGACATAATTTAATTCTGATCTTCCCAGTAAATCAGGATATCAAACAAAAATATTTTCAGATGTACACAATGGGTATGAGAATGATGTACTGCGGATAATCCATGAGGGAAAAAAAAACACAGGTCATTAAACTATTCTGTGAGATTTCAGCTGATCAATTTACTTTGGATGGCTAATGCCTTTACTCAAATTAGCAAAAATTAATTTGCAACGTTAGAAGCCTCATTCCTGATGAAAGGCTTGTGCTCAAAATGTTGATTCTCCTGCTCCTCAGATGCTGCCTGTCCTGCTGTGCTCTTCCACCACAACACTCTCAACTCTGATCTTCAGTATCTGCAGTCCTCACTTTCTCCTAGTTAATTTGCAGCACGTCATACATTTGTTCATTAGTTTCTTGCTATGCAATTTGAAGACATTGCCATACTATGGTGATACCAAATGCACCATTGTATGCTGCTTTGATCTATTTTTGATAACTGCTCCCTTACTTTGAATGAAACAATCCCACCTATTGAAACTGTTAAATAGTCTTCAGAAGCAGGCTTGACTTGAAAGCAATACCCTCATTCTACTGCAATTCTGAAACCTCATTTATTTCCTCAGTTGGCATCTGCAAATCATCAAAAGTGTAAAAGGTATCTTTATGTTGCCAGAAACCAGAATTGCAATAGAAAAATGAAAAATACATCAAGACAGTTTAATTCACCATTCAGATGTTGGCCAGATGTGGAAGCAGACTTAAAATCTGCCATATCAATTGTCTAATAATTGTCTGGTGCTCTGGAAAAAGTATTTCCTCCATCATGGAGATACACATTATGTCTGATACATTTTAGGAAAACCCAGGGAATATGTTTCACCTTTCTGAAACATGACAGCTTAATAACTCATAAGTGGAAAAATTAAGACTATTATACTTAGTACTATAGGATCACTATATGCATCACATTCTTGATGTTTGCAGTTTAATGCAACGCATATGGCTAGAAAGACTGCAACCTTACTGTCACAGATATACATTCAAACCTCATGACCCACAAACCATCAGTCATATCCTGTTGCTTTTACTGGTCTTGCTCATAGCAGACAGCACACCATCTCTGCCCCAAAACTTCCTTCCACATCAGGAACACAATTTAGAAAGAAATTGTTGCTGAACAAGAAAGGAAAATCTCTCGGGCTTTTGATAAACATGTGGAAAAATTGCATAAATTTTACTGAATAAATCACCAGGAGATCAAGCTCTAATAAAGGGTAGAATAGAAAGAACTTGAATTCATACAATGTCATTCCCAACCTCGGCGGCTTTTTAAAAATGTAATTATTCCTTTAAAATGGGAAATAAAATGGTAAGACCGGAGAAATAGGAACTGGAGTAGGTTGCTTGATTCCTTGATTCCTGATGAAGGGCTTTTGCCTGAAACATCAATTTTCCTGCTCCTCAGATGCTGTCTGACCTGCTATGCTTTTCCAGCACCACTCTAATCTTGACTCTGATCACCAGCAACTGCAGTACTCACTTCCACCTGTTTGATTTGTTAAGTCAACTCTGCCATTCAATAGGACCATGGCTGGTCTGATATTCCTTATATCAATTTTCCTGCTTTTTCCCATAACTCTTGATTCTCCAACTACTATCTGTCTATCTTAGCCTTAAACGTGCATAAGGTCTTTGGCCCCAAACTCTCTGTAGCAAGGGATGAAGAGATTCTTTCTCATCTCAGTCTTAAGTTGATGCCCCTTTATTCTGAGACTATGCCCTCTGGTCTTTGAGTGTTCCATGAGGGAATATTACTCCAGCATTTTCCCTTTCAAGTCCCTGAATGATTCTAGTTTTAATAAGATCACCTCTCATTCTTCTAAAATCCAGTGATTAGAGTCCTAACATGTTTAATCTTTGCTTATAAGATTCCTCCATATCAGGCATCATCCTCGAGAACATTCCTACAGTACCTCCAATGAAATCTTTCCTTAAATAAGAGGATCAAAACTGCTCACAATATTCCAGGTATGGAGTCACCAGCACCTTGTACAGTTGCAGTAAGACTTCCCTACTCATATATTCCAAATCCCTTGAAAAAAAACATAAACATTCTAATGGCCTTCCTGATTACCTGCTGCACCCGTGTGCTAGATTTCTATATTTCATGTACAAAACACTCAACATCCTTTGTGTTGCAGTTTTCTGCTGTCTTTTTCCATTCAAATAATATTCTGCTCTTTTATTCTCCCTTCCAAAATGAATAACTTCAAATTTTTCCACATTATACTCCATTCGCCAACTTTTAGCCCACTGACTTAACCTATCAATATCTTACTATAAACTATTTGTATCTCTCTTGCAACTAGCCTTTCTACCTACTTTTGTGGTCTATGCAAATGTGGCCACAGTCCATTTCCCTTCTCTAAATCATTAACCTACATTATAAACAACTGCAGTCCCAGCACTGATCCCTGTGGAACCCCACTGGTCACAGGTCACCAATCTGTAAAAGTACCCCTTATCCCCACTTGCTATTTCCTACTCATTAGCTAATTTCCTATCTGTGCCAATAAACCACCTCCAATACCATGAGCTCTTATCTTATGACTTAACCTTTTATGAGGCATCTCAATGAACTTCTGGAATTTAAAACACATCGCCTTGTTCCCCTCTATCCACTCTGATTGAGACTTCCTAGAAAATTTCAGTAAATTAGTCAGACATGGGGGGGATGATAGCTGAGAGTGCAATAGGTAGATGGAGGTAGGGTAATGGTGATAGGTCACAGAGGAAGGTGGAGCGGATAGGTGGGAAGGAAAATGGACAGGTAGCACAGTAATGAGGGTGGTTCCAATTTGGAAGGTTGGAACTGTGACGGTTAGGGTGTGACAATGGAGGAAGCCCAGGACCTGCAGGACCAGGACCTACTTGCAGAGCGCTTCAGAAAACATCTCTGGGACACTCGCACCAATCAACCCCACCGCCCTGTGGCCAAACACCTCAACACCCCCTCCCCCTCCGCCAAGGACATGCAGGCTTCCTCCATTGCCACACCCTAACCACCCGACACCAGGAGAAGGAATGCCTCATCTTCTGCCTTGGGACCCTCCAACCACACGGCATCAATGTGGACTTCACTAGTTTCCTCATTTCTCCTCCCCCCACCTTATCCCAGTTCCAAACTTCTAATTTGGCAACACCCTCATGACCTGTCCTACCTTTCCATCTTCCTTCCCATCTGTCCATATCACGCTCCTCTCGACCTATCATCTTTACCCCTACCTCCATCTACCGATCGCACTCTAAGATATCATCCCCCCCTACCCCCTCCCAAGTATCTCTCAGCCCCCTTGGCTCACAAGCCTCATTCCTGATGAAGGACTCTTGCCCGAAATATCAATTCTTCTGTTCCTCAGATGCTGCCTGACCTGCTGTGCTTTTCCATGACTCACATTAGTCAAGCTTCAATACTAATCAACACCTATTAAGTCCCAAATCAGGCTTCAGGTATGACTGGTTTGTCAATGAGCAGTATCATCAATTTATGCAAAGATAGGTCCCAGCAATATGATCTGTTTGACTGATATTGAGTCAGGAATAAATATTTGTCAGGATAGCAGCGATAATTTGAGTAATGGTAGAGAATTGATTTTTCAGACTGGAGGCCTGTGATCTGTGCTGAGTCTACCTCCATTTGTGATTTACGTAAATTATTTAGATGAGAACATAAAACTAGATGATGAAACTTACTAACATGGTTAGTAAGTTTGCAGATGACACCCAAATTGGACATGTACTGAACAGTGAAGAAAGTTAGCTAAGATTACAAAGAGATCTTGATCAATTGGATCAATGAGTTACAGAATGGCAGATAGAGTTAAAAGGCAAGACTTATACAATTAGAAGTATAGTCTTGGGTAGTGTTGTACAGCAAAGAGACCTATATAATTTTTTTGATGTTTGCACCACATAGGGAGGTTAAGAAGGCATTTAGCGTGCTTGGCTTTGAGTCTAGAGGTTGGGACATTATGTTGAGCTTGTGCAGGATGTTGGTGAAGCTTATTCTGCAGTACTGTGTCCAGTTCTGATCTCTTTTGTTATAGGAAGGATACTATTAAACAGGCGAGGGCTCAGAAGAGATTTACCAGGATGTTGCCTGGAATGGAGGGTTTGAATTATTAGGAGAGGCTGGTTAGGCTGGGACATTTTTCACTGGAGCATAGGAATTTGAGAGGTGACCTCTCAAATTTATAAAATTGGGTTTATAAAATAATGAGGGGGATTGATAAGTGTCTTTTCCCTAGGGTGAAGGATTTCAAGACTGGGGCATATTTTTAAGGTGAGAGGAGAAAGATTTTAAAAAGATACGAGGGCCAACCTTTTTTTCCCTACAGAGCGTAGTTTGTGTGTGGAGTGAACTTCCAGAGGAAGTGGTAGATGCAGGTCAGTTATATGATATGAATAAGAAATGTTTGGAGGAATATAGGCCAAGCATAATCAAGTGGGATTAGTTTAGCTTGGGATTATGGCAGGCATGGACTGGTTCGACCAAAGAGTCTGTTTCCGTATGGTTCCATGACTCTATGATTCCACAACTTGCATGTGTTTTTTTCAAGAAAATGCCTTGGCGTCATCACTTAAGCGCAGTACTACTATAATCAGTTGGTCCATTGTCTTTCACAACCATAATGCAATCACAACATTACAAGAACCACAGGTCTTTGAGCATTCTGGGCCATTCCCAATTTTCATATAGCAATTTCCAAAACACAAAAGCATGTTATAAACTGAAGTTCACAAATAGAAAATCAGGCAGGATATAATTACTGTACTTTTTGAACTTCAGAGCATCATTTACACAAAAATGGTTTCATACACTGAAAAGTAATATTAAAGGAAGCAAAATGAGACTATGATCCCATCAGGTCAGCTTCCTGATTTGTGAATCTGATTGCCCCAGCTGCTTTAAAAGTAATGTTCACCAACATGGTATTGTGCTGTGTAAATTATACCATACTTCATTCTATACACTTTAAATTTTCAGGATTAAATTGGCTTGTTCTGAAAAACTGTCTGCATATCTGCATAAAATGATAGATGTTCCACTTACAGATGTCCAAATGTAGGATTTAATCACTGTCTTTTTTCTCATGACCAAAACAGATAATCAATTGATGATTAAATTAATGAATTACAAACAAAATGATTAGCTGAATGGGTCAATATGTTGTGCAAAATGCAATTATACTAAATAAAAGAAATTTATATCTGGTTTATTTGTTTTCAATCCCAGATGATAGATTATAATTGCCATTGCTTCATCAGAGCTCTTGTCCTGAACTTTTATTTCAGAATGATTTTATGCTTGAAGCATTAGATGCGAGAGCAAATTAGCAAAGACATTAAAAGCTCTTTATAACCATTTCACCACAGTAGTTTGCCAACTCTGAACTCTTGGTAAATTGATAAAAATCACACAACACCAGGTTGTGTGATTTTTAACTTTGTACACCCCAGTCCAACACCGACATCTCCAAACCATGGTAAATTAATTACTTTCTTGTTGTCATTTGCTTTTAGTTGTGATCATAATATCATCAATTGCAGAATTTATATTTTATGGCAATGTATTTAATGCACTCAGAAGCCAGGATATCCTGAAAAAAAATCTCAATCCAATGTTAAACAGAAAGGTGAACAATTGTAATATACAACAGCTCTACTGTTTTTCAATTTAATACTGATTGGAAACAGCTTGCCTGTCATACATGATCCTGTTCATTACAGCTCCATCTGGATTACTGTCATTCTTTGTTCCTTATTTTCCTTCAATATATGCTCAATATTAAATCAACTCTTACAAAGAACTGAAACCTCAGGTTGGGAAGCTGTGCAAAATTTTCACTGCTTATAAATATTTAATTTTATTTGTCTATATATAGAAAAAAGGCCATCGGAGCAGGAGTAGACCATTCATCCAACCCTGTTCCCAGTTTTGCCTCCAGCCCTTCGATCCTTTTCACCCTAAGAACCATATCTAATGCCTTCTTGAAAATAGTCAACTGCTTTCTGTGGCAGAGAATTCCACAGTCTTACCACTCTCTGGATGAAGAAATTTCTCCTTATCACAGTATTAAACATCATATCATTTATCCTTATTTTATGACGCTCACCTCTAGACTCCCTGGTTTTAGATTACTTACAGTGTGGAAACAGGCCCTTCGGCCCAACAAGTCCACACCGACCCGCCGAAGCGCAACCCACCCATACCCCTACCCCTACATATACCCCTTACCTAACACTATGGGCAATTTAGCATGGCCAATTCACCTGACCCGCACATCTTTGGACTGTGGGAGGAAACCGGAGCACCCGGAGGAAACCCACACAGACACGGGGAGAACGTGCAAACTCCACACAGTCAGTCGCCTGAGGTGGGAATTGAACCCAGGTCCCTGGCACTGTGAGGCAGCAGTGCTAACATTCTTTGTCCATTTAACCTATCTAATCATTTTAGAATTTTATAGGTTTCTATGAGAGACATCTCCTCATTCTTCTAAACACCAATGATTATAGACCTAACCAATCCAGTCTTTCTTCATATGCCAGTTCTAGCATTCCAAGAAACATTTTGTTTAACCTGCATTGCTAGAACCTCCATCATCAGATGAGAATACCAAAACTGTACACTATACCTAGGCATATTCTTACTAAGGCCCTGTCCCTCACACATGAAATGCCTTTTTAGAGGTCTCTTACATGAAAATTTCACTCAATGTGACAAACTGTAAGAACAAAATTTGATTTTATTTAATTTTGTAAGGAATTTTGTCATCATTTGAATTGAGATAATAAAGGAAGGTTTTTCCATTATTTGCCATGGCTATAGTGTTAACAATTTACATCTGTCCTAAAATTGATAGTGAAAATCATGAACAATGCACCCATGATCTTCCAAAAAGTGTTGGCGTTGAAATTCCTCACTAGTGGCAAATACAATTAGGGTGCAAGAACCCATTGTGTAGCAGCAATTAACATTCAGCATTTATTTTTGTAAGCCAATTGTTGTAACCTGAAATTCAAAGATCCAGCCACTTTGACAGTTGCAGTGAAATGGTGAGAATGCAAGATATGTTTGAGTGAAAGTGAAGGCAGTCAAATAGGTTGTCAGGCACTAGGTGGGAAGGGGGCCACGTAAATGATGGATTGATTAGGGAAGATCAAGCTAGATAATGGTGACAGGAGAAAGAGGGTCATTGTAAGGGAGAGGCTTGTCACCTTATGATGGGGTGGGAAAAGGGGCTTAAAAATGTGTTGCTGGAAAAGCGCAGCAGGTCAGGAAGCATCAAAGGAACAGGAGAATCGATGTTTCAGGCATAAGCCTTTCTTCAGGAATTCCTGAAGAAGGGCTTATGCCCGAAACGTCGATTCTCCTGTTCTTTTGATGCTGCCTGACCTGCTGCGCTTTTCCACCAACACATTTTTAAGCTCTGATCTCCAGCATCTGCAGTCCTTACTTTCTCCTAGTGGGAAAGGAAGGGTCAGGTCTGGGAATGGTTTTTGCATCCAGAGCAGGGGAAAGTGGTAAGGTGTAGTAGTGGAGGAGGAGTGTCAAGTCCAAGGCTCATGGGGTGCGAAGATGTTGAGGCCCAGCCATAGAGAAGGATGCCAAGTCAGTGGAAGGTATCAAGTCCTAGAAGAGGACAGGGAGTTGGATTTGGTAGACAAGATGTACCAGGTCAGAGTTTGGGGGTGTCAGAGGTTTGGGGAAGGTGTAACTGGGGTGGCAAGTTGAGAGAATCATATGTTAGGCTAGGCATTTAGTAATCTGACTTTCCCTGAGTAACTGTACCCTTAATTTGAGCAGAACCCGATAAATGCTCAGATCTAAATCTATACATTCAGAGGGTTCCAGGCATAGTGCATTTGCTCAGGAATCTTCAATTTTCTGTGAAAATCTTTTGGAGTCTGCAACAATGGGGATTTGACAGGGACTCCATATACAGTTCCCATTTACACTGCTAGTATGGCAGGGGGATGGGAACCAAAGTATAGGCTTAGATGGGTCAGCTTCAGAGCAGGAAACAGGAGGTAAATCATGAGTTAGTGATGCTATCAGCAACTCAGAAAGTCAAAAGAAACAAGAATTAAAAAGCAACCAAAGGAAATTGATGGGGTATGACAAAGAAGGCAGATGAACAGGGCACAGAGAGACACACAGCTGGAATATGTCGTTTCTATAATGGAAACCTGTCTCAAAGTGTGGCAACATTTGTAGCTCAATATTTTGTGATATAGAGTATTCAGGCAGTATTGAGTGCGTGGGTGAAAAAAGGAGGCAGGACAGCAGTGTTGATTAAACAATGAATTACATTTGTGAAAAGAGATGATGTACTAAACAGGTTAACAATTAAAACTTTATGCATTGAACTTTAGAATAAATAAAGGGGCAGACACATTGCTAGGAGTATACTACAGACCCCCAAATAGTGAGAGAGAGATCGAAGAATATATGTGTAAACAAATTTCTGTCTGTAGGAATAAGAGGGGAATAATAGTAGGAGACTTTAACTATTCCATTATCAACTGGATTTTAAACAACATAAGGACTACTGAAGGTGAAAAATCCATGTTCTGCGTCCAGGAAACATTTTTAAAATAATACACGACAAGCCAGATGAGAAGAGACACAATTCTGGATTTAGTTTTGGGAAATGAAGATTGGCAAGTGGGTAAAGTGACAGTGATTGACCATATTCAGGATAGTGAACTCAGTTCAGTTAGATTTAGTATTATTATTGAAAAGGACAGAGATAAATCAGGAGTAAGTTTTTAACTGGGGGAAGGAAAATTTGACAAAATGTGAAGTGATTTGGCTGAGGTGAACTGGACAGGATTGCTCAAGGAGAAATAGTGGCAAACCATTGGGAGGCACTAAAAGGTGAGATCCTTGGGGCACACAGCAGACATATCCTTTCCAAAAATAAGCATGGTACTGCTTAATCTAAACCCCCATGGTTGTTCCGAAAAAATACAGTGGAAGATGAAAAGGAAAATGTCAAAAGAAGTCTCAAGACTGTAAGTAGCCTGGAGGAGTATAGAAAGCACGGGGATCGAGTAAAGAAAGAAAAAAAGGGAATCAAAGAAAGGGCATGAAAAAATATTAGCAAGCAAGATTAAGAAAACCTGAAGATGTCTTACCATTATTAGGGGCGAAAGGATAGTTAAGGAAAAGGGAGGACCTATCAGACTTGAAGAAGGGGACTTGTATGAAGATGCAGCGGAGGTGGGAAGCATTTTAAATGAATTGTTGCCTCCAAATTCACAAAGGAAAGGGATAATGTGGATATACTAATCCGAGAAGAGGAGTGTGAAATATTGATCAAAGTCATCATAATGAGAGAGGAAGTGTGACAGAAGTTAGAATCCTTGAAAGTAGAAATGTCAACAGGACTGGGTGGATTATTCCTTAGGATGTTGAAACAGGTGAAGAGGAAAATAGCAGATGGTCTGAAGAGTATTTTCCAATCTTCACTAGACACAGGTGAGGTGACAGAGGACTGAAGGAATGCAAATGTGGTTCAATTGTTTTAAAAGAGTACAAAGGAAATGTCAAACAATGCCAGTTAGTCTTACTTTGGAGCTGGGCAAATTGTTAGTATCAATCCTGAGAGATCAGAGAAATTGTCACTTAAAAAGGTATGGACTAGTCAGGGATAGTCAACATGGCTTTGGTAAAGGAAAGTCATTTACTAATTTGATTGAATTCTTTGAGGAAGTGACAAGGAATATCAATGAGGGTAGTGCAGTGGATGTTATCTACATGGATTTTAGTAAGGTATTTGACACATCCTATGTAGAAAACTGGTCAAAAAAGTAAAAGGCCGCAGGTTACAGGATAATTTGTCAAATTAAATCCAAAATTGGCTTAGTAACAAGAGACAAAGGGTAATGGTCGATGGCTGCCCTTGCGAATGGAAAGCTCTTTCAATTGCTGTTCCACAGGGCTCAGCACTGGGACCCCTGTTGTTGCACACAGGGCCCTTAATTGGAAAATTTGCAAATGACAAAAACTAGCTATGTAATGGATAGTATAGAGGATAGCTGTAAGCTCTAAAATGGTATTAGTGGGTTGGTGAAGTGGGCAGGAAAGTGGCAGATGGAGTTCAACTCTGATAAGCATGAAGTAATGCATTTAGCGAGGTCAAACAGTGGAAGAGAATGCATAATAAGTGGGATTAAAGTGAGAGGGGTAGATGAAGTGAGACATCTTAGTGTGTAATTCCAAAAGGTAGTAGTCCAGGTAGATAAAATTGTAAAGAAGGCCTATGGAATGCTCTCCTTCATTGACAGAGGTATAGACTACAAAAGTAGGGATATATAGTCAGTTCTGCTGAAACATAGTAGTTCTGTTCTCATCTAATTCCGTGTTATAAGAAAATTACGTAATAGCAGCACCATTTAAACTAATCGGGCTGGAATTGCATTATAACCAATACAAGCTTTAAAACTTTGCACTTTAGAAAAATGTCACCAATTCATCAATTATGTTATAGCAGAACAACCTGTATTGATGAAACTATATAAGACACTGGTGAGGTTACAACTGGAGTATTTTGTGCAGTTCTGATCACCACGTTAGAAAAAGGGTCTGGAGAAAATGCAGAGAAGATTTACTAGAACTGCCTAGATTGGAGATTTGTAGCAATGAGGAGAATTTGGAAAAGTTGGAGTTGTTTTCCTTGAACAGAGAAGGCTGAGGGGTGACATGATTCAGGTATACAAATTGTAAGGGGAAGAGATAAGAGTAAAGAGGAGGAACCTGTTTCCCTTGACAGACAATTCAAAAACAAGGGGTCATAGATTCAAGCTAAGTGGCAGAAGGATGTGAGGGGACAGGAGAGAAAAAATGTACTGGAGGATGTTGGGTGTCTAGAATTCACTGCCTAAGTTGGTGTTGGAGGCAGAGACACTAAACTCTTTTAAAAAGTGATGAGGTTGAACCTTAGGTGGGTAAGCTGCAGGGCTCTGGGCCATGCGCAGGAAGATGACATTAGAAAAGGTACCTATGTGTTGAGTCAGCTTGGACAAGATGAGCTGAATAACTTACATCTGTGTTATATCATTTTTGTGGTTCTATTGACTCTGGTTCTCTCCCCATACAGGTTGTAAGACCTGTTCAGTTTTTTTCAGCACTTCCAGATTTCCAACGTCCTCTGTAATTTGTTTTTATAATATTATATCATCTTCTAACCTGGATAATGAGCAAAACACATGATACACAGGTTAAAAAGTATAGGCACAAATCTCGAAGGATGGCAACAGAAGAATAGCCATGATATGTGAAAACAAGTAGTTACACATGCAGTGTAATTTCAAGCTGTAGCTATACACATTCTTTCACTCATTTTGTAATAGAGATTAACTAAGCATGTTAAATCCCGAAGGAAAAATCTAAATTTGAATTCTCAAAGTTCAAAGTGTAATTGCAATAAATTTCACCATAAGTGTGAGGTACTTAGTAAAAGAGTCAAGAAAGCCATACATCATTTGAAAAATAACAATCTAAATGATCAGGTCTGCCCTCACAATATATCACAGATGTAAGCTTTTATCCATCAGCAGAGTATTTTTATCTGATGAGGCAATAGTACAGGACATTCTTAACAGGGTAGTTATGTTCCTGAAAATCACAGTGCTAAGAAAAACTCATTATTTGAAACACATATTCCCATAGAAACCCATGTAAATATTCAGGTTACATTCACAGAATAGCAATCAAGTACAGAATGCAACCATAAAGTTGATTTTGAATAAATCCCAAAATTGCCATGAAAACATATAAAACAACTTTATTTAGATTTTTTTTATCTCATAGGCAAGTTTGCTTAATCTAAAAGATGAAAGTTGAGGACTGCTTTTCTGCTGCTTTGGGAGAGGAGGCTGAGAGTCCCTGGGGACAGATTTTTAAGAAGTACCTAACCTTAACTGAATTGGTTGACTTATTTTTCTCTCTGTATCCACACAGCACATCTATTTTTTTATTTACTGCTTTTCTAAGCCACACTTTATTTGCTTTAAATCTAGAGCACTGAGGAGCCATGATAGACAGAGATGTCAAGGAGGCAACAGCCAAATGAGCTGAAGGAATCAGGAATGTGTCCAGGAATGCTCCATTTATTCCTGTGCACTTTGAGAAAAACTGTGTTATCACAAATCAGATACACAACATTAGAATTATGGGTAGTAAGGTGAAAACTATGTTATAGTGGAACCAGATCAGTTGAAATCATACTATTGAGGACAACCTGTCCTGTCAGATTCAACAGATGCTTCTTACGGTTCCTAATATTTACATGGAGTCATAGAGTCATACAAATCTACAGGGGAGGTGATGGCCTAGTGGTATTATTGCTGGACTGTTAATCCAGAGAACAAGGTAATGTTCTGGGTACCTGGGTTCAAATCCTGCCATGGCAGATGGTGGAATTTGAATTCAATGAAAATCTGAAATTAGATATCTAATGATGACCATAAAGCCAATATCAATTGTAGGGGGAAAAAAACCACCCAGTTCATTAATGTCCTTTAGGGAAGAAGTTTGCCTTCCTTACCTGGTCTGGCCTACATGTGACTCCAGATTCACAGCAATGTGGTTGACTCTTAACTGCCCTCTGGGCTATTAGGGATAGACAATAAATGCCGCCTAGCCAGTGATGCCCTCATGCATGAATTTAAAAAAGCATAGAAAATACCCTTTGGCCCATTATGTCCATGCCAGTTGATTAATCCCTGCCTCTTCAAGTGCACATTAATTCTGTCTATTAGAATTGCTCCATCTTGAATAACGGTACCACATTGCTTCTCCTCCAGACCTTTGGTGCCACTTCTGTAGCCAGAGAGGAATAGAAATGTTTTGCAAGAGGCCTTTTATTTTCCCCTTTGCTTCTCTCAACAACCGAGAATACATTGCATCCAGTCCTGGAAATTTATCTACTTTTGAGGCTGCCAGACCACTCAAATTTCCTCTATCTGTACTAATCTTTAAAATTGTACCAATTTTGTCCTGAATTTCTAAATCCATGTTGTCCCTCTTATTTGTGAAAACCAGCCCCCAAAGTGTTCATTTAGAACTCTACCTACATCCTCTGGCTCCATGCAAAAATTACCATGTGGTCCTTAGTGGGCCAAATGCTTCTTCACATTATCCTTTTCTCTTTAATACACCAATAAAACAGTAGCAATCAGGAGCAGTCTATGCAGACTGTTGAATGTTCGCCAATATATTACAGAATCACAGCTGAAATTTAAACATCAACTTCACTCAATTGCCTCATCTCCATATTCCTTGATTTCCTTAGTGACCAAAAATCAATCAATTTCCATGATTAAGCATATCATAGACCTGTGCTGTAAAGAACACAAACAATTTATATCTTTTAAATAAAGAAATTTCTCCTGAGCTCAATTTGAAATTGCCAAACTCCTGTATGAGACAGCAGAAATGCTTATTTCATCAGACCAATGACACCTTTGCAAAATTCTGCTGTTTCACAAGAAAAGTACAGTAACAAGTCACATGATAGAAATTCTATCAGACCATGACTGATTTGCTACTCAAATCTATTTACTTCCCTTTTGTTTCAAATCTCTTCCATACCTAACAAAAAATCTATTGATCCAAGTGTAAAAGATCTCAACTGACTCAGCAATCACTCACTATCGATGAATCTTGGATAGTGTCCATATTCTATCATTCCATAATACATACTGTCATAGAGTCACAGAATTTTACAGCACAGAAACAGACCATTTGGTCCAACTCATTCATGTTAGTTATCCTAACCTAACCTAGTCCCATTTGCCAGCACTTGGCCCATATCCCTCTAAACCTTTCCCATTCATATACCCATCCAGATGTCTTTTAAACGCTGTAATTGTACTGCCTTCTCTGGCAGGTCATTCCATACACATACCACCCTCTGCATAAAAATGTTGTCCCTTAGTTCCCTTTTATATCATTTCCGTCTCAAGCTAAACCTATGCCCTCTAGTTCTGGACTGCTTCACCCGAGGGAAAAGACTTTATCTATTTATCCTATCCATGCCTCACATGATTTTATAAATCTCTATAAGGTCACTGCTCAGCCTCCGACGCTCCAGAAAAAAACAGCCGCAGCCTGTTCAGCCTCTCCCTATAGCTCAAATCCTCCAACCCTGGCAACATCCTTGTAAATCTTTTCTGAATCCTTTCAAGTTTCACAACATCCTTCCGATAAGAAGGAGATCAGAGTTGCATGCAATATTCTAAAGGTGGCCTAACCAATGTCCTGTACAACCACAACACGACCTCCCAACTCCTGTACTCAATACTCTGACCAATAAAGGAAAGCATACCAAATGCCTTCTTCACTATCCTATCTACGTGCAACTCTACTTTCAAGGAACTATGAACCTGCACTCCAAGGTTTCTTTGTTCAGCAACATTTCCTAGCACCTTACTATTCAGTGTAAAAGTCCTGCTAAGATTTGCTTTCCCAAAATGCAGCACCACGCATTTACCTAAATCAAATTTCATCTGCCATTCCCCAGCCCATTGTTCCATCTGATCAAGATCACACTGTACTCTGAGGTAAACTTCTTCACTGTCCACTACACCTTAAATTTTGGTGTCATCTGCAAACTTACTAATCGTGCCTACTAACTTCACATCCAAATCCTTTATATAAATGACAAAAAATAGTGGACCCAGCAATGATCCTTATGGCACTCCACTGGTCACAGTCCTCCAGTTTGAAAAGTACCCTCTGCCACCATCCTCTGTATTCTACCTTCAAGCCAGTTCTGTATCCAAATGGCAAGTTCTCCCTGTATTCCACGAGATCTAACCTTGCTAACCAGTCTCCCATGAGGAACTTTGTCAAACGCCTTCCTGAAGTCCATTATAGATCATGTCCACTGCTTTGCCCTTATCAATCCTCTTTGTTACTTCTTCAGAAAACTCAATCAAGTTCATGAGACATGATTTCCCATGCACAACACCATGCTGACTATCTCTAATCAATCCATTTCTCCTGTCTTTCTTTTTAAACAATGATCTCTTGACATCCAGAACTATTTTCAAATAACCAGTATAATAATCTAGATTAATGTGCAACCAAATTTGCCAAGTAAATGTTACAATGTTTTATGCAATGGCTATCACAGATGCAAAATACATAATATTTTCAATCATAAACAAAGTTTATTTTTATTAAAAGAACTGGAAAGTTATTGTGACAATGATAGATTCAGATTGATTTGCTTTGAAAAGGGAAGGTGGTTATTGGATTTTTATAGCTATTTAGCTCTAACTATTTAGCAACTTAGATAAGGAAAGGACTTTTTTTGTTCATAGTGTAGTGGTTATCACGTTCACCTAACATGCGAAAGGTCCCCGGTCTGACACCTGACAGAAACAGTTTAGCTCCTCACAGCACCAGAGTCCCAGGTTCGATTCCAGCCTTGGGCGACTGTGTGGAGTTTGCACATTCTCCCCGTGTCTGCGTGGGTTTCCTCTGGGTGCTCGGTTTCCTCCCACAGTCCAAAGATGAGCAGGTCGTGAATTAGCCATGCTAAATTGCCCATGGCATTAGGTATATTAGTCAGAGGGAAATGGGTCTGGGTGGGTACTCTTTGGAGGGTCAGTGTGGACTTGTTGGGCTGAAAGGCCTGTTTTTACATTGTAGGGAATCTAACCAATTAGCCTCACCGAATCTTGATGTAATCCATAAAGCCTCCTTTACTCATATCTACTGAATAACTCTTCCAAACTTTATTACTTTGCTTAAATTACTGAAACAAAGGAAATAATTAACTAATTTGGTTCATTCTTATAACTTGGAAGACAAAAATATAGCTTTGAAATCAAATGTCATTATTCCTGTCTTAATACAACTAAATCCCAATAACTGCTATAGACAGTGTTGATAGACATAAACGCTATGCTATTATTTCTACTTAAGAGTCAAAGAGTCATAGAGATGTACAGCATGAAAACAGACCCATCAGTCCAATCCGTCCATGCCAACCAGATTTCCCAACCCAAGCTAGTCCCACCTGCCAGCACCCAGCCCATATTCCTCCAAACCCTTCCTATTGATATACCCATCCAGATGCCTTTTAAATTCTGCAATTGTACAAGTCTCCACCACTTCCTCTGGCAGCTCATTCCACACATGTACCACCCTCTGTGTGAAAAAAGTGCCCCTTAGGTCTCATTTATATCTTTCCCCTCTCACCCTATACCTATGCCCTCTAGTTCTGGACTCCCCAACCCCAGGGAAAGGACTTTGCTTACTTACCCTATCCATGCCCCTCATAATTTTGTAAACCTCTATAAGGTCACCCCTCAGCCTCCGATGCTCCAGGGAAAAAAGCCCCAGCCTGTTCAGCCTCTCCCTGTAGCTCAAATCCTCCAATCCTGGCAACATCCTTGTAAATCTTTTCTGAACCCTTTCAAATTTCCAATCGTGAGAAATAGTGATACTAAGTTAAGATGAGATAGTTCTCCAAAATGACAACCAGTGGATCTGAATCAATTGTGAGTAGGACGCTTCTGGTGAAAAAGTGTGTAGCCTTAGATGTGACACATTTGCTGCAGAGAATGCAGGAAAATGCTTGTTCAGAATAAATCGGGGACATCTGCTCTTCATGTCAATGGATTGGTGTAAATACACACTTGTCGAATGTGTGGCAGTACTTCCTTCTCACGCCGGAGGCTTGAGTGTGCATATTTCACAGTAAGGAGTCAGAATACTAAGTTGGTGCTTTATACCAAAGACTCTTAACAAAACTCAAACTCAATAGGAAAATAATTTGAAATTTAATAAGTGGAGTGGAATATGCACGTAATAGAACAATCCTGATACATTTTCATGTACACCACACTGAGCAGATTTGAATTTATGAAGCTCAACTTCCTCATCTTGACTGCTCTGGGAAGTGAATGTCTCATTCCCCTTACAGGCTAGGAAAACACAAAGGCTGAAAGTGGAAGATGTTCATGTGTGAATGAGAGAGAGAAAACATTCTTCTGTAAGTTACATTCACTGACTAAAGGTTTCAATGGATACAGACAGAGTGAGAAAGAAAGTGAGAGAGAAAAAAGAAGCTGGTGGAAAGATCAACCCTTTTTGGTCTGATTTGAATGAACACTGGCTGATCATGGTTTGAATGTTGTTCCCTGGAGCTTGAGATCCAGTACTGTTATGAATTTAATTTGCATTCTGGGCATCTAAGGTGATTTTAAAAGTAAAAGCCATATTATAGGACAATGATACTGGACATGGTAGCTGAGCCAGGTTACCTCATGATCTTTCCAATAGTTTAGCCTAGCCCCTCATTATGCTGTACTGTTAGAAGGGAAGGTTATCTAGCCAAAGCAGTCAGCTATTTGGGGTCTGGCTGGATCAAGGTTTCCCACTTTGATGTGCATGTAGCTTAATTAGTCAAGCATACTCAGACCCATCATTGAGTTTCTCTTCCTCTGCAAACTTTTGCCATTTTATTACTGCTTATCTGATTAAGGACATATGGCAATTTTGTAATTTTAATACCAATATCTGAATAAAGACAGCTTGTTTGCTACAATAAGGCAAGTAGCCTGAGAGAGCTCTTAGGGGTAAGAGCTGGCACTGCTACTCTGCTAATGGTTTTAGAACCTTAGCTCAAGCCTGGCTTGTAGGTATCAATGTCATAGTGTAACATTGATGCCATTAGTAAATAAAGGTAATAATTTAAACTAAACTGTCTGTAAGAGTTTTAGATTCCGGACTACCAGAGAGTACAATCTCTGGGAAGAACTAAGAGAGGCTTACAGGTTGAGTCCATCAGGGATTCCCTGAGCCGTCCTGAATACGTACTTTAACACTAATACAAAATATTACATTTCAGAAATAATCTAACCTTCTCAGGTAAGAAGTGTAGCTTGCAAAAGGAGTTGTAAAAAGGAGTCACAAAAAACAAAACTGCACTGGTGTACTGCTGGAAATGTTTTGATGTTAACTCTTCGAGCATTCATATGCAATACTTTACATTTCTTTGAACTTAATAAGCATATGTCATGTAAAAATTGCTACAATAGCTAATCCTGGAAAATGTTTTCAGAGAATTTGGATTTCGCACAATCATGAAATCTGATATAACAACTCCATAAAAGCAATAATGCAATTCAAGAAACATAAGAGATATTTTATTCTCCATTCCAGGATTATTGGCAAGAATTAAGTCATACACTGTAAAACAAGCCTGGAGATTTAAGTTCCTACTTTTTAAAGTCAGTTACTATAGTTCACAGAATAGCAAAAAATGCAAGGATGTTTCCCATACATTTAATGAGGGTACATTTGATGAATTTGAACTGGCATGAAACCTTCATCACACTAGGATTTGTAAGCAGAGGAGAAGAGGCCAGATAGGGTCGTTTGTGCCCTGATTGCAATTACAGGTTTGAGTTTCTGGTGGGTCAAGGTCTCTACCAGATGACATTTGTGAAATTTACCCTGCAGTAATTGTATTCCAATGATGCATGAAGAGGAATTCCCATTAATTCAATGGAAGGGATGATACAAACTCATCTTCAGCATTGATCTTTTTACACTTTTTTTATAGAAATTTTTTTTGACAGAAGGAAGCCACATTGATACCACCAAACATAATAACATAAGCAATGTAACTTTCACTAACATAGTTCCAAACTACAGTTGTTCATAATCCAGATTTATGCCTGGATGGAGTTGCATGAAAATGAGCGACAAACTGGTTTCAACCAAATAACAATGCACATTAATCTACATTCCCTTCATGTCAAACACACAGATTCATATAAAGACAGGGCAAAGATAGACATAGTACAGCTCTATAGTACCCTACCTAGATACCAGATTGAAAGGGTGGAATGAAGTGATTTCCCCAGACTTTCTCCAATTTCTTGGTGACAGACTCATGCTGCTGTCCATTGCAGAATGATGGGAAATCTTCAGATTACATATCAGATTAAGTTCAGAAAATTTCAGATGCCTGATACTTTAAACTACCAGGCTTTTAAAAACTATTATATTGAGAAGGAGAGTGCTCTTTCATTTCTGAGCTCTAATTATTACTGACTAGAAGAGAAACCATTCTACTTGTCTTTGCAGACCTTTCTAGCATCAGTTTGCAGCTTTTAGGGGGATACTGAAAGAACACCAAACCATTCTGTCTTGAGATTGCTAGGTTATGGCAGCATGGACCCAATAGGGGTTTCCATGTCTTTTTGCTCAATAATTCAAACAATAAATTTACAATATTACTTCTTCCAAAACTCTGCTGGATGTTGCTTTCCAAATTCACCTGTACTTTTTTTTGTAAATAGCAATTAAATCATTATTTCCTTTAACCTTTGGCTTTGCAATTTCAATCAATCACATGATAAATCCTTTGTAACACTATTCTATCCAACTACTTCTATATTCCAATTCTCATAATCTATAAATAGATGCATTTCCCAACACCTATATTTTGGTCTTGTATTTCTTATACCTCCTGTGCATTTGAATTAGTAACAAAGGAATTAGCTCATTATGAACCACAAGAGCAATGGGCCAAAGATGGAGGCAGAAATATGTAAACAATGAAGTGAGAATGTGCATAAATTGGGTGAATTTTAATACAAAGCAGTAGACTAAAATTCAAGTAACAAAATGGAGGAAGTATTCACTTAAAGTTGTGATTATGGTGCTCAAAACCACAAATTTATGTGAGTCATAAATTCCACAAGAAATCAATGATCAAATCAGTTAGTTTCCTTTGGAAATTTCTTGCCTAGAAATTACAACATGCAATGTATAATGGACCTGCCATACAATTTCCTTTTTCTCAGGCAATTTTCCTCCAGAGTTTGTGATGAAGACACCTATTCAGAGCTGCTGACCAATCTTGTTGAGATTGTCTTTCCCACTTCCAACTCTTGTCTTACACCGGGAAACTGGTTCCAGCAGAAAAGCCTCATCATTGTCAGATCATAGCATCCCTACAGTGTAGAAGCATGCCATTTAGCTCATTGAGTCCACACCAACACTCCAAAGAGCATCTAATCCAGACTCACTCCACTACCCTATAACTCTGTACATCCCTGGACATTATGAGCAACTTTGCATGCATGGCTAATTTACCTAACCTGCATATCTTTCATATGGTAGGAGGAAACCACAGCGTCAGGAGGAAACCCCACAGACATGAAGAGAATGTGTAAATGCCACACAGTAACCTGAGTTGGAATGGAACCGGGCTTCCTAGCACTGTGAGGTAGTAGTGCTAGCCATGGAGTCACCATGCCACCCATGGTTTTATTAACACATGGTATGACAGACCTTCCTTGCAAAAAGTAGCATGGCTCTCTCCCTAGTGCAAATGAAGTTTTGTGCTCTTTGGATTTTGGTGGACTAACTGAAGACTAGAAACAGAATAAAGTAAGTGTTCATGTTAAATTCCTACACCTGAATATCAAGGTGGAGGTAAAAATTGGAAATCCACTTGCTGTCAGCAGTAGTTTGCTCTTTCAAATTTAAAACCCCTAGAATGACAGGTTTAATTCATTAAAAATGAAACCCACTCTGTTGTGGTAATGTAAACTTTACATGATGCACTGTGATTATGAAGTTAACAGAGTTTAAAGATGTAATCAACATTGACATTTTTTTTCAGCAGTAAACATTTATATTCTAGGACAACTGCAACTTGTTAACTGGAATTTTTAAGCACTTCCTAAAATTTATAAAAAAACAAGCTACTAATATTTTACATCTAAGACTGTTATATTCAATTTACAAATATTCTTTAGAAGCATTGTGAAGGAGTTTGCACATTGAGAGAGCCAACCTGACACAACGGGTTGAATGATTTCCTTTTGCAAAGTAATCAACTTCGAGATTGAGATACAGGCCTTGCTGCAAAACAGCACAAGCTAGTAAATTAAAAACTTAAAATTTCAATTGCCTTGGGAAGTAAATGCTGAAAATAAGGACAAGATACAATCCAAGAGCTACAAGCGAAAAGTTAGATTGATTAGTAGAGGGAAAGAGATAGGATGGTAGTCAGAAAATTTTGAAAGACAATTGGGGTAAATAGACAGGTACAAGGTCCAGTTCAGCTGCAAGTTTGAGATTTTTTTTTCATTGGGTAGTGACAGCATTCGAGGAAGTGGTCAATCTAAAGATGGGATCAACAAGTAGCTAACTTTAATAAACTAGCCCTTTATGTCCTTCTCAAGGATATAGAATGGTAGAGATGGTGTCATATGGGTCAGAGGCAGGAGAACCAGTAACAATTGTATAGAGATTGGACTTAATGAATGTGTAGATGAGACTTGGAGGTAATCTGTGAACTAGCTGTGACCTCAGTAGTAATTGTGCTAATATTGTGAGAAAAGGTTGGATCCTGTACAGCTCAAAGTATTCTACTCTGTAGCCTTTACCACCATGTACATTGCAATAGTAAATGTTGTCTCACTGTAACCTAGAAGGCTAGTCCAAGTTGGTATGCAAGCCTGAAGAATCTACCTTAGGGTTTGATCTAACAGGTCGCACTTATGAAGCTTCACTCTACATAAATACTACATTTTGAATGTGAAGTAAACTGAAACTGGAACCGATATACAATCCATCTGATCTCCTGCTGCGGGATCATGCCTTGGGTATGAACTTGCTACCTTTTTTTCATGACATGACAGAATCTAATTAATACTCACAATGTGTTTTGCATTAAGTACAATAAAATTATATGTTGATTTAATTGCATAATTTTATTTATGTAGAAAAGCTAATTGCAGTAAATGGGACCAGTCATATAATTATAATCAAAGAAAGGAGAGACTCAGAGCATTGAGAAACTTAAACTAAAACACCTTGGGATATTTCACTTTTAGGGAATGGAGGGAGTCAGAATTTTAGTTTTCTCCAGTCCTATTTTACTAGCTACTTCCTGACTTCATGAATAGTGTAGTTTTAACTTTAAGATGTACCCCAACATTTGATTTTTGAAGTAATGGCCAGACATCACTTGGAGAGTGGAGAGGACAAGGTGATAGTGGGCATCAAATGCAGAAGTTGGTTCAGTAGTTGGAATATCCAATGACAATAAGTTAATATAATTATAATTTACTTGAATGTTTTACTTCTACAATTTGCGTCACTAATCATGGTAAAGCACCACATGATACAGTCTTAAATTGAGCATTAAAAAGACCAATGCAAAGATGTAATCTTGGTGTGTCAATCCTTTGTACAAAGTGAGACAAAGAAGCCTCTTTTCAGACTTAGCACTGTCAAGGACTATGCCTCAATTTAATGATGCACTCTTGAGCTTATTAACAGAGACCAAAGTACGGTGGCACGGTGGCACAGTGGTTAACACTGCTACCTCACAGCGCCAGGGACCTGGGTTCAATTCCCACCTCAGGCGACTGACTGTGTGGAGTTTGCACGTTCTCCCCGTGTCTGCGTGGGTTTCCTCCGGGTGCTCCAGTTTCCTCCCACAGTCCAAGGATGTGTGGGTCAGGTGAATTGCCCGTAGTGTTAGGTAAGGGGTAAATGTAGGGGTATGGGTGGGTTACGCTTCGGCAGGTCGGTGTGGACTTGTTGGGCCGAAGGGCCTGTTTCCACACTGTAAGTAATCTAATCTACAAGAGCAAGAAAATTATTTTGAACTTGTGTAAGAAACTAATTCAGCCTCAGTTGAGTATTACAACTAATTCTGGGCAAAACACTTTAGGATGGATGTGAAGGAAATGCAGAGAGTGCAGCGAAGATTTACCAGAATGGTGCCAGGGATAAGCAATTTCAGCTGAGAAATAGACTGAAGTTATAAGGACTGTTTTCTTTTGAGAAGCTTTGAGATGGTAAGAATGGTTCACACATGTGAATGGATCAAGAAACAGATATAAAATAATTGGCAGAAGAAATAACAGAGACATGGGAAAAAGTGTTTTCATACAGTGAGTGGTTAAGGTCTGGAATGTACTGTCTGAGACTGTGGAGGAGGAGGTAGGATCAGTTAAAGCAGTCAGAAGAGAACTAGCCTGTTATCTGAAAAGATTGAGTATCAGGGTTGAGGCAGAAGGCCGAAGAAATATTCTAACTGAATTGCTCATTTGGAGAGCCAATGGGCCAAATGGCTTCTTTCTGTACTGCACTAATTCTGTGATTGTGAAATTTTAACATATTACTGGCTGCAGTGAAGAATCAAAGGAATAATTATTCCCAGCAAAAGAAGGAAGAATAATGAAGAGACTTGAATAATGAAGAGAGCCTGATTGTTTGGGGCTTCATAGTAATGATTAGCATATCAGGAGAAAAACATTCTGAACTCAATCAGAAAAACTATCTTGCATCAAATGAAAATATTCTGAAAATTGACAGCAAATTCATAAAAGTAGTAGTAATTCTCAACAAGTGTTCAACATAATCAGTAAAACACAGTGAATAAAATCTAAGCATTGTACAAAATTTTCAAAAATGTAGGGAACACCATAAAATCAATTTTACAACCCAACAAATAGGATAATTCAGTCAGAGGTAATGGCATTACAGCCAAATAAAGGCAAATACAGAGGCATGAGGGAAGACCTGGGTAGAATAGCAGGAAAGACTATGAAACAGCAATGGTAGGAGTTTCTGGGAGTAATTCAGGAGACACAGCACAGCTTCATCCTGAGGAAAAAGACACATGGTACAGGGTAGATAAGGCAACCATAGCCAACTAGGGAAGTCAGGGACCGCAGAAAAATCAAATCAGAAAGCAATAATGTGACGAAGGGCAGTGGGAAGCTTATGAAGTCCAACAGAGGGGAACAAAAAAAAAGATTATATATGAGGGTATGCTAGCCAGTAATATAAAGGAATATTGTAAGAATTTCTTAAGATATATAATGGCCAAAAGAGAGGCAAAAGTAGACATTGAGATATTGGAAAAGTATGCTGGAGGGATAGTAGTAGGGAACAAGAAATTGGCTGAAGAACTGAATAATTACTTTGTATCAGTCTTCATGGCGAAAGACATAAGTAATATCCCAAAAATTCAAGAGAGTGAGGGGGCAGAGCTGAGTGTGTGGGCCATCATCAAATAGAAGGTGCTAGAAAAACTGAACGGCCTGAAGGTGAATAAATAACCTGGACCAGATGGACTACGCCCCAAGGTTCCATTTGAGACAGCTGAACAAATTGTGGAGGTATTAGTGGTGATCTTTCAGGCATTACTAGAATCAGGGAGAGTCCCAGAGGGCTGGAAAATCACTAACGTGAAACTCCTGTTTAAAAAGGGATTACAGCAAAAGATGGAAAATTATAGACCAATTAGCCGAAACTAGGTAGTGGATAAGATCCTGGAATCCATTGTGAAGGATGATATTTCAGAACACTTGGAAGTGTATAGTAAGCAAGATCAAAGTCAGCATGGTTTCATCAAGGAGAGGTCATCCCCACAAATCTGTTGGATTTAGGGAAGTACCAAGCAGGTTAGACCAAAGTGAGCCAATGGATGTTATCTACCTGGACTTCAAGAAGGCCTTTGTCAAGGTACCAGACAGGAGGATACTGAGTAACATAAGGGCCCATGGTGTTGAAGCAAGGTGCTAGCATGGATAGAAGCTTAGCTATCTGCCAGAAAGCAGAGAGTGGGTATAAAATAGTCCTTCTCGGGATGGCAGCCAGTGACAAATGAGGGAATTCTGGCTAAGTTTGCAGATTATAAAAAGATAGGTAGAGGGACAAGTAGCATTGAGGATGCAGGGAGGTTGCAGAAGGCTTTGGACAGGTCAAGAGAGTGGGCAAAGAAGGGGCAGATGGAGTACAATGTGGGCAAGAGTGAGGTCATGCACTTTGCTGGAAGAATAGAAGGATGGACTATTTTCTAAATGGGGATAAAATTCAAAACTCTGAAGTTCAAATAGACTTGGAAGTTCTAGTCCAAAATTATCATGTCAGAGAGATGCACAGCACGGAAACACACCAGTCGGTCCAACTTGTTCATGCTGACCAGATTTCCAAATCGAATCTAGTCCCCTTTGCCAAGCACTTGGCCCATATTCCTCTAACCCTTCCTATTCATATATCCATCCACATGCCTCAAAAATGTTGTAATTTACCAGCCTCCACCACTTACTCTGGCAGCTCATTCCATACACCCACCACCCTTTGCATCAAAAAGTTGCCCTTCAGGTCTTTTTTATATCTTTCCCCTCTCACCCTAAAACTACGCCATCTTGTTCTGAACTCACCCAACCCATGGAAAAGACATTGTATATTTACCCTATTCATGCTCCTCATGATTTTATAAACCTCTACAAGGTCACCCCTCAGCCTCTGATGCTCCAGGGAAAACAGCCCCAGCTTATTCAGTCTCTCCTTACAGCTCAAATCCGCCAATCCTGGCAACCTCCTCGTAAATCTTTTCTGAACCTTTTCAAATTTCACAATATCCTTCCAGTAGGAAGAAGACCAGAGTTACATGCAATATTCCAAAGGCGGCCTAACCAACGTCCTGTACAGCCACAACATAACCTCTCAACTCCAACACTCAGTACTCCGACCAATAAAGCAAAGCATACCAAACACCTTCTTCACTATTCTATCTACATGTGACTCCACTTTCAAGGAACTATGAACCTGCACTTCAAAGTCTCTTTGTTCAGCAACATTCCCTTGGACATTAACATTAAGTGTTTAAGTCCTGCTCTGATTTGCTTTTCCACAATGCAGCACCTCGCATTCATCTAATTTAAACTCCATCTGCCACTCCTCAGTCTATTAGCCCATCTGATCAAGATTCCGTTGTAATCTGAGGTAACCTTCTTCGTTGTCCACTACACCTCCAATTTTGGTGTCATCTACAAACTTACTAACCATACCTCCTACGTTCACATCCAAATCATTTATATGATTGACGAAAAGTAGTGAACCCACCACCAATCCTTGTGGCACTCCACTGGTCACAGGCCTCCAGTCTGAAAAACAAACCTCCACCACAACCCTCTATCTTTTACCTTTGAGCCAGTTCTGTATCCAAATGGCTAGTTCTCCCTGTATTCCATGAGATCTAATCTTGCTAATCGGTGTCCCATGAAGAACCTTGTCGAATGCCTTACTGAAGTCCATATAGATCACATCTATCCCCCTGCCTTCATCAATTCTCTTTGTTACTTCTTCAAAAAACTCAATCATATTTGTGAGACGTGGTTTCCCTCGCACAAAGCCATGTTGACTATCCCTAATCAGTCCTTGCCTTTCCAAATGTGTGGAAATTCTGTCCCTCAGGATTCCCTCCAACAACTTGCCCATCACCGATGTCATGCTCACCAGCCTATAGTTCCCTGGCTTATCCTTACCACCTCCCTTAAATCGTGGCACCAATTTAACCAACTCTCCCCACCCCGCCGAGTCTGTTGACACCTCAACTGTGACTATCAGTAATACAAATATCTCAGCAAGGGGCCAGTAATCACTTCCCGAGCTTCCCACAAATTTCTCGGGTGCACCTGGTCAGGTCCTGGGGACTTATGCGTTTCAAGACACCCAGGACTTGCTCCTCTGTAATATGGACATTTTTCAAGATGTCACCATTTATTTCCCTACATTCTATATCTTCCATGTTCTTCTCCAAAGTAAACACTGATGCAAAATACTCATTTTGTATCTCCCCATCTCCTGTGGTTCCACACAAAGGCCGCTTTGTTGATCTTTGAGCAGGCCTATTCTCTCCCTAGTTACCCTTTTGTCCTTAATGTATTTGTAAAACCCCTTTGGATTCTCCTTAACTCTATTTGTCAAAGCTATCTCATGTCCCCTTTTTGCCCTCCTGATTTCCTCTTACGCATACTCCTACTACTATCTTTATACTCTTCTAAGGATTCACTTAATCTCTGCTGTTTACATCTGACATATGCTTCCTTCTTTTTCTTAACCAAACCTCAATTTCTTTAGTCATCCAGCATTCCCTACTCTGACCAGCCTTTCCTTTCACCCTAACAGGAATATACTGTTTCTGGACTCTCGCTATCTCGTTTCTGAAGCCTTCCCATTTTCCAGCTGTCCCTTTACCTGCAAACATCTGCCCCCAATCAGCTTTTGAAAGTTCTTGCCTAATACCATCAAAACTAGCCTTCCTCCAATTTAGAACTTCAACTTTTAGATCTGTACTATCCTTTTTCGTCACTATTTTAAAACTAATAGAATTATGGTCACTGGCCATAAAGTGCTCCTCCACTGACACCTCAGTCACCTGCCCTGCCTTATTTCCCAAGAGTAGGTCAGTTTTGCACCTTCTCTAGTTGGTGCATCCACATACTGAATCAGAACATTTTCTTGTACACACTTAACAAATTCCTCTCCATCTAAATCCTTAACACTTTGGCAGTCACAGTCTATGTTTGGAAAGTTAAAATTCCCGACCATTACCACTCTATTATTCTTACAGATAACTGAAATCTCCTTACTAATTTGTTTCTCGATTTCCCGCTGACTATTCGGGGGTCTATAATACAATCCCAATAAGGTGATCATCCCTTTATTATTTCTCAGTTCCACCCAAATAGCTTCCCTGGATGTATTTCTGGGAATACCCTCCCTCAGCACAGCTGTATTGCTATCTCTTTTCAAAAACGCCACTCCCCCTCTTCTCTCGCCTCCCTTTCTATCCTTCCTGTAGCATTTGTATCCTGGAACATTAAGCTGCCAGTCCTGCTCATCCCTGAGCCATGTTTCTGTAATTGTTATGATATCCTAGTCCCATGTTCTGACACACACACCCCTAAGCCGCCCCTCTCCCAATCCAGGTGCAATCCATCCATCTTGTACAGGTCACTTCTACCCCAAAAGAAATTCCCTCATGATAAACTTGCAGGTTGAGTCAGTAGTTCAGAATGCAAATGCAATGATGGCATTGTGTAGGTTAGATGGGCTTCAAATTGGTTTCATATGTCGTCGCAACATCGAGAGTCAAACAGCCTGTATTGCGCTGTAATGTTTTGCTTGGCCCAACGAGTCCACACCAACCATCCGAAGAGTAACCCACCCAGACCCATTCCCCTATCCTATTATTCTGTATTTACCCCTGACTGATTCACCTTGCCCACACATCTTTGCACTGTGGGAGGAAACTGGAGCATTTGGAGGAAACCCGCACAGACACAGGGTTTATGTGTCCATAAACTCTACACAGACAGTCTCCCGAGACTGAGATCAAACCCGGATCCCTGACGCTGTATGACAGCAGTGGCTAACCATTGAGCCACTGTGCTGCCCAGTGTGCTTTTGTCTCTCAGCCGCACTTTTAAGGATTCTCGGGAATTGCTGTTTAGCACAGACACAAAGCCAAACAACTCGTCATGGTTTTGAGCAGTTAATAGTCAGGGGAGTAGACATGTTGTGATGCAGCACTGTGTTAGGTCAGTATTGCAGCTGCACCATATCAGCCCTGTGGCCTCCCTGTGGCGAGTGTTTGATGGTGCCTGACTAAATTGATCAAGGAGCTGGACAATGGTTCTCTCAGTTCTGCAGGTTCATTCACTCAAAGCAAAGTCACAAGGTTATTGACTGCTACTGCTGGGGGAGCATGGGGGAAACTGTGAGATTTTGTTCTGGGGATAAAAGCAAATTACTGCGGATGCTGGAATCTGAAACCAAAACAGAAAATGCTGGAAAATCTCAGCAGGTCTGGCAGCTTCTGGAAGGAGAGAAAAGAGCTGAAGTTTTGAGCCTAACTGACCCTTTGTCAAAGCTTTGTCAGCTCTTTTCTCTCCTTACAGATGCTGCCAGACCTGCTGAGATTTTCCAGCATTTTCTCTTTTGGTTTTAGTTCTGGGGATTGTTGGCAGAATTATGAGATGCAAGAGGATGACAGTTGTGCTGAAGGCAATTCAATTTAAGATGGGGGAGAGACAATACCAAAGCGGATAACCTCACATTTCCCACATCATACTCAATATGACATATTTGAATTCATTAACTTAGTTTATCCTTTTTTCAGACTCTTTAGGTAGAAAATGACATTGGAGATTGGGTATGAAGAAACATCAGTGGTGAGCCAATGAACCAGAAAAAAGTCCGCCCCGGAACATTACATGCTGCAGGCGGACTGGAGCACTGAGAGTCAGAAATCCACTTCTCACTGGGAAGAAACCTTACACTCTGGATAACTGACCAATCAGATTGGCAGCACTACAAAAAAGGGCTCATAGATCCCAGAGTGATGTTAGTCAGGAAGATTTGGCAGGGAATATTTCCCCACCTTGGGAAGTGGGATTTGGGAAAGGTGTGGGGAATTGTTTTTAAGTACAACCAAGTAAGAAGGAGGTCGGCATTACTATCTTCTTGGAGCTGATGCTCCTGATGGGTAATGGACACCATCCAGAGATATTGCTCCCCCTTCCTTCTTGCCATTTTAGAAGTTTAAAAATGGGCTACCCATTCCAGTCTACCCATATCAGCTATTTTATGAAATATGCACAATAAAGTATCTTTAATCATATTTTAAGGGATGTTATAGGCAGGTGGGGCTTGAACCTGGATCTCTCACTCACTGCACCACCAGAACCCTCCTTGTTTCTAGATATTTTTAATCAACCTGTTCAGATGTATTATGACATACAGCTGGAGTATGTGGAACTTGGGCACAATCTCTTGGCTGAGAAGTAGTGGCACTACTACTGCACCACAAAACTCTGTCCTCTACTTTTTGTTATTTATATAAATGATTTGGATGCGAGCATAAGAGATACAGTTAGTAAGTTTGCCGATGACACCAAAATTGGAGGCGTAATGGACTGCGAAGAGGGTTACCTCAGATTACAACAGGATCTGGACCAGATAGGCCAATGGGCTGAGAAGTGGCAGATGGAGTTTAATTTAGATAAATGCAAGGTGCTGCATTTTGGGAAAGCAAATTTTAGCAGGACTTATACACTTAATGGTAAGATCCGAGGATGTAATGCTGAACAAAGAGACCTTGGAGTGCAGGTTCATAGCTCCTTGGAGTCACAGGTAGATAGGATAGTGAAGAAGGCATTTGGTATGCTTTCCTTTATTGGTCAGAGTATTGAGTACAGGAGTTGGAGGTCATGTTGCGGCTGTACAGGACATTGGTTAGGCCACTGTTGGAATATTGTGTGCAATTCTGGTCTCCTCCCTATCAGAAAGATGTTGCGAAACTTGAAAGGGTTCAGAAAAGATTTACAAGGATGTTGCCAGGGTTGGAGGATCTGAGCTACAGGGAGAGGCTGAACAGGCTGGGGCTGTTTTCCCTGGAGCGTCGGAGGCTGAGGGGTGACCTTATAGAGATTTACAAATTTATGAAGGGCATGGATAGGATAAATAGACTAGGTCTTTTCCCTGGGATCGGGGAGTCCAGAACTAGAGGGCATAGGTTTAGGGTGAGAGGGCAAAGATATAAAAGAAACCTAAGAGGCAACCTTTTCACGCAGAGGGTGGTACGTGTATGGAATGAGCTGTCAAAGGATGTGGTGGAGGCTGGTACAATTGCAACATTTAAGAGGCATTTGGATGGGTAAATGAATAGGAAGGATTTGGAGGGATATGGGCCGGGTGCTGGCAGGTGGGACTCGATTGGGTTGGGATATCTGGTCGGCATGGATGGGTTGGACCAAAGGGTCTGTTTCCATGCTGTACATTTCTATGACTCTATGAGAAGGTACAAATTTATTGTTAAATGGGCACTTGCATCGTCCAGTTAACAGCACTGTCATGACTCACTCTAATTAACAGGGACAAAGCTCAGGCCACAGCGCAACTGTAAAGAGGCAACGCCAGCTCACAGTGGGCGGCACGGTGGCACAGTGGTTAGCACTGCTGCCTCACAGCGCCTGAAGACCCGGGTTCAATTCCCGACTCAGGCGACTGACTGTGTGGAGTTTGCACATTCTCCCCGTGTCTGCGTGGGTTTCCTCCGGGTGCTCCGGTTTCCTCCCACAGTCCAAAGATGTGCGGGTCAGGTGAATTGGCCATGCTAAATTGCCCGTAGTGTTAGGTAAGGGGTAAATATAAGGGTATGGGTATGGGTGGGTTGCGCTTCGGCGGGTCGGTGTGGACTTGTTGGGCCGAAGGGCCTGTTTCCACACTGTAAGTAATCTAATCTAATCTAAAAAAAACCTTTAAAATTCTTCTTTCTTTTAATCAGTAGTTCATGCCTCCATACAGATAATGTTAAAGCTGACAGCTGCTAAAATCTGACTGCCTCCTTGATGGCTTTTTTTATATTACATGTAGCGGAGTTTCAATGAGTCCCCAATAATGTTAAGTGGATTACTAATAGGTGCATGTCTGTTTTCTGTATACACCTTTCCATGGGCTGTACAAGATGGCACTGAACAGAAATTGAGGCTCGACTTCTGCCTGCTCTTCATTTAGTTTTGCAGTCCCATCTCCATTTGGTTCTGTTTCAAGATGATAAATGTTAGCAGCTGGAATTAGAATGGGGAAATTATCTGTGATGATCCCTTTGAATGAACAGGTCCCCAAATAGCTAAGGATTGGTCAACTGAGGTTGACAACAGTATTTCAATGTGGGTAACTTTATTCAGAAGATATGAAGAGAAAATGAAGACAGGGGTTATTTGAAAGCTGAATAGTGAATATAATTTCTGGCACTCCAGTGTCAAGTTAAGATTTGATATTCTAATTCATAAAGTGAAGCATTATATCGATTTGTTTTCTCCTTTCCTACAATATTTCAAAATAGCTCATGTTTGCAACACTTTCTTTAATAGAATTCAGAGGATGTGCCATTTCCACAATCCAATTGTGATGCTCCTATAGCCATCGATGTCAGAGAGCACAATATATCATTTTTGCTTTCAAATATATCTTTCAAAATCAAGTTTTATTCTTCAAACAGCTTGACATGTGTTCAAATCCATGTCAAGATCCCTAGAGTTCCTTTTCTCATTAAAACGGTTCAGAATCCATAAATTAAAGCCATTTACAGGACTGACTGAGCTACCCTTCAAATGATAGCATTTTCTTAAAATGACACTTTGTTTGAAATCTGGCATATCAAATCATTCAGGCAAACCTCCACTATCACAGAATAATAAAAAAAAATCTGAGTATATAGACATTTGTTCAGCTATTTTACTCCTTATAAAATGTGCAAATACATTAATATATACCACTGCCTTGGGAGCTCAACAAGTTTAAGATTACAGAGGTGGCAGGGTGGCTCAGTGGTTAGCACTCCTGCTTCACTGCACTTTGGTTTGATTGTATCCTTGGGCGACTGTCTGTGTGGAAATTGCACATTCTCCCCGTGTCTGTGTGGATTTCCTCCAGGTGCTCTGGTTACCTCCCATAATCCAAAGATGTGCAGGTTAGGTGAATTGCCCATGCTAAATTGCCCATAGTGTTCAGGGATGTGTAGGTTAGGTGCATTAACCAGGCGTAAATGTACAGTAATAGAGGAATGGGTCTGGGTGGGATACTCTTCAGAGGGTCAGTGTAGACTTGCTGGGCTGAAGGGCCTGTTTCCACATTGTAGGGATTCTATGAGGTTCTCATAGATGTGATCATCTTGTCCGACTAGCTGGTCGAGGTTTCGGGTTGGTCATTTTTACCACTGAAACCTTGGATTTTCTGCATACATGCATGTGCAATTCAGTACTTTTCTATATTTATTGGTAAAATGGAATGTAAAGAGTGGCATAGAAATGTAAAAAATAGGTGAAGGGGGAGACCATTTTGCTCTTCAAACCTACATCACCATTCAATTTAATCATGGCTGACCATGCAATTGCAGTATCCACTTTCTCTCAATACCCCTTGATCCCTTTGGCCACAATGGTCATATCCAGCTCCTTCTTAAATGTATATAATGAATTGGTCCCAATAGGTTTCTGTGGGAGAGAATTCCACAGGTTCGCAACTCTGAGTAAAGAAATTCTTCCTAATCTCAGTCCTGAATGGCTCACCCCTGATTCTTTGATTGTGACCCCTAAGTTCTGGATTTCCCCAACATAAGGAACATTCTTCCTGCATCTAGCCAGTCCATTCCCATCAGGATTTTACATGCTTCTAAGAGAGCCTCCCTCATTCTTCTAAATTCCAGTGAGTACAAGCAAAGTTGATCCAGTCTTTCTTCATATGTCAGTCCTGCCACCCCAGGAATCAGTCTGGTGAACCTTAGTTGGACTTCCTCAATAGCAAGAATCTTCTTCCTTAGACCAGGAGTCCCAAAACTACACATAACTGCACATAAGGTTTGGCCTCACTGTAAAACTGCAGCAAGACACCTCTACTCTTATACTCAAATACAAATGTTTTTGATTATTGTGATTGCTTTGCTCCCTCAGTTTGTAATTTTTTATATATGATTGCTAATTCGCAATAGAATACATTGATCAGTACTGTGAGTGTATAAAATGTATTTTTTAATAAATGTAGTTCATGCTGTTACCTTAGTGCAGTCAAAGTTACATCTGTGGCTATTCAACAAATTCCACTGGATCATATTGTCCAACCCACATCATGCTTACATGCTGTTAAGTAACCCATATGCACATTGCTGATACAAAATCTTAAATTTGGAGGGATCATATCTTGCAGCCAATATAAATGTCCCCTTTTTGATAGCAAAGTGAAGATCATTGAAGCTAACTATGTTTAAATAGCAAATCTACTACCAGATATACTTTTCCACAAGAAAATGTTGAATCAAGTGAAAACAAAGAATGGTTAACTAAAACAAATCCCTTCCAAATATGTTTGAACTGCCTCTTAAGCAGGTTATTGCTAAAGGTGATATTGTTATCATCCTTACTGATGATAAAACTGGACTTATCAGATCCCAGAATAAACCTTACTTAGACCACATATTTCAATTTTTCAGGTAGTCAGTGTGACAGTTAGTCATTGAAACAGATTCAACAACAGAACATGAGCTTATTGCATAAAAGAAAGAAACAAAGCTACAATATATACAAGACAGAAATTAACACAAACATCAAAACAAAATTTCAATCTGTCTCCCAAAACTATCAATTTTAGAGGCTCAATCTCAGAGAAATATTTCTCTCTCAGCTTTTTTTTAAAGCTTTAATTCATTGACTATCTTCGGTTTCTTTTTTCTTTGAACTGGAGACAATTTAATGATTAATTTTTGGATTTGCTGGCAGGAGGATTCCACAATTCTAATTACTCAAACCCTTCCGTTCTAATAACTTGAAGATCCTGTTCGGAGAAACAGAAACAAAACTTTAAACTTAATGTTCTGAAGTCAAACTAAATTAACTTAAGTTCACAAGGATGCCTCCCTTGAATCCAACAGTAAAAACATTGCATCAATGAACACTCCAGAGGTTCTTCCAAGCATTTAATTGCAATCAAATGCATTCTTGGAACTAATGTATTTTGGTCATGGCTGCAAATTGAATACCTGATCTTTAAAAAAATTATCTTCAACATGACTTCAGTGACAAACTAAAACCTATTGCATCTATTTTTAAATAAAAATGAATTCCATAAATGGTAATAAATTATATATGTTTATCATAGCATTGAATGAGGGCAAGGGTGTATAAACCAAAGAATAATTTAAAATAAAATTAATAATACAATACATAAGTTGCACTTGTATGTATTTTTGCTGGCATGTGAATCTGAGATTATGACTTCAAATTTGCAGAGATCAATTGTTTTTGATGATACTGAATTTGAAATAAATGTTTCTTAATTTTTTTCAGGACTCACAGAGTTCATCCATGAATAATTCAAGAATCGTAATTAAAATAATTATTTGATGTACTTCCTACTTGTCGTCTTCTTCTCTGGTATTTTCATGATTAATTGCATCATACTTTTCTTTTTTACTTTAATAATTTTCTAATATGTGGTTTAAGATGTCAAAACTGTCTGCATGCATAACTGCTGACCTTTAAGACTTTTTCTTTGGTTGACATTATCATTAACTTTTGTCATCCTTGGAAATGTAAAACGTTATAAATAATGTAAATCATGGGTTGAAGTCCAGAGATTAGAGCCATTTCTGTTTGACTCAAAGTTTTCAGTAGTTCTGATTTGTAATGATTTCACCTGTCTTAATTATAATTAGGGGTTCTGTTGTTTTATGGGGACTCTTGTTTGGATTCACCAGTCAGGCTCTCTTGTGTGTCCTACAGCTACCAAACTAAGTAAAGAGTTAAAATGCTAGGCTGTGGATCCAACAAGGATCGATGTTAGCAGGAACAACTTCAATTCAAAGGCCTGAAAGGGTTAATATTCCTTTACTGTATGAAATAAAAGTTTTTAATGAACATTACTTTCATTTTGCTCACAGTATGTTGTATTAATTAGATCAGCAGCACGAAGAATGAATTAGACATTAGGGATGAGCTAGATCTCTCGTACAAGTATACACATGAACAAACCAGTCAACTAAATTGCACATTAGTACTATTAGCAAAGGTGTCTAGTTCTTACCCAGTAAAAATGAGGATAAGACCAAAGACCACAAGACACTGGAGCAGAAATTAGGTCATTCAGCCCATCGAGTCTGCCCTGCCATTCAATTATGACTGATAAGTTTCTCAACCCCATTCGAGCATCTTCACCCCATAACCCTTGATCTCCTTGATACTCAAGAACCTATCTATCTCAGTCTTAAATATACTCAATGACCTGACCTCCACAACCATCTATGGCAATGAATTCCATAGATTCACCACTCTCTGGCTGAAGAAGTTTCTCCTTACCTCCACTTTAAAACGCCTTCCCTTTACTCTCAGGCTGTGCCCTTGGGTCCCAGTCTGTCCTACCAATTGAAATATCATCCCAACATCTCGTTTGTCCAGGCCATTCAGAATTCTGTATGTTTCAATTAGATCAACCCTCATCTTTCTAATCTCCATCGTGTATAAACCCAGAGTCCTCAAATGTTCCTCATCTGTTAAGCTTTTTTTTTCCCTGGGATTATTCTCCTGTATTTCCTCTAAACACACTCCAGGACCAGTCCATCCTTCCTGAGGTATGGGGCCCAAAACTGCACACAATACTCCAAATGTAGTCTGACCAGAGCCTTATAGAACCTCAGAAGTGCATCCCTCCTTTTATATTCAAGTCCCCTCAAAATAAATGCCAGCATTGCATTTGCCTTCCTAACTACTGACTCAACCCGCAAGTTTAACTTGAGAGAATCCTGGACTAGAACTCCTAAGTTTCTTTGCACTTCGACTTCTGAATTTTCGTCCCATTTAGAAAATAGTCCAATCCTCTGTTCTTACTACTAAAATGCATGACCACACACCTTACTACATTGTAGTCCATCTGCCACTTCTTTGCCCACTCTCCTAAATACTTGGAAGTGTCTGGTAAAATAGGGCAAAGTCAGGATGGTTTCATCAAAGGGAGGTCATGCCTGACAAATCTTCTAGGATTCTTTGAGAAAGTAACAAGCAGGTTACTGTCCAAATCCCTCTGCACCCTCCCTGGGCGGCACGGTGGCACAGTGGTTAGCACTGCTGCCTCACAGCGCCAGAGACCCGGGTTCAATTCCCAACTCAGGTGACTGACTGTGTGGAGTTTGCACATTCTCCCCGTGTCTGCGTGGGTTTCCTCCGGGTGCTCCGGTTTCCTCCCACAGTCCAAAGATGTGCAGGTCAGGTGAATTGGCCATGCTAAATTTCCCGTAGTGTTAGGTAAAGGGGTAAATGTAGGGGTATGGGTGGGTTGCGCTTCGGCAGGTTGTTGGGCTGAAGGGCCTGTTTCCATACTGTAAGTAATCTTCAATGCTAACTGTTCCTCTACCTACCTTTGTATCATCTGCAAACTGAGCCAGAATGTCCTCAGTTCCTTCATCTAGGTCATTTTTACCTAGATCATTAATGTGTAAAGTGAAAAGTTCTGGTCTCAAAACTGAGCTTTGAGGAACACCGCTTGTCACCAGCTGCCATCCTGAGAAGGATGCTTTTATTGCCACGCTCTGCTTTCTGACAAACAGCCAAGCTTCTATCCATGCCCGCACCTTACCTCTATCTTACTCAGCATCCTCCGGAAAGGTCTTCTTGAAGTCCAGGTAGATATCATACATTGGCTCTTCTTGGTCTAACCTGCTCATTACTTCTTCAAAGAATTTCTAAAAGATCTGTCAGGCATCACTTCCCCTTGATGAAACTATGGTGACTTTGTCCTATTTTACCATCCACTTCCAAGTATTTAGAAACCTCATTCGCTACAATGAATTCTAGGATCTTACCCATGACTGAGGTTAGGCTAACCGATCTGTAATTTTCCCTCTTTTGCCATACTCCCTTTTCAAACAGAGGTGTCACATTAGTAATTTTCCAGTCTTCTGGCACCCTTCCTGATACTAGCAATTCCCGATCAAAACTAACGCCTCCAGTACCTCTTCAGCTATCTCCCTTACAACTCTGGGGTGTAGTCCATCTGATCCAGGTGATTTGTATCCACCTTCAGGGCATTCAGTTTTTCTGGCACCTTCTCCTTGGTGATGGCCACCACATTCAGCTCTGCTCCCTCACTCTCTTGAACTTTTAGGATATTACTCATGTTTTCCACCGTGAAGACTGATATAAAGTAATTATTCAGTTCCTCAGCCATTTCCTTGTTTCCACTATGATCTCTCTAACATCATTTTCCAGTGACTCAATGTCCACTTTTGCCTCTCTTTTGTTCTTTATAGATCTAATGAAGCTCTTACAGTCTTCCTTTATATTGCTGGCTAGCTTACCCTTATAATCAATCTTCTCCCTCTTTTGTTTGTTGCTCTCTGTTGGATTTTGTGAGCTTCCCAATCATCTGGTTTCTCACTGCCCTTCACCACATTATATGTTTTCTCCTTGTTTTTATACTATCCCTTATTTCCCTGGTCAACCATGGTTGCCTCATCCTCCCTGTACCATGCTTCTTTTTCCTTGGGATGAATCTCTGTTGTGTCTCCTGACTTACTCCCAGAAACACCTGCCATTGTTCTTCCATTGTCTTTCTTTCTAGGCTGCTCTCCCAGTTAATCCTGCACAGTTCCCCCTTCTGTAGGTACCTCCATTCGCTGTAATACAGTTACCTCTCATTCTGTCTTCTCTTTCTCAAATTGCACAGTAAATTCAATCATGTTATGATCACTGCCTCCTGAAGGTTCCTTCACCTTAAGCTTCCTTATCAAGTCTGCCTCATTGCACAACACTAAATCCACCATTGTCTGTTTCCTAGTGGGCTCACTACAAGCCATCACATAGACATTCCACAAATTCCTTTTCTTGCAATCCACTATGAACTTGATGTTCCTAGTCCACCTGTATACTGAAATCTCCCATGATCACTGTAGCTTTGCCTTTCTTATACATTTTTTAAAACCTCCTCGGGTATCTTGTGCCCCAGCACCTGACTACTGTTTGGAGGCCTGTAGATAAAACTCCCATTATGGTCTTTTTTTTACCTATGCAGTTCCTCAATTCTACCCACACAGATTCTACATCATCTAGTCCTACTTTGTTCTTGCTATTGATTTAATTTCACTTTTTACTAATAAGGCAACCCCAACTACTTTGCTCACCTGCCTTTCTTTTCGATCCTGATCCCCTTACAGCCATGTCTCTGTGATGCCCACCATGTCATACCTGCCAATTTTCATCTGCGCCACAAGCTCATTTGCCTTATTCCTTATTCTGTGCAGTCAGACATAACATCTTCAGTCCTGTATTAACCATCCCTCTTCTCATTGTCAGTCATTTATCTACTGTACTTGAAGTTTGATTGCTAACTATTTTCATACACTCTGTCCTATTTATGTCTGTGCTGGAGATTTAAATGACCTCTCCTAAGTTCTGTATTCTTACCTCTTCCTTTGATTCAGATTCTCTAACTTCCCCTATAATTGAACCCTCCCTCATCTATATAGCTTGAAGCCCTGTCAACAGCTCTATTTATGTGATTCATTCGGACTCTGATCCCAGCACGGTTCGGATGAAGACAGGTCCTTTCTTCCTCAATACTGGTGCCAATGTCGCATGAAGTCAAACCCATTTTTCCCACATCAATCTTTGAGCCACACATTTACCTACTTATTCTTATTGACCCCGTGCCAGTTAGCTCATGGCTCAGGTAGTAATTCAGACATGATTACCTTTTTGGTTCTGCTTTCTAATTTAGTTCCTAAGCTGTTCGTACTCCATAAACAGAACCTCTTCCCTAGTTTTATCTATGTAATTGGTCCCTACATGGACAATGACCATTGGATCTTTATCCTCCCACTTCAAGTTCCTCTGCAGCCCAGATGAGATATCCCGAACCCAAGCAGCATGCCTCTAACTTTACTATCCCCAATTACAACATTTCTCTTCTCTCCCTCCCAGTTGAATAGCTCCCTGCACCACGGTGATACGGTCAGTCAGCTCATCATCCCTGCAGTCCCCATTCCTGTCCTCACAGGGAGCAAAACCTTTGAACGTGTTGGACAAGGAGATGAGGTTCCTGCAACTCTACCTCCTGGTTCCCTCTACCTGTCTCACTCACAGCCATGCCCTCCTGACCCTGACCACTAGCTGAATACGAGTTCGTTAGTCTAAGGGGTGTGACTGTCTCCTGAAATCCAGCATCCAGGTAACTCTCTCCCTCCCTGATGTGCTGCAACGTTTGAAGCTCAGACCCCAGCTCATCAACTGAGCCAGAGTTCTTTCACCAATCAATGTTTACTACAGGCATGGTCACTGGGTACCATAATGGGGTCCACCAGCTCCCAGGTCAAGCGGAAACTACACATGACCTGGCCCTCCATCCTTATTTTCTTTAATTATGTTTGAATTTGTTTTTTTTTATTTTTTACAGTTTTTGTATCTCTGCCTATGCGAGTTGTAAACAATAAGCTAACAAGATTCAATTTAACACAGATTCAAATTTAGCAGACCCCTTATTAGCCAATCAAATCACAGCCCTTCTGTGATATTACTTTTCAGTTTCTCCCTCAGAATCAGAATCTCTTACCTTTCCAGGCTGCTCTCCGTTCACTTCCACTTAGCTCTCTTCCTAAAGTGAAGGCTCCAGATCCATAAGATAATTTTTTATAATCTCTTACCTTCCCAGACTGCTCTCTGTTCACTCCACTCAGCTCCAATCCTGAAGTAGGATCTATCTATTTGCTTTATAACCACGAGCCCTGCTTGCAACTGGACTGATCCATGAATGTTTATACTTTATGACATATAGTGTCTTAAACACAAATGAAGAAATTTTGTGAGAGGAATTTAAGTAATTATGCAATTATTCTAATTAGACCATAATTCACAATAATTCAGTTTTATACTGTTATTTAGTAGAATATATTAAAATAATTTATTTGTCAATAAACTAAATAATCATGAATTTTAAAATAATTATTGTAAAAGAAACATTGTAGGTAACATTTGCACAAGACAAGATACTTACTTTGGAACAAATACGTCAATTTAGACTTTTAAAACACAAATTAATTGGACAATATCAGCAAGTAAGTAGAGGTCCTTATAAGCAATAAAAATTCTCCTGAAGTATGCAAGTTTCAGAGGTGTTCCCATACAGTAAAAAAATTACTGAGATAAAACCTCCTATAAACTCAAAGAAATTCACTCTTATTCCTTCAAAAAAGGTGTCACTCTTGTACAGGCCTCTTATTTCACAATGTCTGTTCTCTAGTGCATAAACCTAGTGCTTTATCCTTTGTAAATGCAATTCTCAAAACAGTTGAAGGTCTAGATTTTATTAGGCCCATTGAAAATGAATCAAAGAGCGGAATTGCTTGGCAACATTCATTGTTTTGAAAAAGTTCCGAATAATACACTGGTGCTTTACTTTGTTCTTATTAACACATTTAGAGAAAGTGTTTCATTTTAAAAAGCCTGAATTTACAGCAATATCTTAAACTGCAGAAATTCACCAAAGATTTTAAGACAGCTCCTTCCAAATACAGAACTATTTCCACAGTTAATAAATGCTGGGCCAGCTAACAAACTCCACATCTTATGAGTACTGTCAAAGTCACAAATTGCTTGCTCCCAGACTTTAGCCATGTTCACATCACAGAATTAGTTGGTGTGCAACGATGTTTAATCACTTGTCATCCAATTCCTGCTAATTTTAAAGCAGAGACATGTATGTGCTTAGCACTTCTCAAATCCTTTTTACAACAAAAGTTTGTCAAACTGCTGTGTAAGCAAGCTTTCTTCTTTTAGCTATGCTTAAAGATCTAGAAAGACAGCAAATGGTATAATAATTTAAAGTGGCGCATTAACACTATGATTCAAAAATAGCTTTGAATTTGCACCTCAATTATCTCAGGAATCAAACAGAAGATAAACATATCATTTTAGAAATCATAGAGAATTCAAGGCATGATGATTACTATCTTCAGAAATGTATTCAATGTACTTGCAATTCATCTATCTCATGAATCAAGTGCTTCTGTAATAAGTAATATTGTACATTGATATAAGCTGCTCAAATATAGTGCAATTCTGAAAGTTCAGCAGTGAATATAATGGAAAGTAATTGATTTTAAAGCTATAAAGAATTGAATTGAAAGGTTCCTGATCCGGCAGCTTGCCAGGTAACATGTTATCCAAACACTTGACAAAAAGCTTGTAAGAAGAAATAAGTAACTTAATTAAAATCAGAATTACCTTAGCTTTTTAAATCCATACTAACATTTTCAGTGTTCAAAATCTGAGGCAATATGATGACAGTTGGCCTTTGCTCTGAAGATAGTTCAGTACATTCAAGCATTGTGTTGAAAATTTAAAATAATCTGTCCGTGAAAGTCTGTTACATGTTATGGCTCTGCAAATGAATAATACTGCACATTGAAACAATCTTAAACAACACAGCAGCAACTAATGAGGAGTATTTCATTAATTTAGGAAATATCCAACTTAGGCCATTAAACAGTCATCAGGAAATTTCTCGAGACATTATTGCAGGAAAGAAATTAATTTGCATTGGAAAGATTATGGGCAAATAAATGAAAGGTAGTACAGAATTAGAGTGAAGGATTCCTGTTTGAGTGCTTTGACAAGGTAACAGAAACAATTGATGAAAGTAATACAGTTGATGGTGGGCTTTAGAGCTTCCAAAAGGTGCTGGACAAGGTAGCATTTTGTATATTAATTATATATGTGTGAGAGAGAGAGAGAGGGAGAGAGAGAGAGTGACAGAGAGAGACAGAGAGATAGAGTCAAACCAGTGTCAAAATGCCAACAACCTCTCTCTCTCTGCAGATGCTACCAAACCTGCTAAGTCTTTTGAGCATCCTGTACTTATACCAAATTATAGACTTGCTGGCAAAAGTAAAACTCAAGGAATTGTAGGGACAGCAGCAGCATGGATATAAAATTGATTATGACAGCAAAAGTAATGATGAAATAGTTGACTTTCTGAGAATATGGTAATAAGCAGTGGTTTTCCTAAGGACTACAATTAGGATGACTATTCTTTTTGAAATATGAGCTGGACCTGGCATATGGGACATAATTTCAGTTTGTAGTACAGACTAGGCATAGTCAACATGGCTGTGTGCATGGAAAATAGTGTCTCACTAACTTTATGGAGTTTTTTGAAAAGGTGACAAAGAAGACAGATGAAAGCAGGATGGTAGATGTTGTCTGTATGAACTTCAGCAAGACATTCAACAAGGTTCTGCCTATCAGACTAGTGATAAAGGTCAGATCTAAGGGAGTTAGCCAGTTGGATATAAAATTGACTTGAAGGTTGGAGACAGAGGGTGGTGACAGAGGGTTTTTTCTCGGTCTGTGACCAGAAGTATGCTCTAAGAATTGGTGCCAAGTCCACTGGTTTTCATCATTTACATAAATTATTTGGATATGAGTTTAGGACGAGTGGTTAGTAAGCTTGCAGATGACATCAAAATTAATGGTGTAGTGGAAGTGAAGAGATTATCTCAGAGTACAAGGGGACCTTGATCAAATAAGCCAATGGCTGAGGATTGGCAGGTGGGATTTAATTTAGATAAATGTGAGGTTTTGCATTTCGGGAAGGCAAAACATAACAGGACTTATACAGTTTTTGGTAGGGATGTGGGGAGTGTGGTCAAACAAAGGGACCCAAGGCCATAGCTGCAGAGTTTCTTGGAAGTGGAATTGCAGGTAGACAGGGTGGTTAAGGCATGCTTGCATTCGTTGGTCAGTGCATTGAGTATAGGAATTGGCATGTGAGGCCACTTTTAGAATGTTATGTCAATTCGGTTTCCTTGCTATAGAGAAGATGTTATTAAGTTTGAAAGGGTTCAGAAAAGATTTACAAGGATGTTGCCAGAGTTGCAGGGTTTGAACTGTAGTGATAGGCTCAATAAACTGGGGCTATTTCCCCTGGATCGTCGGAGGCAGAGGGTGACCTTATAAAGGTTAATAAAATCATGAGGGGCATAGATAGGGTAAATAGCCAAGGATATTTTCTTCGGGTAGGCGAGTCCAAAACTAGAGGGCATAGGTTTAAGGTGTGAGTGGAAAGATTTAAAAGGGAGGACCAACTTTTTCACACAGAAGATAATGTGTATACAGAATGAGTTGCCTAAGGGGTTAGATACAATTATAACATTTAAATAGCATCAGGATAGGTAACCTGAATAGGAAGGATATGGAGGGAAATGAGCCAAATGCTGGCAATTGTGACTAGATTGATTTACGATATCTGTTGTGCAGTGCATTGGACTGAAGGGTCCATTTCCACGCTGTAAAACCCTTTGACTCTATGACACAAAGCTGGGATATTGTGTGCAGTTCTAGGTGCCATACATTAGCCGGGTGAGAAAGTCACTGGAGAGAGTGCAGACAAAATTTATAAGATGATTCCAGAGGAGAGGAACTTCAGTATTGAAATTAGATTAAAGAAAGTGGGACTGTTTTCCTTGAAGAATAGAAGGTTGAGAGATGTTCAAAATCTTGAAGGATCTGAACAGAGGAGATAATAAGAAGCTTTTCCCACTAGTAAAAGTGGAGACAAAAATAAAATAATTAATAGAAGAAGCAAAAAGTAAAGGCTAAAAAGTAAAATCTTAAAACCACTGCTTGAGAGTTTGGTGGAAACAATTGAACAATTCAGAAGGGATTAGCCAATTATCTGAAAAGGAAATATGTGCAGTGTTCTGGGCAGCAGGGGATGAGTTACTCAGTAGGAAAGCAGGTGAAAAGATGATTGGCCAAAAGGTAGTCTTCACTATGTGATTTGCTGCTCCTTCAACAAGGTTATGTTGTTCTTGTTTTTATTCAGGGGGTTCTGAAAAGTCTGAGCTTGGATGGGTTTTAGGGCGAATTTGGTCATAGCTAACAGACACTGCCTCAGGCAGAAGATTTTATAAAAACTTTTACAATAAAAGGAGAGTGGCCAGTTCTCCCAGCTCAGCTTTTCTCTGGTTTGTTATGGCTATTCACTGAAAGCAGTCAAGTATTGTGAAGCTGCTGGACCCAAAGAAGCAGGTCTCTCTAACCTCTCTCCTTTAAGACCCTGTATTTGATTTTACCTTTTCTGTCGAGTTGGGTTTTGGGGATTGTTACAAGTATTTGAAACAGCATCATTACATGGGGATAGTCTATTCGGTTTTGGGTAGGCTAAGGTATTCGGTATTGTGTTCTCTTTTGTTTGTGTTTCATTCAGTAACCTTGCAAGTAAATTTTGTTTTGTTTAAAACTAAGTAGTTTGACCAACTGCATCACTCCTGGAATATCTGTGTTACATCTGTTTAAAACAACTAGCAAAGTTAGGGCCTGGGCTTTTTTCTTGAAATGCTTTGAGGGATTATGGCCTGATCCATAAAAAGTACCATACAATTCTGTCATCTGACACAGACAAAGTGGTTAAGCACATGACAGATGACATTCAATGCACAGAATTGTGAAGTGATAGATTCTGGTAGGAAGAGTGAGGAGAGGCAATATGAAGCCAGTGGTACAATTTAAGGAGAGTGTGCAAAAACTGAAAGATCTAGACAGATATATATAAAATTCTTCAAGGGTGCTGGGACAGTATTGAGAACATCATTATTTTTCATTTATTTTTCTTATTTTGTCAGTTGGGAAGATGTAAATTCAGAGATGAAAGCAACAGAAAATAAAATTGTACGTCTTGAAGCAAATAAAATACAGTAAGTATATTAAGATACAAAGTTAAAAATCAGACAGTACCAGGTTATAGTCCAACAGGTTTACTTGGAAGTATTAGCTTTCGGAGCACTGCTCCTTCATCAGGTGGTTGTGGTGAATAAGACACCTCCAAATCATTAAGATACAGAATTGCTTCCAAACTGGATACCATATCAGAAGTTGAATAAGTAAATGCGCAATTTATTTTGATATGGACTATATTTGATGATGTTACAGCTCACTAAGGGATATAAGATGCATCAGATACTTTTAATAAAGTTCTCCAAGCCTGAGGCAATTTCTTCAGAACAAATAACATTTTTGAAAGATTATATACAAGAGTGAAGTATCCAGCAGAATCCAATGAAAATAATTTCATTATTGACCTCTACTAAGAAAGAATATGATTAGAGACCTTCAAAATCAGAATTTGTAAGAGAAAGAATTGTTCTTCAAATAGCTGGAGTCTTTATCAGATTTATTACAGTCAAAAGATTTGACTCTTGTGAAAGCCATTTGGATGTTGAGTGAAGCAGAAACTCAGAAGCAATCTCAGAGTTTAGGGTGTTCACAGGAGAACCAAAGAATAAGATACAAAACTCAAAGGTCACAGGCAAGAAGCCAGAACCAAAAATGGGACAGACACTAGATATTAACCATTTGTTTCTCAAACCACATTGACTGGAGACACAATGATCTGACAGAGGTCTAATTTACAAATTTGCTTAGATATAAACTCTGAAATATAAAAAAAATCACCAGGCAGTGGGGCAAGAGCTGGAAACTGGGATTAGAATAAATGGATGTCGGAGGACACAATGACCCAAGGCCCTGTGCTGTAAAAACTCTAGGTTCTAACTGCTGAATAGGCAGAATCTTGTCTTACACACTTCAATTCTGTTGATAGTACTTTATGTAACTATTGAAAGAACAGTGTGCATGCACCTTCTGTTTGTCTGCATATCAATCAAGAAACAATTTCATTTCAACTAAGAGAAAACTGCCACATTGCATACAAACACAAATCAGTACTGAATCCAAGTGTTTCAGCTGTGGGATTCCTGTGGGAACATGTGGCAAAACTGAAGCTTCAATGTTGCTGAAATATTTAAGCATGATGACCGCTTTGAAAAGAAATGTTAAACAAATGCCATAGTTCTATTGGTTTCCAGTGTTAACATGAAATGTTGACTTTCCTTCATTTTGGTTGGCTTAAAATCAGAAAATATAGTCTGTGCATCTGGGATTGGAATGTTAGTGAGTTCAGAGAACACCTGGTCCATGAAGCTTAACTCAGTTGGGTTTATGATAAAGCAAACAGCTGGATAAAACTAAATAGCATGTTCACAAGATTCAATTCCACTAGCAATTTTCCACATGAATAACTTTTCTCTTTATTATTTATTCACATCTCCACCCTCTACAATCTGATCCAATGTACAAACTAAATTTCACTGTACTTTGAGAAAAGATTTCCTGATAAAAATTTAAAATAACGTAGTCAATTTTATACCATCATAGCATGAAAGCCTACTTCTCATTGTATGTTTAATTGTTATTGCTTCATGAGTTTTTATTTCAAGTGGTTACTAAGAGAGCAGAGGAACAGCTTTAAGGATTTCCCGAAAGCATCCCTGATGAAAATGCAAGAACCATACTGATTTGTGGGAATCTCATTCCCATGATTGTCCAGAAGAGAAGATCCACTTGCACAAGTCCCAAACATCTCACAGACCTATGTGAAGCCCTAACACCGACAGAAGAAGAAGCATGCGAAAACCTGAGCATTCCAGCAAGCCAACTCTTCAAATACATCAGTCCCACTTGTGACAGGATGTATGGATTTAGCATAGATTGTTTAGTCACATCAGGACCCATGACTCCAGAATGGAAAAATGCCATCCTGAATTTCAACAGACCACCTAAGGAGAGAGAAGAGGTGTTCTTTATGATACCATGGATATGAGACCAGAAGCTCAGCTTAGGGTTGACTGTGATACCAATGTTGTGAACTAGCTTGAGTTCAAACTGTTTCTGGGGAAATATATATGGGGACAACTGGGAGAGAAGACTGTTAGGGGGATTAGAAACAATTACTTCAGTTTTCCCAATATTTAATCTGAGGAAATTTCTGCTTACCCAACATAGGATGTTGGATAAACAGTGAAATAATTTTGCAATAAGAAAAAAGCTGAAGTTGTTGGTAAAGTTCAGCGCATCTGGCAATATCTGTGGAAATAAATCAGCATGAACATTTCAGAGTTCTGAGGACGGATCACTGGATCTAAAAAATTAACTCTGCTTTCTCTCCACAGATGTTGACAGACCTGCTGAGCTTTTCCAGCAGTTTCTGATTTCCATCATCTGCAGTTCTTTCAATTTTTAAATAATTTGGCAACATCAGAACAAATCCAGGGGACGGTGATAAGGTTTTGCTTCATGCTGTCAACATACGTGGAAAACTTTGATACAAACTGATGTCTGAGAATTTGAGTAGTGTGTGTGCAAATTTAATGTAAGCCTAAGCTTAAAATTCCACTGATAGTCTTGGAAAGTAAAAATCGTAGGATTCAAAGAACAGCTTCATTTCTTTCTGTGATAAGGTATGCATACAGCTTGTTCCACATTCACCAAGTAAACAACATTGATATTGTCACAAACAACATGTTAAACTAAATCCATTTTTCAGTTGAAAATATGGATTATTTTGAAAGCTAGGAGGAAATGATTGACATATATGAATGCTTCAAATTTGTTTTTGACTTGTTTATGAAACTTCTGACTTATGCTAAAGCACAACTTAATGCACACTATTTACTCTGGCTTAATTTTTCATCAAATATATTGCTTATAACAAAGTTCCTGACTAAATTTTCCATATTCTGTTGAAAGCAATTGGTTTACTGTGCTGCCTGTATCTGAAGAGCAAAAACACCAACTCTTCGCAAAGGTAGCTTGTGTATTAATGATAAACATTTCCTTCTATTTCTCATTACGTTTCCACTTAACTAATGTAAAAAACTATGACAGTAATGTGTTATTTATAAACAGCAACAACGAATTAATGAAAACCGTATGCGATACCTTGACCAGGTTAACCTGATTCAATTCAAGTGAAGCATAGTATTGACATAACTAACATATTTTATCGTAGCATACAAAAAAAAGGAGGCTCTGCCAGATCCAGAGCACCCTGGTTATCGAAAGCATTCAGGTTAAGATAAAGCAGAAAGATAGTGCTTATAATAATTTTAAATAAAGTAACACATTCTAGTATACAGAACGTTCAGGGGTGAAGTGAAAAATGAAATAAGGAAAGAGAAGGTCTGAAATATATTGGCTGGTAAAATTAAGGAAAATCCAAACATTTTTATTATAGCAAGAGGATGGAAAAGGTATTGGGTTTATCAGAGATTTACATGGTAATATGTATACATGGTGGATACAGAAGCTACGGACAAGGCTTTAAATTAATATTGTGTTTCTGCATTCAGAAAGGAGATGAATGTTTCAGATATTCTAGTTGAAGAGGAGGAATTTGAAATATTAGACAAAATAAGAACAAGAATGAGACAGGAAGTATGGGAAGGTTCACAAGGATGATCCTTGGAATGGAGTTTGTTTTTATCAGCAAAGGCTAAACAGGTTTGGACTCTATTTACTGGAGTTTAGAAAATTGAGGGATCATCTCAATGAAACATATAGGATTCTTTAAAGGCTTGGCAGGGTAAATGCTGGGAGGATGTTTTCCCTCATGGAGGAGTCTAGGACCAGAGGAAGAAGTCTCAAAATAAAAGGGTAAGACTGAGATGAGGAAGAATCTCCTTTTTTGGAGGGTTGAGTGTTTCTGGAATTCTTTGCTACAGAGTCAGAGTCCTTGTGTATAATTAACGCTGAGATAGATATATTCTTGATCAATAGAGGAATCAAGGGTTATGGGGAAATCACAGGAAAGTGAACGTGAGGAAGGTCAGATCAGCCATGATCCATTGAATGGCAGAGCAGGTATGAGTCCTATGATCTTAAGAAGTGATATTCTTGAAGGTGGATAAATCAGCAGGGCCTTGGTTCTTCAAATGTTGCACCACTATTTAAAAAGGGGTGTGAGAGAATGGTCAAATAATTAAAGGCTGGAGGTCTGAGCTTGGTGGTTGGCAAATTATTGGAATCAATATTGAGAGAAAGGACTAACTGTCACGTGGCATGGATTAATCATTGATAGCCATCATGGTTATGGAAAGGGAAGAATGTGTCTTACTAACTTAATGATTTTTTTGAGAAAGTAACAAGGAGGATTGATGAAGCCATGTTGATGTTGTCTACATGGATTTTCAGTGAGGCATTTCACAAGGTCCCAAATGACCGGATGTTCAGAAAAATAAAAGCCTACGGGATACAAGATAGTATCGCAAGTTGAATCCAAAATTGGTTTTGTCAGATGTCCTAAAAGTTGCAAAATAATTGACACTGAAGACTGTTAATTGCAGGAAAATGTCAATGATTTGGTTGATTGAGTGAAAAAGTGGCAAATGGAATTGAATCTAATAAAGTGCAAGGTTATGCAGAATAATAAGAGGATATTGAGAGGGGTAGAGAAAGGACAAGACCTTGGGCTACATTTAAATTTGCAGCATAACATGATAATACCACTTAGTGAATACAGTGGAGCAGGAAAGTAAAAGCCAACTTTATCCTGATTTCTGGCGCAAATAGGGACTTGTGTAAATGGAACATCATGATCATTACAACCTTTTAGGAGTTAAACAGATGGTGCCATACGTTGCCAAAAGGGACTCCTGCAAATACACATATCCTCCACTGGACACCCAACTGACCTGCTCTTGACAAGAATTGGAGTCCTCATGTAACCATCATGATCAGTGTTTTCCTCTTGAAAAGACTACAGTCTAATAATAACAAAAAATATGGGTGTACAGAACTAGAAAACCGAGTCCAACTGCCTGACTGAAGTCTTTGACCTTATAATTTCATCCTTTACTGAAGTATTATGTTATTATGAAATCATTGTTATTTGACCAGATTTAAGGTATGATTAAACACAAATAAACTGAGTCATAATGAGTAACTGACTTTGTCTATTTGAAGCAATGCTAACAGTTTTTCTTTCTTTTAGACTGTATGCAATCTTAGAAATTACTGCTATGTTCAAAAAATCCAACAGGAAAATTCTTGCCAAATCAAGCTCAACTTGTCAAAATAACAGTGAAAAAAATTGCTTACTGAGGTTTGTTGTTATTACATCTCTCTTTAAATATCACCTGTTCATTCTAGAAACAATGCAGAGCAATATATGGTTTCTAAATTGTACGTTAAGTAGAAAATCCTTCAATATGTATCAACTTTCAAACAACTGCTGCAAGAATTTTGTAGAGTTAAGAATTCTGTCACACTAAGTTAAAATGACAACAATTTGAAATTCTAGGATACTCTGGCAGAGAGTGAGGGTATCATTAGGTAATCCAACTTCAAATTTTCCACTGTACACAGGTACTGAATGGAAACGTACCAAGTTCTCACAAGAAAAGAAAATAAATCTGGAATATCAACCTTTCCACTAATTTCATGATTGACTTTGAAGCTCTGGTGTTGAGTTTCTCCCTGTTACAAGTCATACAGGACTATTGATGTAAAACAGCCTGACTCAACTGAAATCTTTAAAAGGTATTCTTTGTAGAACTACATATAAAAATTAATTACATGGAAACCTATCCATGTTTTATTTGAATCACATTTGGGAATAGGTTGCGTAAAGTATTGTCAACATATATGGGAACACTTGAGAACAATGAAAGGCTGGTGACCAGAATCTGACTCACTTTCAATTTGCTTTACTGTTTGTTACAATTTTAAAAATTATCAATCTTTTTCCTGAGTTTCTAGATATGTTCTCATCAATCTGTTCTGAGACACTATTACACATATCTTCAGCAAAAGGAACTTGCACTTGTCCCCATTTCAGAAATAGGGACACCAAGCATAGCACCACAAAAGCCATCAATGCCTGAACTTGTAAAATCATCCAAAAATGTCAGTTCAATCAATTTTCACTTCAGTGAATTTATAATTGTAACTGTGACCTCTTATTTAAATTTTACCAATCAGTTCACATCCAATTTGATATAAATTGGGGTTATGTGATCAATGAAAAAACATTGGAAAAGTCATGTAAACAGGTTACATAGAATTTCTACAGTGCAGAAAGAGGTCATTCAGCCCATCAAGTCAGCACCAACCCTCCAGCCCAGACCCAGCCCCTGACCCTAAATCCAACTAACCTACACATCACCGTGGTGGGCGGCACGGTGGCACAGTGGTTAGCACTGCTGCCTCACAGCGCCTGTAGACCCGGGTTCAATTCCCGACTCAGGCGACTGACTGTGTGGAGTTTGCACGTTCTCCCCGTGTCTGCGTGGGTTTCCTCCGGGTGCTCCGGTTTCCTCCCACAGTCCAAAGATGTGCGGGTCAGGTGAATTGGCCAAGCTAAATTGCCCGTAGTGTTAGGTAAGGGATAAATGTAAAGGTATGGGTGGGTTGCGCTTCGGCGGGTCGGTGTGGACTTGTTGGGCCGAAGGGCCTGTTTCCACACTGTAAGTCTAATCTAATCACTGAAGACTATGGGATAATTTTAGCATGGCCAATCCACTAACCTGCATGCGTTTGGACTGTGGGAGGAAACTGGAGCAAATGGAGAAAACCCACACAGACAGGGCGAGAATGTGCAAAACCCACGCAGTTACCCAAGGTTGGAATTAAAGCTGGGTCGCTGGTTTTTTTTTAAGCAGCAGTACTAACAACTGAACCACCATCTTGCCCAGATTTCAACCACAAATTGTGGATGGGTGAGGGATTTGGTGGAGGTGAGTTGAATCTCATAAAAATGGAACAAGTCAGAATGCAGAGGGTCTAATAATATTGGAAGGATCTCAGATACATAGAATCAAGGTACAAAGCCTGATAGCATGATCAGTGGACATACTCTAAAAAATAGCTGCACACTGTAATAAAAGATAATTTGAAGTGTGTGCCAATTTATTCATTTTCAAATTAAGCTGTTAATGTTTAATCTGCTACCTTTTCATAAAAACAAACTTACATCATGCTAAATTTCTAGTAGACTTACTTTCAAATAGATTAAGTATAAATCCAGGCATACAATAAATTTTAACAGGCCTCTGAAATAATTCTAGCAGGTGATTTAGCTCAAGGACAATTACAGATAAACAACATTTGGAACTAGGTTCTATAAAGGGTCACTGGACTCAAAATGCTAGCTCTGCTCTCTCTACAGTTGCTACCAGAACTATTGAATTTCTCAAGCATTTTCTGTTAAATGTTGTGAAGTAGTAATGTTTAATATATGGAAATTGGAGACTTTATGTTTAAAAAAATGTTCATGCATCTAGCACTTATAAGTTTATAATGTTTCATATCAATGTCGATCCTGATATCTGCCCATGGTTGATACTGGGTGAGGTGGCATAGTAAATTCAAATGTAATGGCAACAAGTGATGGATGGGAGCATCAGTTGGCATTAAGGTGCATAGGGATTATAAAGGGTCATGTGGGGTGGGCAGAGTAACTTGGATTGGCATGGGCAGTAGGTTTGAGTACAGAGGCATATAAGGAGTATATAAAGGTCTATGGGGGGAGGGGTGGGATGAGTGTCGTGGCACGGAGGATAAAGGGTTATGGAGATTGGGAACTGGGATGTGGCATGTATTAGCATGCATTGGGCATGGGGAGTGTGTTGAGCTGTGAGGAAAGAAAGCCACAGAAATATTTTTCTTTTTACTGTTTTACTTTTAAAAATCAACACAGCACTGATGCTCTAAGGCTGGCCTTGCAGTCAGTTCATCTCTCCACTCATTGACTTCTTTCTCTGTGTCAAGGATTGTCAGTCTAACTCTCAGGAATCTGGCCATCTCAAAATGAAAATCCCAACTTCCAGGTCAGGTTGGAGAATGACAAATTGTCCTGACTCTGTGTTCTTGATGGAGAAACAAACACCCACACCATCTTCTGACTCAGATATAAATTCACATTTCTTAGTTTTCATTCTGAACACATTATATCTGTTCATTCTAACCTTTGCATCCCTCTTCACCATTGTTTTTCCAATTGCCTTCATTCACCTTCTTAAAGATGTCAATCTCTTCAAACTTTGAGTATTTTCTTCAGTTTAAATAATCTCAATAAAACTTTCAGTTTTTCAATAAAGTTTAGGAAATGAACTACAATGTTATTTCTATTGTTAGAACCAGGTAACACAAACAACAGCTGTGAAAAAGGAGGGCATGTCAGTTACATAAGTTATAATTAACAGTGATCAATGAAAAATGATCACCACTCATCGGGGCTGGGAAAGTGACTAAGTTGGTCTTGGGGCTATCAAAAGTACTGAACCACATTTAAATCGAAGCTAGAGGAATCTATTACATTGTGACTCATCATCCCGTGATAAAATAAAGGGTTTAGAACTTGTGATCACTCAAAATAGATGCAAGTGAATCAATAGCCTGTTTGATTTTTTTTTCTGATTTGTATTTCCATTAACTTGAACTTTTAACCACTGGACTCAAGAACTTCATAACCTCAGCTTGCCTTCACTTAATTTTTAACTGGCTGTTCTGATCTAAAATTCAGATGTGTCAAAAATTATAATGCCTGTAGAAATGTTTATTGTTAAGAACATAATGTGTGGGGTATATTTCATACAACTTTCAATAGAAGTACAAACTTAACAGATATAGGGAAACTATTTTAGTTAAATTATTTGTGTGCATAGGCATTTTTTATAAATGGGCAAATTTTCATCATTTCCTCACAATGAACACTGGGCATGCTCCTTCAACTGGCCATTACAATAATTGATCATTAATTAGAGTCAGCATGCCAGGCATGTAAGAGACATTGTGGTCAAGTGACCACGGGCCAAAACTGGACATTCTAAATTGACCCAAGGCTGGAGACAAGCCTGACAGAAAATTGGCCAAACTAAATTAAATAGCAGCCATCAGCTATCACGCACAGAGAACAGTGGAAACCAAGGGGAACCACTTACAATCTGCCAAAGGGCTGTGTTTTGAGAACTGTCAACCACATGTTCTGGCATCTTGGCTGGCTGAGTTATGTACATTTTATATCATCCTAGATTGCAACAGAAAAGGGTTTTGGCGTAACCCTATTAGATGATTTGAACCCAGTTCATTATCCATTGGCCAAAGGCCAGAGTACATTCTGGAAGGTTCAGTCTGATGGGAATAAGAACAGACACCTGAATAACACCCCCTCAGTGAAAGCTCAATGAAGATTCAGTGAAGATGAAACAGACCTCTGATCACCCAAAGTGAGAGAGTGACAGAGAGAGAGAAAGAGAAAAGGTTCCATCCAGAACTGCAAGATTCACCTTCATGGAAAAGGTGCAGCCCTAACTCAGAGAGGAAGGTTTCAATGATCCAGCTCAAACATATGGATCATTGCAGGCAATAGCCTTTCTCAGATGGATAGAGTTAGATAGAGAATAAATATTGTGGGAACTTTGGAAATGCTTTCATAGTTGTAGTAAGGATTATTTTGTTAATAAAATCGTGCTGAACCACAACCCAAATTCTATGCCCCTTTGTCCACCTCACTGACAAGGCGGCTTGGGTAAAGTTTTTTTAATGTACAAACTCGTTGGAGTGTCCAAAGCACAGACAACAATGTGTTTAAAGTTTCAGCTTATTATCTCTTCTCCTTTCTTCATAAGCCTCATAAATATATAGCCTGTTACTTACAAATTGGCAATGGTAAAGATTTTATACAAGATAACAGCAGATGCAAAATCACCCATTATGACCTAAAATGCCAGAAAATCCTCAGATATTGTCCAAGTAAAATTAGTAACCTAAAATTGCCTCTTTTTTTCAGTTTCTAATTAGGTCTGTCATTTGCCTAGTTGCTTTGCATATAATTATTGTCTCAATGGATTCATGGACAATATTCCTTTTCCTTATATATGATGGAAGTGATTGTTAATGTCAAGTTGCAGTTCAGGCACTCTCAAAACCCAATTTTAATTTATCTCAGGAGACCAATACTACTGCTGTTCTATGCACATTTGTTACAAAATGAACCAACTCATTCACCAACAAGAAAATTCCAAGTCCTCGATACTCTAAATTTTGTCCTTTTGCAGGTTTGTGAAGATTCATACCAAACTAAATACTTAGCAACTATAAGATGCCAAAAAACAGCAATCTTAACACAGCATAACTGCACCATTCCAAAAGAAATCTCTTTTTCCATGAGGTGCAATTTATTTGTTCCACAGTAAATTTGGTGCAATTTATTTATTCTATATTATAAAACTAAAATTTATTCTCAGAATGAAAAATTATGTGAAACATCCACAGATTCTATAAAATGTACATTTTGAAAAACATTTGTCTTTAAAGCTGTCAAAGTATCTGGATCTTCCTGTGTTGTTGGGATGTGAAAATTGCAACTTACTAAAATCATCCCTGCTTGAGTCTATTTTTCATCTCATTAGTCAACGTGAGAAAAAAATATGAACTGATCTAACATATAGATGTCCCTTGACTTGCTGAGTATTTTCAGCATTTTCTGCTTTTACTTCAGAGTTTAAGCAGCCATAGTATTTTGGTTTTAGATTAACACTTAATTCACTGCCATTTCTGTCCAAGGAAAATTCATCTTGAAGAAGTTTTACTCTACTTTCCAATTATATTTCCATGTACTGCTCATTTTTTAAAATCTTCATTGTTTTCAATTTCCCTTGTGTTTAATGTTATATCTACTGAAACACATTTCACAACCTACTTTCCTTTCCCAGTAAATATCCCTGGCTCTGACTGACTACATGTGGATTCCAAGTGAAATGCAACTTTTAATCCATGATCGTTGACACCTCCTAGACATTCAATGATTCCCAGATAACTGTTCTCACCTAATCCTCAGATCCAGACTCAGTGTTATGCACAATCGGATGAACATGTTTCACTTCTCTCTTCAGCAGAATTGATTCACTATTTCAAATCCGTCCTGCTCGGCAGTTTCATTTCACCCTTCATCTTCTGACACTTAAACAAAATACTCTTGCTCTTCCTTTCAAGATTAAGAATCACAAGCACAACAACTCATGTGTACCAACTACCCTCAGATTTTTCTTTCCATCAATTAGCATTGACTCCATTGCTTCTTCTAATCACACTCTTGCTGTGGATTACCAACATCTTATGCCCTTTTGCTTTCTGAGACCAAAGATTTATGTCATTAGTAATGGATTTGTCTTATGCCCTTTGAGCTCATCTCTACAAATGTTGAGCTCAGCACAATATTGAGCTCTGTTTTCTGGGACTTTGCCTTTATACCTGGTCAGGGTACCCTCCCCATTCAGTAGATCCTTTTAACCATCTCTCACATTCTAACTCCACCTCTTTCTGTCCCTTTAATGTCTTTTGATATTTTCTTTGAGCCATCCAATGTTTCTGATCTCCTCACTCACTATAATCTGTATTCTTCGACCATTTTTCAATCAGTCCCCTCAAGACAACACTAATTGCTCGCAAGAGTGGGAATGTTGTTGTCTGGCCTTCTGACCTTCACTTAGCAAAGGCTGAGCAGCAATTCACCATGATTTCCTCTTGCCTCCTCTGGACAATCACACTACCTTCGCCCCACTGAAAAGGACAATAATCCCAAAGAAAGGTGACATGCTGGAAGTTTCTCTCTCCACAGGTGCCGTCAGATCTGCTGACTATTCCCAGCATTTTATGTTCTCATTTTATGTTTCCAGCATTGATAGCAATTTTTTTTATGTTACTGTGTTTCAAGGAGGAAAGTTTACATTTCCATGAAAAAGAAAAACACTTTTTAGAAAGATTTAAGGAAAGTATAATAAGTGTCAGTGTTTCTTAATTGGTCATCGGAAAAAATAAATAACGGGCAAGATTTGCTTTTAGTGGTGAATGAACAGCACCAGCCATACATTACTCTGCCACTTGGCACAAACTGTGAGAAGGAAATTACCATAAATTGCAAAGCTAAAAGAGCACCACATTGTCCATTGGGTGATCTAGAAAATGGGTGAACAAGGAAAGCAATTGTGTAGCTCCTTAACTAATTTAATATAAACAAAAATTCAACTTGAACTGCATGCTTTGATGCCTTACTATGAATTTAGTTTGAAGACAGACTGGTTAAAGAGAAGGTAGAGTCAAGAACTGGCTTAAGGCTTAGACTTCATAGTAATCGTATCATACATTATCATGTACAACACTGTTTAGTACTAATCAGATGTACCAGACTCTGATCTTACACTTGCATTAGGCAAGGAAAGATCATGTGCTCACTCTTTCAACACTCTCAAGAGCATAGTTAGTTGTTAACCTGTTGTATTTGAGAGTGTTCTAACTCAGCACACACTAGGATATTTATACCATGGCTGTTCAATATCATGACACCATAAGAAGGTTGTTTAAGGGCCCTGCAGCCCTTACACAGAAGTTAATGTTTGAGTTAATGTCCTGGGTCTGCAGTTATTCCAGATAAACCAACTTCAAATCAAGCACAGAACATGTAACTGAGAGAGTGAACAAAAGATGAGCTTGAAAGAGAAAAATAAAAGAGATAAAAAAAAGATTTTAAACATCTCAATAATAGCAAAAAACTGGTAAAATAAGGCTTTACATTTATATTAGTTAATTTAGTGCCAAAGTGATTGTTTGACAGTAATCATAACTTACCTAAACAAAAAACAAAAATGATGTGGATACTGGAAGTCAAAATCAAAAACAGAAATAGCTGGAGAAACGCAGCAGGTTTGGCAGTACCTGAAGAGAAAACATAGTTAGCATTTTGGGTTCACTGATCCTTCATCAGAACTGGACTCGAAACATTGACACCATTTCTCTCCACAGATGCTGCCAGATACACTGAGTTGCTCCCGTTATTTGTGTTTTGGTATCTAATTTATCTCATGATTTGCTCTGCTCCTTTTCTCTCACCTTGCCCATAATGCCAACCTTTCTGCAGACTCCCACTTATTTTTACGGATCATAATAACTTAGAACCATGACAAAATACAAGTTTAGAAATATACTTCTACTGAATTGTGTGATGAAGTCCATAATCTGCAGCGTTTCTAGGATGGTAAGCAATATGTGGGTTCGTGTGATGATGAGTGAGGCATTTCTGCAGATGTGTGTTGGAAGTCACTGTGCCACTAGTCTTTCGGAAGTCTGGAGGGGCTTGGCTGGGCTCCTTTTTCAGCACGTGCTTCTTCCTTGAACTTGCATGATCGAGCATCTGGAAGCTTGTACTTGCATATGTATCACCTCCTTTCACACATTTGGGACGGCACCATGAGAAGTGGCCCATGTAATCAGGTTGGGAAGATGATGGTGGTGGCATGGATCAAACAAAATGTTGTTCAATGTCTTGAGTGGTCTAAGATGTGGAGGTGCTGGTGTTGAACTGGGGTGTACAAAGTTAAAAATCACACAACACCAGGTTATAGTCCAACAGGTTAATTTGGAAGCACAGCTTTCAGAGCTCTGCTCCTTTTGTTGGTTATTTACAAGAATACTGAATGAAACAAAAACAAAGGAGAACAGAATACTGAATACCTTAATCTATCTGAAAACCCAACAGATTATCCACACTGGCTAAAAAAAAACAAATCGAACCAGAGAAAAGCTGAGTCTAGGAGTGTGGTGCTGGAAAAGCACAGCCGGTCAGGCAGCATCTGAGGAATAAAATGAAGGCATAAAGCCTTCAACAGGACATAAATGGGAGGGGGACGGGTGGTGCTGGGGTGGGGGGGAAGGTAACTGGAAATTCAGTAGGTAGATGAAGGTGGGCAATAAGGGTGATAGGTCAGAGAGGAGGGTGGAGCAGATAGGTCGGAAGGAAGATGGAAGTGTAGGACCATTCAAGAGGGCAGTGTCAAGTTGGAAGGTTGGGACTGGGATAAGGTGAGGTGAGGGAAAATAGCAAACCCCATGCCCCTCCCCTCCCCACCCCACCCACAAGTCTCATTCCTGATGAAGGGCTTATGCCCAAAATGTCGATTCTCCTGCTCTTCGGATGCTGCCTGACCTGCTGTACTTTACCAGCACCACTCTCTTCGACTGTGATCTCCAGCATTTGTAGTCCGCACATTCCCCAAGAGAAAAGCTGAGCTGAGAGAACTGGCCACTTCACTTTAATTGTACGTGTTTTTTTTAAATCTTGAAAGCATTTTGTCTGAGGCAGTATCTCTTAGATAAGATCATTTTTGCTCTAAAACCCATTCAAGCCAGACTTTTCAGAATCGCTGCTTTTACGACTTCTCTGAAAAAAAGGACAAAATAACCTTGTTAATGCAACAGCATCATCACACCTCCCCCTTAAAAAGAATATCCATATCCAAAAATGGCTTCATTTTAAGAGCACCCTAATTTTAAATTGTTAGTACTCTACAATACACATATCCATTACATTGACAATAATCATGTAAACATGCACGACTACATTTTGTTTCAGTCTTTTTGACCCCTGCCACTGAATGCCTCCGTTTCTCATTCAAGTCTCGACAGTATGTCAGCAATCATGTTTTTTTTGTCCTGCCACATGCACTATTTTTAAATTGAATAGCTCCAACAAGCTTCATCTAAACAGTCTGACAACCTCTGAGCAAGTCCAACTTAGAAATATAAGTTGTTTGTCCCACTTTCTCAACACAGTTTTCTAAACATAGAATCAGATATGCGTCAGTCTTTGTAACTGTATTGATTTTCTGATAATCCACACATAACCATTGGGTACCATCTGGTTTTGGCAGTATTACTATGGGTGAGCTCCAGTCACTGTAACAGTCTTCAATATGTCATCTTGAAGCATGCGTTCAATCTCCTTTTCAGCCTGTGCCAACTTTAGAGGGTTATGCCTATATGGATGTTGCTTAACTGGAACTGCATCTCCTATATCTATATCATGCCTAAACAGGTTAGTACTTCCCAGTTTATTTCCACATATCTCCCCATGTGATAGTAATAACTCTTTCAAGTCATTTCAATTTTCCTCTGGAAGATAACTCAATCATTTATCCCAATTTCTGACAACTTCCTCACTGTCCAATTTAATGTGAGGAATGCTAAATGCAGAATCCTCTGAACTTAGTACTTCCCTCTGTGTAGTGACCAATAACATAGTCATATTTGGCTTTCCTTCCCTGTCAAAATACCTTTTGAGCATATTCACATTATACATTTTGTGTGATTTCTTTCTGTCTGGAATCCTTATCAAAAGTTCACCTCACTCCATTTCCTTTTGACTTGGTAAGGTCCACTAAACCTTGTTTTTAAAGGTTCACCTATCACTGGAAGTAACACTAACACCTTATCTCCGATAGCAAAATTGCAAGTTTTTGATTTCTTGTCTGCGTCCTGTTTCATTGTATGCTGTGATACTCTTAAATGCTGTCTAGCCAACTCCTCCACTCTACTTAATCATTCCTGAAACTCTGACACATAGTCCAAATATGTAGTCTCTGATTTCTAACTTATTAATATCTCATTAATCAATTTTAGTGGTCCCTCACTTCATTCCCAAAAACTAATTCAAATGGTCTGAATTTGGTTGATTCATTTGGTGCACCTCGAATCACAAAAAACACAAACAGAATTCCAATATCCCAATTATCTGGATAGTCTTGACTATAAGCGCTCAACATGGTCTTTAATGTCTGATACTACCGCTCTGGCACATCCTGCAACTCTGGATTGTATGTAGTATATTTGAATTGTTTTATTCCTAAGCTGTCCATGACCTCCTTGAATAATTTTGATATGAAGTTTGACCCTTGACCTGATTTTATCTTTGTGGGTTGTCCATATCTAGTGAAAAATTTGAGTATTTCCTCTACAATGCTGCTAGCTGTGATACTACATAAAGGACATAAGGGCTTCATCAGGGCTTATGCCTGAAATATCGACTCTCCTGCTCCTCAGATGCTACCTGACCTGCTGTGCTTTTCCAGCGCCACACTCTCAGCCCATGTGTGACGTGTCTGGTAAAATTCAACTAAATCTTTGTGCAGTCTAGGCCAGTAAAAATGTTTTTGTATTTTAATTTCAGCTTTTCTCACTCCTAAGTGATTCCCTAGTGGTAGCTCATGCGCTACTCACAATGCCTCCTTTCTGTAACTCACTGGCAATATGACTTGATGAACTTCTGCCCATTTCTCATCTGCCTGAATATGTGATGGCCTCTATTTCCTCATTAACGCATCATTTTAAAAATAATAACATTCAGGGATATATTCAGATTCCTTTCCTGTGTATGCCTTTTGATACAATAACTTTAAATTTTCATCTTTCTGCTATAACTCAGTTAATTTATCTGAGCTCAAGATGTCAATTTTGTCATCTATCAGCTCCTGGTTTGTCTCCCCCATCTGATCAAATGGGATTTCTGCTAATTCCACTTCAGCTTTCTTATCTGTACTCTTTGATCTCTCCTGTTTCGACTGCTGACTTTGAGAACTCGTTACCACACAGTCAAGAAAACCCCAGGATATATGTCCTGCAATAATTCAGTTGTCTGACTTTCCACTGGCCTTTCACCCACAGAATGCAGCACTTCTGCCTGTGAACCAGCCATATCATTAGCAGAGACAAATTGTATTCCTGGAGCTAGGGCTTCTCCACTCTTCACTGGACATTCTAATTTCACTTTACATAGTTGAGCACTTCTTGTCTCTAGGTGAATTCCCGATACTAGTACCTTTCTGGCAATAGTCATTCAGATGTACATATCTCCTCATCTTTTAAGATCACAGATTGAGAGGATTCTGTATCTCTTAATGTTGTAACGTCTGTACCTGCTGTTCTTCAACTTTGTGAGTAAACTTTACCTTTGCAGGGATATGATTAAAGAAGATCTGGCACTTTTTCCTTCACCAACCTCCAACCAGGTTGTAAGTTCTGGTGCAGCATTCTAGCCTCCACTGTGCTTTCTGTTATCACTCCAACAAAATTCACTGGCCTTTCCTGTTTTCCTACATCTGGCTTCTCAGAGCTTTTCCTAACTCACCAAAGAGTGATTTCACATGGCCTACTCTATTGCAGTGATCACACCAGAGCTTGTTAACTTCTCTTTTTCCTTTTCACCCAGTGCTAAGTTCTCCTTATGACCTTCAATGAGATCGAACTTTCCCTTTCCATGCGAGGCTTTCGCTTTCCCCCAATTTCTATTCCTCGCAGACTGAAATTGATTTTGGAAGCCAAACTTTGATTTATGGACCAACACACAATCATCAGCCATTTCAGCTGCTAATCTTGCCATTTTAACTCTCTGCTCATCCAGAAAGTTAATTTTTGAACTAAGTACCAATTTCTGAAGTTCAAACTCTCTCTCTCTTTCTTCCTTTTCTCTCTCCTTTTCTCTCTTCTACTTTTACTCATAATTCAAACTTGTTCATTTCTGTTGCCCTTTCCTTGTCTTTTGTCTCTAACTCAAACTGCTTCACTTTCCATTGAATTTTAGCCATCTCTAAAGACTGTCATGGAGTTTCCAGCAAATTTAAATGCTGAGCTTTTGTTGTAATTATCTCTTCTTTCTTCACGGAAGGAGGCAGCTCCAACTTTAGCTTGTCTGATAATTCCAGCAGCTTACAAACTAGTTAAAGAACTATACAGTACCTGTTCCCAAGACAAGTCAAAAAATGTACAATCCTAACATTTCCTGAGGATATAAAGTTTTGAGCATACATGCACATTGCTGTTACAATTAATCAATTGAGATATATCTCATTCTGATCAGAAGATACTCTGTTAGAAGAGGGGCTACTAAAGTATAGAAATGGCAGAACCATGCACTTTCATAGAGAAGTAATGTAAAAAGAAAATATTTAGAAGTCTCCCAGAAACAGCAAAGTAATTTTTTCATCAGTTTTCATCACCAACACTTCCTTAAATCACTCTAAATTGAAATTGATCAAAAAATAACTAACATATGCTTCTCTGACATCCAGTCTTGGTCACATCAAAGATCAAAGCCATTTTGCCCAGCTGCAAACCTGGCTTCCTAGACATAGTTTTTTTTAAGAATAGGTTCCTTACAGTTTTGGAAACAGGCCCTTCAGCCCAACAAGTCTACGTTGACCCTTTGAAGAGTAACCCACCCAGACTCATTTCCCTCTGACTAATGCACCTAACACTATGGGCAATTTAGCATGACCAATTCACCTGACCTGCACATCTTTGGACTGGGAGAGGAAACCCACACAGACACAGGGAGAACATGCAAACTCCTCACAGGACAGTCACCCAAGGCTGGAATCAAACCTGGGACCCTGATGCTATGAGGCAGCAGTGCTAACCACTGAGCCACGTACCACCCCACGTGCAACCCTCAGTGGAGAGGGTTGTGTCCTTTCTCAGTTAAACCTAAATATTCTCAACCCAAGTTGATAAAAGCATATCTAGTTTTTTTTTTACATAGTTTTACTTTTTATTCACAAAGATCATTGCTTTCACATGTGTGAGATAGAAAGGACTCTTTGTTATGTAATATTTTCTGATTCTCAGACAGTCCTCCCATACTTTATAACTAAAACTAAAATGTGCTAAATGATGAGAGAAGTCAATATTTTCAATATAAAATGCATAAAAAGATACAAAAGATAATCTGGATAAATCCAGGCCCATCATTTAGAAATAAATAGTTTTCTGACATAAAAAGTCTAAGTCTTAATTTTGTACATTCAATGACTCTGTGTAGTTGTTGGGAGGTTTGAACTTCGAAGGGTAACTCCCTTGCTTCTCGAGGACTCTGAAAAATGCTCCAATTGTGGGTTAGTATCAGAGACTTCAGCCAGCTCCAACTTACTTTTCTGGATAGTTACACATAAATGTTAGGTGGAAAAGACCTAGTCCATTTCCTGGTAACTATACAATTGACCTGTGACCCCCTCCTCCCAAACACCTAAATGCCCTCTGATATCCGCCAAAGCTCCATGTCTATCCTCTGAGTTCTCCTGACTCCCAACCCAAATGATACTCTCATGTTCCTGTCCCTTAGCCCCGAGCACCAACTGCCCTCAAATGTTACAATTCTCTCCTGACCCTCTGACCCCAGTATTCGCCTCCAACCAAAGTTGACCTGACTATACCACCCTTTATAGCTGCCATTCTACTCACTTACCTCACCCCCATACCTTGTCACAGTCACACACACCACCTACATGTTCATCATACATTCATACTTAAATCCTGAGAACCTCTGAGGCTTGTGAACTGTTACTGAACAGAATAAGGCAACTAATTCCGTAAGAACCTGTGGAAGGATTCAGCATTGGAGGATCAGACAGAGAAATCAAAAGAAGGTAAGGCAGAAATTTTTTGGGATCTAGTCAGTATTGGACAAATGAGTTCCCATGTGGATCAGAAGATTTAAGCAATTAAAAAATCTGGGTATTGGAATTCAAAAGAGATGCTTAGTAGTACAGAACTTAAACATTGCTAAAAGGAGAATAGAAATTGAAACTTTTCCTCTTTCGCTCCTCAGAACTAGAATGCAAGGAACAGTCTTAAATTTCAGAGTCACCATTTTGAGAAGATAGCATGAGAGGACATTTTGATTGTTTGGGCAATCATTGATACGGAGATTCAGCAAGAACAGTTAGCTGTCAATCTTAATTCTCAGGCAAGCAGATTCTGATTGATCAGAGCATTGTGCAGCAGAGTTTGGTTATCTCCACAGCCCCTTTACTTTGAAAAAGGTGCAATATATCCTTTGCCTATATAAAATAGAGTTCTGATAATTTATGTATATAGTTTCTACATCCTTTTTACATCCTATACTATTCATAAATGGCTCTGTACAACGTGCATTTAGCCAAATGGTTACACGAACTGTTGCAACCAGTCTTAAATGAGATTTCTATATACAATGAAGGATTCCAGTTTCAAAGGTATAATTCTCATATTGGAAATCATTTAACAAATAATCCAGATTGTGCTAAGAATTACACCTGAAATCTGGAATCAGCATTTGTGTATGCTGGAAGCTATAGACATATATATAAATAACAGGAGCTTGTTTATGTAAATATAAAATAATTTGTGCATATAATGCATACCTTCTTCACAAAAGGGGCAATAGAGACAGCCAAACTCTGCTGCCTCTCCATGTTAATGCCCTGATCAATCAAAATCTATCTGCCTGGGCTTGAGAATTAAGATTGACATTAACTGGCCTTATTGAATCTTCATGCCAATGAGTGCTCAACCAGTTATCATTTTCTTCTCATGCTGGATAAAATGGTGTACCTTAACTCTAAATCTGATGAGTACGAAATGAAAACCTTCAGCTTCCAGATTCATAAGAGGCAAAGCATTGACACAAAAACATGACAACAGAATGTTTTGTGATTTACATATGAAAGAAGTGAAACTGACATGGTCATTCCAACAGGTGAGAAACTTAACAAACAATCAAGGTATTTTTCAATGTATAATTTCAGATACATCACACTGTAAACTTTTGCTATAAATTCTGCGTCTTACAATTGTGTCCTCCACAACCACCTGATAAAGGAGCTGCGCTCTGAAAGCTAGTGCTTCCAATTAAACCTGTTGGACTATAACCTGGTGTTATGTGATTTTTAACTATTATACAGATGAAAGTTATTAAATAAATTATTAAATCAAACAAAGATTAAACACTATTTGAACATAAAAACAACAGTTTAATCACAGAAACTTTTATTAGGCTTCATACCCTTGGAGGAGAAAGTAAGGACTGCAGATGCTGGAGATCAGAGCTGAAAATGTGTTGCTGGAAAAGTGCAGCAGGTCAGGCAGCATCCAAGGAGCAGGAGAATCGACATTTCGGGCATGAGCCCTTCTCATGCCCGAAATGTCGATTCTCCTGCTCCTTGGATGCTGCCTGACCTGCTGCACTTTTCCAGCAACACATTTTCAGCTTCGTACCCTTGGAGTCCAATGCACTGTCACCACCCATCTTCCCCTCCCTGTTTAGCTAGATCAGAAACTTTGGGGTCTCGGGAGTTTGCTCACCATTGAGGAAATGCTATTTTGAATTAGAGCTTACCAGGTACATGGATGAAGACTTTGGACTGCACAGGCTTCATTTTGGGTTAAGTCTGCCGATGTGGTAGGATATGTATTGGATCTATTGGTTAAGTACTTGGCTTTCCTTACTTTCTGTTGGTTTTTCGGGCAGGGTTTTCACTTCAGGATGTGTCTGAGGCCTTGTGCCAGTCAGGCCAGTGGTTTTTGGAGTTTTGCCGATTTTTAGGTCTGTTGATCATGGTCATTTGCCATTGGTTCCCCTCGTTTGGAACAGGCCTGCATCGGTAGCTCTTGGAATTGTTTTCGGGATCCCCTTTTTGGAGATAGCTCTTGGAAATAGTTGCTGGTATCAGTTGTTAGAATTCTTATTCTGGAGTTGGCTCTTTGGAACACCTCCTGGGGAAAGTTCTTGGGAACTGCACTGAAGATAGCAACAGGCATCACTGCCAGGGAATAGCTGTGTCAGGTGAGGTTGGAGCCTGCAATTCTACTGACTGTGGGCCCCTTATCTTCATGCCAAATCCCTGCTTGCTATTGAGTTGTTGGAGTTTCTTTTGAAGTCAATTGGCTTCTCCATAGTTAAAAGTACGTGTGAATGGATTTTGATTGAAGTTAAATGTTCAGTATCTGTGTAAGCTCCACACTGGTCTGTGCTGGATTGCTTGAAGTGTAAGAGTTAGCTGTGGTCTAGTGTGTTAGGATTGGTTGACTGTTCTCTTAGAGTAGAGATGTAAATTGGAAATTCAAGCTGAACAATGGTTCCTGGCAGCCATCTCTGTGTCTGTGTACTTTTCCCAGTGCTCAGCCCAACTGGCCACTTTACTTTTAAAAGTTTTGAAAAGTCTTGTTTAGATGATGAGGATTTTTGCTCAACCCTACAATTATGACTCAACAGTCTCTTGATATTTTAAAACCAATGATAGAAACCAAAGCAACAAGATAAATGAAAAAGAAAAACAAACAATTGCAAGATCATGTTACAGGTACAACCACCTTTTGTATCCAAAATACGGCAGGTCCAAACATGGACAAATACTCTTACATTTAAAGTGTTGTCATTTTCTGCTCTTCAACTTTATTGCAAGATATGTTAAGATAAGAGTTGAGAACTCATAGGTTTGTCAACAATGTTTGCAGGTTTAACTCTTAGCAGCTCCAGTGGAAGTCACTATCTGGAGTCATAAATATGTGCAAAAGATTATCATTCCAGATATTTTATCATGTTTTCAAAACAATGTTTAGACTTGAATCACAGAATTGGGTATTGAAATTAGTTCCACTGTAATCCTGTCTAAACATAATCAAGGCAATGAGATAACTCCTGACTAGTAATTAGGAAACAAAACAAAAGAGGAATGAGTTTCAGCCCTGGTTGCTGATGGTGGTATTCCTACATAAATAAAATTATATCTGGAGGTTTGTTCAGTACGTATTATGTTTGTCATCATGAGTACCTTGATTTACCAATAAAGTACCTTCACATAAATTCCATAATCAACTTTCTAACTTCAGTAGGCTCAGAGAGATTTGGATGTTCTTGTGCATGAGTCAGAGAAGCTAGCATGCAGTGCAGCAAGTAATTAAGAAGGCAAATGAAATTTATTCTTTACTATTAGGGGATTGTAGTTTAGAATAAGAAATAAAACAAAGAGCTGGTTGATGCTGGAGATCTGAGCCAAACAAAAACACAAATTGCTGGAGAAACTCAACCAGTCTGGTAGCATCTGTGAAGAGAAAACAGCACTAAAATTTTAAGTCCAGTGATAAGAGTCCAGACAGCCATTGTGATTAATGCTGTTTTGTCAGAGGGGAATTGACGACTCTGTTGACATGAAAGAAAAGTGTGGTCTGGAGCAAATCAGCCATGGTCTTGTTGAATAGTGGGGCAAGCTTGAGGGATTAATTGGCCTTCTCTTGCTCCCAAGTGTTATGTTCTAATGTAAAAGCTAACTGCTTATGTAGTCTATTTCCATAACAAAGTAAAACACTTAAGATATTCCCAACAAAAATATAAATTAATTTACTCTCACCTTTAAAACAAATCTTTGATTCTGGGACCCACCCAAACAGTTTGGATCTTTAATTTAAGTAATAGTTCTTTTACTGGATGTACTCATTCCATCAAGAACCCAATGTTTATGACTTGGTTTTACCTTCTTTAATCCAGGAAACTGCATGAATATTTGAAACTTCCCTAGTTTACATTCCAAAGTCAAACTGTTTTCCTGACCTATCTTAAAACAAACCCGTTCTTCCATATATTTCCAAAGTGCACATTATAACCTTTTTACTATGAGCACAGGAGCAGAATAAAGTTTTCCACTGTAATTTGACTGAGGAGTAGCAGTGCTCATTTGCTCCGTCCACTTTTACTATTTTCTCTTCAAAAATTTTTTTTTTACTTTAATCTACTTATCTTCTGTCGAGAGATCGAACCAGCCTGGGAAACAGAGAGAGAGAGCATGGGAAAAGCAAGACAGTATGGGATAAAGGAGAGCCCAATGTGGAGGAGAGCAAGAGGATATGTGGGAGAGTGCAGAGGAGAGTGAGAGAATGCAGAGCAGAATGAGAGATTGAACCCAGCCCAGTGGCGATAGAGGTCTCCCAGCATCTGCTGTGGTGGTGAAAACAGGCAGCCCAAGGTCCCCCAGCATCGGCAGTGGCATGGATCATGGGATGATGGCGCCCAACACAAATGAGATCGAACCCAGCATGGAGAAGTTCAAATCTTTATGTGAAGTGCTTGCCCAGCATGGCTAAGCACTTAAGAAGGACTGTGATGTTGAATTGTAAACGATATTTCCTTATTTTTCTACTTTGTACCTAAGATGTCCCTGAGAATGGCAATGTTGTATACTTTTCACTGTACTCCTGTGTCCCTGTACTTGAGTATACAAGACAATAATGTCTCATTCTAATTTCAATTCTAATTATACTGGGAGTATAGATGCAATAGCATTGCATTAATTCACTGGGCTAGTAATTCAGAAACTAAGGATAATGTTCTAGCATACCGGTTCAAATCTTGCCATGATCAATGGCGATGTTTGAATTTCATAAAAACTGGAAATAAACAGCTGGCATTACAGTAACCTGATAACCACTTGCAACTATTCCCAATGATTGACCCACCTAATCACTAATTCAGTAATATTCCGCAGGAAAGGAAATCTGTTATCCTTAACTGGTCCGACAGACTAGACTAATACTAATATGATTGACTTTCAACTTCCCCCTAGACAATAAGAAAATAGTTATCAATAGGCTGATACCACATAGATTTAGGAAAATGTTTGAATTGTACTTTCTTCAAGGTTTTTTTTACCCGTATCTTAAACTTTCATGTTTCATACACTTAACATTTTAATTCCCAACCTAAAAGTTATATGACTAAAAAAAACAAATAATGAAATTAAACATTTTTACAACATTTAATTCTTTACAATACTGGGTCATAATTGCCAGTTCAATGCACATTAGAACAATGGACTGGATATCATCATGAATAATAGCTTAACAATGTAAGCGTACCTGAATTTCTGTGTAAGTTTTCAGCTTTCACTGATAATGTTTCCAGTGAAAATATGAAGAGGTTCACATGATGTGGATCCTCATCATTGTGTATCCCCATGATTATATCTGCCTTAATCCTCGTGACCATTAAGGTTATTACTGGAAAAGTCATGGGTTTCATTTGAGATTTATTAGAATGCTATAGGAGTTGAGGGATTTTAGTTAGCTGGAAATATTGAATATCCTGCAGTTTTTCATTGTATGGAACAGAAAGTTTACAAATAATGATGTTCAAGATCATGAACAATTTTGACAGCATAAATAAAGAAAATTGTTTCATGTGTTCAGTTCGGAGAGAACACTGACATAAAGTGATAGGCAGAAGTACTAGTGGTGATGTGTGAACAGTGATCTGGAATGCATTGTCAGAAAGACAAGTAGGTTCAATTGCAACTTTCAAAAGGGAATTGGATGCTTTTTGAATGGGAAAAGTTGTAGAGCTTCAGAGAATGAACACAGCAATTAGCTGAATAGCGTTCCACAAGTTAGATTATTCATCAAATTAATTCTTGCTGACTGTTTCAGCAAACGTTTGGGAGCTTACGTGATGATTTTCACACTTCAGCACCAGGCAGATATGTGCGGAGTTCACAAAGTTTTGTGTGTGCTCAGCTTGCTTTTGTACATGAATAAGGATCCATCGAATACTTCTTTCAATGTATTTGGCATAGAAAGCTGAATCAGTCTTTCCCATTCAATTCATACGTCTGATGGATGATGATTACTGGAGTGCAGACGTGGTTCTGACAGGCTGCAGAGGCAATGACTATACTTACTTTGATAAAAGAGCCTGCAGCTGGAAACTTCCAACTACTCGTTTATATTTTGCCAGAGATTCTGTAGTAGCCTATTGCCACATAAGCAAATGACTATGTTTCAAACATAAATTTTATTTTGAAGACTATAGCCAGAGAAGCATCATTGTTATTTTCAGAGTAAATACTGTAATTACAGTAAATACATATGGATTAAATTTATGCAGGGAGTCTCCCAGTTGTCCACTATGAAAGGCCAGAGATTTAGCCACAGCAGACAATTGGGGGTATCCTTGCAGAAAATTACCTCCATACTGTGTTATTTAATAAAAACTGAGGGAACTGCGGATGCTGAAAGTTCTAAGGAAGGATCAGTGCACCTGATTTCTCTCCACAGGTGTTGCCAGACCGGCTAAACTTTTCCAGTAATTTCAGTTTTTGTTCCTATATAAGTTGAATGCTGTTTCTTAACTATGCAAACAACTGACCAATGACATGAAATTTCGGTGTCAGGTTTCTGAGTGATCTGGAATATAGAGAAAGGTTTCTCTGTTAAACCCATACTCTTGCTATATTTAACTAGTCAGTGGGCAAATAAAAGCACTCACTAATTATAGGGGAAGCAAATTCTCAATTTTTTTCTGACAACAGAGAATGTGAAGGGGTAAGAAATTCACAGTGTCAATGCTATTCCTATCAAAAACAGAAAATGTGAGGAAAAAAATCAGCAAGTCAGGCAGCTTCTGTGGAGAGAAAACAAATGTAATGTTTTGGGTCTGGTGACCGTTCCGCAGAACTGATTGTAGCCAGGAAAAGGTTGGTACATATGCTGAAGTTCGAGTGGGGGGAGTGGGGAGGAGTAAACGATAGGTGGAGGTGAAACCCAGAGAGAACAAAGGAATGGGTCAAAAGGAATTTGAAAATCCTGGCACTCTATGGGGGATCTTCTGCAGCATATTCCAGTTTTGATATGCTAGTTTATCCAGTAGTTTAACATATGCTGTCTTCTCAGTACCCAGGATTTTCTGAATTTCTCCTTGGATCCAGACAGCCAGACAGCCAAGGCAATGGAATTTGCTACTATGACACAATTCCTGCAGGTTGCACACAATTGAACATAAATTGCCTAAAGAGCTTCTGGGATCAGTCTTTGTCACCAGAAGGAGCTTTGCACCCCATTAATTTGCAATTGGGTTTGGACCATTACCCTGCTCAAACTCATTCAACAAAGGTATGACTTTGCCGAGAAAGATATATGGAACGGAGATGTCTCCTTTATTGAGGAAGGGAAAGCAATAGCGGTGAAAGTGATCAATATGTAGAGAATGGATAAGAAGAAGCCAGGGTAATGTTTAGATAAGGTAGACAGACTGTGTTAGAACAATCAGATTCCAAGCAGAGTGAGTTATCTGCTCATTGTTTGTGATTTGGGTCACACATCATTGAGTTATTTAAGTTACATAGGCTTTTGTTTCCTTAAATAAAATGCCCTTCTTTAATTCAACTTTGCTGGTAATGCAAGCCCTTGCATGCCTCAATCTATACAGAAAAGCCTAGCCTTTGAGCTACTTGATGCATTGGTATCAGCACAACAGTGTGATTTGTTGTGATCTTGGGGTGCTAGAAGAAAACCTAATTACAATCTGGCACTGAAACAAGCTCCTATCCACATTACACTAAAGGTTGTGTGCTGTCTTCCAGTGTGGAAGTACTCATGATACCTCAACACTTGCTCCAACATTGCTGAGAATTTTGAAAAGCAGACACAGGGGCATATAGATATGGAAAAAAGCACAGAAGTAGGCCCAATTGGATGCTGAATTATGTTCCGCCATTCCAAATTATGACTGCCCTAACTCATTGTTGTATTCCCTTATCATCCCTATAGCCCTAGATATCTTCCTCATCCAGAAATTTTTCAATGCAATAATTGAGCATACTCAGTGACTAAATCTTCATGAGTCTACAGGCAAGAGACTTCCAAATATTTACAACGCCTCAACAGAATGGAGTCCTTCATATCACAGTTATGTACTGGCTACTTCCTACTCTGAGACTAGTATTCCCAGCAGGGAAAACCCCAGTCAGGGAGAAGATTTTTCCTGCCTCGACCCTACAAAGCTATATCCAATTTTCCATCTCGCTGCATTGAGATAAATACATGCTCATTGTCCCTCATATCATCCAATAATCCAACGGACCCTGCTTACCGGTTTCACCAGTATGTTAGCTGTCACACATTTAATGTACACATATTATCTGGCAACAAGGCTTGCACTATCTGACATCCCACTGCAGTGGCACAGTTTAGACATTTTGACACCCCATAAGCGTCATTCTCAGTGCCTAAATGGTGCCATTTACCTTTGTTCATCACATGAGATTGTTCATCCTTTATCAGCACTGCATCCACATTCTATAGTAGGCCACACAGGTACTGACCTTCCCTGCCACCTTTATCCAGATTGCCTTGATCTGACAGGAGGTCTCCCACTGGAATCTCTGGAGAAACCATCTTGTCCAGACAATTCAGTGTGCAAGGTATCACTGAACCATGAGATCACCTCATTTTCTTGTTTGTCACAGCTTGGGGAATTGGTGATGATAGTAGGAATGTTAAGGTGGGAGGGAGGAAGGAAGGTGGAGTACAGAGTTCAGGGTGACCAACACAGGCTGATTCATGCCTCTGCTTTTCAATCATTGAAACATGGCAGCTGGATGACTGATCCCACTGAGTCCCAAATGGAACAAAAATACTGCGGCTGACATGAATCACTATTCTTCTTGTGCATGCACACATACTGAGCTGCCAGTTGTGAAAACACCTGAGAAAAGCCAAACAGCGCACAAGTGGAAAGGACACCCACTCCTGCCCACTAATGCTGGACTTAGACACCACAAAGAAGATTCTACCCACAGAATCCAAATCATTCCTGCATATTCTATGGAAGGTGATTGTTGAATAGAAAATGTTTTGAAAGATGACAAATTAAGATTATTTGGTTTGGGGGAAGTTATGTAGAAAGCAAGTCCATTAAAAAACTTGATAAGATCTTTGAATAGTGTGTCTGTAAGTGCACGTATCTACATGTTTAGAATTGATTGCTTCATCAATGCAGGCATTGAAGCAATCAGAATACGTAGGACACTGGAGATGTGTCAAATTCTTCTGCAGGCCCTAACAGGCCATATGATTTTAATTGTATAAAAATACATTCCCATTTGTTTAATTTAGAATATAAATTAAATTTTACATAAAATGTGTTCTATTCGGATAGAACAAATTGTTTTGTAGTACCTATACACTTGCAATGTGCATACTGCAAGCAAATATGGTGCTCTGAATTACAATAAACTTGATTTCTTAAAGATTAAGTCATTGCTTGAGCAGTTCTGTTTTAGCACAAAGCAGTTTGGAGAATTAGAGAGATACAGACTGGCACATCTATTCAGTGTTGCAGCACATAATTTATGTATTTTACCTTGTGGTAAACATGACAAGAAAACCATTCTCCCAACTGTGACTGGAATAACAAAGAGCTGGGTGACACGCACCACATCAGAATGCTCCAATGTAAGCAAATTATAGTTTTATCTGCAAATACAATTCAACGGATGTCCACAATTATTGCAAAATATATAATTACTAAAATAACTATTGAAATTATCATTTTGCACATTAGAAATTACAGTTGGGAAGAATAAAATGACAGTTGCGAATTCCTTTCATACCATTTGGAGAGATTTCTGAGAACCAAGTAGCCAAATTTTCCAAACTTCAAGTTACATATTCTAACCAGAACACAGCAGCTATCACTTGTCACTTCCTGACATACTATACAACACGTTGAACATTAAAACAATTATCATAGTGCCACCAGTAGGATTCAAAAATACCTCAGAACACACCTCACATTCCAAGTTTGAGTAATAAGGTACATAAGTTAAATATCAATGACAAGAAAACATTGGAAGATATACTTATTGTGACATTTGAACATTGTTATTATGAGCTGCAGTAGACCATTCAGCCCCTTTAGTTGTTCCAGCTTTCAACTAAATTGTCGAGGAGAAAGTGAGGTCTGCAGATGCTGGAGATCAGAGCTAAAAATGTATTGCTGGAAAAGCGCAGCAGGTCAGGCAGCATCCAAGGAACAGGAGATTCGACGTTTCGGGCATAAGCCCTTCTTCAGGAATGAGGAAAGTGTGTCCAGAAGGCTAAGATAAAAGGGAGGAAGGAGGGACTTGGGGGAGGGGCAATGGAGATGCGATAGGTGGAAGTAGGTCAGGGTGAGGGTGATAGGCCGGAGTGGGGTGGGGGCGGAGAGGTCAGGAAGAAGATTTCAGGTTAGGAAGGCGGTGCTGAGTTCGAGGGATTTGACTGAGACAAGGTGGGGGGAGGGGAAATGAGGAAACTGGAGAAATCTGAGTTCATTCCTTGTGGTTGGAGGGTTCCCAGGCGGAAGATGAGGCGCTCTTCCTCCAACCGTCGTGTTGTTATGGTCTGGCGATGGAGGAGTCCAAGTACCTGCATTTGTGGGCGGCACGGTGGCACAGTGGTTAGCACTGCTGCCTCACAGCACCTGAGACCCGGGTTCAATTCCCGACTCAGGTGACTGACTGTGTGGAGTTTGCACGTTCTCCCCGTGTCTGCGTGGGTTTCCTCCGGGTGCTCCGGTTTCCTCCCACAGTCCAAAGATGTGCGGGTCAGGTGAATTGGCCATGCTAAATTGCCCGTAGTGTTAGGTAAGGGGTAAATGTAGGGGTATGGGTGGGTTTCGCTTCGGCGGGTCGGTGTGGACTTGTTGGGCCGAAGGGCCTGTTTCCACACTGTAAGTCTAAGTCTAAGTCCTTGGTGGAATGGGAGGGGGAGTTAAAGTGTTGAGCCACGGGGTGGTTGGGTTGGTTGGTCCGGGTGTCCCAGCGGTGTTCTCTGAAACTTTTCGAGGGCGGGTAAGAGGCCAGCACGGGGCGTCCAGGTGGATGGGCTTTTTCGAGGGCGGGTAAGAGGCCAGCACCTTTGGGACACCCGGACCAACCAACCCAACCACCCCGTGGCTCAACACTTTAACTCCCCCTCCCACTCCACCAAGGACATGCAGGTACTTGGACTCCTCCATCACCAGATCATAACAACATGACAGTTGGAAGAAGAGCGCCTCATCTTCCGCCTAGGAACCCTCCAACCACAAGGGATGAACTCAGATTTCTCCAGTTTCCTCAGTTCCCCTCCCCCCACCTTGTCTCAGTCAAATCCCTCGAACTCAGCACCGCCTTCCTAACCTGAAATCTTCTTCCTGACCTCTCCGCCCCCACCCCTTTCCGGCTATCATCCTCACCTTGACCTCGTTCCACCTATCGCATCTCCATCGCCCCTCCCCCAAGTCCCTCCTCCCTACCTTTTATCTTAGCCTGCTGGACACACTTTCCTCATTCCTGAAGAAGGGCTTATGCCCGAAACGTCAAATCTCCTGTTCCTTGGATGCTGCCTGACCTGCTGCGCTTTTCCAGCAACACATTTTCAGCTTCAACTAAATTGTGTCTGACTTTCTACCTGAATGTCATCTTCTAGCATGATTTCCACATCATTTGAAATTTTAATATCTACATATGTCTCTCTTGAATAAAGTCAATGACTAAGCCTCCACAGACCTCTGCATAGAGAATACCAAAGATTCATCACTCTGAAAGAAATGAATGAATTAAATGAGTTTGATGAAAATACAACGTATAAATAGCCTAAAATTATTGATGATTCATAGCAAGGAGGATTGTAAGCTTTAAGAAGGTCACAAAAAGACTACAAAGATAGGACAAGTAAACAATGTGGAGAAGTGTGAGGTGATTCACTTTGATAAGAAGAACAGAAAACAGATATTTAAAAGAAATGGTGTGAAACTTGTAAATGTTTATGCTTAAAAAGACTTGACAGTACTCATCTGACAAACATAAAGGTAACATATTGGTACAACAAGCAATGACGAAGTCCTGTTACAAGTGTGCAGGGTTTTGGAAAATGCACCCAAAGGACTGTATGAAATGTGTTCTCCATATTTAAGGAAGGATTTACTCACCTTGGAGATGATACAGGAAAGGATCATTATATTGCTCCACGGGATGAGAGAGCTGACCTTTTGGTGACAGGCTGAGTAAATAGGAGCTACAATTTCTGGAATTTAGAAGAATGAGGTGTTTGAAACATATATTCTGAAGAGCTTGTCAGACTCTGGAGACTTTTTCACTGGTTGGGGAATCTGGAGCACAGAGGCACAATCTCAGGTTAAAGGGTCAATCATTTAAACCTGATATTTGAAGGATCTCCTTCGTTTAAAGGGTTGTAAATCTTTAGGATTTTCTTGAGTCAGTGGGTTATGGATGTTTGATTGTTGAATATATTCAATGATAAGACAGACAGGATATGATGAATAGGTGGAAAGGTGACATTGATGCAGGAGATCAGCGTTGTTTGTAATGAATAATGAAACTAGCTCAAGGGCTGAGTTGATCTAATTTTACTCCTATTTCTTAGTTTTTTTTATGTTCTTCTAATTGTTAGTGTTTTTTTATATATTCTCCTCTCTCTCTTTCTCTCTCTCTCTCTCTCTCACTTAATCCAAGCTTTCTTTTCCTCTCTCTTTCTCTGTGAGTGATGGATTTGGCATTGAAATCACTTATGTTGCTTCCATTTTAGTCTTTACACTTCTCATTTCTCGATTATTCAGTTTGATTGATTCAGGAGATACATGGTTAGTTGTTCTATTCATTCAGGTCCCAGCAGCCTTGTTTCCCTTGCTGTGACATGGTCAACTTGCATACTCTGCAGTTTGTCACTTAAAATAATTCAAAACTGAAATAAGACAATAAGACCATGAGGTATATGAGGAGAATTAGGACATTCAGCCCATCAAGACTGCTCTGCCACTCCATCATGGCTGATAGGTTTCTCATTCCCATTCTGCTGCTTTCTCCTGGTAACCTTCAATCCTCTTAATTATCAAGAACCTATCCATCTCTACTTTAAATACACTCAATGACTTGGCTTCCACAGCCCTTGGTGGAAATGAGTTCTACAGAATCACCACCCTCTGGCTGAAGAAATTCCTCCTCATCTCAGTTCTAAAGGATCACCCCTTCACGCTGAGGCTGTGCCGCCAAGTCAGAGTCTCTTCTATTAGTGGAAACATTTTCTCCATGACCATTCTATCTTGGCTTCTCAGTATCCTGTAAGTTTCAATCAGATTTCCTCTTCATCCTTCTGAACTCCATTGAGCATCAATTCAGAGTCTTCAACTGCTTCCCTGATGACAAGCCGTTCATCCCTGGATTGATTCTTGTAAACAACCTCTGAAACCTCTCCAATGCCAGCTCATTTGTCCTTAAATACAGTGCCCAAAAATGTTCACAAAATTTCACATATTCTTATGCAACCTCAGCAGTCCAACTCTGCTTTTGTTTTGTAGCCTTCTTGAAATGATTGGCAACATTACATTTGATTACCTCACCGCCAACTGAAATTGCAATTTAACTTTCAGAGAAACTGAACTCAGATTTCCAAGTCCCTTTGTGCTTCAGATTTCTGAAATCTTTCTCCATTTAGAAAATTGTCTACATCTCTATTCATCCGACCAAAATGTATAATCTCACATTTTGCCTGATTGTATTCCATCAGCCATTTCCTTGAGCCCTTGTATAACATGTTCAAAGTCTTCTGCAGTTTCCCACATCCTCAATACTAACTATCCCTCCACCTATCCTTGTGACATCTGCAAACTTAGTCACGATGCCCTCAGTTCCTTTACCCAGATTGTTAATGTACAACATGAATAGTTATGGTCCTAACAGTGACCCCTGCGAAACTCTCCAAATGCCATCTTTAAAAAAAAATCTCTGTACCTTGACTCTCTGCCTTCTGCCAGTCAGCTAATCCTCTATCCATGACAGTACCGTGCCCTAATTATCATGGGCTCTTAACATATTTAGCAGTCTCCTGTGTGGCACCTTGTCAAAGGCCTTCTGGAAATCCAAATAGATCATACCCACTGGCTTTCCTTTGTCGAACTTGTTTGTTACCACCTTAAAAAATTCAAAGAGATTTGTCAGGAAACCTCGCCTTGACGAGGCTGTGCTAACTCAGCCCTATTTTACTATGCACTTCCAAATACTCTGCAATCTTATCCTTAATAATGAACTCTAAAATCATAGCAATGACTGAGGTCAGGTTAACAGCCTATAGCTTCCCATCTTCTGCATCCTTCCCTTATTAAATAAGGTTGTTACATTAGCCACTATCCAGTTCTCTGGGACCCTTCAAGAACTCTAGGATGTAGTCCATCTGGTCTGGTGATTAGTCGGCCTTTGAATTTTTCAGCTTCCCCAGCACCACTTCCTTACTGAAGGCCATTACATTCATAAGAACACAAAAACTAGGAGCAGGATTAGGTCATCTGGCCCTTCGAGCCCACTCTGCCATTCAATAAGATCATGGCTGATCTTCTCATGGACTCAGCTCCACTTAATCGTCATCTCACCATATTCCTTAATTCCTTTACTGTTCAAAAATCTATCTTAGCTTTAAAAACTACTTCACTGGGCAGGGAATTCCATAGATTTAGAACCCTCTGAGTGAAGAAGTTCCTTCTCAATTTAGTCCTAAATCTCCTCCCCCTAATTTTGCAGCTATGCCCTCGTGTCCTAGTTTCACCTGCCATAATTTTATATGTTTCTGTATGATCCTCCTTCATTCTTCTAAATTTCAATGAATATAATCCTAGTCTACTCAGTCTCTCCTCATAAGCCAATCCCCTTAACTCCGGAATCAATGTAGTGAACTTCCCTTGCACACCTTCCAGTGCCAGTGCATCCTTTCTCAAGTAAGGAGACCAGATTGTATGCAGTCATCCAGGTGTGGCCTCACCAGCACCCTGCACAGATGCAACATAACTTCCATGCTTTAAACTCAATCCCTTTAGCAGTGAAGGACAAAATTCCATTTGCCTTCCTAATTACTTGTTGTACCTGCAGACCAACCCTCTGTGATTCATGCTCAAGGACACCCAGGTATCTCTGCATAGCAGCATGCTGCAACGTTTTACCATTCATGTAATAATCCTTTTTACTGTTACTCCTATCAAAATGGCTGACTTCACATTTATTAACATTGCATTCCATCTGCCAGATCTTTGCCCATCCATTTAAAGTATCAATGTTCCTCTACAAAGTTTCACAGTCCTCTGCACACTTTGCTCTCTCATTTACCTTAGTGTCATCTGCAAACTTTGACACACTACATCTGGTTCCCAACTCCAAATCATCCATGTAAATTGTGAATAATTGCAGTCTCAACACTGACCTCTGAGGCACACCACTAGTTACCTCATTGCTAAACAGAATAGCACTCACTTATCCCACTCGTTGCTTCCTGATAGTCAACTAATCCTCTATCCAAACTAATAGTTTACCCCTAATGCCATGCATCCTCATCTTGTGCAGCAGTCTCTTGTGTGGCACCTTGTCAAAGGCCTTTTGGAAATTGAGGTACACCACATCTACTGGGTTCCTATTGTCCACCTTGCTCATAATGTCTTCAAGGAATTCCAAAAGATTTGTTCAGCATGACCTGCCCTTCATGAACCCATGCTGCCCAACAAAATAATTTTTATTGAGATGCCTTGCTATTTCTTTCTTGATTATAGACTCAAAATCTTTCCCACTACAGTCTATAATTCCCCATCTTTTATCTATCTCCCTTTTTTGTCTACATCACATTTGCTGTTTTCCAAACTACTGAAACTGTCCCAGACACCAGCGAATTTTGGAAAATACCACAAATGCACTTGCTATTTCTCCCGCCATCTCTTTTACTGCCCTGGGATGCGTTCCATCAGGGCCAGGAGACTTGTCTATCCTTAGCTCCGTTAGCTTGCCCAACACTACCTCTTCCATAATAATGATTCTTCCCAGATCCTCACCTGTCTTCATCTCTTTGTCAATCACTGGCATGTTATTAAAAGCAAATTACTGCGGATGCTGGAATCTGAAGCCTAAAGAGAAAACGCTGGAAAATCTCAGCATGTCTGGCAGCATCTGTAAGGAGAGAAAAGAGCTGACATTTCAAGTCTAACTGACCCTTTGTCAAAGCTTAAAAAAGGGAGAAATAGGGAAGTATTTATACTAGGCTATACTATACTATACTTATTCATGTCCTCCACTGTGAAGACCGACACAAAATACCTATTCAATGCCTAGGCCATTTCATCATATCCCATAACTAAATGCCCCTTCTCATTCTCTAAAGGACTAAAGTTTATTTTAGCCACTCTTATTCATTTTATATATTTATAGAAACTTTTGCTATCTGTCTTTATATTCTATGCTAGTTTCCCCCGTGTTCTGTCTTATTTTTCTTTATAGCTCTTTTTGTGGCTTTCTGTTGGCATTGAAAGTTTTCCCAATCTTCTTGTTTCCTGCTCTTTTTGGCCACTTTGTATGACTTCTCTTTCCACTTGATAGCCTCCTATATTTCCTTAGACACCCATGACAGACTAACCCTTTTCTTCCAGTCCTTACTTTTCACTGGAAAATACTTTTGCTGAGCACTTTAAAAAATTGTGTTGCAAGTCCTCCACTGCTCGTCAACTGTCCTACCATAAAATCTTTGTCCCTAGTCCACTCTAGTCAAGTCCTCCCTCATCCTATTGTAGACTCCCTTGTTTAAGCACAGAACCCTGGTATTGGATTTTATCTTCATACTCTCCATTTGTGTTCTAACTTCAACAATACTGTGATTGCTCCTCCCAAGAGGATTCCTAATTACGAGGTCATTAATTATTCCTGTCTCTTTACACAGGACTAGATCTAGGAACTTGCTCCCTCTTTGGTTCCATTACGTATTGTTCAAGAATCTGCTGCCTGACTTTCTTGAAATTCTGATGTGTTGGCGGTGCCTTCCACTGAGAAAACTGGTGCAAAAGTGCCTAATCCGTTCTCCCGCCATTTATTTGTTCTGCATTACTATTACTCCAGCCTCATTTTCGAGAGATCCAACATCCACTCTTGCCCCTTAGATATCAAAAAAAATCTCTTGCAATCTTCTTTGACATTACTACTTCACTTAGTCTCATATTTCAGCTTCTCTCCCCTTACTGTTTTTTTGATTATCCTCTGGCAGTTTTTAGAGCTTTCCAATTATCTGGCTTCCCACAAATCTTCAGCACATTGTATGCGTTTTCTTTTTTTTTGCTTTTATCCTATCCCCAAATTCTCTTATCAGCTATGGTTGCCTCGTCCTCCTTTTAGTATGTTCCTTCTTCTTTGGCATAAATTTCTACTGTGCCTCCTCAATTACTCTCAGAAACTCCTGCCATTATTGCCTCACTGGCTTCTCTGCTAAACCTACCTTCCATTCCTGGATTAGAGTGGTTCTGGAAAAGCACAGTGGTTCAGACAGCATCCAGGGAGCAGGAAAATTGACGTTTCGGGCAAAAGCCCTTCATCAGGAATACAGGCAGACTGCCTGAAGAGTGGAGAGATAAATGAGAGGAGGGTGGGGATGGGGAGAAAATAGCATAGAGTACATTAGGTGAGTGGAGGTGGGGATGAAGGTGATAGGTTGGGGAGGAGAGTGGGGGAAGGTGGCAAAGAGTACAATGGGTGGATGGGGGTGGGGATGAAGGAGATAGGTCAGAGAGGAGGGTGGAGTGGACAGGTGGAAAGGAAGATAGGCACACAGGACGAGTCATGGGGACAGTGCTGAGCTGGGAGTTTAGAGCTGGGGTGAGGTGGGGGGAGGGGAAATGAGGAAACTGGTGAAGTCCACATTGATGCCCTGGGGTTGAAGTGTTCCAATGCGGAAAATGAGGCGCTCTTCCTCCAGGCATCAGGTGGTGAGGGAGCGGCGGTGAAGGAGGCCCAGCACCTCCATGTCCTCGGCTGAGTGGGAGGGGGAGTTGAAATGTTGGGCCACAGGGCGGTGTGGTTGATTGGTGCGGGTGTCCTGGAGATGTTCCCTAAATGTCTGCTAAGAGACATGCAGTCTCCCCAATGTAGAGGAGACCGCATCGGGAGCAACGGATACAATAAATGATATTGGTGGGTGTGCAGGTAAAGCTCTGATGGATGGGGAAGGCTCCTTTAGGGTCTTGGGTGGAGGTGAGGGAGGTGGTGTGGATGCAGATTTTGCAATTCCTGCGGTGGCACGGGAAAGTGCCAGGACGGGAGGGTGGGTTGTTGGGGGGGGGCGTGGACCTGACCAGGTCGTCATGGAGGGAACAGTCTTTGTGGAAGACGGAAAGGGATAGGGAGGGAAATATATCCCTGATGGTGGGGTCTTTTTGGAGGTGGCGGAAAAGTCGGCGGATGATTTGGTTTACGCGAAGGTTGGTAGGGTGGAAGGTGAGCACCAGGGGAGTTCTGTCCTTGTTACGGTTGGAGGGGTGAGGTCTGAGGGCGGAGCTGCGGGACGTGGACAAGATGCGTTGGAGGGCATCTTTAACCACATGGGAAGGGAAATTGCGGTCTCTAAAGAAGGAGGCCATCTGGTGTGTTCTGTGGTGGAACTGGTCCTCCTGGGAACAGATACGGCAGAGGCAGAGGAATTGGGAATATTGGATGACATTTTTGTAGGAAGTAGGCGGGAAGAGATGTAATCCAGGTAGCTGTGGGATTCGGTGGGTTTGTAAAAAATGTCGGTGTCAAGTCGGTTGTCATTAATGGAGGTGGAGAGGTCCAGGATGGGGAGGGAGGTGTCAGAGATGGTCCAGGTAAATTTAAGGTCAGGGTGGAATGTGTTGGTGAAGTTGATGAATTGCTCAACCTCCTCGTGGGAGCACGAGGTGGCACCAATGCAGTCATGAATGTAGTGGAGGAAGAGGTGGGGAGTGGTGCCGGTTTAATCACGGAAGATGGACTGTTCTAGAGACAGGCATAGCTGGGGACCATACGGGTGCCCATGGCTACCCCTTTGGTCTGAAGGAAGTGGGAGGATTCGAAGGAGAAATTGTTAAGGGTGAGAACCAGTTTAGCCAAACGAATGAGAGTGTCGGTGGAAGGGTCCTATTGGGGTCGTTGGGAGAGGAAGAAACTGAGGGCTTGGAGGTCCTGGTCATGGCGAATGGAGGTGTAGAGGGATTGGATATCCATGGTGAAGATGAGGCATTGAGGGCCAGGGAAATGGAAGTCTTGGAAGAGGTGGAGGGCATGGGTGGTGTCTTGAACCTATGTGGGAAGTTCCTGGACTTGGAGAGATAGGACAGTGTCGAGGTAGGTAGAGATGAGTTCAGTGGGGCAGGAGCATGCTGAGACAATGGGTCAGCCAGGGTGGTCAGGCTTGTGGATCTTGGGAAGGAGGTAGAACCGGGCAGTACAGGGTTCCCAGACTATGACGTTAGAAGCTGTGGGTGGGAGATCTCCTGAGGTGATGAGATTCTGTATCGTCTGGGAGATGATGGTTTGGTGAAGGGGGGGGTGGGCACTCTGGCCAGCTCATCCCTCTTTTTTTTGTAGTTACCTTTACTCAATTATAAACCATTACATCTGATTCCAATTTCTCTCTCTCAAACCGCAGGATAAATTCTATAATGGTATGGTCACTGCCCCTTAGGGATACTTTCAACTTAGGCTCCCTAATCATGTCTGCATCATTACACATCACTCAATCTAAAATTGCCTGTTCTCTAGTGGATTTTACCACAAACTGCTCCAGACAAAAATATCTCATAGGCATTTCACAAATTCCTTTTTTGAGTTTGGCTCCCAGATTAATTTTCCCAGTCCACTTGCATAACAAAGTTCATCCTGAATCTTATTTTTTTTTACCTCCTGATTCATTTTTTTCCCACATCCTAACCAATACTAAGAGGCCTGTACCATCTCCCATTTTAGCTTTTCTTCTTCTACTTGTACAAATTCTGCGCTTTCCAACTCTATTTCATTTCTTGCTAACAATGCAACCCTATCCCCTCTGCCCATCTGACAATCCTTTCAATAGAACATGCACTTTGGATATTTAGTTCCCAGCCCTGATTCCTTTGCAGCCACATCTGTATGGTACCAACAACATCATTGCTGCCAGTTTCAATCTGCACAAGCTCATTTACCTTTTTTTCATATACTGCACGGATTTAAGTACAACACCCTCAGTCCTGTGTTGACTCACCCCCTTCTCATAGTTGTCCCCTTTTCTGCTCTGCCTGAAGTTAAGATCCTGATCCTTTCCATCATCTCTATTCTATTACTTTTCTAGAAACTTTAATCTTTACTGACCCCTCGCTCCAATATACCGCCGCCGGAACTAATTCCAAAATTTTCCAGGCAACTGAACCCATCTCCCCACTATTTAGTTTAAGACACTATCCATATCCCTAATCCCAACATGATTTGGGGAAGCCCAACCATCAGATCAACACTCTCCTTCTCCAGTGTTGACATAAATATTTCATGAACTTGAACCCCTTTCTTTCACACCAATCTGTGAGCCACACATTTACCTCTTTAACCTTGTTGACTCTACCAATTTGCTCATGGCTCAAGTCATAATCCAAAGATTATTCCCTTCTTGATTCTGCTTTCTAATTAAACCCGAGCTACTCATATTCCTTCAGCAGAATTTCTTTCCTCTTTCTCCATCTATCATGGACCATGACAACTGGATCTATCCCCTCCCATTCCAAGTTCCTCTGTAGCCCAAATGAGATATCCTGAACCAGGGCATCAGCCAAGTAACACAACCTTCGGACTCTCAATCCCGGCCACAGACCAGTGTCTATTCCTGTGACTATACTATCCCTAATAACCAGTACATTTTTCTTTTCTCTCCCCTCTTGAATGATTTGCTCTGTCACGGTGCTATGGGCAGTTTGCTCATCTTCCCTGTAGACTCTGTTCTTGTCCACACAGGAACAAGAATATGAAGCCTGTTAGACAAGATCAAGGAACGAAGCCCCTTCAGCACTACCTTCTGGATCAGTCAACCATCTTGCTTGCATTCACAACCTTCTGTCCCCGACTACTGACCGAATTTTAGACAGTTAAGCTGAGGGATGTGACTGCCGCTGAAACATAGCAAACAGGTAATTTTCCCCCTCCCTGATGTGTCACAGTGTTTGAAGGTCAGACTGCAGCTCATTAACTTTGGAGTTCCTCAAGCAACCAACATTTGCTATAGATGTGCTCACTGTGAATCACAGGGGGGTTCACCAGCCTCCACATCATGCAATTACAACACATCTCTATTTTACCAAACTAGTTCTTAACTTAAAGTTTAAAAATGTCATACTGGTCTTTTAGTTTGTAGCTTGCAAATATTTCCCCCATTTACCTTCAATCTGAAGGCAACCGATAATAGATAGTCAAATTATTAACTATCACAAACCAATGAATTTACAACTTATCTGTGATGTCAGTCATGTGCTGGGCCCCTTATCCTGCAGTTCAATTATTTTGTTAAAAAATCTTACAAATTATCAGCCAAATAAAAATCAAAATTCGCCTTGTTCCCCTCTGCCCTGAATCCCATGTTGCCACCAAATTCCCCGAACTATATACCCACTCAGGCTGTGTCTCACTCTGGAAGGCATCTCTCCTTCCTGACAATGTAAAGCTTAGTGCTTCTGTGCAAGAGCAACTTCAACTGATCAGAGATGCCATTAGTTGCTGCTGGCCACTAAAAATGGCAATGTATTTTATTTTGTATTTTAGCCATTACCAAGCAGTTTAAATCATTGAATCATGAAACTTATCTGTACAAGCTTTCAAATCTACAACATGGACAGTATACACTTCAAAAGTCTTTATATTTCCAATTCAAACAATACATTTTAGTGCATGATGCAAGTGAACACCAGTATCACTGATCAATGACTAATGTAAAAGTCCTTTTGACTTTGATCATTAAAATATGTGCAAAAATATGTAAAAAAGGTAAGTTATTACATCAAATGTACAGCATTTATTTCAACTCAACAGCTCAGAGATTCAAGTAATTCATGCAATATGCTAGAATCCAATCTCAGGTATGCTAAAGAGGTACCCAAAGGAAGAGAATGTCTGTCAAGAACATTTTTGAAAGAAATCAATTGAAATCATCCACAGAGTTTTCTATAAACCAGACTGCAGTTCTAAAATGAATCCCTCTGGTCTAAGCGAGGTTTTTGGTCATGTTGGATTGATGTTACAAATTAACTAATAACTGTTACAAATAATGAGTAGTCTGGGTTCCCAAAACATTGTGAAAACTCATTGCCATTTGTTAAAAGTTAATTGAGGAGAATAGGAGAAAGTGTAAGGGTAAAATGAAAAGGCAACAGAAAAATATTTTGCCTTTCTCCAGTATCTTTCACAGTTTCTTCAAATTTTCACAATATTCTGACGTTATCATTCCCACACAGCGTAATTAAGTATGAATCCTATATTGTGAACTACATTAAGTGGATAAAACTAAACTTCAGCATGACCTATTGTTTAATGAAAAGAATGCTGGATGGAGTGTACAACACTATACCAATCTACTACCACCCATTTCATAACTACAAAGTTTAATTTTACCACCTGTGTTTGTACTGCTGCCTGATTGTCTTGCCCTGTGCAAGCCCTTTTAAATTAGGTACTGCCCTGTGGTATTTACAATCTCTTTTTTCAGAAAATACACAATTCCTGTAAATACACAAAAGCCCTGGGTAATAGTACAAGTACAGGGATATGTGCACATTAGAAACCACAGAATTATCCAGTATACTTCGTGATCACTTATCCATTGTGTCCATGTTGACTCTTGCTACATTAATTCAAAATAAATCCTACTGTTCAAGATGATGTACCCCTTGTTATGATGTACCCTTGCGCAAATCTCCAGCTATGTAGTACAACCTTATTCCTGGGCATTACCATTTATCAGAAATTTCACTGGACTTGTCAGAAAGTTCTATGGCTATGAAAGCAGGTCAGAGGCTGCAGTAACTTACCTCCTGACTCTCAAACGAATATCCATTCCCTACAGGGAGAAATCAGGCACGTGATGGAATAATGCCCATTTCCTGAATATGTTCAACTCAAACAACACTCAAGATATTTAACATCAACCAGGTCAAAGCAGCTTGCTTGACTGGCATCGAATCCACAAATATTCATTCCCTCCACCACTGACACTCGTAGGAGCGGTGTCTCCCATCTATAAGATTCATTGCAGAAATTCCTCAGGGTTTCTTATACTCCACCTTCCAAACCCACGTCTGCTATCATCCAGAGGTACAAGGACAGCAGATACATGGAATACAACTCACTGAAAGTTTCCCTCTAAGCCACTCACCATCCTCATGGGACACAGATTCATTCCTTCAGTGTTGCTGGGTTAAAATCCAGGGACTGGCTCCCTAATAATTCTGTGGGTTTACCTGCACCAAATGGACTGCAACAGTTCATGAAGGCAACTCACCAACAATTAGACAAAAGGACAACTAGAGATGGGAAATTAATGCTGGCTGAGACAATGATGCTCATTTATGTGAATAAATATAAGCTTGAATTTAACACTTTTGTCAAAAGAGATTAAATTGAACCAGATTTGAAGAAATTCACATCTTCTGTGTTTAATTTGCACCTGTGTGAAAAATTTTATATATTGCACAGTAACACCTAAAATTACCACAATGGAGAACAATAATCTAACAAATTGGAATAAACAAATGATCTTTATTTCAAACAACTGCTTTGGCAGAACATTGGAGATAGATTTGAAATCATTCAAGAATAACAAATCAACTAGTGACAACACAAATTAGAGAAACTTCTAAACATTGATAATTCAAACAGTTCTGCAACACTTACTGCTGTTGCTGATCCAGGACATCACTAATCAACCATAGTCACAGATTAACAGATTACACTCCAGGACACCCTAAGGACTTTCAGATTCTATCTTACTTTTTGTGTTTGACAAATTCCCCCTTTTAAACATTATATTTAGGTTTCTGTATGTTTGATACTGCATCTTTAAAATTTTTCTCAGGGTTAGTTGGTAATAAAATTCTTCGGTCTTTCAAGAAAATCTTGCAATTCACTCCCTGATGTTTTTGGTGAAGTAGTTAATTGCATTGTAATTGTACTGAGATATGGCAAAATGGTGAAAATAACATTTTTTTTTCATATAGCCAAACTAGGAGATAGGATAAAAAGGAAAGAGAATTCCTGCTCGTATGGTCATAATGCAGGTTGAATCATAATCCACTGGGCCTCCCTTCTCCAACAAAGCCAATGATGCAGCAGTTCCTCCCAATCCTGTCAGACAGTACCTTCATCCATGTACTAAAATCTTCTTTTCAATTCAGCTGAAGCTCATTCTTCAACATTAAACCCAAAGGGACTTGCATATTATTTTAAAATGCTCACCAAAATGTTCAAAGCTTGCTGACCCCAGTACAATCATGCCTACTCAGCACCACCTCAGTGAACCATAGAATCCTGGCAGTGTGGAAACAGACAATTCAGCCCATCAAGTCTACACCAACCCTCCAAAGAGCATTCCACCCAATTCCTATATTTCCCATGGCTAATCGACATAGCCTGCCCATCCCTGGACACTATGGGCAATTTAGCATTGCCAAACAACCTAACTTACATATTTTTGGACTGTAGGAGGAAACTGGAGAACTTGCAGGTAACCTACACAGTCAGTTGCCCAAAGCTGGAATTGAACCTGGGTCCCGTGCTGTGAGATAGGAATGCTAACCACTGAGCCACCATGCCCCCTATCTCACGATGTTCCAAAATTCACATGCCTTTCCATCTCACTGTTCCTAGATCTTCCCCTCTTAGTTCCTCCCAGTGTTACCACAAACTTGAATCTCCATATTAAAAAGGTTCTGCTAGAACCTGCCCCTCTCAAGTAGTCTTAGATCTCAGCATCAGCCTTAATGCTAATATATCTACCTGGTAACACTACCTGGTACAATATCAAGATTATAAAATTGCCAATTTACTCTCCAGGACTCAAGAAATATCTGCCAGTTATATTGCAACTGGTTTTGTTCTTGTGATGCTTGCATTTCTGTTGCAAGATACCAAGTAATATAAAGTCTGGAGGTATACTCATTTTACAACTGCGAAGATGGAAAATATTTATATGCACAAAATTAAGATTTGCAAAAGTATTTCATTTTTAGCAAAGGGCATGTAAAGGTATGATCTGATAAAACACAAATTAAAACAAATGGATTCATTAATTCCTGAAGAGACATTTGTAAGTAAACAAAAGAACTAATTTTTGTGAGAACAGAAAACTGGTGTTGCAATGGGAATTTGTAGAGCTGACCTGTTAAGGTGTTGTTATGGTACGATTGCTACTATTATGGAATTAACAATATTTACATAATGCAGGCATTGTATAATTTAGTTAGTTGTTAAACTTATAATCCTCAATACCTCTATAATGAATACATGTACACCCAGTTCCCAAGGGGACATCAAGTCTATGAAAACTGAAAATTATTTTCCTATACTGCCATAATTTCTCAGGGACAGAGAAACTTTGACAAGCTATGTTTGATCTCAGCACAGAAAGCTCAATAAAACATTATGCTAATATAGTATTATAATTCCTAAACCTGTTAAGCTGTTAAAACACAATTCAAATGTAATTTACATTGTTATTTTTTATAACTTAGTCTTACATTGAGAGCAAATTTGTTGGTACTGCAGAGTAATAATAATTGTCAAAAGATTTTTACTGTCATTAGGTCACAGGATAAACAATATATAATACATTAGGTTTAACATAATATTAATTATTTCAAAATAAATCTATCTCAATGTTATTCACACTAGCAGTCCCTTTCACTTGCTCCTGCCAAAATCCCATAAAACTATCCCCTGTTTGCTGTCATCTTTTTGCTTAAGAAATGACACATAATAAATAACGGCAGACATTTAAAATTATTGAATATAACTCTATATATAATGAATATATATTCTAAAAGGATCATTTGTTGCACTTTAATACGCAAAACTGTTTATTTACATCTGTTCAGAATTTTGAATACTGAAGTCGATAAAGCAGAACCAAACAACCCGAACTGTAAACATGTCCCTCCTTGGAGGGACTGCCCTTACAGAAGTCTGGGAGTTGCTCTAACTGAGACTAAAGAAAATTGTTCTTGCCTTGTTATTTGATGTTCTAAGGACACACAGTTTGATATACTACAAATATTCTGTAATATGTTGGCACTCATTTTAATAATGTTTTGGTACTATGAAATTCATACGTAATAAAATATTGGCTATCACGTAACTTAGCTATGTAGAGCAGGGCTTTTCAGAGAGGCTGGGAATCTGGAATCAGTCACTTCAAATGTAATGTATCTTAGAAAACTTCAGTATGCAACAAACACATTGTGGCAAAATAAAATATGTTAGATACAGAGCTGATCTTTTGAATAGGAACGTGGCAATGGAAAGATGTGTCTGTCTCAGAGTGACAATTGCCAATTCCAAAAGCTGGGTGTGAATAAGGTTACACTTCTATAGGAAGGATTTTGTTAAATTTGAGAGGGTGTCAAAAATACTTACAAGAATATTGTCAGACTAGAGGGTTAAATTACATTCTGAATGAAGGGCTTATGCCTTAAATGTTCGCTCTCCTGCTCCTCGGATGCTGCCTGGCCTGTTGTGCTTTTCGAGGACCACACATTTTAACTCTGACTCTCCAACATCTGCAGTCCTCACTTGCTCCTACAATTACTCTGTGAAACAACCAGAACATTGTGGGAAATGATAACTTCCAAGGGCATAGATCCCAGTACACAATAAATCAATGTTTAGGTTAAAATTAGAAGTGTTTTTATCAGAGCATAACTTGAACAAAGTTTGTGAGACGATTTGTAGCTCGGGTGCTCGCTGTTGTGGTTCTGTTCGCCGAGCTGGTAATTTGTGTTGCAAACGTTTCGTCCCCTGGCAAGGTGACATCCTTAGTGCTTCCGGTTGTCAGTTCCAGCTGTTTGCTGCAGTGGCCGATATATTGGGTCCAGGTCGATGTGCTTATCGATCGAATCTGTGGATGAATGTCATGCCTCTAGGAATTCCCTGGCTGTTCTCTGTTTGGCTTGTCCTATAATAGTAGTGTTGTCCCTGTCGAACTCATGTTGCTTGTCATCTGAGTGTGTGGTGAAAATGTGTTGCTGGTTAAAGCACAGCAGGTTAGGCAGCATCCAAGGAACAGGAAATTCGACGTTTCAGGCCAGAGCCCTTCATCAGGAATGAGGAGAGGGTGCCAGACAGGCTAAGATAAAAGGTAGTGAGGAGGGACTTGGGGGAGGGGCGATGGAGATGTGATAGGTGGAAGGAGGTCAAGGTGAGGGTGATAGGCCGGAGTGGGGTGGGGGCGGAGAGGTCAGGAAGAAGATTGCAGGTTAGGAGGGCGGTGCTGAGTTGAGGGAACCGACTGAGACAAGGTGGGGGGAGGGGAAATGAGGAAACTGGAGAAATCTGAGTTCATTCCTTGTGGTTGGAGGGTTCCCAGGCGGAAGATGAGGCGCTCCTCCTCCAGCCGTCGTGTTGTTATGTTCTGCCGATGGAGGAGTGCAAGGACCTGCATGTCCTCGGTGGAGTGGGAGGGAGAGTTAAAGTGTTGAGCCACGGGGTGGTTGGGTTGGTTGGTGCGGGCGTCGCAGAGGTGTTCTCTGAAGCGTTCCGCAAGTAGGCGGCCTGTCTCCCCAATGTAGAGGAGGCCACATCGGATGCAGTGGATGCAATAGATGATGTGTGTGGAGGTGCAGGTGAACTTGTGGCGGATATGGAAGGATCCCTTGGGGCCTTGGAGGGAAGTGAGGGAGGAGGTGTGGGCGCAAGTTTTACATTTCTTGCGGTTGCAGGGGAAGGTGCCGGGAGTGGAGGTTGGGTTGGTGGGGGGTGTGGACCTCACGAGGGAGTCACGAAGGGAGTGGTCTTTGCGGAACGCTGATAGGGGAGGGGAGGGAAATATATCCCTGGTGGTGGGGTCCGTTTGGAGGTGGCGGAAATGACGGCGGATGATATGCTGTATGCGGAGGTTGGTGGGGTGGTAGGTGAGAACCAGTGGGGTTTTGTCTTGGTGGCGGTTGGAGGAGCGGGGCTCAAGGGCGGAGGAGCGGGAAGTGGAGGAGATGCGGTGGAGGGCATCGTCGATCACGTCTGGGGGGAATCTGCGGTCCTTGAAGAAGGAGGCCATCTGGGCTGTACGGTATTGGAACTGGTCCTCCTGGGAGTAGATGCGGCGGAGACAAAGGAATTGGGAATATGGGATGGAGTTTTTACAGGGGGCAGGGTGGGAGGAGGTGTAGTCCAGGTAGCTGTGGGAGTCAGTCGGTTTATAGTAGATGTCTGTGTTGAGTCGGTTGCCCGAGATAGAAATGGAAAGGGGAGGGAGGAGTCTGAGACAGTCCAGGTGAATTTGAGGTCGGGATGGAAGGTGTTAGTAAAGTTGATGAACTGTTCAACCTCCTCGTGGGAGCACGAGGCAGCGTCGATACAGTCATCGATGTAGCGGAGGAAAAGGTGGAGGGTGGTGCCAGTGTAGTTGCGGAAGATGGACCGTTCCACATATCCTACGAAGAGGCAGGCATAGCTGGGGCCCATGCGGGTGCCCATGGCAACTCCTTTAGTTTGGAGGAAGTGGGAGGATTGAAAAGAGAAGTTATTCAGGGTGAGGACCAGTTCAGTCAGTCGAAGGAGGGTGTCAGTGGAAGGGTACTGGTTGGTGCGGCGGGAAAGGAAGAAGCGGAGGGCTTTGAGTCCTTCGTGATGGGGGATGGAGGTGTACAGGGACTGGATGTCCATCGTGAAGATAAGGCGTTGGGGACCGGGGAAGCGAAAATCATGGAGGAGGTGGAGGGCGTGGGTGGTGTCCCGAACGTAGGTGGGGAGTTCTTGGACTAAAGGGGACAGAACTGTGTCGAGGTACGCGGAGATGAGTTCGGTGGGGCAGGAGCAGGCTGAGACAATGGGTCGGCCGGGGCAGTCAGGTTTGTGGATTTTGGGCAGAAGGTAGAAACGGGCGGTGTGGGGTTGTGGGACTATGAGGTTGGAGGCAGTGGATGGAAGATCCCCTGAGGTGATGAGGTTATTGATGGCCTGGGAGATGATGGTTTGGTGGTGGGAGGTGGGGTCATGGTCAAGGGGGCGATAAGAGGAGGCGTCCGCAAGCTGGCGTTTGGCCTCAGCGGTATAAAGGTCGGTGCGCCAAACTACTACCGTGCCTCCCTTGTCTGCCGGTTTGATGGTGAGGTTGGGGTTGGAGCGGAGGGAGTGGAGGGCTGCACGTTCTGAGGGTGAGAGGTTGGAGTGGGTGAGAGGGGTGGACAGGTTGAGTCGGTTGATGTCGCGGCGGCAGTTGGCTATAAATAGATCGAGGGCGGGTAAGAGGCCAGCATGGGGTGTCCAGGTGGATGGGGTGTGTTGGAGGCGGGAGAAGGGTCGTCAGAGGGTGGGCGGGAGTCTTGGTTGTAAAAGTAGGCACGGAGGCGAAGGCGGCGGAAGAATTGTTCAATATCTCGCCGCGTGTTGAACTCATTGATCCGAGGGCGTAGGGGAATGAAGGTGAGGCCTCTGCTGAGGACTGATCTTTCATCCTCAGAGAGGGGGAGGTCTGGAAGGATGGTGAAGATCCGGCAAGGTTGGGAGCTAGGACCTGGTGTGGGACTGGAGCTGGGGGTGGGGGCGGGGTTAGGGGCGGGGACAGAGATCGACGTAGGGGCGGGGTTAGATGTGGTGACATTGCTCGGTGTGGGGGCGGGGTCAAGTGTGGGGGCAGGGTCATGCGTCGTGACAGAAGTAAGCGTGGGGGCGGGGTTACGTGTGGTGGCGAAAGTCGGCGTGGGGGCGGGGTTATGCGTGGTGACGAAGGTTTGCGTGAGGGCAGGGTTACGTTTAGTGACGAAAGACGGCGTGGGGGCGGAGACACCTGAGGCGTTGTGGTCGTGCAGGTTAGTGATGTCAGTGGGGGCGGAAGTGGCTGAGTGTGTGGCTAAGGATAGCTGGTCGTGTCGTTTCATGGCTAATTGGTGTTCATGGAACTGACAACCGGAAGCGGCAGATACAAATCACTATAAATGCCAGAGGAAACATCATAGAAGCGCTTCACAGGAGGCTCCCAAGCACTGAGGATGTCACCTAGACAGGGGACGAAACGTCTGCAACACAAATTCCCAACTCAGCAAACAGAACCACAACATAATTTGAACAATTATAGAGTATATCCTTGCCCATAATAAAAATTGCATTTGGTTTAATCAGTAGTGAAAAAAGCATAGATATGTGCTCAGCTCCAATTTAACAAAGCCTTGTCTGTTTTCTTCAGGGTGAGAGTTGTCAAAGTGAATGCCATTATGTACATATATAGAAGAAAGTGAGGACTGCAGTTACTGGAGATCAGAGCTGAAAATGTGTTGCTGGAAAAGCGCAGCAAGTCAGGCAGCATACAAGGAGGAGAATCAACATTTTGGGCATGAGCCCTTCGTCGATTCTCCTGCTCCTTGGATGCTGCCTGACCTGCTGCGCTTTTTAGCAACACATGTACATATATAGAATCAACTTTCATTAATGTTCATTTTGATCACTCCAATATTTCTTGTAGAAGTTATCAATATGTTTCTGGATATTCCACTCAGATATGCTCCTCATTTTGGAAGCCAACGTCTAACAGCTTTAGGTGAGCACTTAGAGTTATACAGATGTACAGCACGGAAACAGACCCTTCGATCCAAATTGTCCATGCCCACCAGAAAACTTAATGTAATCTAATCCTATTTCCTAGCACTTGGCCCATATCCCTCTAAAACCTACCTATTCATATACACACCCAAATGCCTCTTAAATTTTGTAATTGTACCACCTCCACCACTTCCTCTGGCAGCTCATTCAAAGTACGAACCCCCCTCTGCGTGAAAATGTTGCCCCTTAGGTCCCATTTAAATTTTTCTCCTCTCACCCTAAATCCTCCCCCATGCCAGGGAAAAGACATTGTCTATTTATTCTATTCGTACCCCTCATGATTTTATAAACCTCTGTAAGGTCACTCCTCAGCCTTCGACGCTCCAGGGAAAGCAGCCCCAGCTATTCAGCTTCTCCATATAGCTCAAATCCTCCAACCCTGGTAACATCCTTGTCAATCTTTTTGACCCCTTTCAAGTTTCACATCATCCTTCCGACAGGAGGGAGACCAGAATTGCACACAATATTCCAAAAGTGGCCAAACTAATGTCTTGTACAGCTGCAATATGAACTCCCAACTCCTATACTCAACGCTCTGTCCAATAAAGGAAAGCATACCAAACACCTTCTTCACCAACCATCTCCCCGTGACTCCACTTTCAAGGAACTATGAACCTGCACTCTAAGGTCTCTTTGTTCAGCAACATTCCCTAGGACCTTACCAATAATTACTACCCTGATTTACCTTTCCAAAATGCAGAAAGATCACATTAATCTAAATTAAACTCCATATGCCACTTCATGGCCAAATGGCCCATCTGATCAATGTCCCATTGTACTCTCAGGTAACCTTCTTTGTTGTGTACTGCACCTCTAGTTTTGGTGTGTAAGTCCTGCCCTGAGTTGCTTTTCCAAAATGCAGCACCTCTCATGTATCTAAACATGTTGGACTACCTGGGACTCACAATAGCATTTAGCTTACTAGCAGCTCATAACCCTCTTTTGGTCTCCTGGAGTTTGAAAACTGGTAAGATAAATGCTATACCTATGGATGTATTTACAAAGTTAGGAATTCCATTATCTGTTGAAGTTCAATCAACGCATTGTCAGAAGATTTCAACAATTTCTTCATCATCATTCCTTAAATTTTCAGAAAGACAAGCATTTGTATGCAACCTGTGTACATTGAAGCAAAGCTGAAATTTAAAAAATGACATTTCCAGTCTCAAACAGACAGCTGACAATTTGAAAATCTTTCAAGGAGGAGGAAATTAGGAAACAAGAAAAGTAAGCATGTTTCAGAAACAAAACAAAATTGGAAATATTTTGCAAGTCTGGCAGCATGTGTGGAGAGAAAACAAATTAAAACTTCAGGTTGATGGCCATTCATGAGATTTATTCTGATCAGTTCAGGCCACTCTACTTGAAATGTTAACTCAATTTTGCTGTTGACAGATGCTGCAAATCCACTGAATACAGATTTCCAGCTTCGATGGTATTTTGCTGTTACATTTTAAATGTTTATATTTATTCACAGTAGTGCAAGGTTCGCAAAATAATTCTCTGGAGCGTGATAACTTCAGCGCAAACTTCTTTGTATCACTCTAGCGTTAAATAAATGGCAACATCTTCAGCTGAAAAACTGTTAGCTCACATTGTTTGGTGCAAACATTGCAACTTGCCAAAGTCCATTCAAGCAGAAAATGTACATGTTTGCCTTCCTCCTCATTTAAGTGGTTTCTGCATGCAGCTCAGCATGATTCATATTACTGTTCAGCTGCAAAACACAAGGCACAGACCAATAGAATACTTGGCTGTCAGAGTGACGGCTTGATTATTAGATTCTACACCATACTTTAAAAAAAAACCTGAAATCATACTACATACTGCTCAGAAAGATCATACAGCAATAAGTTTTCTTTCTATTAAAGCTTGCTTAGTCTTTGTTAAGAGTTAATTCTGCAAATTCTTTCTACTCGTGATATGACAGAGCCCGCACATATAGTTAGCCTAAATATCCTAAAAGTACTCTCTTTCTCTTCAAAAGAAGTTACACTGAATTACTGGAAGCTGTTGCATTATTTGAGTTCTGCAACTGCAGACAAAGGAATTGGAATCCAGGCAGAGAACTTTGCAGCAGTGGCGTTGGAGGGTTTAGTCCCGGAGGTGGAGGTGGAAGAGAGAAGTCAAGTTTCCACAGTATTTCACAATTTCAAGTAGCGCTTTCTGAAATGTGTGGGAGCAGGTAGCCAGGAGCTCAACTGCTGGCATGGTCTGACCCCAAGGACCTGGCAGGAGTATCAGAAGAAGCTTAATAACCTCTAGCAGGTATTCCTGGTTAATGAATGAATCTTGACATGACATCTCACATGTAACAGACCACCACTCATACTACTAAATGAACAGCACCCCCAACACTCACTACACAGCTGTCTATAGTAGTCAGCACTCAAGTCCAAGTTTCAGCTTATCCTCACACAAGTTTTAATCATCTCAGCCTCACATCCACAACTCACTCCCTCCTCATATATGTAGCTATTCAGTTATAGTAGCCACATCACCTAAATACAGTGCAACACACTGACCTGCTTCTCCTCTTCTCATTCAAGGAAGGTTAGCACAGAATATAAGAAAGCACCAAAGAAGCAGAAGGTGCCAGGCATATCCTGATACTCCAAGCTCCAAGAAAGAGATGGTGCACCTATATCGTGTCAGATTTGACAATGCCCAAAGTATCAACCATCACCAAAATAAATCATGACAGTGATATTTTGCCTTTTTAGTTCTTTTCAAAACCAACCCCACCATTTTCCTGCATTCTGCACCCTCTCAAAAGCCCAGATGATATGAGCACAAACATTTTGCTTGCATCACATTTTCCCATCTCACTTAAATCCTTTCATTCTGATTTTCTGTTTTCAGGCAGCCAAGAAGTGCCACCTCCCCAGCCAAACAAACACCCATGAGAAAGCGAAAGACCAGCGCCATGCCAGTGATGAAGAAGCACCATCACTTGAGTACAGAGATTAACACTGTACATAACCTAAAGGCTAGAATAGAATCAAACTCAGCATGTGGTGAGGCATCCACAACAGGTAGGCAATATGCATTCAAGCTCCGTCAGGGAAACAGTTGCATGTAAGTTCTGCCACAGTAGATTGAGATAGTGATAGCAATGGGGCAGCAAACGAAACAAAGCTGATGACAATATTCCAGGCAGCCTCTGATGCCATTAAGCAAAACATTGCATAATAAATGGAAATATCTCCAACAGAAAAATTTTTGGCTCACATTGTTGAGTTCAGGTATCACAAGCTGTCAAAGCACCAACACGACATAGAACATCACATATGGTCGGAAGCTCATTCTTAACATTATGGAAATGGTGCTCAACTACATGGTCACACTGGCAGACCAATCCATGACAGAGGGCTTGGCGGCTGCTGTCTCAGCTCCAAACACAGCACTATGTGGAAGCTTCAAATCTTTCCATGTTTCAGTGGGAGGTAGGGTAAAGGCCATGAAATCCAGGCCTATTGCCACGCAAGCTCAGGCTGTTGCCAACAGCATGACAGATCACAGAGGTCAAAGGGGCACTGGAACTTCCAATCAGAATCCACTTAAACTTCTACAAACTTTGTCTAAGCAGAAATAAGTCAAAAGCAATAATAAACTGGATACACCCTAAATACCATCTATGTCTCATTCGGCGAGGTGTAATATTTGAAGGGATATTAAAGCAAGGATAATGGTATAAAAGGCCAAGTTCTCGACTATTTCGTACATTCTATTGTTGTGTAATCTGTGTGATTGTTAGAGAAGCTTGGTAATGGTGAACACTGAGTACAAGACTCATTATCAACAGGAAACTTACCAGGAAAACTTCAATATTCTACAAATTCCATGATCAGAGTGGTAGTATTCAATAGGCCACAACAGAATCATTATCACTTGACTCTGATGACCTGATTGTATTGAGGTCTAATTTCAGTATGCTTCTATGTTGTGAAAAGTCAATGACTTCTGCAAATCAGAGCTCACCCTTTCCATCACTTAAATGATCTACCAAGCTTCTAAAGAATCATCACTGAAGGAGTAGCACAAACATTGTAGGAATTAAGCCAGACTTGCTGGTGACAAATTAAATATCAACATTATTAATCAGAGCAGGAAGTCTGCGTAGAATACCCAGTGAACTTTCATACATTATGTCTTTTAATATTAAGCTTGTTCTTTCTTCGCCACAAGTATATTAATATAAAATTCTCTTGCATTTACCGAGCCAAGATTTCTGAAGCCGAATTTTCTATAGGAAATGAATTTCTGAATCATGTCTCAACATCTTTCTATACTTCCAATAATCAGCAGAATAAATATTGAGATTTGTTCTTCTGGATTGTTGATCATATTATTGTGTTCCACATAAATTAAATGTAGGATAATAAAAATAGGGAAAAAAAAACTTGCAGGACTTCATTTGGTCAGATAACGGATTACCTTGAAAAGTGGCCGCATTGCGTGATATTAAAAATTTCAGTGTCGAGCTGGATGTTTGAAGCAAATTTTGAATGTCTTGACGAGCTGCTGCTTGGTATCGCTCCTCCATTTTTCTTGTACAGCATGTTAGATCCTTTGATGTGCACACTTGAAGATCAGAACCTAAAGAAAAATGCAGAAAATAAATGCTCATTTCTTCTACATTTGATTGAAAAATGCTCAGTACAAATAATCTAATAATTGATTTGAGACAGAAATTCTTAAATTCTAATTTTCTTGACATTGACACATTCAAATTAAGTCTTCATTTTATGTCAGGTATAGACTGTACTTATGAAGAACTCAGATATTAATAAAATCAGAGCGAAACGTCATTAAATGGCAGATTTTACATCCTCAAAATGCAGCCAATTACTGTTACTGTATATAGTAGCAAGGTTAAGGAGAGTAACATACAACATAGAGCAGTCCACATGCTGCCTGGCTTGCTGTGTTCCTCCAGCCTCCTTCCTGTCTAATTGAGATAGATGACCAGTCACCTTGCTTTGGGAGCTGTGATGGTTGAGGTACAGGCACTCACTTGAACAGGAGGTTCAGCATAATGTCTTATCCAACAGATGGCTCCTCAAACAGTACAGCATTCTTTCAGTACAGGAATTGAAGTATCAACTTGGATTTTGTGCTCAAGTCTATAAACTACATTTTAATTAGCCAATACAGCAATAATAATTCTTAATAATTGCTGAAAAGTAACACATTTTGATGAAGTTTTTTGTCTTACACACATCAGGACAATTCACAAGAATACCAAGGGTATTGACATTTTTACACTGTATGAGGAGTGTGTGTTGAATGGTTGATAGGGTTGTTCCCATGCAGAAGGATAGATCCCAGAAATTAAATGTCAATCTGCTCAGAACATATGTCTCTATGTGTGACCATAAAGTCCTTCCACAATTCAGTAATTTTAATCCAAGCAGAGTTCAAGGTCTTTTACTCATGCAGATTTTGGTTATTCAGTCTAAGTATTACAGATAAGTTAATCATCAACAATGAACATTTCTGCATAACTTCTTTCACTGTTTCATGCCAGTGTTCAAGTTGCAGGCTTTTCACATGTTCTACTTGCACAGCTCTTCACAGACAGCCGACTTTAACATTCTGCATTCATTTAATCTCAAAAAGATTTGAGTGTGTTCTTTTTTTCTCCTATATGATTCAGCTTCCATTTGATTTCACAAAACTCTGGCATTACAGCCAGGAATCCAAAAATGCAAATTCCCCTTTCCAGCTATCTGAAGTTTTAATCTCATTTCAGTTCGGGGCTGTCTCAAAAATACAGGTTTTGAATCCAATGTTTATGCAGATAATAGTTAGTGTATGCTTATCCTGTTAGTCACAAAAACAGGGGAATTTATCGTGCATATAATTGCAAGGACACAATGATAAGTTAAAAACTGATGGGCCCTCAGCTTTAATTTGAGCATTGGATTTGGATATGATAAATATAAATCCAGCCCAGTTGATCTCCAAAGCGTTAGTATCCATGCCATGTGCCAAAGTTAGGATGGTACCCTTATTCAGTCATCAACAGCATGGCACAGATAGGATTTGTGAGTGTGATTACCAGACAGCATCACTGATGTTTATTTTTAAATCACATTCCTACATTTGTCTCATCCCTTTATTGGATCAGACCCACAAGAGGTTATTGTAGAGATGTGGAATAATGGTGTTAAGAGTCTTCAAACTTGACGCCATGTGGCAGGAAATTTCATGCCATCTGGTCAAACAAGAGCAATGAACTCCCTGCTGATTGCATGTTCTGTCATCCGTCAGTTTATGAATTAATATGCCTCCATGTTGAACATCATTTGGAAACAGCATTAAAGGCTACAACAGCATGATTGATATTATCTGTCACATCAAACATGGCTCAAGAAGGAAGGTAAAAGTGACTGCCAGTGACATCAAGGACACACTTGACCAATGGTGGCACTGAGGGCCAAATAAAATTAGAATTGGAACTGGTTGGAGTCATGCCTGGCACAAAGGAAGGTGGTTGTAGTTGCTGGAGGTGAGTTAAGTTAGGCTCAGAACTCCTCTGTTGGAATTCCTCAGGATGATGTCAGAAGTTCATTGATTTTCAGCTTTTTAAATCAATTACCTTCTCTCCATTATAAGGTCAAAAGGGAGGACGTTCACTGATAATTGCACAATATTCAACATCATTCACACTTCCTCTGATACTGAAGCAGTCTATAAGTAAAAGAAGTGAGATCTCATCATCTCCAGGCCTGGGCTAATAAATAAGAAGTAACATTTGTGCCACATATGTACTAGGCAATGGTCATCTCCAACGAGAGCGAATCTAACCATAAATCCTTTGACATTTGATGACTCCCCTTCTATCAAAATCCCTACGGTATAGCATTGACCAGGTACTAAACTGAGCTGAACTGAACAAGGAGCTGGACATATGCATACAATGAACTCAGAAAGTTAGCATTCAGTTCCAGCAATGAAACCATAAGACCATAAGACAGAGGAACAGAAATCAGGCTATTCAGCCCATTAAGTCTGCTCCACCATTCAATTCAGGCTGATAAGTTTCTCAGCCCCATTCTTCCACTTTGTCCCCATAACCCTTGATCCCCTTGATACTTGAGTACCTATCTGTCTCAGTCTTAAATATTCTCAATGACCTGGCCTCCACAGCCTTTTGAGGCAATGAATTCCATATATTCACCAATCTCTGGCTAAAGACGTTTCTCCTTATCTCTGTTCTAAAAGGTTCTCCTTTTACTCTAAGACTATGCCTTTGGATTCTCATCTCCCCTACCAATGGAAACATCTTCCCAACATCTACTCTGTCCAGGCCATTCAGTATTCTGAATGTTTCAATTAGATGCCCCTTCATTCATCTAAACTCCATCACATACAGAACAGGAGTCCTCAAATGTTCCTCATATATTAAGCTTTTCATTCTTGAGACCACTCTCATGAATCTCCTCTGAACGAGGTCCAGGGCCAGTACTTCCTTTATGAGATATGGGGCCCAAAATTGTACACAATGCCCCAAAGTTGATCTGACCAGAGCCTTATAGAGCCTCAGAAGTACATTCCTGCTTTTATGTTAAAGTCCTCTCAAAATAAATGCCATCATTGCATTTGCCCAGTACTGACTCAACCTGCAAGTTTAACTTGAGAGGATCCTGGACTAGAACTCCCAAGTCTCTTTGCACTTCAGACTTCTGAGTTTTCTCCTCATTCAGAAAATATTCTATGCTTCTATCCTTCCTAACAAAGTGCATGCCCTCACACTTTCCCACATTGTACTCTATCTGCCACTTCTTTGCCCACTCTCCTAACCTCTCCAAATCCTTCTGCATTCTCCTCACCCCCCATGGGAAATTTAGCAAGGCCAATTCACCTAATCTGCACATCTTTGGACTATGGGAGGAAACCGGAGCATGAGAAGAAACCCACGTAGGCACGGGGAGAGTGCGCAAACTCCACACAGTCGCCCAAGGCTGGAATCGAACCTGGGTCCCTAATACTGTGAGGCAGCAGTGCTAGCCACAGAACCACCATGCTGCCCCAAGTCCTCTAGGACCCTCCCTGATAGTAGTGATTCCTGAAAGAACACCATTAAAACCTCCACTATTTATTCAGCTATCTCCCTCAGAACTCTGGAGTACAGTCCATCTGATCCAGGTGTTTTATCCAACTTCAGACTATTCAGTTTTTCTAGCACCTTCTCCTTGGTGATGGCCACCATTCTCAGCTCCGTCCCCCTCAATCTCTTGAATGTTTGGAATATTATTTGTGTCTTCCACCATGAAGACTGATACGAAGTAATTATGCAGTGCCTCAGCCAGTTCCTTGTTCCCTACTATTATCTTTCCAGGGTCATTTTCCAGTGGCCCAATGTCCATTTTGTCCCCTCTTTTGCCCTTTATATATCTATGGAGCAGTATGGTGGATTAGTGGTTAGCACTGCTGCCTCACAGCACTAGGGACCTGGTTTGATTCCTGCCTTGGGCAACAGTCTGTGTGGAGTTTGCACATTCTCCCCGTGTCTGCATGGGTTTCTTCTGGATGCTGCAGTTTCCTCCCAAAATCTAAAGTTGAGCAGGTCAGGTGAATTGGTCATGTTAAATTACCATCAGTGTTAGGTGCGTTAGTCAGGGGTAAATTTAGCAAATGGGTCTGGATGGGTTACTCTTCGGACGGTCGGTGTGGACTTGTTGGGCCGAAGGGCCTGTTTCCATACTGTAGGGAATCTAATATAATCTAAGGAAACTCCTAGAATCTGCTTTTATATTACTGGCTAGATAACCCTCATATTTAATCTTCTCCCTCCTTATTTCTTTTTTAGTTGCCCTCTAATGGACTTTGTAAGCTTTCTAATCCTCTGCTTTCCCACTGTCCTTCACCACATCATATGCTTTCTCTTCTGCTTTTATGCTATCTCTGACTTTCCCAGTCAGCCATGGTTGCCTCGTCCTCCCTATACCATGCTTCCTTTTCCTCAGGGTGAATCTCTGCTGTGTCTCCTGAATTATTCCCAGAAACTCCTGCCATTGCTGTTCCACTGTCTTTCCTGCTAGACTCCTCTCCCAGTCAATTCTACATAGCTCCTCCCTCATGCCTCTGTAGTTGCCCTTATTTAGCTGTAATGCCGTTACCTCTGATTCCATCTTCTCCCTCTCAAATTGCACTGTAAATTCAATCATATTATGATCACTGTCTCCTAAGGGTTCCTTCACCTTAAACTCCCTTATTAGGTCTGCCTCATTGCACAACACTAAATCCAGTTATGCCTACTCCCCAGTGGGTTCCACCACAAGCTGCTGCAAAAAGCCATCTCATAGACATTCTTGCAATCTACTACCAACCCGATTTTCCCAGTCCACTTGCATATTGAAATCCCTCATGATCACTGTAACTTTGCCTTTCCTGCACATCTTTTCTATCTCCTGACTACTGTTTGGAGGCCTGTACATAACTCCGACTATGGTTTTCATTTTACCTTTGCAGTTCCTCAATTCTACCTATACATATTCTTCACCATCTGACTCCCCACTTTATTTCTTACTATTGATTTAATTTCATTTCTTACTAATAAGGCAACCCTACACCCCCGCTCACCTGTCATTCTTTTCAATATGATAAGTAGCTTGAATATGTAGCTCCCAATCCTGATTCCCCTCGCAGCCACATCTCCATGATGGCCAACATGTCATACCTGCCAATCTTGATCTGCGCCACAAGCTTATTTACCTTATTCTTTATACTGTATGCATTCGGATATAACACATTCATTCCTGTATTAATTGTTATCTTCTCATGGTCATTCGCTAGCCCCTTTCATACACTCTGTGCTACTTGTGCCTGTGCTGGAGATTTCAATAACCTCTCCTGAATTCTGCACTTGCACCTCCTCCCTCAATGCAGATTTTCTAAAATCCCGTATAACTGGAGCCTCCGCACCCACTCTGCTCTCCCATTTAGTTTAAAGCCTTGTCTACAGCCCTACTTATGAGACTCGCTAGGACTCTGGTCCCAGCATTGTTCAGATGAAGACCGCCCCATCGGAACAGATCCCTTCTTCACCAGTACTGGTGCCAATGTCCCAAAAATTCACATTTCTCCAACTTTGAGCTGCACATTTACCTGCTTAATCGTATTGGCCCTGTGCCAATTAGCACATGGCTCAAGTAGTAATCGGAGAGTATTACCTTTTTGGTTCTGCTTTATAATTTAGCTCCTAACTGTTCATACTCAATTAGCAATATCCCTGCCCTAGTTTTATCTATGTCATTGGTCCCTACATGGACAATGACCATTGGATCTTTACCCTCCCACTCCAAGTTCCTCTGCATTCCAGATTAGATATCCTGAACCCAAGCACGAGGCAGGCCACACAACCTTCGGGACTCTCGATCCTGGTCACAGAGGACGGTGTCTATGCCTCCAACTATACAATCCCCATTTACAACATTAGCTAGTCAAAAACCATATTGAGTCTTAACACAAGTCATTGTTTAATATAATGTCTTGTGACAATTATAAGGGACTTTTCTGAAACCACACCAAAGACTCCATATTTAAAGAAGGGTATAATTTTCCTTGAATTACTTGAAGCAAAGGTTCACTGAATTGCTTCCTGGGGTGAAATGTTTGGCAAAAAAATGAGGAGATGAGTGACTTTGGTCATTTAGAATATTTCCACTCAAATAATGAGAATTGTCTTCACTCAAAAGGTTGAGATTATTTGAAACTCTCTACATCAGAAGGCTGTGCGTTGAGGCATGCTCACTAGGTAAAATTAAGTCCCTCAATTGCCATAGTCTTCACAAATGTTAAAGCATTTTAAATCCTCCAAATTAATCTGACTTTCAGGCCCAACTTAACAGAAAGCATGGACCAGAATTCTATATTTAACAAGAATTATTATCTATTACAAATAAGTAGACTGTAAAAACAGATATGCAATTATGAACAATTATCATACAACTCTACCAGTTAAAATTCTAACCCCTTTATATAGTGGTTGTCATGAAGTCAGCCAGCAGAACAGCATAAAGTATGGGTTCCCTGAATGGCACTTGCCAATCCAACTGAGCTTGGGAACACAACTTGAGTGAAGGCAATTCCATAGCCTCACTGAGGACATATCTTGAACAGAAGCACTCTAGGTCAGCCCACAGCAAAACCCCAAAACAAAGCCAAGCCTCAGCCAACCAGTTAAGATGTTCTTTGGGGTCCAAGCCAGCAAGCCATTGTAGTTGCTGCTGCTATGTGGACTTGAGACAGCAAAAGAGTGCCACCATATCTAAAAAGAGAAAGAGAACTCAAAGGCCAGTGTCCAGGAGAATGCACACCCTGGAACGTCCATCTATATCTGAGTTGGAACAGTTAAAAAAAGTATTGAGGGGCAACTTATTTACACAGAGACTGGTTCATATGTGGAATAAACTTTCACAGGAAGTGGTGGTTGCAGGAACAATTACAACATTAAAAGACATTTCAATAACAGCATGAATAAGAAATGTTTGGAGAGATAGGGGTCAAATGCAGGCAGGTGGGACTTGTTTAGTTTGGGATTCTGGTCAGCATGGACTAGCTGAACAGAGGGTCTGTTTCAGTGACTCCAAAACTATGACTATGACTCTATAACTTGGCCTCGATCCTGGCACCTTAGCATCAACTTTTATAAAATGATCAGTCTTGGAAATGGTCACATAGCAAGCCATAACTTTCAGGGAATTGAAGAAATCTCTATCAAGAAAAGCTATTGGCACACTATGATCCCAAGCAACATCTGGTATTGACTTGCAAGGTCTCCCCATTTGGCATCGGGTAGTATTTGCTCAAAGGTGGCCCAATGGAGAGGAACGTTCAATAGCACATGTAGGACTTTGGCTAATGCAGATCATAAGTACGCACAGATAAAGAAGAATGGTTTGATGGTCACATTTGGAGTCAAGAAGTTCCACCAACACCTTTAAGGATGTAGATGTTTAATAATAATGGACAACAAACCCTTGCTAGGTCTATTTAAGGAGGTCAAGGCAGTGCCACCCTAGCTTCAGGCCAAGTCCAGCAGTGGGCTCTAATACTATGTGCATATGATTATGTTGGAACACCATCCAGGAGCTAAGTTGCATATGCGCATGCATTGAGCTGTCCCCCATTGGCAGACCATCACCAGTGGTATCACCAAAGGAAGAGTCTGTAATAGTTTTAAATTTTCTGGACACACTTCCAATCACAGTTAACAATATCAGATTTTGGATGGAGAAAGATCTGGCCCTGGCAAAACCTAGAACAGCTGGTGGTGATGAGGGAAAGCAAAGGGCCATCACAACCAGAACTGAAACCTTTTTGAACATGAAGAGACCAGATCACAGTAGAGGATGGCATATTTGTGGGCGGCACGGTGGCACAGTGGTTAGCACTGCTGCCTCACAGCGCCTGAAGACCCGGGTTCAATTCCCGACTCAGGCGACTGACTGTGTGGAGTTTGCACGTTCTCCCCGTGTCTGCGTGGGTTTCCTCCGGGTGCTCCGGTTTCCTCCCACAGTCCAAAGATGTGCGGGTCAGGTGAATTGGCCATGCTAAATTGCCCGTAGTGTTAGGTAAGGGGTAATGTAGGGGTATGGGTGGGTTTCGCTTCGGCGGGTCGGTGTGGACTTGTTGGGCCGAAGGGCCTGTTTCCACACTGTAAGTCTAATCTAAAAAAAAAATTATTAGGGGGAGCAAGAGTGACTTGAGCAAAGGTTGCCACCAGATCCAACAGGGTCATCTAAGGGTTTCCATAATGAAGATATTGGTGAGAAGTTATCTCTAGTAGCCAGGATTGGATGCAGACAAAGCTGACTTGGTGGGGCAGTGCCCACAAGGACAAAAATTACTGCCAGCAGCTCCCTCACATTCATGGGAATGGCTGAGTAAACCCTAGACTACATCTACTATGCTGTTCCTTTCATGGACTCAATTGGTGGGAGGCATGGTTGATGCAAGGTCAGGTTCAGTGACATATAAAGTTTGAATAGGGGCAGCGGTCCTGAATGAGCACGTAGACCATCTGGAAATTGCAAACTCACAAACGATGCAGGAATAAAACATGTCCGCTTCACCAATAGCCTTTCCAACTATTTTGGATCCCAGGGTTCTCCCTCTCCATCAAATATAGATAGGGTTAATGGTAGTTGTCTTTTCCCTAGGGTGAGAGATTTCAAAATGAGGGGGCATACTTTTAAGGTGAGAGGAGAGAGGTGAGAAATTTATAAAAGACATAAAGGACAAATCTTTTACACAGAGGGTTGTTCACATGTTGAATGAACTTCCTGCCGAACTGGTGGGTGTGCGTACAATTACAATGTTTAAAAGACGTTTGGAAAAGTACATAAATTGGAAAGACTTGGAGGGATATGGGCCAGGAGCAGGCAAGTGACACTAGTTTAATTTGGGATTATGTTTGGCATGGATTGGTTGGACCAAAGAGTCTGTTTCCATGCTGTATGAAGCTATGACTCTAAGTGTTGGAGATGCCTTGGAATCTGAGATGGACATGACAGATGTTACAGCCTTGATGCCTTTGCCATCCGAAGAAGAGAATGAATTTCTTCCGAAAAGCTCTGGGCTCAAGAGCTGAGTTACTGTGTGTTACATGCTGCCCATACAGAGGCAGACTCAGTGCTAAAATGTCCCAGGAGGAGCTCCAAAAAAAAACTGGCCCGTGTCCTTGGACTCAGGGAGGAGTGATTGTAGCGAGGTGAGCCAGATGGACTTCAGAGAATATGAGTTCCTCGATCAGGGCTGTTAATCTAGTCCAATCAGGGACCCCTGGTTGAAAGATAAAAACAGGATTATCTGGGGGCATGCTGGGTGGCAGGGGCATGGGCTGGATGCTGCAGCAGTATATAGTAAGCAGGACAGGGGTAGATGTCTGGTTCATGACCACTGCCATTCGACGTCTTAAAATGGCAGTGCACCAGTTGCAGGATGCTCAGGTGTGCAGTGGGATCCTGTCTGCTCTCACCCCTGCACTCACAGAATTTCACATTCGCTCAAGATACTTCTCACAGGAACCTGTGCCCCACAACCTGAGCTCCCTCCGGAGTTTTAGTTTTGTCCCTTTTAGGGACATAAAATGGCGGGCCGTCTACCAACTGCTGCTGCACACCATCCACCTCTTTTCTCTCATCCACCACCCGAACATGCCTTGGCATGCCCATTTGCCACCAAGTGGTGGGGATCCTGAGTGGAGGGCTCTCTACGCGGGAATCCTCCCCCTTTCTCTTGGTGATCTGGGGTGGAGGGTGCGTCATGCAGCAGACCCCTGCAACCACAGATTGCGGTGATTCATGGACTCACAGTCCAACTGCTTGTTCTATGGTGCAGTGGAGTCCGTGGACAGTGTATGCATTGGGTGTGAGCATTTGCACTCCCTTTTGATTTTCTTAAAAACTTTCTTCTCTGTTATTGGTTGCATTTCAGTCCAATGCTCCCGATCTTTGGACACACGGTGCAGAGGGGGCAGGGTAGATCAGAGGATCTCCTCGTAGGTCTGCTCCTGGGTCTGGTCAAGCTGGCATCAAACACTTCCAGGCAGTGGGCCATGGAGGGGGCTGTTAGAGCCAATTGCCTGCCCCTCATCAGTGGTTGCTTTCGAGACTGGAGAAGGAGCACATGGCGTCTACCAACACCCTTGAGCTGTTCAGGGAGAGGTGGGCACTATAAGGAGTGGAGTGCTTTATTACCCCCTCCACCTCTATTTTGATTTAATCTCTGCCCTTCCTTCACTTTTTTGATCATGCAGCATTGCCCTTTAATGAGAAAGGCACTGCCTGCGACCAGCCACTCTGGTGTTTCCTTTCTTCCTGGCGGTGGAAAATAAATAAAGGTTTATGTCCTTGTTGTTATTAACTGTGTCCAACACCTGCACACACACAACATGGGTGCTGGCAAAAAATAAGCACGACTGTTGTTAGGTGGTAGTGTGGGGGAAAAAGGATAAAAAAAGAAAAAAGGAACAAAAGAAGGTAAAAAAACATGAGTATCAGAGGTTCTGTTCATTCTGAGAGCTGGATCAGTGTCAAGGAGTCTACAAGCTTATGTAAAAGGTGACTTTGAGATGGGATACTGGCCTCTATGGGGTTATTTCAGAAACAATGCAAGTCAACCCGTTCACTCCAGATATCAATCTAGTAAATCACAATTGAACAACCTCCAATGCACTTACATCCTTCCTTAAATACAGGACCAAAACTGCACACAGTGTTTGAGATATAATCTCAACAGTGCCTTATGAAACTGAGGAATAACATCCTTACTTTTCTGTTCAATACCTCTTGGAATCAACACTGTGTAATTGCATAAAGATATCCTTGTTCCTGTACTAACTCCTAACACTCAGGGCCAACATACCTTTTGCCTTCTTCACCACCTCCTGTACTTCATAGAAGGTCACAGAATCCCTACAGTGTAGAAACAGGCCTTTTAGCCCAACAAGTCCACACCGATCCTCAGAAGAGTAACCCACCCAGACCCATTCCCCTACACTATTACTCTATGTTTAGCCCTAATTAATACACCAAACTTACACATCCCTGAACACTAGGGGCAATTTAGCATGGCCAATTCACAAAACCTGCACATCTTTGGATTGTGAGTGGAAACTAGAGCACAAGGAGGAAACCCATCCAGATACAGGGAGAATGTGCAAACGCCACACTGTCACCCGAGGTTGGAATTGAACCCAGGTCCCAGGTGCTGTGTGGCAGCAGTGCTAAGTACTAACCTACCATGCCACCCTGAGCCATTTGGATAGAGATTGGTTAGCAAACAGGAAACAAAGAGTTGGTATAAGCAGGTCTTTTTCACCAAGTTACAGTCAGTGACCAGTAAGGGGTACCTCATGGATCAGTGCTCAGACCCCAACTATTCACAATAGATATTAATGATTTAGATGACATCGTATTTGCCCCGCATTCGTCCTTACTTTCAGTAGCTGGTGTACAAGGACATCCAAATCATGTTGAACTTCCCCATTTCCCAATCAATTGCCATTCATATCATAATCTGCCTTCTTGTTTTTGCTCACCTCCTGTTTATTCACAATACTTTATCTGCCATACATTTACCCACTCATTCGATTTGTCCAAATTGTTTCTGAAAAGGGAAAAGGGTTGTTAAAGAAAGGATTGTGGAAAACATTATTGCACATTTTAAAACCAAGTGATCTGACACTCATTGGCAGACAGGAAACAAAGAATTAGCATAAGCAGGTCTTTTTCACCAAAAAACATCGTTACATTCTCTTCACAGTTTACCCTCTCACCCAGTTTTGTGTTGTCTGCAAACTTAGAGATATTACTTTTAGTCCTTTCATCTAAATCATTAATATCTATTGTGAATAGTTGGGGTCTGAGCACTGATCCATGGTCATTGACTGCAACTTGGTGAAAAAAACCTGCTTATGCTAATTCTTTGTTTCCTGTCTGCCAACCAGTTCTCTATCCAAGGCACCAGCCCCTCTCCCACATGCTTTAGTTTTACATGCTAAATTCTTATATTGGACCTAATCAAAAGACTTCTGAAAATCTAAGTAAACCACATTCATTGGCCCCCTCCTACCAATTCTACCAGTTGCATTCTCAAAAGGCTCCTGTAGATTTGTCAAACATGATTAAATCCATGCTGACTCTGTCTGATCCTGTTGCTGTTTTCTAAATACTTGCTATTAAATCGTTAATGTTGGATTCCAGCATTTTGTCTTCTACCAATGCCAGGTTAACTGGTCTCTAATTCCATTTCCTCTCTATCTCATTTTTGAATGTGGTGTTGCAATGGCTACAATTACAATAGGAATGGTCCAGTGTCACTAGAATCTTGAAAGATGACAATGAGTGTCAGATCACTTGGTTTTAAAATGTGCAATAATGTTTTCCACAATCCTTTATTTTAACAACCCTTTTCCCTTTTCAGTCCATAATTGAAATTACAATCAAAGGTGGTCTTTACAAACCAATTGGATTCATGCAATCATCAATGGTAACATGACAGACGATATTGCTGAGACTAGTTTTTCATTCCAGATTATATAAACTGAATTTAAATACTACCAGCTACCATGATGGAATTTGAATCCTTATCCTTCGAGCATTGGGATAGATCTCTGGGTTACTATGCCATCAGCGAAGAGGTGAAAAGGACTTGGAGAAGAGAGATTAAGGAATATCAAGTTTTGATAAGCAAAAGCATCATCTCAGTGAAGCCTGTAAACTGGAGCCAATGACTAACTTTCCCAGTTTTACTCCCTCCAAACATAATAACATTTTATTTTTGTTGTCTGTATGTGTGTGTAGGGAGTTTTAGAAGGAGCTTAGAGTTTTAATTGGTAGAACTATATGGCAACAGCTCACTTGTTGTTTACCTGTGATTAGAATCTATTTATTCATAAATAGTAGCCCTTGTTAAATCCAGAAACATAATCCATGTTTTCTGTTAACCAGAATCTCTCAGACAGGTAAATGTGGACTTTTTTGTACTTTGATAAAATTTTTAGCTTTTGCGACAACTCTTGAAGTAACAGATCTTGATTTCCAATGACAACATGCCCACGAATGCAAATGAATTTCTCAGTTATCACTGTTGGGAAGATTGACCTGTCTGAAACTTTCTTCCAACTTAATACCAAGACCTTAATCTTTCATAGCAGCCCCGCTTCTTTCTGTTTTTCTTCCAATTGCAATTCTGAGTCTTCAGACTGAGTCACTGACAATTTGTATCAGCTCGGAGAAAGCTTTGTCCTGTAGATATATTGCCCATCAACTTACTAGCTTTCAGAAACAAAGTACCCCATAACATTATTTTGCCTGCATTGGACTGATAAACAAGAGATACCATCAGTAAAAATAAACAGTCTCCAGACTCCAATGTCAATTATTGTTTTCTCATTGAAGTAATTCTAAACTAGCCAAAACCACTTTGCACTTCAGTCACCTTCGATTTACTACTTGAACCAAAGAAGTTTCTTCACAAAATTAGTACATATGTTTTTCTAACCTTACATGTCACTAGTCTGATTATGTCCACCTTTAACTCTTATTTCTAAAACTGCTGACATTTCCTTTTTCTTTAATTACAATTTCTATTTCCTTTCTTCCCCATCCCATGAAACAGATGTCACTCTGTTGCCAAATTGTTTTCTCGTTCAGGAGTTTATGAGCTTGTCCTGTTTAGTGTTAAGCATAAAAATCAGTACAAGTTTCAAACTAACCATCTGAGGAGATTTACTGGAGATTAAATAATGGCACAAGATAGGTAACATTTTAATACAAAATTCAGTGACACAATCAAATTAATTTAAATAAGAAAACATTGGAAAATAGGGTTTCTGATACCTGAAATTTATTTCCATTGCCTTAAATATTCACAACATTGCACTTAGATCTTTTTAAGGTATTTTAAATATTCTTGCAGAAAAAAATGGAAGACTTAGCTTGATCAATTTCAACAGTTTTGTTGGATATCTATTCACTTCTCTATGGAAGCACAGTAGTCTACCACACCCAGCTGGCATTTCCAACTCAATGAAATGGGTGCTAAAGCAGCATACATCTTAGTGAAATTAACATCTGTGCCAACAAATGCTGTATTAATTTAGCAGTAACAAATGAAGAACAAGTTTCTTTCAATCTCCAATTTGCCACATTCAACATTTTCTGGGAACAACAAGGTTATTCAGAGTCAGCCATCAGTTCCACAGTCTGTTCACTGGGTGGCTCTGCAGCAATCTGATTTAATCCATCAAAATAAAGATTACCAGCTGCTCCATCCATGACTTTCCTTCATTATCAAATCAGAAGTTGGGATGTTCACTGAAGATTGGAAAACATTCAGAAATTCCTCAAACAATGGAGCCAGCTGTGTCCACTTAAAACAGGAATTGAACAGAAACCAAGCTTAGATTGACAAGCAGCAAGTAATACTTGTGCCACTCCAGCGTCAGGCAATGACCATCACCAGCAGGAGAGAACGTAACCATCTCACCTGAAGATGCAATGACACGACCATTGTTGAATCTATGACTAATAACATTCTAACGCTCTCTACTGACCAAAAGCCAGAACTGGACGAACCAAATCAAAATTGTGTCTAGAAAGCTTGTAGCGAGTACCCACTTCTCAATTTCTCAAAAGTCGGTCTAACATGTACAAGGCACAAGTCAAGAATGTGAAAGAATACTCTTCACTTGTCTTGTGAGTGCAGCTGCAACAACACTCAAGATGCTTGACCCCGTCCAGGACAAAGTGGCCCACCTGACTAGCACCTCATCTATCAGCTTCAACACTCACTCATGACACCATTGACACAGAGTGCAGCAATGTGTATCATCCACAAAATGCATTGCAGATATTCACCAAGGCTGTTTGGACATCACCTTCCAATCTAAGACCAACATATGTATGGGAATATCACCATTTGCAATTTCTCTTCCAAATCATACACCATCCTGATTTGCAATTAGATCACTGCTTCCCATTATTACATGATCAAAATCTTGTAACTCCCTTCTAATAACATGTATGTCTCTATACTTCTAGGACTTCACGATTTCAAGAAGGTAGCTCACCACTTTCTCCCCAGCCAGCAAAAGCTACATCCTGTGAACAAATAAAACAAACTAGACTTAGACAACCCTTAAAAGTAGTAAAAGTCACAAGGTATTATCAATGAAATATGAAAACTAGGACACACACAGAGGTGTGAGGAAAAATAAAATTTGTACTAGAAAGATGGTTTCTAGGATTCAATCTAGGAGCAAACAGCTTAGTGCCTTCACTGCTTGAGATAAGGCTGCAAATGGTAAACTGATTAAAATCAGGCATGAGCCTGAATTGAGGGAACGGAGATATATCAGAAATGATTGCAGAGATGGCCATAAGCAAGATCTGAAAGGAAAAATGCAGTGCCAGGGATCAACATGGATGAACATGGCTTGGAACTTAGTGTGAATTAGGAAAGGTTCAGATGACCTCAAGAGGGTGAAAGCTGACAGGTCGGCCACAATTAAATTGGAATAGTCATGTAGCAAATGCATAAATGAGACCATCAACAAGAGATGAACTGTGGCAGGGATGGAGTCAGGTGATAAAACAGAACAGATGCAAATAGTTTTAGTCATGGTACACATATGTGGTGAGAAATTTATCTTAGGCACAGATAAAGACACCATATGTAACAGTCTAGTTCAGCTTCAGTTAAAAGGAGAGGGATGGTGTCAATGGCTAGAGGATGAAGTTTGTAGCGAACTTCAATAACAATAGATTTGGTTTTTCATATTTCTTCATTAATTTTGTAGATTGTAAGCATTACATACACGACCAGTATTTGTTGTCCATCACCATTTACTCTTGGACATTGAGGTGCCCTCATGAAAAACTGCAATTTACATGGTGTAACTACACCCACTGTGCTGTTTAGAAGAGAGGTTCAGTATATAGATCCAGCAAAAATGAACCAGCTGGATGGTTTGTGACTTGCAGGGGAACTTGCAAGTGATGATAATCCCATTTTCCTGCTATCCTTGTTCTTTCAGGTGAAGCTGATTGCCCTTTAGAAGGTTCTATTAAAAAACACTTTTTAAAAAGCACTTGTACATGGTGGACATTGGTGTCACCATTTGTCAGAGATGGGTGTATAAGGTGATGGATGGGATGCCAATCAAAGATACATTTGTGTCCTAGATGACATTACACACATCCACCTTATAGATGGAAGAGAGTGTTTTGGGTGTTAAACTAACTTCTGGCTAGTCACTGTTAATTTCGCTACCCATCCTTATTGATCGGTTTATATTATGCAAAAGATGACCATAAGAAAATGAATATTTTACATACCAACAGGTTAAAATGTAATGTACTTCACTATATTAATCCCATCACATCTTATTTATGCAATCACATTTCTATATCACTTCAGGGCTTCACATTTTTATTCTTTACTCCATAAATGAAGGATCAACCTTCACCATTTCCACCAAATACACCAGGATAGCAAGAATGAACTCTTCCCTTGCTTTACAATATTCCAATGAAAAATTCTCTCCCCAAAACCCTGTTTCCCTCCTCCATGACCCTGAGACCTCTTCCTATGGCATCTTCCCATGCAGTTACAGAAGGTGTAACATTTTCTTTTATACCTCCTCCACTCTGTCCCAAATATTCCCTGAATTAGCAATTTACTGTATTCCCTTCATTCGAGTTTATAGTAGTCAATGCTCACAATTTGGTTCTCTCTACATTATGGAGATCAAACCCAAATTGTTCGCTTTGCAGAGTGTCTCTGCCCAGTCATAAACATGGCCCTGACTTTCCAGTCACTTGACATTTTAATCACACCATCTTACTTCTGTGCTCATATGTCTGTCCTGGACGTGCATTGTTGTCCAACAGAAGCTGGAGGAATAGCATTTCATTTTCCGTTTAGACATTTTACAGCCTTCTGGATTCAATATTGTGTTCAATAACTTCAAACCATGGATTCCGTTTGCTAAATTGACTTGTTCTTCACACCATCACCAGCTCCCATCCCGAACTGTAGATTTTTTGCATCATGTCTTTGCAGTTTTACATTCAGTCAAAGCTCATCTATATTCTGACATGAGCACCTATTTTGGATCTATTCCTTGTCTTCACAATAAATATCACCTCTCCCTTGGCCTTTTGTTCTATGGCAACTTTCATATCCAACTTAACATAATCTTTCCCTGACTTTCCTTACTATTCCACTTACTCCTCATCCCTTTTAAATACCACAAAAGTTCATGTTTCCACCTTTTCTCAGTTCCATCGAAGAATCATTGGACTCGGAATATTAACTCAATTAACTCTGTTTATCTCTCCACCGATGCTGTCAAACCTGCTGAGTTTCAGTCTGTTTTTAGTTAGGTTTACATATTTTTCCTATTGTGAAAAGAATGTGTACTGCAGATTTTTTTTAAAAATGTCTGACAAAGATTCTACACACATAGCCTGAGAGATTCATATAATCTATTCTTAAAATTATGCCAGAAAACTAAGTGTTTTTAATTACTGTTCCCACTTTGACATTTTAATTGACCTCTGGGAAAGTGCATGGATTATGTTTGAACATTGCAACAGAAAGCAGAAATTGTGACAGGCAAAAGAATAAATATGTAAAAAGTCTTCCACAGTGTTGTGTAAGGGATTTGCTTTTAATAATCTTCTACAGCATCAATATTCAAAAGGTTCATGCATTGCGGGAACAATATTACAGAGGAGGAGGTGCTGGGCATTGTAAAACACATAAACATGGATAAATCCCCAGGACATGTTCAGGTGTACCCTAGAACTCTGTCGGAAGCTAGGGAAGTGATTGCTGGGCCCCTTGCTGAGATATTCGTATCACTGAATGTCATAGGTGAGGTGCCAGAAAACTGAAGATTGGCTAACGTGTTGCCAATACTTCAGAAAAGTGGTGAGAAAAAGCCAAGGAACTATAGACTCATGAGCCTGACATCGATGGTGGGCAAGTTGTTGGAGGGAAGCCTAAGGGACAGAATTTACATGCATATAGAAAGACAAGGACTGATTAGGGATCGTCAACATGGCTTTGTATGAGGGGAATCATGTCTCACTAACTTGATTTGAGTTTTTTGAAGAAGCAACAAAGAGGATTGATAAGACCAGAGTGGTAGGTGTGATATATATGGACTTCAGTCAGACGTTCGACAAGGTTCTACATGGTAGACTGGTTAGCAAGGTCAGATCAAGTGGAATACAGGGAGAACTGGCCATTTGGATACAGAACTGGCTTGAAAGTAGAAGACAAAGGGAGGTGGTGGAGGGTTGCCTTTCAGACTGGGGGTCTGTGACCATTGTTGTGCCATAAGGATCGTTGCTGAGTCCACTTTCTTTCATCATTTATATAAATGACTTGGATGCGAAATTAGGAGGTAAGATTAGTAAGTTTGCAGATGACAACAAAATTGGAAATGTAGTGGACATCAAGGAAGGTTACCTCAGAGTACAACAGAATCTTGATCAGGTAGGCCAACGGACTGAAGAGTGGCAGATAGAGTTTAATTTAGAAAAATGAGAGGTGCTGCAATTTGGAAAGGCAAATCAGAGCAGGGTTAAACAGTTATTGGTTATGTCCTGGGGAGACCTTAGAGTGCATGTTCACAGTTCCTTGAAAGTAGAGTCTCAGGTGGACAGGATACTGAAGAAGGTGTTTGGTATACTTTCCTTTATTGGTCAGAGCATTGAATATAGGAGATGGGAGGTCAATTTGTGGCTGTACAGGACATTGGTTAGGCCACTTTTGGAACATTGTGTGCAATTCTGGTCTCCCTCCTATCAGACTGATGTTGTGAAACTTGAAAGGGCTCAGAAAAGATTTAAAAGGATGTTGCCAGGGTTGGAGGATTTGAGCTATACAGGCTGGGGTTATTTTCGCAGGAGCGTTGGAGGCTAAGGGGTTACGTTATAGAGGTTTACCTTATGAGGGGCATGGATAGTGTAAATAGACAATATAACGTCCTTTCCCTGGGGTAGGGGAGTCCAGAACTAGAGGACATAGATTTAGGGTGAGAGGAGAAAAATTTAAAAGGGACCCAAAGGGCAACTTTTTCATGTAGATGGCGGTGTGTATATGGAATGAGCTGCCAGAGGAAGTGACGGAGGCTGGTACAATTACAACATTTAAAAGGCATTTGGATGGGTATATGAATAGGAAGGATTGAGAGGGATATGGACCAAGTGTTCGCATATGTGCTTAGGTTAGGTTAGGATATCTGGTGGCAATGGTCAAGTTGAACTAAAGGGTCTGTTTCCATGCTGTACATCTCTATGACTCTATGAGTCTAATATATCATCACTTTGATGACAGAAGTAACAAAACTATAGTGGAACACATATCATAGAACAGAACTGCACAGTACAAACCCTTCAGCCCTCGAAGTTGTGCCAATATTTTATCCTGGGTAGGCAGGCAGGAGCCTGGAGGAACACAGCAAGCCAGGCAACATCAGGAGGTAGAGAAGTCGACATTTCGGGTATAACTCTTCTTCAGGACTCGGGGTGGGTGCAGGAGGAGCTGCAGATAAAGGGGGTGGCTGGGACAGGGTGGTGAAATGGGGATAGGTGAAGACAGGCAGAGGGTATGACCTGGTTAAGTCAATGAGAGGAATGAATCCGGTTAGTGGCAGGGAGAAGTGGAAGGGAGGTGAAGGGGCTGGGAAGAGATTCAAGGGATGAGAAGGGAGGTTATTTGAAACTCTAGAACTCTATGTTGAGTCTTCCGGACTGTAGCGTACCCAGGCAGATGACGAGGTGCTGTTCCTCCAATTTGCTGTTTAGTTCATTGTGGCAATGAAGGAGGCCAAGGATAATCATGTTGGGAAGGTGAATTAAAATGGGCAGCAACTGGGAGGTCTGGTTGGCCCCTGCGGGCCAGGTTGAGATACTCGGCGAACCATTCCCTAAGTTTACATCTGGTCACTCCTATGTCGAGAAGACCACATCGGGAACACCTGATGCAGTAAACTAGGTTGGAAGAGAGGCAGGTGAACCTCTGTCTCACCTGGAATGACTGTTTGGGTCCTAGATGGAGGTGAGGGGGTGGTTTATGAGCAGGTTTTGCATCTTTTCCCATTGCAGGGAAGGGTACGTAGGGTTTCAGGGGTTTTGATAGGAAGAGTGATACAAACCAAGGACTGCTGAAGGTAATGGATCTTGCGGAACACAAAGAGGGGTGGGGAGGGGAAGATATTCTTGGAGGTGGGGTCTAGTTGGAGTTGGCAGGAATGTTTAAGGATGATGCATTGAATTCGGAGACTAGGCTAGAATATAGGGGACTCTGTCTTTATTACATTTGAGGGAGTAGCTTAGAACAATGGAACTGGGAATGGAGATGGATGTGGTGGAGGGCTTTTTGGATGACAGAGGGGGAGAAAGCACGTTATTTGAAATTGGTAGACATCTGAGATGCTTGGGAGTGGAATGTCTCCTCGTCTGAGCAGATGCAGCGGAGGCAGAGGAATTGGGATAATAGGATAGAGTTCTTGCAGGGTACTGGGCGAGAGGAGGTGTAGTGCAGACATTTATGGGAGTCTGTAGGTTCGTAGTAAAGGTCTGTTTGGAGATTGTTGCCGGAGATGGAAATGAACAGGACAAGAAAGGGGAGGGAGATGTCCAAGATAGACCAAGTGAATTTGAGGGCAGGATAGAAGTTGATTGCGAAGTCAATGAACTTCTCTGGTTCAGCCTGGGTGCAGGATGCTGCACTGATGCAGTCATCGATGTAACGACAGAAGAGTAGGGGCACAGTGCCTGTGTAGGTACCGAAGGGAGGACTGTTTGACATGGTCAAGAAAGAGCCGACAATGACCCCAGCTACACCTGCCTCTTTGTTCTGGCTATGTCAAACAGCCCCTTGCTGAAATCCATATACACCACATCCACTGCTCTGTGCTCATCAATGTGTTTCATCACATCCTCAAAGAATTCAATAAGGCTTGTGAGGTATGACTTGCCCCTCACAAAGCCATGCTGACTATTTCTAACCAAGCTATGCTTTTCCAAATAATTATAAATTCTGTCTTTTAGAATCCTCTCTAATAATTTGCCCACCAATGATGTAAGCCAGACTAGCTTGGAGTTCCCAGGGTTATCCTTATTCCCTTTCTTGAAAAAGGGAATGATAAAGCACACACATTTTCAATAGAAGGCTTAATTATGCAGCTCAATATTTCTCAATAACAATGCCATGTTGAGGGCTTCAAACTCCCAGCTCAGAACTTTAAACAGGATTGTGGTGCAGAGGTGTTGAGGTTGGAGTGCAGTGCAGGTGAATAATGCAATCCTGCGATCCAATTTAACATGGTAAATCTCATTCAAGTGTTGCCATTTTGGCACCTCCTTAAATTGACAGGCAGGATCTCAAGACCTGTAGGCAGATATAGGATCCAAAGAACAGGTCACTACCTCAGCATCAGTCAAAATTCAGTAACACATTTTAAACTATCATTATGTTTATCTCTTTGGCCTCCAAATCATGTTCACTTCAGCTTCCATAGCAACTTTAGCACCAGCAATGCATCATGGCTGCAAATCCAACTTCAAATGATATTGCAGTGAAAATGATATTGGTTAAATCTCAACGTTCGTAACTTAATTAGGACCAACATGTGTCTGCAGCAGGTTATCTCAACATGCCCAAAAGCTGGGTACTTAAATTGGCTAGAGATGGTAAGGCAGAAAATTGTGCCCAGTCACCGTTTTAACTGTCTGGTCATAGTCAGAAAGCCCGAATTAAAATCATGATTATAGTGAATAAAAAAGTCACTTAAAAACAAACTTGATTGATATTTTAGGGAAAGTAACAAGCAGTCAATTTTAGCAATGTGTTTGACAAGGTTCCACATGTCAGGCTAGTTAAACAAAAAACCCCAGGGATTCAGGGGAATGTAATAAGATGCTGCCAGAACTGCTAAGGTTCTCCAGTAATATCTGTTTTAGTTTCTGATCTTCAGTATTCACAATTATTTGTTTTTATTTTATGTTGGAAGGTTAAATGGGCTATGTATCCCATTTTTCAGCTGACTCAGACATTATCAGCCAAGTAGCCTCTTTCTGTGCTGTACACATTATTTCTGATTCTGAAAAAAACATTGGCATGAAAGATGCATTTGCCTTAAATAAAAGATAAAGTGGAACAGAGAGAGACACACATACAATGTACGGAGGGAGATTGTTAAAAATAAAAATATCAACAGTCTTGGAAATTTGAGCTATAGGCTGAGGCTGAACAGGCTGGGGCTGTTTTCCCTAGAACGTCAGAGATTGAGGGCTGACCTTATAGAGGTTTACAAAATTATGAGGAGCATGGATAGGATAAATAGACAAAGTCTTTTCCCTGGGGTCGGGGAGTCCAGAACTAGAGGGCATAGGTTTAGGGTGAGAGGGGGAAGATATAAAAGAGACCTAAGGGGCAACTTTTTCACGCAGAGGGTGGTACGTGTACAGAATGAGCTGCCAGAGGAAGTGGTGGAGGCTGGTACAATTGCAACATTTAAGAGGCAATTGGATGGGTACATGAATAGGAAGGGCCGGGTGCTGGCAGGTGGGACTAGTTTGGGTAGGGATATCTGGTCGGCATGAACGGGTTGGACTGAAGGGTTTGTTTCCATGCTGTACATCTCTATGACTCTATAAGATATTCATATTTCTATGAACCCTCAATTGCATTCAAGATAATTTTACATGTAATCAACATTTGTCTAATAAATTTGAGAGGTCTTGAGAAAACAATTACACCTATTGATAAATAAATTACATTCATTGATTTTCACCTGGTCTTGAAAAGGTGTCACAAAAGAAGCTTCAAATTAAAGGCTCAAAATATTAAGAGTTTTGGCAGAATACTTGAAAACCTGTTACAGAAATGGCTTAGTTCCTCTCATGATAGTGAAATGGAATGACTGCAATTCAATCTGCTCACTTAGCATTTTATTTGGAGCCTTTTTATCTTCTGGTCCCCCGCCTCTTTTGAATCCAAACAGAATTGGGAACCTAGGTGTCTAGAAATTATGTACTTGTTATCATAAACTGAAGTCACATCGCTTGTGGTCTGTCTTCAGTTCATTGACTTACACTAGCCCAGATTTTCTGGTCTCCATTTAGTCAAAGACCTGATATCCAATAAGATGCGGGTCAGGACCCAATGGAGGTCCAATATACTGGTGTTCATAGGAATATCACAGAAAGTTTAAATTTCCAACACAGAATTCTCGTATTCTCTGGATCATTCCACAAAAAAGTCTCCTACCCTTCATCCATTCTATCCATTCACAGACATTCGCAGCAGACATTAAACTTATCTTAAGCCACCTGATGCCATGAAAAGTCAGTTATCTAGTCTTCTCCCTGACACTCCAGAGTTACAATGAAGTTCTTCAACCAAAGGTACAAACTGTAATTGTGGAAATGCTGAGATCAAACAACCCAGCCAGAAATGCTAAATAGCATCCAGATGGGCAAAAGTAGGAACAGAGCAACAATCCGACAGTGATTGTAACTCCATGGAAAATCAGAGCCACTGTTTGTAAATGAACTGGTCAACATCTGAAATTGCACAGCTCTATCCACTTGATAATGTTCATCACCACCCTACTTCACAAACCCCAATAGTATTCACCCAACCCCCTCCCCCTATAAAATATCTACTCGCCTCATCCTGACAGTGGCCCAATGTTAATGAACAGGGGTCAGAGGTCTTGAAAGTTGGGAAGGTGAGCATTGCTGCGAGGGAAATGCAGACTGAACAGGGTGTGCATGCTAAGCGATTCTGGATATTAAAGGGTTCAAGCTTCTATCAGGGAGTACTGTTACCATGCTGCTGGTGGTTTTGACACTTCAGCGTACTGAATTTATCCTGCACACCACAGCAGGTTTTACCCCTGGTAAGAGAAAAGAAAATCTCTGTAAAATCTAGAATAAGTATTGTGCAAACAGCCAAGTTTCCACAGTTCTGGTGTTGAGATTCCACTGCCGTGGGAATCTAGCAACGCTCGAAGCTTAAACTTCCCATATAAATACCACAGACTGCTTTTGTCAGGACTTCCCTCATGCCCTGAATTACATCAACTTAATTTGAATCATTCAATTCTCTCTATACTTGAAAGTCCAAGCCATTGTTTTTCAGCTCAGGTACAAAGGATGGTGAAGAGGACATTTGGCACACATGCCTTCATTAGTTAGAACATTGAGTATACCAGTTGGGATGTCACATTGCAATCATACAGGACATTGTGAGGCCACTTTTAGAATACTTTATACAATTCTGGTAGCCCTTCTATAGAAAAGAGTTGTTAAACTTGAGATGGTGCAGAAAAGATTTACAAGCATGTTGCCAGGATTAAAGGGTTTGAGTTATACAGACAGGCTGAATAGGCTGAGGGTTTTTTTTTCCCAGAGCATCAGTGGCTGAGGGGTGATTTTATAAAATCATGAGGGGCATGGATAGTTGAAATAGCAAAATTATTTTACCTAGGGCAGGGATGTCCAAAACTAGAGGGCATAGGTTTAAGGTGAGAGGGAAAAGATTTAAAAAGGACCCGAGAGGTACCTTTTTCATGCAGAGGGTGGTTCATGAATGGAATGACCTGCAAAGGTACAATTATACCATTTAAAAGGTATTGGATCGGGTACTTGAATGGGAAGGGTTTCGAGGGATATGGGCCAAATGCAGGTAAATGGGCCTCAATTAGATTGGAACGTCTGGTCGGAACGGACGAGTTGGACCAAAGGGTTTGATTCGGTGCTGTGTGACTCTACCACTCTTTCACATCCTCAGGTCACAGACCATCTATGAAAATATGCAGATAATGGGTGTGATTACATGTGGGTGTAAATTCAGATGAAACTCAAAAGAAATGTCACATGAGAAATATTGGCAAGAATAATAAAGGAGAGCAATAAGTGGTTAAAGTTTGAAACAGTTGAAAGAGTAAAGACAGCCTTTGGGATATCATTACATAAATCCACAATAGCAGAAAGACAAGATGATAACATTGCAAAATAAATAGAATCTTAAGTTCTAATATAAGGTCATTGAACAAAAATGTTGCTTATGGATAACATTACACCTACCAGAAATCATTGGTTAGCCTTCATTGAAATTCTGAGTGTGATTCTGGTCTCCTGATTTCAGATGCATGTCACTATCAGAAAGGATACAGTAGAATGCTGCCAAATGATGTTGAGGACAAGGGGCTTTAATAATGAACATGCTTAATTAACTGATCACAAATGGACATTTAACGTTAACTATTAATTTCAGCATCCTTGGATGAACATCTAAAGAGGATTCTTTTGAAGATTCATCATGACGTCGTCTCATATGAAGATCAAATCAGTGCTGTTTGGCTAGAACGATTAACATTTCTGAGTGTTTTGATTGAAGAGTTCAAAATTAAGAAGCGATTAGACAGTCAATTAAAATAGATTGCTACTAGGAATTGTGAGGCCAAAGAACAAAGAATGGAGATACAAGATTAAATGCAAGATATTTGGGACAGAGAGGAGAAAGATTTTTCCAAACATAAAGAACTGAGAGACTTTGGAAGGTAATACCAGAATGAACAGTTGATGCACAAACATTTAAGTCAGATTAGATAGGTAATTCAAAGAAAGCGGTCAAAAATAATAAGAAACAGGCATGTCAGTTATAAAAATATTGAAAAATGGATGATAAAAAGCAATTCAATTGGGCTGAATGGCCTATTTCCATTTTGCAATTTCTATGGATATATACAGGACCAGTGCTCTATTAAAAAACTAACATCTTCAGCAAAGAGTAAGTAAACCAAAAATCAATGGAAAACATTGAAGAAACATAACCTGCACGTAACTCAGTTAAGAAAATGAGACGAACACACTGTCCCACCCAAACTACATTATGCTATGCGCAAAAATGAAGCAATTTTATACAACCAGTATATTTAACACTATAAGATAATTAATACTTTCCCAATGTACATTTTGATTTTGTATGTTTAAACTACACGTTAATCAAATAACAAAGCGTTTCATTTAAGTCATACATGTTATTCCATTCCAATGGTACAAAACAGAGAATTGCAAAACTAAAATCTAAGTATACTCAGACATAAAATGGTCAAGACTGAATTTTTTAAAATTCATAATTATTACTTGAACAAGATTAGATAAATACTATGAAAATCATTTGTTACTTTATCTGATGATTGCATAAACTTGGTCAGCACGGTGGGTCAGTGGTTACCACTGCTTCCTGACAGAACTATTGACATGGGTTTGCTTCCATCCTCAGGCAAGTATCTGTGTGGAGTTTTCCATTTCTCCCTGTGTCTGTGTGAGTTTCCTCCCACAGTCCAAAAATGTGCAGGTTAGATGAACTGGCTAAGGAAAATGCAGGGTTACAAGAATTCGGTGAAATGCCGTTTGGAGGATTGGTTTGAACTTGATAGGCCAAATGGTCTGCTTCCACACTTAAGGGATTATATGATATGGACCCAATACTTGTATTAATGCCTCTCAACATATAGGCATTAGTCCAACATTTTATTATATATGCAGCATGTTAATAGAATTCTTGAAATGTTGCTGCAAATTTCAGGCCTGTTACAAACAAGAGCACAAATTTGCATCCCTATTATGGTTGTTAGTGGTGTTTAAAGAAATAATATACAGTCAGTAAATTCTATCTAATATATACACCAGGCATAGCATTTTCTTATAACAGATTATATTAATAAAGTGTGTTATAATTTCATCGAGTATCAACAGGGAAAAAAAAATCTCAATGTTGGATGAATTGAATGAAGCAGCACAGACATGAAAGATGTTACAAAATATAAGTGATCCAGGGAATGATTTCAGTACTGCAACATAATCCAAGTTCACTGAGAAATTATAAGCAGTTTTAGTCTTCCTTTTGCATTTGTGATGTTATCTGAATGCCTCAATTTGTGGAGTCACTTTCCAGCATCAAGTACTCTCTACAAAATGCAATTAGTAATTCCCATGGCACAGTACTCTGTCAGTATTAATCAGATAGCTTTGTACAAACTATTGCAAGATGTTAGTCTATTTTTCTGTTTTGTCATTCATGACAAAACAACTTAATTTCCAAGACTTTATTGAAACACATGCCCTGCCAATTGAGTCCACAGCAAATTATGCCTTGATCTTAAAATAGCTGCATAATTAGCACAAGGAATAATACCATCACATCTAATATTTTGATGTAGCTCCTCAACCTGCACAGCTCAGAACAGATGGTTTCCAAGTATAAAATGTTGATTTTCAGGAAAAAGTAATCAATATTCAATTGATAATTTTGTGCCAGCTAATGATTATAGTGTGTACATGTAATCTCCATTGACATCACATGAATGCACAAAAGTCTATTTTCCTTACCTAAAGAAATTATGCCTTTTTTAAAACAAAACTCATGATCATTTTTTGCCATTTTGAAAATCTATAAGAACTCATTATTAAAGTGCAAATTATGGGCCATGATGAAACAAATTTGATACAGCTTGCCAACTATCCAGCTTTTTTAAAAAAACATTCTAACTAAGAGGCAGCATAATCTATAAATATTCAAAGTTGTCATATTTATGATTAAAGTTAATGTACAGGCCATAGACCAAAGAAAGTAATTCACTAATTCCTTATCAAGGTCAATTATGGATGAGGAACATCTATTGATGACGACATACCACGATTCCTTTTAAAAGTACATGAAGAACAAGCTGATAAACTTATTGAGGTATACTTCCATTTTATTTTAATATTTCATCAACAGAAATTTAGTAAAAATACAATTATCACCCATAGTGCTGGACTACTTCCTCTGCATCCCTGCCTTTACTGTTGTTATTTCACGCTATTCCCATGTTAACATCTGGATGAACTCCATAATAAACTGTAATTGCTTCTGGGGTTGTCAATCCAAATATAAACCCACTTAATACAGAAAACTGTATCAGTTTATGAAAGAATGTTCACTTTTTAATACAGTATAAAGAACATTGACAAATTCCTCCATTACTTCAAGGTACAGGAAATGTTTACATAGTAACACTGCTAAGTGCAGTTGTTTCACAAGGAGGTCTTTTTGGTTCACTCAAGGAGAAATGCCCAGTTTATACAATTTGTTTATATTGTAGTTCTGACAAGTTAGCACAAACGCATATAATAGTTGCTGCCTATAACAACTATTCCTTTTTCTACATTTTCATTAACAACATAAAAAGAATAGTATCAGAAAAAAATCTTTTTTGTTGTTGTTTCATTTACAGTTATAAATTTAGCTGAACAAAACAAAAATAAGATTTTAGAAAAGGTATCTGAAAAATCAGAAAGAAAAATGAAATTTCTTTGATAGGTGGGGATGGCAGATTCTTTACATCATGGGAAGGCTTGTCTTTGTGTAATTGGCTTGATTTTCAGTGACCAAAGAGGTCAGTTTGAACTGCAGGCTTTTGAGCAGCGATGGCGTCAACACTCACGATTTCTAGGAGCACTGGCACAAGCAGAATCCTTCGTTGTCTGTATTTTTCTTCTGCCGTTTCACATGTGTTAGTTTTGAAATTGTAGGTTGTGTTCCTGGTTCGTGTGTCAACTGTCTGCGTCAGCAGCTTCCAGCTCCCACATTAACTGGTCAGATGTCAGCGAGAAAGAGCTCCCTTCTCAGCCCGTCTTTGAAACACTTGTGAAGTACTTTGGTGTCCAGTGAATTTATTTCACAATAAAGCACTGCTTTTGGCATCCCAGAATCCTCCAAACATGGCATATGTCCTGCCTAATCCAAATGGCATTGTAAGAGAATGTACCTGATTCTAGATAAATTGGCTGTGTTGGGGACTTAATTGTAAGCTTGTTCACTGATGTTCATGATGAATCAAAGACAGCATTGATGGGAGCCCTCTGGCAATCATGTTTTTTTTCTCTGTGAAGAGCTTATGTTTGCAATTCATACAAAACAGTCCTGGTGATCACCATTCCTATACTTGAATTTTATTAGAAATGCCTGATGAAAACTTTTGCCAGACATACTTTGTGAGGCATCAGAAGGAACTATTAACTTTGGACAGTTAAGTGTCTATGCCCTTGTTGAAAGTGGTATCATTTGAAATAATACTATTCAGAAAGGTAATCTGTGCTACTGTACTAAGTTTGCTTCTGTCAATGCAGACATGCAGTGGAGTCTCATTTCCTTGGGACTGTGGTGGGTACAGCATGTCTGTTTTCTTTAGGCTAACAGTAAAGTCCAAAAGGCATTTGCTGCTCCTGAGCAATTGTTTATAATGAATTGCATTCTCTCCTATATATGTGCCAGAAAAGCACAATCACCAGCCTCACAATACACTTTCAAGTGATGTGGTATGTAATAGTAATTACCATAAATTGAGGACTGACACCTGTTCAAAAGCAGATTTGTATGCCTTCTTTCAGCCTCTTGACTGGGCAAAAGGAATAAGAGAGGAAAGAGTCAATATTAGATACAACTTTCCTGAACATTAGTGAAGATAGGAAAACTGTCTGAGAGTGTTCCAATCTGCTTGAACTTCTGGCCTAGAGTATACGACAGAGAATAATGAGGAATATTCGAGGGCACCCCAGTTGAAATTATTTCTTCCAATACCCCCTGACTGACTTGTACCACACATCTTACGAGAACTATAGAAGTAGCATAGAGGCCTTTACACTTGTTTGTTCTTTACATTTCTGGACCATTCAGCCCAAACCTTATGCCTGTGGATCTCCAATTGGCTTTGAATATGTATTGACTACCAGGAAGACTTTCTTGGGGTGGTTCAGTGGTGAGCACTGATTTTATTCCAGCCTTGGGCCACTGCCTGTGTGGAATTTGCACATTTTCCTCATGTCTGCATGGGTTTCCTCAGAGTCTTTTGGCTTTCATAGTCCAAAGACGTGCAGGTTAGATGGATTCACAAAGCTAACTTACCCATTGTGTCCAGGAATGTGCAAGCTAAGTGAAACAGCATTGGGAAATGCTTCATATTCAGCCTAACCAGTGTCTTTAGCATTGTTTCCTCTTGTGCTCCATGCTTACTTTAGAAAATGAACCCATGTGCTGTCACAGCCACTTTCCTAACTTTTCCCATAACCTTCAAACATATATGGATCTATGCCCCAAGGTTGCTATTCTCCTGCATTCTCTTTAAAATTGCATCATTTTGTTTTAGTAGCTTTCATCCATTCCAGTGAAGTGAATCTTTTTGTACTTTTGAACACTTAATAGTACCAGTTATATGTCCCAGGTGAAAAGGATAGGGTAAGGAGTGTGGGTCTGAGTGGGATGCTCTTTAGAGGGATTGTGCAGGCTCAATGGGCTGAATGGCCTTCTTCCAGAGATTCTTCGATTTTATTGTTGGAATAATTCTATTTAGAAGCATGCTAGCCAAGATTTTGCTTTCGATATACTACAAAGTGATGCCTCTAATTCACACATCGGTCCCTATTCTTTATGGATCAAATTAGTATATCCATGCATTGTACTTTTTTGCAATGAAGAGCTATAGTGACAGTTAATCCCATGGCAACACGCTGACCAATCACAGTCAACCTCTCTGGTTTGGATTTAATCTATTAATGAAGATTGACAGTTAACAGTTCTTGTTGCATTTCACTGTCAACCACAGTCCAACCAATTTTTAATGCAGTATAAATTGTTTCCTTTATAATGTGGGTTTTTCAGCATTTCAGACCTGATTCACGTGTCTTTTTTAGGAATGTTTTAAGATGTTTAAAACTTCTACCAAATCTCCCTTTAAAGGAAAATAGCCTCATTACCCCGTCTCTCCTTTTTAGTGCAGTCTTTTATCAAGTCGTCTAAATCTCCTCCGACCCTATCGAAAGCATTGACATTTTTTCCCCAATGCAATTTAATGCATCATATCGAGTCTAACCAGTGTTCATAGAGTTTTAGCATTACTGCCTTCCTCTTATGAACCATCACCTTCGAACATCCATGGACCCATATCCCAAGGCCTCTATTCCTGCATTGTCTTTAGAATTGTATCATTTTATTTATAGAGCCTCTCATCTTTTCTAGTAAAGCGAATCACCTTACACTTTCGTGCACTGGATAGTATCTGCTATATGCCCACCCATCCCTCAGTCTGCCGCAGTCTTACTGAAGTCTGTTATTCTCCTTAATGTTTACTATCTTTCCAAGTTTTCTGACATTTGCAAACTTGGAAATCATGTCTTATATATTCGAATAGAAGCATGATACCGGAAATCTGACCTGAAACAGACACTGCTGAAGAAGTTTCTTTATAAAGTAAACCCTAGGTCACTAATATTTTATGAAAAAGAACATTTTTCTCAACTCCTGGATGAGATAACTGCATTTTGCTTCAATATGAAAAAATACATTCACCATTAATCTTTGTTTCCTAACCTATTGCTAATTTTCCGTTCATACAGACGCTGCAAATTTTATTATAGATGGTGCTTTGGAAAGTGTGCATGCGCATCCACTAAATGATTCCACGGCAGTGAAACACCACACAAAAATAAATTATAGTGGCTGCAATCCTTTCAACTGATTAATTCGTGGTTTTTGGTTTAAATGTACCTGATGGTTTGTTTGCAAAACAGTGGAAATATCAACGGAGATAACGCAAGCTGAATTTCGTCAGGAACTGTTCTGTCGCTGCATTACAGCAGCTTTGACGGAAACGCTCGTTTCCCCGATAGACATACGCCAGAACAGCGGGACAAACCGGGAGGGAAATCACACTCTGCATTTTAACCCACTTTATATGCCCTCCACCTTAAAATAAAACACGGCGCCAGTTTGAAACGAACCCCTCTTGGGAGTGACTTTGTCATTCGGACTCCATCTCAAAAATCACTAAACTAATTGGACAGCGTCTAAATGTTCCCCTCTGGTGTACAGTACCGTGATAACCCACGGTGTGTTTCTGTGTAATGTAGAATGATGCAGCGCCAGTTGCAGAGTCTGTTTTGAAGCTGGAGGTGACGGCTCGCTGTCAGATCGGGATGCAGAGGGAGCGGGAGTTGGGAGGCTGGGGGGCTGTGGGGGGGGGGGTAGGGGTGGAGGGGACGGGTGATGGTATGTCAAAGAGATGATGGTAGGTGGTTCGGTGCTCACCTGGCCTGGGACTCTCTGGCAGCCACCTGGACGGGCCGATCTGTCGCCGCTGGAAAACTTTCTTGACCTCCTGACAGTCGGGCTCAGTCCCATCTGAACTCCCCAGCAGCAAGAGAAGGAGGACAGCCGCCCTGATACAAGGTGCGCCCTTCATCCTTATCCAAGCTCCCTGTGCTTCGCCTGGGACATCAATCCACACCTGGAACTTGCTCAAACTTTTTTTTCTCTCTCTCTCTTTATAAATGTATATATTTCCGGCCTTCCCTCAGACCCGGACGTTTCTCCTGAAAACAAAAACTGAAGCAGTCGCAAAGAAAAGGTACGTAACTAGGGCGCGATCAAAGTGGCAGGAACCAGCGAGTTTTCTCCGCCAGGTCCCCACTCTTCTCCGGCTGCTGCTTTTTACAATGTCAATACGAGTTGGAAATGTTACAAAGTCACACCGAAAGGGGTGGGGGGAGAAATGTGAAAAGCTGGAAAGCAGCGAGCAGCCTCTGTGTCGACCCCCATCCCCTCCTCGGGATGAAGTGGCCGGAGTTTCGCACCGAGCGAAGCCGCCCAGCGCCCGTCTCTCCGCGAATGAGCGCCTCACTCCCAACAAGCGGACCGCTGCCTGTTGTGATTTGGAGGTGCCGCTGTTGGACTGCCTGTATTCTACGCTTCAGATCAGAGCCACCCACTGGCTGCTGTCGGACTTCCAGCTCCGTGCAAGCTGTGCGCTTTGCCAATTGGCAATATCGTTCCTATTTTACATGAAGACAATGTCACCAACGTAAGAGCAGACACTCAGCAGGTTTGGCAGCAGCTGAGGAGAGACGGAATTAACATTTCCGGTACGGTATGACTCCAGAATTCACCTGTATATCCAATCTACATTCGTGAACTTGGCCTTTTTTTGTCCACGTTGATACTTGCAACAAAAGCACATAGTTTGGCTCGAGTGTTTCTTTTAACTTGAGAAAAAAATACAATAAAACTTGGGAAATGGTCCGAACTCATCTTGAACATAGAAAAATGATCCCACCTGATCACCATAATTTGAACTCCGTCTTGTGTCTCAGGACCTTGCGGAAGTCTCGGTGCATTTGGAGGTGTAACCTTCCTACTGACCTGTAACCTCTGTCAAACCACCGAGTTAAGGTGAGGTGTGAGTGATAGCCTTTGAAATCAAGGCCATATTTGACTGAGGATGGCATCAAGGATTCCCAGCAAAACTGGAATTAGTTGGAATCGGAGGAAACTCTCCACTGGTTAGAGTCATACCTGGCATAAGGAAGGCAGGGCAGAATGGTGTGCAGTGGTTAGTGTTGCTGCCTCACATTACAGAGTTCTGCAATCATTTTCAGCCTTGGGTGACTGTGAAATTTGCACAATCTCCCAGAGTCTGAATAGGTTTCAGTCCCCTCAGTCCAAAAATGTGTGGGCATTGTGGGTTAGCCATGCTAAATGTGGGATTACAGGGTGACATGCTTGACAGAGGGTTAGTGCAATCTTGGTAGGCTGAATGGCCTCCTTCTGCACTGTAGGGATTCTGTGGAAGTTAGTCATCTTAGCTACAGGAATCAGCATTTCTTTGCATCTTCAGCTGGTTCAGCAATGACTTACCCTCAGTCATAAGGTCAGAAGTGGGGCTGTATGCCAAATACTGCACAATGTTCCATTGTGACTCCTTGGGTACTGAAGCTGTGCATGTTCAAATGCAACAAGATCTACACAATATCAGGCAATGGTTGTTTCTAATGAGAAACAACTAACCTATTACCCCTTGCCATTGAATGGTGGCACAATCAGTAACATCCTGTTGACATGGTACTCAGCTGGACTCACCATACAATCTAATGGCTACAAGAGTAGGTCAGTGGCTAAAAATACTGCAGTGAGTAACTCACTTCTTGCCCCCCCCAAAAAAAAACAGCCTGCTTACTATCTAAAAAGCACAAGTCAGAAGTGTTATAGAATACTTCCTACTTGCCTGGATGTGTGCAATAACATGAAAGATGTTTGACACCATACAGGACAAAGCACTTGATTGGCACCACATCGACAAGCATCCATGCTCTCCATCATTGACACTCCATAACAGCAATGAGTGCCATCCACGAGATGCACTGCAGAAATTCAGCACCTTCCAAACTCACATCCACTCCCACCAAGAAAGACAAGGCCACAAGATTATGGGAACACTACCACCTGCAAGTTCCCTTCTGAGCCACTCACCATTCTGACTTGGAAGTACATTGCCACTCATTCAGTGCTGCTTACTCAAAATCCTTGAATTCCTGTGTGCATCTATCTACAGTACATTGACTGCAGCAGTTCACCATTATGTTATGAAGATGTGGGTGTATCTTTAAGAGTTTTAAAAGCAGCAGAATAACCAGACACAGCACCAAGTGTTCTCAAATAGGCAACAATGTATGTAACACTGAATTGAACAACTCAATTAGTTCACTGCCTGGAGACAAAAAAATTTCAAATTCGGCCAATCAGTTTAAATTATACTGCCCAAAAATACCAGTTTCCAATCAAGTTTAAATTGAGTATATTGACAATCTTAAAAGCCAGTGACACAGTTTGGGGGTATAAGACCAGGGGAAAATTGAACATTTGAGAGAAGAACTACCAAGTGCTAACATATAACAGACTTAGCGAGTTTTGAGAAGATTTGTAGCTCAGGTTGAGGTTTTGGATGTAGGTTTGCTCGCTGAGCTGAAAGGTTCATTTCCAGACGTTTCATTGCCTTACTAGGTAACATCTTCAGTGGACTTTATGCAAAGCAATGCTGAAACTTCCTGCTTTCTATTTATATGTTTGGGTTTCTTTGGGTTTGGTGATGTCATTTCCTTTGGTGATGTTATTTCCTGTGATGAAGTCACTTCCTATTCCTTTTCTCAGGGGGTGATAGTTGGGATCTAACTCGATGTATTTGTTGATAGAGTTCTGGTTGGAATGCCATGCTTCCAGGAATTCTCGTGTATGTCTTTGTTTGGCTTGTCCTAGGATGGATGTATTGTCCCAGTCGAAGTGGTGTCCTTCCTCATCCATTTGTGAGGATATTAGTGAGAGAGGGTCATGTCTTTTTGTGGCTAATTGGTGTTCATGTATCCTTGTGTCTAGTTTTTTGCCTGTTTGTCCAATGTATTGTTTGTTACAGTCCTTGCATGGTATTTTGTAAATGATGTTAGTTTTGCTCATTGTCTGTAAAGGGTCTTCCAAGTTCATTAGCTGCTGCTTTAGTGTGTTGGTGGGTTTGTGGGCTACCATGATGCCAAGGGGTCTGAGTACTCTGGCAGTCATTTCAGAGATGTCTTTGATGTAGGGGAGATTGGCTAGGGTTTCTGGATGTTTTGTCTGCTTATTTGGATTTGTTGCTGAGAAATCGGCAGACTGTGTTCATTGGGTACCCATTCTTTTTGAACACACAGTGCAGGTGATTTTCCTCTGCTCTGCGTATTTCCTTTGTGCTGCAGTGTGTGTTGGCTCATTGAAATAATGTTCTAATGCAACTTTGTTTGTGGGTGTTGGGATAATTGCTTCTGTAGTTCAATATTTGGTCTGTATATGTTGTTTTTCTGTAGACTACTTTTCTTCTCAAAATATAACGGAGAATAATTAACTAATAACTATTTACAAGTCCTTACTCTAAACTATCTTTTACCTTCCCTTCTATAATATTAGTCTGATAAACCTCCCAATTAAGATTGACAGAAAAATCCATATCTTAAAAGCAACCAGCAGTCGAATCTTCTCTTTATCTTCTTGGGTAGATTGGCTCTCCAGGTTAGTATTGAGGTTTTTCTCTGTGCAAACTCCTTCTCTAGATAGATACCTCTTAGAAAGTTCTGACTAGCAGTCTACAGCTGTTGGTCTGGTGGCAGTTCTCCTCTCAACTGTTCAATTTTCCCTGGTCTTATACCCCAAAGCATTGTGTCATTGGCTTTTAAGATTGTCAATATACTCAATTCAAAATTGATTGGAATTTGGTATTTTGGGGGGTATAATTTAAACTGATTGGCCTAATTCGAATCTATTTTGTCATTTCCAGGCAACTAGCTACCCCAGTAGCTGGAGCACATGTTACATTATGTCTTATTGAGAACATTTGGTGCTGTCACTGCTAGCTTTAACTTCTTAAAGGTATAGTACACCCATATCTTCATAACAACGTTGAGGTTCAGAATGGCAGAACGTTGTTGGAACCTCAGGAAGAAAAGCAACTTTGCAGAAGGTTTCAGCAAGTTCCAGTGTAAAAAGTCTTTTCCTATTGTCAGCTTGAATTTGGCTCCTCTACCTGTGAAATGCAGTTCCTGTCAGCCATTGCAACAAATCAGGTAGCAAAAACTTAACTGACAACACTGCAGGAAATGAAACAATATGGAAATGTTTATTTCATTTAAATCGCTGTTTAGCAAGTGAAATAAAAAGTGTATCTGGTGTACCCAATAGCAAGTTTCATGAAGTTGGGTTCTCTACTTCCCACCATCTCCACACCTCCAAAATGATTAAGTCCTTGTTGGAAGACCTGTGGATAGCTTTCCTTTTTTTTCTGCCAATTGAGTATTATCCCTACAGGCTAAGCATGTTGGTTTGCAAGTGATCTCCCTGGAATGGGGTTCTTTCTTCAAAGGCATTCAGTTGCTGATCAAGGAGCCTAGCATTAGGAAGCAATGGTGGAAGTCCCATCTGAGGAGGTAACAAGAAAAACAGATAAAGAGGAATTAATAGTTGCAACAGATTTGGATTTCCAAGAGACATTCAGTAAGATACCACACATAGTGCTACTTAAGATAACAGTGGAGGGTAAAAATTTGCATGGATGAAGAATTGGCTGACTCATAGAAATCAGAGATTTATAGAGTCTTAGAGATTACAGCAGAGGAAAAGGTCCTTTGTCCCATTGAGTTCACACCTGTCAAAAACAACACCTAACATTTCTAATCCCATGTTCCAGCACATTGTATGCATTGCTATTGCAAATGCACATCTAAACACCTCTTAAATGTTAGGCACTGAGTTCCAGATTCCAAATGCCCTCTGGCTGAAAATATTTTTCCTCACCCCTTCTCTAAACCTTACTTCAATTAATACTGCCTGTTCAATGGTCCCTTCTTTAAGATGAAAAGTTTCTTCCTGTCTCCCCATGCACCTCATAATTTTATATATCTCTATCTTTCCCCTCTCAATCTCTTCTGCTGCAAAGAAATCAATCCCAGTCTGTCTAATCTGTCTTCATAAGTGAAGCTCTTCAGCCCAGGCAATAACTTGGCAAATACCTCCTATACCCTCTCCAATGCTATCACATTCCTGCTATAATGTGGATTCCAGAACTGCACACAATACTTGTAGTGGCTTAATCATTGTTTTTACAGTTCCAGCATAACATCCCTGCTCTTAAACTCTATGTCTAGACTAATAAAGGCAAGAGTCGAGAGTGTGGTGCTGGAAAAGCACAGCATGTCAGGCAGCATCTGAGGAGCAAGAGACTGACTAATTACAGGCATCTGTGACAAACCCACCAATTCCCACAGCTACCTGGACTACACCCCCTCTCACCCTGCCTCCTGTGAAAATGCCATTCCTTTTTCCCAACTCCACCTCCGCCACACCTGTTCCCAGGATGACCAATTCCACCATAGAAAATCCCAGATGACCTTCTTCTTCAAAGACTGCATTTTCCTCTCCCACATGGTTGACAGTGCCCTCCAGCACATCTCCATTTCCCACACCTTGTACTCCACCCCTCCCAACACAACAAGGACAGAACCCCACTAGTTCTCACCTTCCAACCTCTGTGTCCAATCCATCATCCTCTGCCACTTCCACCACCTAGAAATAGTCCCCACTGCTGGGGATATATTTCCCTCCCTGACACTATTAATGTTTCGGAGAGACCATTCCCTCCACGACTCCCTTGTCAGATCCATGTCCCCCACCAGCCCACACCCCACTCACGGCACTTTCCCCTCCCACTGCAAGAAGTACAAACCTGCGCCCATACCTCCCGCCTCACCTCCGTCCAAGGCCCCAAAAGATTCTTCCACATCTGACAGAAATTTACCTGTACCTCTACTAATGTCATCTACTATATCCGTTGCACCCAATGTGGTCTTCTCTACATCAGGGACACAGAACGCCAACTTGATTGTTTCAGAGAACATCTCTGTGACACCCGCACCAACCAACCCCACTGTCCCATGGCTGAACACCCCTCCCACTCCACAAGGACATGCAGGCCCTGAACCTCCTCCATCACCAAACCATAACCATCCAACACGGGGAGGAAGAACGCCTCATCTTCTGCCTTGGCACCTTTCAACTACACGGGATTAATGTGGATTTCACCAGTTTCCTCATTCCCCCACCTCACCCACCTTATCCCATTCCCAAGCCTCCAATTCAGCACCGCTGTCTTGACCTGTCCATCATCTTTGCCATCAATCCGCTCCACCCTCCTCTCTGACCTATCACCTTCTCCCCCACCTTTATCTACCTGTTACATTCGCAGTTACCTTTGCACTAGCCCCAGCCCCCTTCCATTTATCTCTCGGCTCTGCAGCCCCCAAGCCTCATTCCTGATGAAAGGTTTATGCTTGAAACATTGACTCGTCTACTCCTCGGATGCTGCCTGACCTGCTGTGTTTTTCTAGCACCACACTCTCGACTCTCATTCCCAGCATCTGCAGTGCTTACTTTCTCCTAATAAAGACAAGAATTGGGATAAATGGGGCATATTTAGGATGGCAACCTGTAACTAGTCATGTTCTGCAGGGGTCAGTGCTGAGGCCACAATTATTCACAAGATATATGAATGACTTGGATGAGAGAAGCAAATGTACTGTAACCAGGTTTGTAGATGACATAGAAAGATAGAATGCAAGAAGTGAGGGCGATACAAGTTATCCAGTGAGTGTTATGGTCAGCTTATGTGAGTTGGCAAAAAACGTGGCAAATGGAATGTAGTGTGGGATGTACCAGTGGAAGGCAAATGTAATATTGCCTTTATACCAAAGGAATGGAGTATAAAAATAGGGAGGTCTTTCTCATCAGACAACAACTGGAATACTGTGAACAGCTTTAGTCCCCTTATATGAGCAAAGACATAATGACGTTGGAGACAGCCCAGAGAATTTTCACTCGGTTGATCCTGAATATAAGGGGGATTTTCCTATGAGGAGAAGTTAAGTAGGCTGGACTTATACCCATTGAAAGATAGGAGAATGAGAGGAGACCTTGTTGAAATGGATAAGATCCTTAGAATATTTAAAAGGGTAAAATTAGATTAGATTAGACTTACAGTGTGGAAACAGGCCCTTCGGCCCAACAAGTCCACACCGACCCGCCGAAGCGCAACCCACCCATACCCCTACATTTTACCCCTTACCTAACACTACGGGCAATTTAGCTTGGCCAATTCACCTGACCTGCACATCTTCGTGACTGTGGGAGGAAACCGGAGCACCCGGAGGAAACCCACGCAGACACGGGGAGAATGTGCAAACTCCACACAGTCAGTCGCCTGAGTCGGGAATTGAACCCGGGTCTACAGGCGCTGTGAGGCAGCAGTGCTAACCACTGTGCCACCGTGCCGCCCAGAAAGATCATAGGACCAGAAGGCATAATCTCAAAAGCAGGGTTTGTCAATTTAAGACCGAGATTAGGAAAAATATCTTCTCTACAAGCACAATGAATATGTGGAATTTTTACTGCAGAGAAGTGTCAACGCCAAGTGCAAATAGTATGGTTTCAGTTCCTGTACTGGCTATGGTTTCCAGGAAGCTCCCTCTTTCTCAAACTCTGTCCTTGCCTGAGGCATGGTGACCCTTAGGTTTAATCAGCACTAGTTGCTTCCCTCTCATGGGAGAGCAGCCCTATGGTCTGCTAGGATGATGGAGACTTTATTTTGAAGAAGCAATTCTACTGCTTTGATCAATCATGTACAAGAGAGCCAGGTTATTTCAAACTGTGGTCATCCAGTGTGCACTGCCCAAAATAACAAATAGAGAAGCTTGGACCTTGGTAAACAGGAAGATCAAAATTCATAACCTCCTTAGAGGAGGACAGGGAGGAAAAAGTAATGAAACACAAAGCGGATGTTTTAAATGGGCTATGTGCTGCAGCATTGAGGAGGACTGTCAAGGTTGTCAAGAACTGACAGACTGGCATAGCTACAAGGACCATGCAAATTCAGCAAGATTTCATCTGAGCACACCCGATCATTTTACAACAGGTGCCTTTTCATACATTTTCCATCAGAGAGATATCATCTGGCCAACACACACATCTGAGGAATTCTCTCTCCACCTATTAAGAATAGGATCTCCAATGCCACATTTTCTTAAATAAACAAATCATAGCAACTGCAGCCCACCAGTAAGCCGCCATCTAATTCACTCCCCTTTAGATATCAAGCCATTGTAAAGCTGCCATAGTTCCAGAGAAACTTGGTGTTACCTGCAGAAAACCTCCCAAGCTAATGCTGGTCCTCTGATGTTTCTGCCACTCCATTGTTTCAAGAAACATAGGACCAGTCATGGCTATTGTTCACTTTTTCAAAGGTCGTTTGGTAATTGTGACCCATTTCTAAGGCACACCTGACAACATTAACTGTAGAAATATTTTTATGTCCTTCTGGGAGCTTGGAACAAACAAGGACTGGGCACAAGGCAAGTGCAAAGCATTAACATTATTAACTATAACCTATATACAGAAGATCTTTACTAGTTCTTCACTGGTGTCTTCTTCCACAAGATTATCATTGGTTATAGGAGCTGAATTAGGCCATTTTGTACATTGAGTTTGCTCTACCATTCAGTCATGGCCGAGATATTTTGTCAACCCCATTCTTCTGCATTCTCCCTGTAACCCCTTAATCTCCTTTCATTTCAATGACCTATCTATCTCTGTCTTAAGGACACTCAATGATTTGGCCTCCACAGTCTTCTGTAGCAATGAGTTCCACAGAGTCACTACTTTCTGGCTGAAGAAATTCCTCAACAGCTCAGTTCTTAAAGGTTGAACATTTGGTCTAATGCTGTTCCCTTAGGTCTTCATCTCTCCTACTCTCCTAGAAGAAAGATCTTCTCCACTCTATCCAGGTCTCTCAGTATTCTGTAAGTTTCAATGAGATTCTCACATATCTTTCTGAATACCATCGAATACAGACCTCTCCTTGCACCTCATCTGGACTCCATCCAAGGCTAGCACATCCTTCCTTAGATTCAGGGTCAAAAATGTTGATATGATGTTACCATGACACAATTTCTTTTGCATATGCTCAGAGTGTTGAAATAGTTAACTCTTTACTCTGCACTAATTGGGCATCAATTTCAACATCTCCATGACCTCCCCCACTCTGCCACTGCCTGCCTTTCCCACCATCCTGCCTTCTCCAGGAAATCATTAAGCTCTTCACATTTAAAATTAGTATTATTTCACTCTTGCTAATTCAATGCTGAGTAAAAACCAAGAAATAATCAGTGATGGTCTCTCAACACTGGATTAGAAATCAAGCTCGCATATTACTAACCCTATGAAACTTATCATTGCACAGACAGAAGTGATGGAGTGATAGACAGAAGCATCAGCCTTGTATTTATGCACGTATATGTGTCTGTATATGGAACATGGTTTTACACCTCAAATTATGTCGGTAATGATAGATCCTGTGAAGTCGCTGGTTGTGATGATATGGGAGAATGATTAGAAGATATTATAGAAGATAGACTGACTGCCCAAGTTGAAATCTGTTTTGAATATCAGTAGATTTCAAGTTTAAGTAACAATGGTTTGATGTGTTGTATTATGTACAATTTGTAGCTTGAAAACATGCACTGTTGAATGATAAGTATGCACATGCAATGAAACAGCTTTCGGTTGTGAAGACTTTGGCAGTAAAAGTGGACTAGCATTTCTGGCGTGCTATCCACATAGTACATGATACTTTATTTCTTAAAATTTATCACCTGTAAGTGTGAGATCGTACAATTTAGTTTAAAAAAAGTAAACTAAATTATATTTTGAATGGGAAGAGCTGGTTGATGGTGAAGAACAGAAGGATTTGGGGGTTCATGTGCAAAATGTACTAAAGCAGTACCTCAAGTAGATATAGTTTTAAAAAATTAATGTAATACTAGATTTTGAAATAAATACATATTTTAATATCATGTTCTCATAATATATCTGCATGAAGCTTTCATAAAACCATAATTGAACTGCTGTGTTGGTTTCAATAACTATGAAAAACTTTGAAGCAGTAGAAAGGGTACAGTGCAAATTACCTCCTGCACTGCTTAGCACAGGGAAATATTAATATTAAGAAACAGTCTTGATTTGAAAATAAAGGAGATAAGGGATGATTTGATGGAGGTGTTTAAAATTATAATGGGACAGGGAAAAGTAGACAGGAATGAGTTGAGAGGACTAAGGAAGGTGATACAACTCTAAAATTAAATTGTGTTAGGACAGAAACTAGGAGACTTTTTTTTCCCACCAATACCAGTAAATGATAAACATTGATTAACCAACCTGTACTAATGTGTTTCCTGTTGTAATTTCTGTGTGCTTCTATTTAAACAATTCAATAATTTGAGTGTTACAAAGACACAACATTACTATATCTTACATATCTCATTGTTCAACATAAAATTCCTTCATATTGAATAAAGAACATCCTTTTAAAACACCAATTTTTAGATTATTGTGTTGCAAAGTTAGCGCACTTACTCCATCTGGTGTCCAATGTGAATGGGCCAGCTGCAATTTTGGTTCAAAACTCTACTGTAGTAAATGGTTTTCTCTTTATGTTTATGGAATATGACAATATTTTGTTCTAATCAGATGTCAGATGTGACTTTCCAAATAGTTCTGTCAGTGTTAATAGGATTTAATGAAATGCTGGAAAAGAGGTAAAGACTTGGAAGTGAATACTTTGATTAAAGTGCTCCTCATTTCAACAGGACGGGGCAAAGGATAAATAATGTTAACAGAATAGAAAAAAGAAGAGCCTGTAGAGGAAAACAAAAAGAAATATGAAGCTAGATAAAGGATAATATGGAATGAGAGAAATATTTCCTCTCATCATTCTCACCTGAAATTACTTTACAAACCATGATTGTGAGCTGAATCTTTGGCTGAAAGTAACCAGAAGCTCCAGTCTTCCAACTAATCAATGTTTCCATTAATACTCTGCATAAATTGCAGTGGCATATTGGAAAATGCCAAAGAAAATTTATAGTGCATGGGTTGTGAGCATGAGACCATATTTTGCTGGAGCAGAACATTACATGGCTTGCCCCATATATTAAACACTATTCCAGCAATTTGCAGTGTGAGGAAATGTGGGTGATCAATGGATCAACAGACAATTCCTTAATCAAAGAGATTTAAAGTTTGAGAAAGAAACATATAAATGATAGACAAAGAATTAAGGTACATTAAATTGAAATCAGGTACAAAAAGATAGGTAAAAGATAAAAGACATTCAAATTAAGTGAAGAGTGGTGACTCAACTCCCTTCTTTTTAATCCCCTATTAGTCAGCCATGACAAATATTTTCATTCTTTTTAGTATTTCAATGAATATTGCGTGCAATTCTGGTCTCCTTCCTATTGGAAAGATGTTATGAAACTTGAAAGAGTTCAGAAAAGATTTACAAGGATGTTGCCAGGGTTGGAGGATTTGAGCTATTGGAAGAGGCTGAACAGGCTGGGGCTGTTTTCCCTGGAGCATCGGAGGCTGAGGGGTGACCTTTAAAGGTTTACAAAATTATGAGGGGCATGGATATGATAAATAAACAAAGACTTTTCCCTGGGGTTGGGGAGTCCAGAACTAGAGGACATAGGTTTAGGTTGAGAGGAGAAAGATATAAAAGAGACCTAAGGTGCAACTTTTTCACACAGAGGAATGAGCTGCCAGAGGAAGTGGTGGAGGTTGGTACAACTGCAACATTTAAGAGGAATTGGGATGGGTATATGAATAGGAAGGGTTTGGAGGGATATGGGCCAGGTGCTGGCAGGTGGGAATAGATTGAGTATATCTGGACGGCATGGAAGGGTTGGACCGAAAGGTCTTTTTCCATGGTGTACATCTCTATGGCTCTATTACATTTCCTCATTAATATATACTCTCCTAGTCTACCTTGTGAGAGATAGAAACTAGATACTGAGAAGTCATGATGTGAAAGTCTGGGAGAGTACCTGGTTACCTGAACTTATCACCTGCTCCTTAGAATCTCCATCTTGGGCACCCAGCACCAACATCTCAGGCCACACTCTACGGACAGTACCAGCATAGAACTAACATCCACAGCTGCTGGCATCCAGTGCTTGTCAGCCTCTCCATGCAATTATGCCACATCTGATCCACTTAGTGTATACTTCAAAGTTACACTTTGAAACTTACCAGCTGTTATTGAAATGCTACTATAAGGACAATTTGCGTAATGGAACAAACACCAGATCATGGACTACAACAGACCTCATCTCAGAGTTGTTCATTTGCTTTCTTAGCACTCACTGACATTGTGCCGACCTGGATACCTTGCCTTACCTAGCCTTTGTGCTTAGCATCCTCAGCCAAAGTTAACAGAAGCACAAAACTTCTATCTTGTCTAGCCTTTCAAAGAAGACAAAGACTGGAAAATCGTCATTGACAGAAAGTCTATCAGCAAGCATAGATCAAAGGGGTGGACATGTTGCTGTGCTTCATCATGCAATGTCAATTTCACCTCCGCTTGTGTCAGCATTGGACATGGCAAACACACTGCAGGTACTTAAAGCAAACAGACATGTCTCAAGGCAATTGGGAGCTGTCCTCAGTCAAGTCAAGGAAGACAATAAATCAATGATAGCATCCAATATCAGTCCAGGGTAATGGCGTAGTCATTTGATCACAGAATGAGGATCTTCTCTAATAGCAGATGAGGTGCCAAATTTCAGGCTTAACTCTGCCCTATGGTGAGCTATTTTTTCTTGGAATGATAGAAAATGAATGGTTGAGAGAAATGAAAATGGTTGGCATGGATGTTGGTGCTAGTGCAAGTGGGAGAAAGATGGTGAGGTGTCCCTGTAAGTGAGTAGACCATGCAGTATTAGCGATGTGGGAGAATTAGGTGGATAAAGTATAATCAGAGATGATTTTACATGCAGTAATGCAAGTGATAGAGCACGAATCTTCATGGGAAGTGTGTGCACTGGCGGAGATAGAGTGTGTGTGAGGTAGTAGAGAGAAGATTGTAACATCCATTTTTCCATCTGCCATGTCCAGGGCAAATATCACAAACCATTTGAAGATGGTGCCAGACATCCTGGGATTTCTCAGCAGTGGTGAGTACTTCTAGTCACAAGGATTGAGAGAATCAGGTGAGCAATAGATGAGAAGAGCCCACCATAGATAGCTGGCAGATAGTTAGTGAGGTGACATTTGCTATCAGCATAAGAAACTCATTAGGCCAGGTGGAGAAAAACTCTTCATGAAACTTACACTTTGCCAAACATGTGGTAAAATTCAACCCCTTGTCCTTATATAGGATTTTAAACATAACTGATCTGATTATTAAACAAAATTTGATATCATTTTACATTGAACATGTGAGCAAAAGTTTAGCCAAAGAGGTATGTTTTAAAGAGCATCTTAATGTAGGAAAGACAAGTAGAAAGGCAGACAGGTTTAGGAAAGGAATTCCAGAACCTACAATTTGGGCAATTGAAAGCAATGCATAATTAAGGAAAATGGGAATATTCAAGTGATCAGAATTGAAGGAACACTGATATTTCAATGGTTGTATAGCTGGAAGAGATTACAGAGATAGAAAGGGGCAAAGCCATGAATAATTTGAGCACATAAATAAATGATTAAGATTAAGGTAAAATGAGTGAGTGGAATATGTTGTGATATGAGCAGCAACTTGAATGAGCTCAGGTTTATGGAAGGTGCTGAATGAGAATTCAACCAGGACAGCAATTGGGACAGTAAAATGTGGATTTAGCAAAGGCATAGCAGAGAATTTCAGAAGCAGAGGCAGAGCTAGAAATGGACAATGTTACAGAGGTAAAGTTAAGCAGTCTTCGTGAAAGAACAAGAGAGGGGAAGCTCCTCTTAATGCTAGTGTCAAAGTTGCAAACAGCCTGGTTCAGCCTTAGGTAACAAGTAGGGAGAAGGGTGGAAACGACATCAACCTGTTCAATATTTCAGCTCATCCAATGATGGCTATCAGACAAGGTTGCATGATAAAATAGAAATTGTCAGAGTGGCTAAAAGAAGGGTACCGGGGTAGTATGGGTGCCTTCACTCTAGATGTGGGATCTGGTGTTTTCTTTCCAAACTATATTGCTAAGGTACAACATGCAGATGAGAAATACAAGCACATGAAGAATGCATTTTTGGGAGAGTGCAGAAGTAATGGTACAGGAATAGGGAGGGAAGCTGTTTCAGGTGATTGATGGTTATCGACGATAGAGATGGGACCAAGGGAGATTTCCAGGTGGATGGAAATGATAGCCTTTCACCTACAGGAATTAAAGTAATCAGTTTAAATTATATTTCTTCTGGATAGGAGAAGTTCAGAGGCATTGAAGCATCTTCGATCTCTTTGTTACTTATACAGTTGCATACTAATCCTAATTGGTATGTTTTGGTGGCGATGCAATTTTGCAATTGAAGCATAAATGTAGTACTATCATGTAGCTCCTGGGGAGATTAAGGGTGAGCCTTCACTTTCTCAAGGTTATTTGTGGAGGAGTGCAAATTATCCAGCTATTACATTGCTTCATAATTCACAAGTATGCTGGGTGAATTATATTTTTATAAAGCAAAGAGAGGTGAATGGCTACAAAAGTATAAAAAAAAATACTGATATCTTTGTGTCCCAATGCTTTGTGGGATGTTGTATGCTGAGTTTTCCAATCTTAGCCTTGGAATGAAGATATGTGAAACAAAAAGACATCGCATTTTGATCAGACATGTGGAAAGTAAAAAAAACAGTTGCTGGTCATATCACAAAACATCCCACTCACTCATTTTACCTTAATCTTAATCATTTATCTAAGGGCTCAAATTATTCATGGCTTTGCCCCTTTCTGTCCTGTATTTGTTCTTTTCTAAACTCGATAAGTATCACATGGAATATCTAGAAAGGAGAGTTATAATTCCTCCCATTAAGGTAAACATTAAAAAAAACTAATTATTTGTCTTTGAAGAAAAGATTTACTATTCTCAGTTATCTAGTGTTATGCTGAGGCAGGTCATAGGCAGTAATTTAAAACTACAATGCCACAATTTTTTTTTAATATACTGAAGCCTTCTTTTAGAGCGAATCATTATGCCACAAAATTATGCTGCAGGCTAGTGAATGTGTGCTTAACACATTGATCTGAAATTCCTGAAAAGATGTATTTTCTTTACCCTGGACATTAGTTGTCAGGGCTGAGAGAAGTATTTCACTTTGTCCACTTCGGTTAGCTTATCTTTTGTTCCCGCTCTTGGAACAGCAGGGTACCACACCGGATTTCGGCTGATGATGCAGAACAGGCTGCACCATTATATGTGAGTACTCTTGACTATTTATGATTTGAAATTGTATCACTACTGTGTGGAATTGGTTTGGAACTTCAGTCTCGTCAGAGCATTTCTGAAGTTACACTTATTGTTGATGGCTGCAACAATCAGCTTCGATACAATATTTATACAGCATACGAAATGTAATAAAATATCCCAAAGCACTTTATGGGCCATTATAAAATGAAAATAACTGCAACTTGTAGGAAAATGTAGGTTAGAACATTTGAATGTCCCTCCTGCAGAATGTGAAGGTAACGGTCACCGCTGATGTCCCTGCATCTGTGGGAAGTGCACCCAACTCCAGCTCCTGGAAAACTGTGTTAAGGAACTGGAACTGGAGCTGGATGAACGTCGGATCATTTGGGAGGTGGATGTGGTTACTGAGATGAGTTACAGAGAGGTAGTCACACCTCAGGTAAAAGAAGAAGGTAGATGGGTTATCATCAGGGGATGGAAAGAGAACTGGCAAGCAGTGCAGGGATCTCTTGTGGCCATTCCACTCAACAAGAAGTATACCGTTTTGGATATTATTTGGGGGGGGGGCAACTTACCAGGGGTAACCAATGGTGTGCAGATCTCTGGCACAGAGTCTGTCCCTGTTGCTCAGAAGGAAAGGGGGAAGAAGAGCAGAGCATTACTTGTTGGGGATCCCATAGATAGGGGGACAGATAGGAGGTTCTGTGGGAACAATAAAGATTCACAGTTGGTGTGTTGCCTCCAAGGTGCCAGGAGTCATGATGTCTCTGATCATGTTTTTGGGATCCTTGAGGGGGAGGAGGAGCAGCCTCAAGTCATGGTCCACAAAGGCACCAACGACATAGGTAGGAAGGAGGATGGGGATTTAAGGCAGAAATTCAGGGAGCTAGGGTGGAGTCTTAGAGCCAAAACTTGTTATCTCTGGTTTGTTGCTTGTGCCACACCAATACATGCCACCCTGACCTTAAATTTACCTGGACCATCTCTGACACTTCCCTCTCCTTCCTGGACCTCTCCATCTTCATTAATGACGACCGACTTGACACAGACATTTTTTACAAACCCACCGACTCCCACAGTTACCTGGATTACACCTCTTCCCACCCTACCTCCTGCAAAAATGCCATCCCCTATTCCCAATTCCTCCACCTCTGCCGTATCTGCTCCCACGAGGACCCGTTCCACCACAGAACACACCTGATGGCCTCCTTCTTTAGAGACCACAATTTTCCTTCCCATGTGGTTAAAGATGCCCTCCAATGCATCTCATCCACATCCCAAACCTCCGCCCTCAGACCCCACCCCTCCAACTGTAACAAGGACAGAACGCCCCTGGTGCTCACCTTCCACCCTACCAACCTTCGCATAAACAAATCATCGCTGACATTTCCGCCACCTCCAAACGGACCCCACCACCTAGGATATATTTCCCTTCCCATCCCTTTCCACCTTCCGCAAAGACCGTTCCCTCCGTGACTACCTGGTCAGGTCCATGCCCCCCCCCCTACAACCCACCCTCCCGTCCTGGCACTTTCCCCTGCCACCACTTTGGAAGTAGGTGAACATTTTGGTGATAGTGACTATAATTCGGTTATGTTTACTTTAGTGATGGAAAGGGATAGGTATATACTGCAGGGGGAAAGGCAATTACGATGTGATTAAGCAAGATTTAGGATGGGGAAGGAAACTGCAGGGAATGGGCACAATTGAAATATGGAGCTTATTCAAGGAACAGTCACTGCAGATCCTTGATAAGTATGTACTTGTCAGGCAGGGAGGAAGTTGTCGAGCGTGGGAGCCGTGGTTTACTAAGGAGGTTTTAAGGTATTCACCAACGACTTCTTGAGTCCCCTCCTGGCTCTTCCTAACACACTCTTTAGGTCTTTCCTGGCTAAGTTGTAACTCTCAAATGCCCTAACTGACCCATTACATCCCATCTGAACATAAGCCATTTCTTCCTCTTCACAAGAGATTCAAGGAAATTGAATTTGAATTTCCATTAAAATCACAAATTATCATTTCCACATTGTGTTAGCATTGGTATCAAAATCATACTGGAAAACACTATATAAAACACCAGTATATGTAGGTAATTGATAAAAATTTACAATTCCTTAAAATTATTAGAATAAAAACTGAATTGCTGGAATTATAAAACTTTGGAATGTCAAGTGGCCAAACTACACTCTACACATGCCAACAATGAATGACGACCACATATACTTTCATTAAAAAGACCTTTCAAGGCCAGATATTTTTACCAAATTGACTTTGACAAAATGTGTCTCTAGAATATGTCTTTATTTGATGTTTCCAGAACTTTCATAATTTCCAGCTATGCCGCAAAATCTTTATAAAGCTACACATTGCTTGATAACCATTTTTTCATTATAATAAGTACTCAAAAAGTTTTTAGTTAAATCGCACGAATCTGACAAACTGTATAACACTGCACCCTGTTTACATGAAATGTTGGCATAAATTTTCGATTTCCTTTCATAAAGTTAAAGGGAAATAACTGCAGGCATGTTGAACTACTGTTTATGCATTTCACTGAATTAATTCAAATAATTAATGCACAGCTTTCTATCCTATTATCCACCATGAGCAAAGCAACCCACAAAGAATTCTCAACATAGCAAGTTTGTACCTTTAGCTCACCACTGGCTTCATAAGAATCTCCGTAAAATTCTGGAGTAGGATTAGGCCATTCAATCGATCGAGTCTGCTCAACCACTCAATCATGGCTGATATGTTTCTAAACCCAATTCTCCTGTCTTCTCCCCATAATCCTGATTCATTAATAATCAATAACCTATGTCTTTGGCTGAATGACTTTTGACCAGATGGGTCAATGGGCTGAGAAGTGGCAGATGGAGTTTAATTCAGATAAATGCGAGGTGCTGCATTTTGGGAAAGCAAATCTTGGCAGGACTTATACACTCAATGGTAAGGTCCTAGGGAGTGTTGCTGAACAAAGAGACCTTGGAGTGCAGGTTCATAGCTCCTTGAAAATGGAGTCACAGGTAGATAGGATAGTGAAGAAAGCGTTTGGTATGCTTCCTTTTATTGGTCAGAGTATTGAGTACAGGAGTTGGGAGGTCATGTTGCGGCTGTACAGGACATTGGTTAGGCCTCAGTTGGAATATTGCATGCAATTCTGATCTCCTTCCTAGCAGAAAGATGTTGTGAAATTTGAAAGGGTTCAGAAAAGATTTACAAGGATGTTGCCAGGGTTGGAGGATTTGAGCTACAGGGTGAGGCTGAACAGGCTGGAGCTGCTTTCCCTGGAGCGTCGGAGGCTGAGAGCTGACCTTATAGAGTTTACAAAATTATGAGGAGCATGGATAGGGTAAATAGACAAAGTCTTTTCCCTGGGATCGGGGAGTCCAGAACTAGAGGGCATAGGTTTAGGTTGAAAGGGGAAAGATATAAAAGAGACCTAAGGGGCAACTTTTTCACACAGAGGGTGGTACTTGTATGGAATGAGCTGCCAGAGGAAGTGGTGGAGGCTGGTACAATTCCAACAGATAAGTGACATTTGGATGGGTATATGAATAGGAAGGGTTTGGAGGGATATGGGCCGAATGCTGGCAGGTGGGACTAGATTGGGTCTAGACTATCTGGTCAGCATGGACAGGTTGGTCAGTTTCCATGCTGTACATGGGCGGCACGGTGGCACAGTGGTTAGCACTGCTGCCTCACAGCGCTTGAGACCCGGGTTCAATTCCCGACTCAGGCGACTGACTGTGTGTGGAGTTTGCACGTTCTCCCCGTGTCTGCGTGGGTTTCCTCCGGGTGCTCCGGTTTCCTCCCACAGTCCAAAGATGTGCGGGTTAGGTGAATTGGCCATGCTAAATTGCCCGTAGTGTTAGGTGAGGGGTAGATGTAAGGGTTTGGGTGGGTTGCGCTTCGGCGGGTCGGTGTGGACTTGTTGGGCCGAAGGGCCTGTTTCCACACTGTAAGTAATCTAATCTAATCTCTATGACTCTATGACTTAGCCTCCATAACCTTTTGTGGCAGTGAGTTCCATAGATTCACCACCCTCTAGCTGAAGATATTCCTCCTCATCTCAGTTTTAAAGGATTGTCCCTTCACTCTGAAGTTGTGCCCTTGGCATCTAATCTCTCCTACTAATGAAAACATCTTCTCCATGCCCACTCTATTCAGGCCTTTCAGTATTCAGTAAATTTCCATCAGAATCCTTCCTCATCCATTTAAACTTCATCAAGAACAAACCCCAATTACTTAGCTGCTCCTCATATGATATTTCTTCATTTCCAAAATCATTCTCATAAACCTCCTCTCAACCCCTTCCAATAAACTTCCTCATTCTCATCAACCTCTTTCATAGATACAGGGCCCAAAACTGCTCCTAATATTCCAAATGTGGTCTGACGCGAGCCTTATATAGCCTCAGTAGTACAATCCCTGATGTTGTATTCCAACCCTCTCAAAACGAATGCAATCAATGCATTTACCTTCCTAACTGAATCTTCAAAGATTTCAAGATGGTAGAGGTGGCAAAGGAGGAGGTGTTTGGGCTTCCAACCCATCTGCTCTGTCTTGCATGACTGACTGTATCTTTCTTTTCTACTAATTTTATTTTTTTCATTTAACTTTTGAATCAAATTCATTTTTTCTTTCTGCAGCTATGATGACAGAGAGAGGTTACAGGGAGTAGGGAACTGTTGAGGGGTGGGGAAATCCAGTCCATTCCTCATGGCCATGGCAGTTGTGGCTTGATCAACTGTTCCAGTGTCGGTGAAATGGACACTATTGTTCTCCTCTGATGTTTTGACAGCATTTGCAACAGTGGTGGAGTGAATGATCTCTTGTTTCTTGGGAGTTACTTTGGATGGTCAATTGGTTCTTAGAAGTTGAGATGGGCCCCGGGCCTAGAGAATTGGGACAGTCTCCTGGCTATGGTGGCAACTGGAGTAGCAGAGGTGATGAGGTGGCTTTCACAGAGGTGACATTCTGGGTCCAGTCAGCAGCAGCAGGGGTTGCTTCAGTGTTTTTCCCCCTTGATGTTGAGGCCTAGGGAATGGTTTGGCAGCTGCAGAGTGTGGCAGCATCCTGTAGGAAACAAGAAGCCCTGTGTGGAAAGAAAAATGAAACTTGCCCTAACTTTGTATGATTTATTTCTATATATAATTTATGTAATTAAAATGGTGCTGGCTCCTGGTGACTTAAACACATTTTAGTATATTTTCACAAATACACATAACCATAAATTACTATTATTATTATTACTATTGCTATGTTAATCTTGAAAGTATGCTAAACTAGAACTCTTAAGTCGCTTTGTGCTTCAGATTTCCGAAGCCTTTCCTCATATAGAAAGTAGTCAATGCCTCTATTCTTCCTACTAAAGAGCATAATCTCACACTTTCCCACATTGTATTCCATCAACAGCATCTTTGCTTTCTGTCCTAACCTGTCCAGTCCCCCTGCACCCCTCCTGCTTCCTCAACAAAACTTATCACTCACTCTTTCTCGATGTCATCTGTAAACTTAGCAGTAATGCCCACAGTTCCTTTGTCCAGATCATTAATGGGTTGGATTTATCCTGCTTTTTGTATACAGGTCATATCTGGGCAGTTGCCCACGTTGTTGCGTGGATGTCACCATTGTAACTGCACTGGACGAGCTTGGCTAGAGGAGCAACATGTTCTACAGTACAAATCTTCAGTTCTATTGCCAGAATGTTGACAGGGCCCATCGCATTTTCAATATCCAGTACCTCCAAATGTTTCTTTTGCTGGGGACCAAAGGAGGAGGCTGAGATGGCTGAAAATTGCTGCAAATGCTTTGGCTTTATCTTTTGCTCTGATGTACTTGGCTCTTCCACTATTGAAGATGAGGATATTTGTGAAGCCTCTTCCTCCAATGAGTTGTTTAATTGTCCATCACAATATGACAGGACTGTAGAGCTTAGATCTGATCTGTTGGTTGTGGGTTTGCTTAGCTCTGTCTGTCACTTGCTGCTCGTACTGTTGATATGTGAGTAGTCCTATGTTGGTAGCTTCACTAGGTTGACATGTTATATTTTGGTATGCCTGCTCCTGGCCTGCTCTCCTAAGCTCTCTGTTGAACCAGGAGACTTGATGGTAATGGTTGAGTGGGCATATGCTGGGCCATGAGTTTGCAGATTGCACTGTAGGACAATGCTGCTGTTGTTGGTGGCCCACAGTGCCTCAGATCTGGTATCTAGGCACGATGCGAGACAATCTATCCAGTTTCATTTCCTGTTGAGACTTTGCAGTGATTGATACAACTGAATGTTGTGCTAGGCCACTTCAAAGGCAGTAGAGAGTCCACCATATTTCTCTGAGTTTGGATTCACGTATAGGCCAGACCAGATAAGGATAACATCATCAGGATCATTTTTCCTTTGTGGTTCTTCAACTCTACCTGCACAGATTCTCTGTCTTTTGACCTTATGTTGCTTCCTGTTATCAACTTAATTTCATTTCTTACTGACAAGGCAACCCCATCCCATCTGCACATCTGCCTGTCCTCTCGATAGGATAAATATCCTTGAATATGTAGTTCCCAGCCCTGATCTCCTTGCAGCCATGTCTCTGATACCTACAATATTGTTCCTGCAAATTTAAATCTGTGCTCCCAGCTCATTTATCTTGTTTCGTACAGTGAACGCATTTAAGTACAATGCCTTGAGTCGTGCATTGACCACCACCGTCTCAGGTTTACCCTTACCAGCTGTACCTGAAGTTAGATTCCTGATTCTTTGCATACCCTGTCCTTCTTCTTGTACAGGGAACACAGCAGCGTGAACCAGCGGGTGAAATGTGGCAGGAGCTACCGGATTGGAGTGGGGTCAGTCAGAGCAGCGATGGTGGAAGTGGAGCTGAATCCAAAGGAGGAGATCCAGAAGTGACTTCATGACTTAAAAAATGACATAGGCTTGACTGTTCAGGAACTGACTCTGGATACTGAGTGAGTAATGTCAGAATGGAGATAGAATACTTACTTTTGTCATTGCAGATTGTTAGGAATAAGAGAGGCAGTGAGAAACCTGATTTTGGTGATAATGGGTAAGGTTGTATAATTGTTTCCCAATTTATTGTCTGTAGTTGTTCGGGTTCAAAATGGCAAGAAAATTCAGCTCATGGAATGCTCTTTCTGCGATGTGTGGGAAACCGAGACACTTCCAGTGTCAATGGATGTATGTTCAGCTGCAGATCCTGATTTGCTACATGAAATACCTGGAGTTGCAGATGGACTCAGTATGGAGTGTCTGTGAGGCTGAGACTGTCATGGATAGCAGATTTAGTGAGTTGGTCACACCACTAGGCAGGGCTGCACAGACAGAGAAGACATGGTGACCACCAGGAAGACTAGCCAGCATCGGCAGGAGCACAGGAGGGAACTTTGACTTTCCCCTCTCAAACAGATGCACCATGTTGAGTACTATTGGAGGGGATGGCTTCTTTATGGGAAAGCAACAGCAGCAGCAAGATCAATGGCACCAAGACTAGCTCTGTTGTTGGACAGCAGGGAGGGTTGAAGAGTAGACAGGCAGTAGTGATAGGGACTTTATGGTAGCACAGATAGGCATTTCTGTGGCTGCGAGAATCCAGATGGTATTTTGCCTCCTTATAGCCATGGTCAATGATGTCTTTGGGAAGCCACAGGATACTCTGTAGGGAGAGGGTAAGGAACCAGAGTTGTGGCCCCTATTGTTACTATTGACATGGTCAGAAAGAAAAATGAAGTCCTGCAAAGGGAATTTAGGTATTAGGTAGGAAATTGAAAAGCAGTTGTTATTTCGGGATTACTCCCTGTGCTCATGAGGCCAGAAATAGGAAGATAATATAATTAAATGCACAGCTGAAGAGCTTGTGTAGGAGAGATTTCTTGAGGTAGCTGGATAATTGACATCTCTTCCAGGTCATGTGGGACCTATATAAGAAGGCTGGGTTGCACCTGAAGTAGAGGAGTGCCAATATCCTTTCAGTGAAGTTTGTTAATGCCACACAGGAGAATTTAAACAAATGTGGTAGGGCGTGGGAACGAGAGCAGTAGGGCAGTGTTTGAAGAGAAGAGGGGTGCTAAATCATGTAACTCTAGATGGGAAAATAGGTAGGGCCAGGTTAGTGAACATAGAGTCGCAGAGTCATAGAGATGTACAGCATGGAAACATATCTTTCGGTCCAACTTTTCCATGCTGACCAGATATTCAAACCCAATCTAGTCCCACATTCCAGCACCTGGCTCATATCCCTCCAAACCCTTCCTATCATATACCCATCCAAGTGTCTTTTAAATGTTGCAATTGTACCAGCCTCCACCATTTCCTCTGGCAGCTCATTCCATACACATACCACCCTCTGCGTGAAAAAGTTGCCTCTTAGATCTCTTTTATATCTTTTCCCTCTCACCCTAAATCTATGCCCTCTAGTTCTGGAGTCCCCCACCCCAGGGAAAATAACTTGTCAATTTATCCTATCCATGCTCCTCATGATTTTATAAACCTCTATGAGCTCACCCCTCAGCCTCCAAAGCTCCAGGAAAAACAGCCCGAGGCAATTCAACCTCTCTCTACAGCTCAAATCCTCCAGCCCTAGCAACAGCCTTGTTGATCTTTTCTGAACCCTTTCAAGTTTCACAACATCCTTCCAATAGGTAGGAGACCAGAACTGCACACAATATTCCAACAGTTGTCTAATCAGTGTCACTTACAGCCGCAATATGACCTCCCAACTCATGTACTCAATACTCTGACCAATGAAGGACAGCATATAAAACACCTTCTTCACCATCCTATCTACCCGCAACTCTACTTTCAAGGAACAATGAACCTGCACTCCAAAGTCTCTTTGTTGAGCAACACTTTCTAGGACCTTACCATTTAGTGTATAAGTTCTGCTAAGATTTGCTTTCACAAAGTGCAGCACATCTAAATTAAAATCCATCTGCCACTTCTCAGCCCATTCACCCATCTGATCAAGATCCTGTTGTAATCCAAGGTAACCTTCTTCGCTGTCCACTACACCTGCAGTTTTGATGTCATTTACAAATTTACTAACAATATTTCTTAAGTTCACATCCAAATCATTTACATAAATGACAAAAAGTAGTGAACCCTGCACCAATCCTTGTGGCACTCCACTGGTCACAGGCCTCCAGTCTGAAAAACTACCTTTTGTCTTCTACCTTCAAGCCAGTTCTGTATTCAAATGACTAGTTCTCTCTGTATTCCATGAGGTCTAACCTTGCTAACCAGTCCCCCATGGGGAACCTTGTCAAATGCCTTAGGAAGTCCATATAGATTATGTCCACCGCTTTGCCCTCATCAATCCTCTTTGTTACTTCCTCAGTAAACTCAATCAAGTTTGTGAGACATGATTTCCTACGTATAAAACCATGTGGATGATTCCTAATCAGTCCTTGCCTTTCCAAATACATGTACATCCTGTCCCTCGAGATTCCCTCCAACAACTTGCCCACCACTGATGTCAGGCTCACTGGTCTATAGTCTGGATTAGTGGTGCTGGAAGAGCACAGCAGTTCTGGCAGCATCCAAAGTGCAGCGAAATCGACGTTTCAGGCAAAAGCCCTTCATCATGGAAAATTCCTGATGAAGGGCTTTTGCCCGAAACGTCGATTTCACTGCACTTTGGATGCTGCCTGAACTGCTGTGCTCTTCCAGCATCACTAATCCAGAATCTGGTTTCCAGCATCTGCAGTCATTGTTTTTACCTCACTGGTCTATAGTTCCCTGGCGTGTGCTTACCACCCTTCTTAAACACGACAGGACTAATGGTCTGAAATGTATTGATTTTGATGCAAGGAATACAACAAATACAGAAGATAAACTTTGAGCCTAGATTCATACATGGAAGGACAATACCATCATCATTACAGAAATTTGGTTGAGAGAAGGGAAGGACTGGTAGCTCAATGTTCCAGGATTTAGATGATTCAGGCATGATAGAGAGGGACGTAAAAGAGGTGGAGGAGATGCATTACTGATTAAAGAGAATGTCACAGCTATATTAAGAAAGGACGTCATGGAGGGCTCATCCAGTGAGGCAATGTAAGTAGAACTTTGGAAGAAAAAAGGTACAATCAATATAACAGGGTAATACTGTAGGCTTCCCAAGCCAGCATAGGATAGAGGAACAGATAAGTAAGCAGATCAAGGAAAGATGTAAAAGCTGTTGTGGTTCTGTTCGCCGAGCTGGGAATTTGTGTTGCAGACATTTCGTCCCCTGTCTAGGTGACATCCTCAGTGCTTGGGAGCCTCCTGTGAAGCACTTCAGTGATCTTTCCTCTGGCATTTGTAGTGGCTTGAATCTGCCGCTTCTGGTTGTCAGTTCCAGCTGTCCGTTGCAGTGGTTGGTATATTGGGTCCAGGTCAATGTGTTTATTAATTGAATCTGTGGATGAGTGCCATGCCTCTAGGAATTCCCTGGCTGTTCTCTGATTGGTTTGTCCTATAATAGTAGTGTTGTCCCAGTCGAATTCATGTTGCTTGTCATCTGTGTGTGTGGCTACTAAGGATAGCTGGTCGTGTCGTTTCGTGGCTAGATGGTGTTCATGGATGCAGATCATTAGCTGTCTTCCTTTTTGTCCTATGTAGTGTTTTGTGCATTCCTTGCATGGGATTTTGTACACTACATTGGTTTTCTCATGCTGGGTATCGGGTCCTTTGTCCTAATGAGTTGTCTGAGAGTGGTTGTTGGTTTGTGTGCTGTTATGAGTCCTAGTCGTCGCAGTAGTCTGGCTGTCAGTTTGGAAATGCTCTTGATGTATGGTAGTGTGGCTAGTCCTTTGGGTTGTGGCATGTCCTCATTCCGTTGTCTTTCCCTTAGGCATCTGTTGATGAAATTGCGCAGGTATCCGTTTTTGGTGAATGTGAAGTGATGAATTTTGGAACGTCAAATGCAAAAGGAGTGTATACAGCAAATGGCAGACCTTTACAAATGTTGAGATACAGAGGGATCTTGTGGAGCAAGTCCATAGCTCCCTAAAAGGCAATGCAAGTAGATAAGGTGGTAAAGACGGTATTCAACATGCTTGATTTCATCGGTCAGGGCACTGAGTTTAAAAGTTGCCAAGCCATGGTTCAGCTGCATAAGACTTTAGTTAGGCCACATTTAGAATATTATGTGCAGTTCTGGTTGCCACACTATTGGAAGGATGTTGAAGTCAAAAAGGGTGACAATGGAAATGCATAACAGGTCAGGCAGCATCCGAGGAGCAGGAGATTTGATGTTTCATCAGGGTTAGGAAGGTGCAAAAAAGGTTTACCAGGATATTGCCTGGATTGGAGTGTTTTTACTAAAGGAGAGTTTGGACAAACTTAGATTGTTTTCACTAGAGCATTGGAAGCCGAGGAACAACCTGATATAAATACATTAAATTATGAGTGGGGTGGCTAGGGTGTATACTTTGTCTTGTCCGAGGATGGAAATGTCAAATACCAGGGGACATAGTTATAAGATGAGCGGGAGAAAGTTTATAGCAAATGTGTGAAAGAGGTTTGTTTTTAAACACGACAGATTGTAGCCAGGCCCAGATGTGATCTGTTATGTCTGTATTTCTTTTAGAATCAGGAATTATATATCAGGTAGACAAATGACAAATCTGAACAGAAATCCTTTATTGACAATGCTTATACCTCCATAACCGGTTCTAGATTGGACCCCAGCTCTGCCCCTCTCGGTCACCTGTCCAGCTGTCAAAGGGGTAGTGCCCCCACCTACATACTTTATGCCCCCACCCCTTTATTGTAAAACTCCCATTAATAACCATATATACAAAATTATAAATAATATACAGGCATTGTAGCCAATACATGTACATAGTCAGGAATATTTACAAAAGCATGACAATCATGGAAGAACAACCATTCCTCCCTAATATAAGATGTTCCATCCATAATCTGAATCAACATGATCAGCCTCTCAGGGGAATGGCAGTTTCTGGAAGACCATCTCTTTGTCTCAGGAACCTTTTCAAGTGTAGTCTCCCTGGCTTCCAGAAGCCCCTGTTGTTCAGTGACATGTTCCTTTCTGATTGGCTGTTGTCCTGTAAAGTTGCTGGTATTTCCTTCCTGAGTATGGCCAACCCTGGCTCAGAGACACATGGCTCAGTCAACACCTCTGGTTCCATCTGAACTGGCTTAGTTTTCTGAGGGATTGCACTCCGTTGGTGAGGTACAGCAACCAGTTGGTCGATGTGTCTTCTCCAGATCAGTTCATCCCTATTCTGTACAGTATATGACATAGTCCTGATTGAGCCACCATCACTTCTGGGATCCATTTTTCCCCAGATGTATGATTCTAGACCAACATGTTCTCTCCTCTTTAGAATACCTTCGGCTGTGAGGTTCCCTCCCATCTGCCCTTCGTGATTCCGCTCTATCACTTCTCTAGGCTCTTCCAGCCGCAATTAATCAAATGTGGTTTTCAGCTGATGTCTAAACATTAAGGAAGCATACAAACATTGGGTTGTCATGTGTGACATATTCCTGTTCATGCTGAATAACTTGTTGAGTCACTATCCCAGCACACCCTCCCCTTGTGAAGCCATTAAGGCCTGCTTCAGGGTTTATACAAATCTCCTCGTCTGGCCGTTTGTTGCAGGGTTTTATGAAGCCGATCTCAAATGTCTGACTCTGTGCTTTTCTAGGTACTCCTCAAACTCTTGCATCACAAACTGTGAACCATTGTCCCTCATGACTTATTTAAGTTTCCTGAAAATGGCAAATATTTCATCCAATGGGCCTATATTAGTCATACAGAATGGAAACAGACCCTTCGGTCCAACTTATCTACACAAAACAAACATCCCAGTCCCATTTACCAGCATTTTTTTTAGATTAGATTACTTACAGTGTAGAAACAGGCCCTTCAGCCCAATAAGTCCACACTGAACCTCCAAAGAGCACCCCATCCAGACCCATTCCCCAACATTTACTCCTTCACCTAACTCTATGGGCAAATTAGCATGGTCAATTCATCTAACCTGCACATTTTTGGACTGTGTGAGGAAACCGGAGCACCCAGAGGAAACCCACACAGACACAGGGAGAATGTGCAAACTCCACACACTCAGTTGCCTGAGGTGGGAATTGAACCCGGGTCTCTGGTGCTGTGAGGCAGCAGTGCTGATCACTGTGCCACCGTGCCTCCCACTGTTCAATATCCCTCTAAAACCTTCTTATTCATATACCCATCCAGATGACTTTAAATGTTGCAATTGTATCTGAGTCCACCACTTCTATTGGCAACTCGTTCCATACATGAACCACCCCCTGCATGAAAATGTTACCCCTCAGGTCCTTTCTAAATTTTTCCCCTCTTACCTTAAACCTATGTCCTCTATTTTTGCACTCCCCACCCTAAGAAAAAAAGACCTTCACTATTAATTCTATCTATGCCCCTCATGATTTTATAAACCTCTATAAGGTCACCCATATCATTGTTTCTGACTTTATGACCACCACCTCAGACCACTTGGAGTGGGCATCCACAACCACTGGAAATAGCTATCCATCTATTGGTCAAGCAAAATCAACCTGAATCTGCTGCCACGGTGATTGAGGGCTTTCCCATGGACGATAGGATAATGGTATTTTCCTTATTAATACGCAGGATTCACGTAATCCCACTTTCTCCACAATCTGGAGGCCACCAAAAGTAGCTCCTGATTTTCTCCTTCATTTGCCCTACTTTGGGTGCCCTTGGTGCACTTGTTCCAGCACCTTTCCTCTTAACAAGTAGATGGGATTAGTTTAGAATGGCATCATGGTTAGCTCAGATATGGTGGGCCAAAGAGCTTGTTCTTGTTTTAAGTTTTAGTTCTATGTTCCCTCAACTGAACGAACTTCCTCTTTCTACATATATCACTTGAACCTATATGGACTATGATGACTGGATCTTTCCCATCCCACTTGAAGTTCCTCTGCAGCCATCACTAATAGTGCCTAAACTCCTCTCTATACTATCCTTTATTACGATATGAGATGCCGGTGTTTTACTGGGGTGTACAAAGCTAAAAAATCACACAACATCAGGCTATAGTCCAACAGGTTTACTTGGAAGCACAAGCTTTCGGAGCACTGCTCCTTCATTACAACTATGTTTCTCCTTTCTCGGGACTTTGGAATGGTTGCTTTTACCATGATGCTATGGTCAGTTTGCTCATCCTCTCTGCAGTCCCTCCTCTCATCCACACAGGGAGCAAGAATCTCAAAACAGTTAGACAAACTCCAGGATTGAAACTCCTCCAGCATTACCTCCTGGTTGCCTCTGCCTGTCCTATTCATAGTCACATCTTCTTCTGCCTGACTGCTGACCAAATTTAAGGTAGTTAATCAAATGGGTGTGACTGTCTCCTGGAACACAGCATCCAGGTAACTCTCCCACTCCCTAATATGTCACGATGTTCAAAGCTCAAACTCCTGCTCATCAACTTTGAGCTGGTCTTCCTCAAGCAACCAATACTTGCTACATATGGACTACAATGTGGTCCACTAGCTCCGACATCAAGCAGGTAAAGCGCTTTCCCTGACCTGATCTCACTTTTTTAGTTACTTATTTCTTAATTTTTAAGAAAAATTCCTACTGGTCTTGTCATTTGCAATCTGTAAAAAAAAATTTCCTCTTTACCTTCAATCTGAAAGTAACTTCTCATAGTTAGTACAGTAACTATTAACAACCAATGGACTGACAGCTTTCCTGTGACGAAATCTTTGTTTTGTGCTGGGCCCTGATTCTGGGCTCCTAGTTATCCTGTTAGAAAGACCTTACAAACTAGGATAAAAAAAACAAATAAAAAGAACCTCTTCCCCTCTGAATTCTAATGCTGTTTCCAAAATCACCAAACTATGCACTCACTCCAGCTATGTCTCACTCTGAATGTGATCTCTCCTTCCTGACCATGCAAAGCTTACTGACCATACACTTTCAACAGGCCCCTTTTTAAACAGAGCTGATGTGAGCTGGGATGGCTTACATGGGTTAAGCTTCAACTGAGGGCTTATTCAGGCTTCAGGTAATTGACTGCCAAATTTACCTTGGTCAGTTGAGTCAGCTACCTTAATAACCTTTTCATTAAACTACTGATCTTTAAACTTTTAAAATGGAGAAAGAAAGGAAGGCTTTACCAGTTCTATTTGCACACTGCCTGCAAAGTACTAGAACTATATACTCACTCAACCTGTGTCTCACTCCAGATGTGATCTCTATTTCCTGACTGTGTGAAGCTTACTGAGCTCCAAAGGGGTCTCCATGTTGGTTACTACAAAACAGTATCTTCTGTGACCACCATCTGTACACAACCCTAATCCAAGGTTATTGACATCTGGTCACTTCCATCTCTCAGGAACATTATGCCACTTTTCTGATTCACTTGCCAGCTGTCAAGAAATTGGAGATCTGCTGTTCATGGTGGGCAGGGTAAATATTACAATTTGTGTGGGAAGAAGCTACAAGACCCACAGATCTGAAGTATTTCCATCAGAAACAACGGACTCCCAATCCCTTGTGATGTTAAAGCATTGGTTCCCTGTATGCTGCATATTGCCCTGCTCCAGACGTTGCAAGATCAACACTTTTGCACACTGAAGCCAGTGAAAGAATAATATTATTTGGCTAAGAGGGAGGTTAATATGGAGGCTAAGTAGCCAACAGTATTCCCCTATACAAGGCCATGTTTATCTTTTTTAAAAATCACACAACACCAGGTTATAGTCCAACAGGTTTAATTGGAAGCACATTAGTTTTCGGAGCGACGCTCCTTCATCAGGTGATTGTCCTGCTGAAGGAGTGTCACTCCGAAAGCTAGTGTGCTTCCAATTAAACCTGTTGGACTATAATCTGGTGTTGTGTGATTTTTAACTGTGTACACCCCAGTCCAACACCGGCATCTCCAAATCATGTTTATCTTGCTTATACATGCTGCAGTAAGCTCTCAGTTAAGACATTGCACATGCTGCATCGACATGATGTACTACATCATGGTGCTACAGTTACATTTGGGTCTAGACAGAGACTCAAACAAACAGATTTAGTGTAACACTCAACATTTATAGAAATTGAAGTATTAGTGTACATTGCAACAGCACTCCTACCACCAAGTGCTTTCAAAAGGATATCTTGTTTCAGTCCTTTTCACTCCATTTCATTGTAGTCCAAGTTTCACAGTGTGGGAGGAGGGAGCTTGCTTGACAGTGGACCCCCCACCCCTTCCATCGCCTGGTAAAGAAGGGGTACCTGGGCTGAGGTCACGTCTCCCTGAACCCCTTTCACCATCTCTTTGGTCAAGAGGACCAATAGCTAGGGGAAGGGAGTGCAGGGTTTGTGCACACACCCAGCAGACAATAAGAGTGTTGGACCTGGTCTTGCAGACTGCCAATCAGTTGCTTGCTCTCCAGCTGTGCTCCTGTAGCTTCTGAGCTAAGAGAGCCATTCTCTCTGTTTGGTCCAAAGTTTTCATAATGAAACACACACAAGGCCATCAGGGATGGTCCGTTTTTTATAATTATTTATTGGTCAAACTTAAAAAAAAATTACATGAGCAGTCGATCTCGACCACCTTCCTTCTGATTCTAACTGCCCACACGGGCCTTACATATTTATACTTTTATACCTGCTCCCATCCTCTCACTTTCACCCATTCATCTTATTCAAGCACCAGGGTTCTTGCCATTTTAGTGGTCAGTCCTGCCTTTTGTTGGAGCATTCTGCCCATGCTTTCTGCAGCTACACAGTTTCTACTCAAGTACCTTGTACAATATACATTCAACTGCTGACATTTTGTTTAAACATAATCAAGATTTCTCCCACACCTCCCACATACTTGTCTGTTGCTCCTGTGCTTGGACCAAGACCTCAGTTGCTAACATCACACAGTCCTGGGTTTGAGCATGTGCATTCAAGTCCTCTGAATGCCAGAGGTGCTCAGCATTTCTTCCTTATCCAGGTATGAAGTTTTTGTCCTCAGCTGCTCACCAGCTGATGCTGCCACCTATTCGACACTTGATGTTCCCACCAAGCTGCCAGTACCTGAACTGGCAGAGGGTGGGAGAGGCAGTCTTACCAATATTTCCTCTGAGAATTCACGTGCTCAGAGGTGGAAGAGTCCTTTCTGTTGGAGCAACCAGTTTCTCTTTAGGGGTTGTGAACATCCCACTGACACCTGCTGACACAAAAGAAAGAAGGTATCATGGCCAGTGGTTAGAAATGGTGTTACTATAAGAGTTGCAGTGGATTAAAGAATAGAACTTAGTCAGTTGACAGGATATCTCCACAAGAACAGTTCCAGTGTTCTCTTGCAAGGACCATGATTTTCTCCTCATACAAGGTTAGGAGTCCATTGGCACTGTTACACCTCTCCTGGCCCTGCCTGGCTATTGGGTGAAAGTTGGGAAAATCAAATGGCATATTCAGTGAAGAGCCTCTCAACATTAAGAGCACAACTTCCTATTTTCCAACCAAGTGTTGAACAATTACACATGTGTATAAGAACAGGCCTATTTGCATGTATTAGCATCTTATTATTACCTAATCTCACCTCATCAATATGCAGATTCTCGTTCTTCCATCTGCCAGATAGAAACAAGATGATGATATTTCCATGACAAAATTTTGCGTGGTTACCTGGCAACTCCAGCTCACTGTTTGTTCTCCGACCTCTATCTTGGGCATTTGGCACCAACATCTTAGCACACACTCAATGGGCAATGATGTAATCAATCCCATTTCAAGAGATGTTGACAACTGACATATAACAGCCTCACCAGACCATCTTAGCATATTTCTGATCCATTTATAGTATGGCTCTGTACAGTAGTGCTGCACTTTGGAGTACAGTGGCATTAAATCGACAGAAGGGAGCTGTCCAGAAATCACTCAGAGATCTGGGTCAGTCAATAGGGGAGACTGCAGTCAGTTCTGGGGACCATTCAGTGAAATTCAAGGTAGTTTATCAAAGACTTGTACTGCAAGAGGGAATCTGGGAAGCTTAATTGTAGGATTGGGAACCAGCATGTTGGCCAGACAAGGGATTACAATTGTTAAGGCGGAACTCTATATATAAGGTGGAAGATAATGGTGTATTGAAGGACAAGTGATAATTTAGGTGAGGAGATCATCAACATTCAGTAGCACCATGGCTTCCCTTGGAGAATGGGTGGATTACAAGATCTAGCATACTTACTCAATATGCCTGGGAATGGGGCATTACTGTGTGGGGATTGGATAGGATTAAAGGGATTATTTTTAAACACGCATTTCAAAATCTTTAAAATCGTAACATGTATGTAAAGTTTGGTTTATTCTAATTCTTCATCATTCCTTATGCATAATGAGCTTCTGTTTTTTTTTAGATTAGATTAGATTAGATTCACTACAGTGTGGAAACAGGACCTTTGGCCCAACAGGTCCACACCCTGCTGCTACTCTGAAGAGTAACCAACCCAGACTCATTTCCCTGTGACTAATGTACCTAATACTACGGGCAATTTGGCATGGTCAATTCACCTAACCCACACATCTTTGGACTGTGAGAAGAAACCGGAACACCCGGACGAAATCCACGCAGACACAGGGAGAATGTGGAAACTCCACATAGACAGATGCCCGAGGCTAGAATCAAACCTGGGACCCTCGTGCTGTGAGGCAGTAGTGCTAACCACTAAGCCACCATGCCACCCTGTTTTATTGATGAAACCAAATCAGCAGCATTACATGCTTGTGTTTCATGACAGGTCACCTTATAAAAACTAAAGAAACAAAATATGATCTATCGAGCCAGATTTTAGTCTGGTATCTGTCTTGTCCAGTAATAACATGAGCTGTGATCATAGCTCACAGGGAGCAACAGGCTGACAGGATCTGGTGTACCTTAACAATCTACAGTTCTAGCAAATAGCAGTTTGTAAATCTATGATAATGAATAGAGTAGGTTTTCTAAATTACATGTTGTATTGAGATCTGTCCCTTGATTAAACTTTAAAATATATGAAAAAAAAGGTACTAGATTAGCCTGGAGTCGTGTTTTTAGAGCAGTAAACTGCTATTTGTTGGATCTGTAGATCCAGTTGTACTAAAGATGATCTTTAGTAGAGTGATGTGCTCTTCTTGTTAGACGTGGGAGACTAGGGACAGTTTCCATATTACTGATGATCATGTGTGTAGGAAGTGTGTTTGGTTGGAAATATTATTGGATTGCATGGATAAATTGAAGCAGCAGTTAGAGGTAATGAGGTAACAAGCATCCAGAGACAATATGTTCCTGTCAGGGTGAAGGGCAAGGTTGGTAGGTATAGGGAATGCTAGATGGCTAGAGAAATTGAGGGTTTGGTCAAGAATAAGAAGAAAGCATATGTCAGGTTTAGACAGCAGAAGTCGAGTGAATCATTAAAAGAGGAAAGGCAGTAGGAGTATGCTTAAGTGGTGAATCAGGAGGACAAAAGAAAACATGAGATGGCTTTGGCAAATATGGTTAAGGAGCATCCAAAGGGATTCTACAAACACATTAAGGGCTAAAGTGTAATGAGGGAGAGAATAGGACTTCTTAAATATCGGCAAGGCCATTGATGTGTGGAAATGCAGGAGATGGGGGAGATACTAAGTGAGTATTTTGCATCAGTGTTTACTGTGGAAAAGGACATGGAAGGTATAGTACATAGGGAAATAAATAGCAACATCTTGAAAAATGCCTATATTACAGAGGTGTTGGACATCTTAAAATGCATAAAAAGGGCTAAATCCCTGGGATCTGACAGAGGAAACTCACACAGACATGGGGAGAATGTGCAAACTTCACACAGATAATCACCTATCAAGGTTCAAATTGAACCCAAGTGCATGGCGCTGTGAGGCGGCAGTGCTAACCACTGAGCCACCGTGCCACCTATTCTTCTAAACTCCAGTTGCACCTCATTTATCAGTCATACAAACCCAGGAATCAGTCTGGTAAACCTTTATTGCACTCCCTCATAGCTTCCATCCTTCCTCAGATTAGGAGACTAAAACAGACAGCAATACTCCAGGTGTGGTCTCACCAAGGCTCTGTACAATTGCAGTGAGACACTCCTGCTCTTGTGCTGAAACCTTCTTGCTATGAAAGCCAACATATCAATTTTCTTCTTTAGCACCAACTGCACCTGCATGCTTACTTTCAGCAACTGGTATAAAATGATACCCAAGTCTCCCTCTTTCCCAGTTTATCACCTTTCAGATAGACCATAAGACCATTAGACATAGGAGCAGAATTAAAACATTTGGTGCATCGAGCCTGCCCTGTCATTTAATCATGGCTCTGTGTTTCTCAACCCTAGACCTCTCAATGTTCTGTAAGTTTCAGTGAGATTTCCCCCCTATCCTTTTAAACTGCATTGAGTATGGACCTAGCATCCTCAACCACTCCACATATGACAAGCCCTTTAATCCCAGGATCATTCTTGTGAATTTCCTCTGGACTCCCTCCAGTGCAAGCGCAGTTTTCCCAGATATAGAGCCGAAAACTGCTCACAATATTCCAAATTCAATCTGACCAGAACTTATACAACCTCGACATTAATCCTTGCTGTTGTGTTCTAGTCCTCTCAAAATGAACCTGCATGTTCATCTAAAGAGAATTCTGAATTAGGACTTCCAAGTCCCTTTGTGTTTCAGATTTCTGAACTTTTTCCCCATTTAGAAAGTAGCCAATGCCTTTATTCTTTGTGCCAAAGTACATAGCCTCACACTTTTCCGCATTATATTTCATCTGCCACAGCTTTGCACACTCTCCTTGCAGTCCAAGTCCTTTTGCAGCCTCCCACTTCCTGTCCCTCCGTCGATCTATAAATACACACATTCATGCAATACCAGCTCAATTTTTCTTATTTTTAACCAAATGGAATCTGACCTTGACCTAGCTAGGACATTTTCTTCTCTCTGTGTCGCACTTTATATTCTCATTGACCTGTAAAGCCATTCTTATCTTTTGCTTTTCCTATCTTTGCCAAAACCTTTATATCCAAGAATATTGTGTACCTGGTCCTTCATTTTGTGAATCAGACTCCTTTATTATTACAGCAACATATTCACATGTGACTATTTGAGTCTCCAGCTCACCAACTTTATTAACCACTCTTCAAATATTTGCGTATGTTTTATTTTACACTTTCTCATATTCTCTCTTTGCCTGGCTCTACTCTGCACTTTCCTATTTGATTCTCCAGTGCACTCCATTTCCCTCCTAATCCTTTCTGATCTTAAGGCGCAGGAGCAGCCCCTCAAACCTGCTCTACTTTTCAATTGTTAATTTTGATAGTTTGTTTTCTTAACTCCATTTGTGCACTTGTCCCACATAACCCTTGCAATTAAAAATCTGTCTAACTCAGCCTTGTTCAATATTATGTTCAACAATACTGATCTTTGAACACAGAATTCTTTTAAGTGTAACAATACTCAAGATAAATACTCCTCTTCTCTACTTCAGTTGGGGAATCTTTAACTTCTACCTCAATTGGGGATTTTTTTTCTTTTTAAGCAGTGTCCCGCAATTCCAGATTGCCCCACAAGGGGGAGCATCCTTCAAACATAAACCTGATCAAGGTCGTTGAAAATGTTCTCTGAGCCTCAATGACTATTTAGGCTTAATCATGACTACTGATTGAAATGTTTCCTATTGTTATCAGCAAAGTGTGTACAAACTTAGTGAAGAAATACAAACAAGGATTTAGCAATGGCACAGTATATCTTATTCAAAATAATTGAAGCATCTGAAATGAGTCTCATTGCAACACAGCACAGTTACCAACTGATGTGATAAGTCCAATTCACACCTTTGATACTGAGTTTACCAGAGAGTGATACATTCAAGTAAAATATCTGACTTCTGGATCTTTCAAAGAAGAAATCAAATAAAGAAAGGAATCTTCATAAAGCACAACTGAGAAACAGAACAAGTTAATTTCACCAATAATTAATTGCCAAGGCAAATAAGAAAATTCAAACAAATCAACAAGTTGAAGAAGCAGGCTGAAAACACTGAAAAATGGAAAATGTGGTGAACATAGTCCATTGAAGAGTTCACAGTCAATGTCCAATGATTTGATGTACTGTGAAGATAAGGTGCCTGCTCCAGCAGAGACAAGATCCTCCACAAAAGAAATGAAGGAGAATACAGGCTCTCTCCATTAGAAGAAAACGTCATTATTAGGAAGACAGTCCAAAGTAATTACCTTCTAAACAACAAATTACCATTCTTCCAAGTCCAAAGAGATACATTTTGGTTGATTAGTTAAGCCTCCAGATCATCTAAACATGTCCAGTTAAATACTTGAATGTTGGTTGGGGGAGAGCGGAAGCTGGGGAGATGAAGAGGTGGCATGGTGGTAATGTCACTGCATGAGAATAGCAGGCCAGACAAATGTTTGAGAACACAGATCTAAATCCACTACAGCAGCTGGTGGAATTTAAACTTGATTAATAAATCTGGAATATAAACCTGTCTTGATAATTTTGTCACAGAATTACCAGCTATTACCTTAATAAAAACTTGACAGCATCACTAATATTCCTTAGGGAAATAAATCATTCACACTTATCTGGTCTGGCCCACATGTGATTCCAGATCTGCAGAAATGTGGTTCACTCATTACCTCTGAAATACTCGAGTAAGCCAGTCAATCCAAGGACAATGAGGGACGGGCAACAAATACTGATCTTGTAAGTACATTATACCACATTCCTCATGAAAGAACAAAAGATAGAAAATTATTATACAAACAAATGCGTAATAATAATAGCTATTAAACAAAATGCTTGTGGGAGACCTTCCCACCATCATAAGGTCAGTAGTGGAGCTCTTTGCTAATGTCCGCACAATAAACAGCACCATTTATCATTCGTCAGATACTAAAGCAGTCTATGTCCAAAGACCTAGACAATACTCAAGTTTTGACTGAAAAGTGGTAGATGATATTTGTCCAGAAGTGCTGGGCAATGACCATCCCCAATATGAGAAAATCTAAACATCACTTCTTGACTTTCAATGGCATTACCATCAATGAATCCTCCACTATGAATAGCCTGTGGATCACGATGGACCAGAAACTAAACTGGACAAGCCATATAAATACTATGGCTACAAGATCAGGTCAGAGGACAGGAATACTGTGGTGAGAACCCATCTTCTGACTTCCCAAAGTCTGTCCATTATCTATAAACACAAGTCAGGAGTATGATGAGATAGTCCTAAATTGTCTGAGTGATTGCAGTTCAAATAACACTGAAGACATTTGGTACCATCCATGACAAAACAACCAGCATGATTGTCGCCACATCCACAAATATTCAATCCTTTCACACTGAAACTGCACTGCAGAAATTCACCAAGACTCCTTAGACAGCACCTTCTGATCCCATGACTACAGATATATAGGAGCACTACCATCTGCAATTTCTCCTCTAAACCACTCAGCATCCTGACTTGGAAATATGTCACCATTGCTTCAGTGTCATTGGATCAAAATCCCAGACCTTCCTCCCTCATGGTATCGTGGGCCTAACTGACCAAATAGATTGGAATGATTAAAGAAGTCATCTCACCACCACCTCTCCAAAACAAGTGGTGGACAGGCAATAAATGGTGCCCCAGCAGTGATGCCCTCGTCCCATGAATGAATTAAATTTTTTAAAAGGGTTTGGAAGAATCTGAAAGGATTAGTAATTGATTGAGTGCAATGATACCATGTACAATCATAGTATCATGTTGGCTTTGTGGAGAACTATGGAATGAGCTGCCAGAGGAGGTGCTGGAGGCTGGTACAATTACAACATTTAACAAGTATCTGAATGGGTTTATGAATAGGAAGGGTTTAGAGGGAAATGGGCAAATGGAACTAGATTAATTTAGGATATCTGGTTGGCATGGATGTGTTGGAATGAAGGGTCTGTTTCCATGCTGTACATCTGTACGACTCTATGACTCTATCGCAAAGCAACATTTTCTAAGATGAACCCCTTTATTATAATAACCTATAAGTAGTTGCAAGATGCAATAAACTATATCTTTATTATTCTATAAGATTCTTCTCATTAAATCAGAAGGTGTCTGATACTAGATGGCATTGATTTAAAGTAAAAGGGGGAAAGTTCAAGGGAGATATGAGGCGTGAGTATTTTACACTGAGATTGGTAAGTGCCTGGAGCATGCTGGCTGGGATAGTGCTAGAGATGGATATGACAGGAGTATTTAATGGGCTTTTAGATAGTCACATGAATAAACAAGAATTGAGGGATATTGACTTTGGGCAAGCAGAAGGGATTAGTTTAATTTGGTGTCATGTTTGGCACAATATATGTTAGCCGCAGGTCCTGTTCCTGTGCTGTACTGTTCTATCTTCTAAGCTCTATGGCTAGCTTCAACCACATTAGACCACAGAAGCCGTTAAAGAATCCATACTTTTAGAGGGTCTCGATGCCAGTGGCAAAGAAGACACAGCCTTTCCTTCTACATCATCTTTTCAGGCACTGATTCAGCCATTTCTATCCTCCTATCTCTAAACTCATTGGTATGAAATGTAGTCTCATGCCTGTGTATGTCTAACACTTTTCAAATAAAATAAATGATTTCTGATATTGTTCAGAAGTCCTCTAGCAGAAGGATCATAGAATCAGCTAAATTAATTTTCATTCTCTGCACACTTATTACAGTTCTTATCCATTTGTTCAAACTGTTTGCCATTAGAAATTTGCTTCTCTCATTCTTCATATGTTTATATGCTTTGGAATTCTGTAATACTTGTTTAACATTTCTGAACATATTGTTGCAAATGGGATGCACTAACCAAGCATTGTTTTAATTTCATGCTACTGCAACTGCTATTTTACCTCCAGCAGGGAAATGCAGTAAAAGCAGGGGCCTTCCTGTCAGCCTAGGAAGGGGAAACCACTTGATTTGATGAGATCCTTAGCCTCCATTGACAGTGTACTGTTGGAAGAGCTCTTCTGCTGACTCACCCTCCCTCTATGGCTGGCTCTGCCAGACAGACCAAATTTCCTGCAATCTAGGAATAATTTCTGAATGCTGCTCCAGGTGGTGTGGCTTGAACAGTAGAAGTGCCAGTCTTTTGACTTGTCATTAACTGTTGGTGGTCTCTTGATACCTGAAGGCATGAAAACCCTATTGGCAGCTGCTTAATAGACTGATTTCCATTGAATTCCAGAAGTAATCAGCATAGGGTTGGCCTGGGTTTTCTGGCAGGTGGATGTGGCTATTAAATTCAGTCCATTCCTATATTTTTTTTCAATGCAGTTTGAAGTTACTAGTGAGAACAAATGAAATACAGTCAATCATGATGCATCTATGCTTGTATGTAGAGAAGCCGGTGTTGGACTGGGATGAAGGAGCAGTGCTTCGGAAGATAGTGCTTCTAAATAAACCTGTTGGACTATAACCCGGGTTGTGTGATTTTTAACTCTATGCTTGTATGCCTTTCCCATGTCTTAAGGAACAAAATGGTCAGCTAATCATGGTAAATATGTTGTTAATCTGTGGAGAATGTAAAACCTTGAAAAAATGCTGCATCAAAGATGGAGGAAACCTTGTTTCACAGGATTAAAAGGAAGTTTAGAAAAAATCTTTACATGTGCAGCTTTATTCATTTTTTTTCTGCTACAAATATAAAGCATGAAATTACTAGAAACACATGTCATTATGATCAGAAGACATGAGTCATTACTTTAACGTATAACATTCAGCTAACAATGGGATAATCATGATACTTTTAAAACATTTTTCAAGCAGCTCATGTTACCATTAAAATCAAGAATGGTTACACCTTTGATAGATATATGACATATTTTGCAATCAATCATGCCAAAGCTATTTAACACTGTGAAATAATGGTAGTTGACTTTGTAATGATGTGATTTATGGTCAATATTTGACTGTCATCCTATAAGCCAAGAAAGGAAACATTGCAACCGTAAAGTTTCATGCTAGCATCTATAAATTTGTAAAAGAGGTTATAATCCCTGTCTCTGTTGTTGCAGCCTTTCCTTGGCAGAAAAGATTCTATTTAGTGAAAAACACTTATCTGCAGGACCTAAAGCTCTTTCTACAGTAAGGAAATTTCCATTATGCAATCTTTTGGTTCCGATTACTATGAGGAACATGAAGAAGGAAGAGGAAGAAGACACATCAAACACCATTTCTGAATGCTGAACCAGTTTTACTACTACTGCTTCCACCACATATTTCCCCAGAACTGCTTAAATCACAACCACCAAGAATGTACAAGGAGCAAAACTCTTCTGAGGTATTGTTAGAGAAGTTGTGCATGCACAGATAATGTTTCAACAAGAAAACAATGAAAATGATGATGCTCCTGGTTACACTGATGGCATTCCTTCCAAGCAGGTATTGGTGAACTCAATAACATTGGCCAATAGAGATTTGTGGACCTGCATTATATAGGTTTTGCATGCTTAACCTGTGGGATAGCTAATTTTGTCAAAATTGGCATGACCCTCTTCAGCAAGGACATATTTCCATTAATTTCCAAATATTTTCTAATACTTTTGAACATATGGATGGTCTAAAGATCCTAAAGCAGTGATTCTTTGTTCCATTGCCTATGGTTAATTACAAACAGACTAGAAGACCATAAGCTATAGGAGCAAAATTTGACCATTCTGTTCTGTCATTCAATCAGGTCTGACATGGTTATCAACCCTATTCTCCTGCCTTCTCCCTGTAACCTGTGATCTGCTTATTAATCAAGAATCTATATATCTCTGTCTTAAATACATTTAATGACTTGGCCTTTATAGCCTTCTGCAGCAATGTGTTCCACAAATTAATCACCCTCTCACTGAAGAAGTCCCTCCTGTCTCTTCAATCTGAGGCTGTGCCGTAAGGCCACGGTCTGTCCTACTAGTGGAAACATCTTCTCCATGTCTACTCAATATAAGCCTCTCAGTTTTCAATAAGTTTCAATGAGATCCTGCCTCATTCTTCTAAACTCCATTTAGTACAGATCCAGAGTTCTCATATGACAAACAGGAAAGAAAATTAAAGAAAAACAAAGAACTATTTTACAGAATGTGCGTGGCACAATGCCAGTTGGTTACATTGAGTGACTAATTTTTTTGTCCATCTGCTCCCTTCTGAAGTGTCAACTTCTCCACCTCCTGATGCTGCCTGGCTTGCTGTGTTCTTCCAGCTTCCTTCCCCCAGACACTTTTTTCCAGTTGTTGGATATTCACTATAGTGATCATGTGCTAAGCAGATGTTTGGTTAACCAATCCAATTGTGCCATGATGACTAAAACATTGGAGTTCAAATTCATGGTAGTGCTCTTTCCATGAACAACTGATCTAGATAAATGGTAAGGATTGATTTGATTGACACATTTGTTTAGGAAAAGCTTCTCAGCTTCTTATCTGAAATCCCTTCCAAGGGATCCAAGCTCTGAAGGGTCACCCATATTTTCTAGGTTAGTCAGAGCTCCAGAAATCATATGATTGAGAGTATTTATTGCTTCAGTTTCTGCCTCGCTGCATAATTTTTCATGGAGGGAATAGATCTACGCATACTAGATACGTCCCATGGATTCAAAACACACAGGTCACTATAGAAATCTGTATTACTATCTGGTTCCAGTTTGCTTGAGAGATCATGCTCCACTTATTCCAATTATGTGACACTGTTGTGTGCGCTGCTTGCCTCCATGTCACCTATGAGACTTCTACCCTTAAGAACTCCCCTCCATCTGAGAACCATTTTTGTAGGCTGCTCCCCAGCTATTGATTCAATAACATAAGTATGGTAACCTGTATCCAGCCACTTAATGACTCTGTAGTGTTCAGGGTCTCACATATCTTGTATTTTATTCCCACCCTTAATATTCTGATTTTTGAGAACGACATCCTGGCTTCAATTGGAAGCTCAGTCCTGTTAGCCTTGTGATGGTCTTTCCTCTTAGTATTTCACTTTCAGTTCTCTTGGGTGCCATCACAAAAGCCTGTTTAGCCCTATGTAATGTCCAACTATCTACTCATTGACCTGACCATCTCCATCAGAAGGCATGGTAAATTCAAAGAGATAATCTTGTCCAAGAAGAGATAGCATAGATAACAATCCATCAATGAATGTGACGTTCCATTAAAAGTGTAAAATGGGCCCAAAAAGCATTCCACCCACTTTTGTTTCGCTGCAGGAGAAAAATTGCAGAGGTGAGAGATGTGTAGACTACAGTTGCATCATTTGCATTGTTCATTATCATATGGTTGGTGTTGCTCTTTGCAATACAACAGGCCTTGGATCTTGCTCTCATAGTTTCATCCCAATCGGTGTAAACCAACATGGAACACTGAAACAAACAAATCAGTCATGCAATAGCAGTTTGACTACTGTTGGAGTCTTTTGTCACGAGTGGGAATGGTCTGCATGAACTTGGTGAAGTTAACCATGAGAACAAGAATGTGCTCAGTCTTGATGCTGCTTGATCCTTTGCAATGATCTCTAGTAGTCTGTTGATTACCAGGGATCCCAAGCTTGGGTGAAGTTCCTTCCTTGCTTTGGCTAAAGTACATAATTATGACAGTGGACATCAATGTTAGAAGCCACAATAAAATAAATAACTGAAGATGATGGAAACCCAAATCAAAAATACAAATTATTGGAGAAATTCTGGTCTGGTAACATTTGTGGACTGAGAAACAAGTTAACATTTCAAGTCCAGTGACCCTCCTTCAGACCTGATACCATCTTGATGATTTCGGGAAGGGGGTGGGTTAGTGAGTGATGTGTGGGTGTGGGAGGAGATGGGAAGGAATGAACGGATATGTGGAGATGTAACTCAGAGAGAGAGAGGAAAAGTTAGGCCAATAAAAGGATTATTGATAATTCAATGCAATTACCAACATCATGGATGCTATCATTCACTAGAAATTTAACTGGACTACTCATTAAAAATATTGTGGCTAGAATAACAGGTAATTTGCCATGACTAGCATTTTTCCTGACTCCCCAAAGCCTATTCACAATTTTCAAGGAAATACAGACCATTTACCTTGATATGTGAGACTCCAACAATACTCAAGAAGCTTAAGCACAATTCAGGATAAAGCAACACATTTTATCAAAACCTCAACCAGCACCTTCACTATCTCCAATACTGATGCATAGTGACAGCAGTGTTGGTCAAAAGGTGCGCTGCAACAATTTGTCAAGGCTGTTTCAACTCCTTCTTTCAAATTCTGCTGACCTGATGGTCAAAGGCAGGCATGGAAATGCCACGCAAATATTTCTCCAAGCACTCCATCCTGGTTTGCAAACATCTCACTATCCTTTTACTGTGGCTGAGTCAACATCTTGGAACTCCTTTCCTAACATCATTGTGGGTACATGCACACCAGTTGGACTGCTGCAGTTCAAGAGAGCTGTTCACCAGCATCTTCTCAAGGGCACTTAGTAATTAAGCAATAAATGCTGGTCTGCTAGTGCCACTGTCATCCGTTAAAAATGAAAAGAAATCCATTTTGGAATTCATAGAATAGAATTCCTACAGTGGGGAAACAGACCCTTTCACCCAACAAGTCCACACCAATCCTCCAAAGAGTAACTCATCCATAATTCTACATTTTCCCCTGACTAATGCACCTAACTTACACACCCCTGAACACAATGGGCAATTTAGCATGGCCAATTTACCTAACCTGCACATCTTTGGATTTTGGAAGGAAACCAATGCACCCAGAGGAAACCCACACAGACACAGGGAGAATGTGCAAACTCCACACAGACAGTCACCCGAGGTGGAAATCAAACTCCGGTCCCTGGCACTGTGGGGCAGCAGTGCTAATCACTGAGCCACCGTGCCACCCCAATCCAACTATATTGTCAATATTTGGATCAAAATGTATAGAGCCTAGAACCAGTTGGGCCTCGTGGAACCCAAGCTGTAGTTTGGTGAACAGATTACTGCTAAGGGTTTCCTCCCACAGTCCAAAGATGTGCAGGTCAGGTGAATTGGCCATGCTGAATTACCCGTAGCGTTAGGTGTGTTAGTCAGAGGGAAATGGGTCTGAGTGGGTTACTCTTCGTAAGGTCAGTGTGGATTGATTGAGCCAAAGAGTCTGTTTCCACACTGTAGGGAATCTAATCTAAATAAGTTCCACTTGATAATGCTGCTGCTGGCACCGTCCATGACTTTGCTGTTGACTGGGAGCATCCTGAATTAGCATTTTGCCAGAAGGGATTTCTCTCATGTTGTTGGACAGGGCAAATTTAGACAAATTTTTATGTCACCAGATTGATGCCAGTTTTGTAACTTTACTGGAACAGTTTGACTAAGCAAGATCTGAACAATTATTCCTCATTACTGCAGCTGAGATCCAAAAGTAAGCAAAAGATTACCCCTGCCCTCAATCTGTTCATAATCATTACCCAGAACCTTCCTGCTTTCCAATCCCTAGATCCATCATTCTTCAAATCCAAATCCATAGCCTTTTTTCCTGACATACCACCTGACTGGGGCATTACCTGTCCCAATTAGTGTCCAAACCACCCCCTGCTTTTCCAGCACAGGCACAAAGGGCTGAATGGCCTCTGACGTCAATGCTTTGGACACTTCAACTAGTTTCTCCATAAACACATTTCACTCAGGTGCTGTACTTCTGAGATGAATGAAAGGGAAAGATTCAACTTGCAATTCAACATAATTTTATACACAAAATTCACTAAGACACAAAAAGGACCATTTGGCTGTCTATTGTCGAAAACCCTGTTCTTTCATTTTACATCACCCAATTCATACATTAATTATTCTCCCAATTGCAATGGTATATTTTTGTTGCAATCTTTATCTCAATGACCACTGGCTGCCAGATTAGGACCATGTACTACCTCTGTATTTAAACTTGGCCAGTCTGTGTAGTCAGCTCTGATGAACTTGGCAAGGGTTGATCTTGCATATGGTTATCTTCTCTCTTTCCAGGTAGTTGTAACTGCACTGCTGGGCCAGATTGGGTCTTCACTGATGGAATGACTGCCAGTTTTACCTCCCCCTGCTGCATCCTTCTAGAATGTTCTCTGTCACTCAGCCAATCAATCTTCCAGGTCAAAGCATGGTGTTCATTGGGCTCCCGATGTCATGTATGGAGGACTCTGGAGCTAAACTTGGTGTACATTGTTGGGAACTCTAGGCGCTATACTGCAATACATTTTCTATGGCAAGTCCAGGCTTATCTTTGTCTGCCTTTGACCTGCACAGATGCCTTGGAACTCTTATCAGGCCTGGCTGCTCAAAGGTTGTCCATTCTGGTCTCAGGCCTAGTTGTTCAGGCCCTGCATTATCCAGCCACAGTCCTTCCTCTTGATTCAAATTAGGGTCAGCAAAATGGGATCACATAACTTCAACTTTGTTCTCCAACTGAGCAGCACTTGGGTCTCAGGCTGACAGCCTCAACTATTTAAAAATTATAATCTACACAGCAGTTGAAAATTCAAAAATGAATACAAGCAAATAAATGCAAACACAGAACAGTGTGGTCATTATCAGTCGGTGCAGTATCAGAAAATGCTTTTGGAAAATGGTTGATTCATATTTTAGGTATCCCTATGCACCTGCAATGTGAGCAACCTCCTCTGTTCTCTCCTGCTCAACATAGATTTGAACAATAGTTCAAGCTGCCAGGTATCTTTTGTATACCATTTGTTCGACCCGAACATCACTGTTTTGTTGGGGTGTACTCGTAGAACACTGTTTTCACAGTAACCAGTGGGGCGATCCACATTTATCTTGGATAATCTAGTACTTCATAAGGTTGGATTGTGATCAACAGGGTTATGTTGTGGTGATTGCTGCAATGTCCCTTGCCTGTGCATACATTCTTAGGGAAAATGATTAAAGTGGTATCTGTTACTGATTCGATGCTCCCAGGTTCCCTCCCTTCCCCGGTTATGTCCCATTACTAATAGTTGATTTGTTTTTCTCTTTCCTTCAGTTATAGCTCTCAGCCTGAACCTAACCCAGGTGGTAGGAGTGCATACAGGGTCTTGCACCAATTTTATAGAGTATTATCAGATTGTGCAACAATTCGAAAGACATGAGATAAAGAGATTGTCTTCCAGTCAGGAAGAAAATTGTATTTGTGAAAATGAATTATCTGGAAAAGAAACAAGGAAGTTATACCAGGAATGTGGGAGTGGGGTTGGCTGCCAGTTCCGAAAATGGAACCAATCATGGGTGGTGGCGCCTATATGGTTCTAATAGTAGAATTGTAACTCTCGTGGTGGGGTCTGGCTGCTGGAAACCAATTCTTCCACAGCTGCCGCATTGGATTTCCAGACCAAATGCCTCTGTGGGTTCCGGTGCTATTTAAATTCCTTAATATGTTGCTGGATGACTATTGGTCTCAATTTCTGATGGACTACAGGTTGGCTTTTGGCAACCAGTTCCTCGACCAATGAGGATGGAGTTAACTGTGCGGGCCTAAGTCTTTGGGTTGGTGTCTTGAACTCTTCCAGGGATGTATGAAAATGATGGTTTATATTTTGGGAACCATACACTTTCATCTAGTTAATGTGGTATGATCTGGTCTTCCTGGAGTCTACCCAACACAATGTAAACTGAGGAACTCATCTTATCCATCACAAAGTGAAGTCCTGAGTAGCTGAGGGACAGAAATATTCCTGGCTGGAAAACTTGGAGCATGACTTATTGTCCTATTTCGCGGCCTTTTGGCTAAGATCAACTGTCTGTTCTTATCAGGACAGATAAGAACGGTGTCGAGTTGCGAGTCACCAGAGCTAGTGGAGAGATCATCGCTGGATCGTAATCGTGATTGGACGATGGAGGATCATTTGGTTGTGCTGACCTACTATTGGTGGATCTTCATGCTGGCTTCGGCCTAACGCCAATTCAGGGACCAGCCAATCTCAGAGCCATTGCCTCAGCAGCCGTTCGCAGCCTTGGCCAAGGCATTCGCAACACAGTCAGGGTGACTGTGAAGAAGGTGGAGGAGCACACACCGGTCGATCGGACGGTGTTTGTGAAGAAGGTCTTGCTGGAGTGCTGTGGGTTTGCAGCAGTGGACATGTACTGCCTGCAGGATTTCCCTGGGGCAAGCCCTGCAGTCATTTGGGCTCTGCTGAAGCCTTAGCTCAATATGTGAGTGAGAAGTGCACAGATCTGTATGTAATAATGAAAATTCTGAGCTGTGTATGTAAATGTTGACATATGTATGGCATTACCAAATGTACAGTGTATCTAATATTTTATGAATAAAGTATATTTTTGACCAGCAAGGCACCACAAAATAGCATGGAAACTATGCGGGACTCCATGCTCTACGGTCTGTTCCCCGGGACGCGCACCGAGACGAACATCAACTGTGCCTGGAGGATCATCAACTCGGTGAAGGACGCTCTCTGGGCGGTCTGAAACCTGTTGATCTTCCAGCTGAAGGAGTTGACCCCGACTGAGTGTTGCAGACTAGCACATTCCAAGGTCCAGGACTATGTGTTGAGGGACGCGCTGAAGCTTGGGGCAGCTGCCGCCAAGGCGCGGTGGGGAAAGACCACCGTTTAACATCTGCCTGTCTAAAGAAGAACAGGGGGCCCACGCAGTCATTTAGGCTCTGCTGATGCCTCAGCTCAATATATGGGCATATGAGCAAGAAATGCACAGACCTGTATATAATAACGATAATTCTGAGCTGTGTATGTAAATGTTGACATATGTATGGCATTACCTAATGTACAGACCATCAAATTATTTTATGATTATTTTACAAATAAAGTATATTTTTGAAATAAAAAAAAGACTTATTGTCCTATTTCAAATTCTGTGAGGTTGACTTCGCTATTGAAGTAAATTTTGCTTTATCTCTTTTTTTTTCTGACCCATTCAAACAGCCATTGCTTTTTGGACAGTCGAGACATCCCGCTCAGGAGTGGATCAATCTCCATCACGTACCTTCCAGTCATCACCAACATCAGCACAACAGGTGTTACAATGTTATAAGTGGTGCTGTTCTGTTAGATTACCTTTAAGGTGTGATTCACTCTTTCCATTATCCCACTGGATTGGGAATGGTATGTGGTGTGGAACCATTGGTCAAAGCCAAATAAATTAATCACATCTTGCATTTCTAGGGTGGTGAAATCAGTGCCTTGGTCTAACTCTATGCTGCCAGGGAGTCCCCACCGGGAGAAAATTGGTGGTTTAGAATGGTTGCGGTGACATTAACGGTGTTGGTTCAGGTAAGGAAAACCTCCAACCATTTGCTAAATATTTGTCCAGGCATGCTACAGGTCGGGGCTGCCTCAGTTCCCCCTTATTCCCCAGGCATACCTTTCGCAATTATTTTGGGCACAGGTTATACAGTTACAAAATTTATGAAGAAAAACACCTTTGACCACAAGTCCATCAGGAAGTGGTCAGCATATAGTGTCCTTGAGGCCCTTTGGGAAAAGGAGAAAACGGATCTTGTGGAGTGGTTCCCTGGGCAGACTGTCAAAGTAATTTGGCAGAATGCCTCATCACCAGAACTTTACACCAAGCACCAAGACATGGCTTGGCTGGTGGTGAGAAGGGCTCTGCCTATGAGATCCTTTATACATGCCTGGACTCTCTGCCACACCGCATGTTGCCCCCAAAGCAACTGTGGAGGGGACGAGACTGTCACATACCTCCTTCTGCAGAAGAAGTCTGGAGACGAATGCAGTGGTGTTTGTCGAGGTTCATTCCAAGCAGCTCTGTGATTCGGGACTCCGTGCTGTACGGTCTGTTCCCCAGGGCACATACAGAGACAAACATTAACTGTGCCTGGAAGATCATCAACTTGGTCAAAGACGTTCCTTGGTCTGTCCGAAACCTGTTGATCTTCCAGCTGAAGGAGTTGACCCCAACTGAGTGTTGCAGACTGGCACATTCCAAAGTGTAGGACTACGTGCTGAGGGACACGCTGAAGTTTGAGGCAGCTGCCACCAAAGCACAGTGGGGAAAGCCACCATGTAAGGTCTGCCTGCCTAAGAAGAACAGGGGGCCCACTCAGTAATCAGGGTGCGCTGACACCTCAGCAAAATACCTGGATGGTCAATGTATAGACTTGTACATATGAATGATTAATTCTAATCTCTGTTGCTGTGGACATCATGACATTGATATAGTCCCATGTGTTGCCCATCTTTACAGATGTGTCCTTGTTTTAGTATTAGTTTGTCCTTCGATTTGTCTTAGGATACAGCATCTGCCCCTTCCTTTATTTTAGGTCATTGTCACTGCCCTGAGCTTGTTTAAGGTCATCGATCTTAGTTTGGTTCACAACGATAGTGTTCACCTTCTTGAGAATCGGTGGGGGAGGGGTGGGGGGAGGGGGTGCTGGAGAATGGGGGCGACCATAGCTATCTCTTTCAGATGTTCTCCTTGACAAATTCATCTGCTTTCACATTCCCAGCCGGGGAAGATTTATGGTGTGCCCTAACTTTAATGATCCTATGCTCCTGTTCTTGGGCACTTTGGAATATGTATTTTATCAGGAATGCTGATAGTAGAGGTTTCCATCCACTGACACAAAACCTCTGTCTTCCAAACGTGCAGGAAGTCAGTTAAACTGTCACAGACATACATGTTATCTGAATATTTGTTTGCCAGTGCAGGAAGTTTATCTGGATGGCTAGTTCAGCAGTTTGGATGCTCATTTTGTTGAGGAGTTTTAATGCTAATCCCACCAGGAACTCACCTCAGTGATTCTCCACATACATTTCACATGCTGATTTTCTATTCCTGTGTTTCACCAGAAAGGACCTATCCACATAAATTTCAAAAGACTGTGTGTATTGGCTTTTCCGATTCCCTTGAGCTCTCCCCCATTTTGTTCTGGGATGTATTTTCCCTTGGAATCATTTGATGACACAACCTGACACTCATGAGGTTCCCCTCCGAAGCTCAAGTTGTCAGCAAGGAAGGTGGACACTTTGGTACATTTCAACATAACGTAAAGGCCCTGAGGTATCAGAGTCCAGCCCATTATGAGGTTTGAGGAGAAAGTGAGGACTGTAGATGCTGGAGATCAGAGCTAAAAATGTGTTGCTGGAAAAGCGCAGCAGGTCAGGCAGCATCCAAGGAGCAGGAGAATTGACTTTTTGGGCATGAGCCCTTCTTCAGGATTCCTGAAGAAGGGCTCATGCCTTAAACATCAATTCTCCTGCTCCTTGGATACTGCTTGATCCACTATGATGTTTGGTCATCTTTAATTCGGCTGTTCAGCAGTAGTTGTATATGGTTATGCTCGGTGAGATATTTAGAGGTTTGAGTCCAATTAGTGCAGCCTTGCAAACTGCTCATAAAATTGTCAGGAAGTGTTTCTGATATGCTGAGAAACCTTTTTCCACTGGGGATAGGAGTTGGGAGCCATAAACCCCCATAGTCCAAGTCTCCTGTGGTGCTCCTGTAAGAGTACAACTGTGAGAGTAGCATCTGTAGTAAATACTTCTGGTGCAAATGGGAGTTCCAGGTCTGGTACCTGTAGTGTAGGAGCCTTTGCCAGGGCCCGTTTTAGGATACAAATGCCTGATAAGGACAAGGCTCCAATGGAAGCCTCCACAGGGAAATATGTTGACAGAATGTGCAGTCTGGGAGAATTGTGGTTTAAGCTTGTGGAAATAACTGGTGATCCAGAGGCACAAGGGATTTTTGTGAGACATCCTTAAGCCTTCGCAAATCACAGACAAGACTGTGGTAAAATGACGGGGGCAGTAGTGATAGACCGTCCTGATCTGAAACCTCAGAAGGAACACGGGTTTCCCCAAGAAGGCTGAAGGTGAGATTGCCAAGGTCATAAATAGCCTCCTAAACAGAGAGTCCTGCACCCAGTAGCCTCCACCAACGATTCCCCAATCTGGCCAGTTCAAAAATCAGAAGGTTCTTGGAGGCTGACGAATGACTACCGGGAGATTTACAAAAAACACCCATCACCGTACCAGTGGTAGTGACTGAATCCATTATGAAACAAGCCCCGGAAAACAAATGTTTCACCTTGCTTGACATCAGCAACAGATTTTGACATATCTTTCTCAGCAATCAGGGCTTCATCTGTATCGGGCATCTGCATACACAGCAGTTCATGGGGTCAAATGATAGATTGCATTTCTGAATGAAATCGAAGCCCAGATGTGTTCCACCTCTGGGTCTAGGTCAAATAGTATGAGTGAAGGCAAGCAGTCTTCCCCGGTGTAATTCTTAAGGGGTTGGTTTCCATCCCTTTTTGTAAGTTCCACGTAAGTCTGCATTTTGCAGGTGTTTTGATTAGATTAGATTACTTACATTAGATTAGATTACTTACAGTGTGGAAACAGGCCCTTCGGCCCAACAAGTCCACACCGACCCGCCGAAGCGCAACCCACCCATACCCCTACATATACCCCTTACCTAACACTACGGGCAATTTAGCAGGGCCAATTCACCTGACCCGCACATCTTTGGACTGTGGGAGGAAACCGGAGCACCCGGAGGAAACCCACGCAGACACGGGGAGAACGTGCAAACTCCACACAGTCAGTCGCCTGAGGTGGGAATTGAACCCAGGTCCCTGGCGCTGTGAGGCAGCAGTGCTAACCACTGTGCCACCGTGCCGCCCCAATCTATGTTAGAATCTATTGATATCTCAGGATAGTTCAGGGTTGTGCAAGAACCCCTGGTGTCCCTTAGGAGCTCAATGTGATGGCCCCTGACCTCACCTTCAACCACGGTGCACCTTATGCTATCCCATTTAGCATCACATTCCCATTTCTGTGAGGCCCTATGTCTGACTGGGGATATTGTTTAGAAGGGTCTCTGGCATCCCTTACCTAAGTTATCACTGCTTTTCTCATGGCTCCGTTAGGTGGCATGGTAGGATATTTGTGGTTTGCTTCCTATGCTTGTGGGTGGGCTCCCTGCACTCCCCGATATAACGACCTATCTAGCCGCATTTGCAGCATCTCCTCTGGCAGTTGGTCAACATTTCCCTGCAGGGGTGTATGGGGGCTGGACACTGAAATAATTCCTCGAAGGCAGGCATGCATCAACAAGTCACTCTTGATTTACATGTGCATAGTACATGACACTGAACCAGCTAGTTTAGAGTCAGCTTCAAAGGTGAACAGAACAGAGCCCCTGACACTCCTGTTCATATCTGTTAGCCAGGACTCCCTGATTAGATCAGGTTAAAAGCCCCAGTCAGGAAACTCATATTTTATGAGGTCCATCTGGCTGATTTCATTCCAATCACTACATCCTTCCTCCTGTAAGTGCTGGGACATTGCTTCTCCTGGGGCATTTTCACACTAGGTCCAGTTCCTCCAACTCAGCCTCAGGTACTGGAAGCATGTACTGGAACATAGCCTGATTCTTGTGCTTGGAGCATCTTAGGTGGTAACAATATCAAGGCTGTAACATCTGTCGTGTCCATCTCATCCTCAGAGGTTTCTTTAATGCTAGATGGAGGGGGAGAACCCACAAAGTCTGACAGCCTTGTTGAATGTTCTGAGGGGCTGTGTATGTTTTGCTCTTGCCACGTTTGTGAGGTTGCATTTCTCATGTGGTCCATGTGCTGTTCAGGTCTGCCTTCTCCCACCCAAACTTTGTATGTCACAGGACATGATCTTGCATCAATTATGCCTTTTACCCACGCAGGGCCATGTTCATGGTTTCAACATGAAATTTTGTTCCCTGAGGAAAATTGCCTCTCTTGCAGAGAGGAGTCTTGTATCTGCCATTGATATTCTGATATTGATTCATCCTCCCCCCCACCCCGCCTCCCACCCAGGTCCAGAAAGATCAGGTGTAACCTAACGCAGAGTCTTCTACCCTTTAACAGCTCCAATAGGGCTGTCCCTATAATTCTGTGAGGAGTGGTCCTATAATCAAACAGGAACTGAGACAGTTTGGTGAAACTGTGGTCTGTTTCTTTAAGCCTGCCTTGAAAGGTTGGATTGCTTTTTCTGCAAATCATTGGACAATGAATGGTATGGACCTGTCCTTACATGCCGAATGCCATTCGACTTTAGGAAATACTCAAATTCCCTGCTGGTAAGTGATGGCCCATTGTCTGTGACAACACTTCCAGGTGTCTGTGTATTCCAAAATATGTACAGAGCTTTTCAATCATTATTCCCATGTTTGACAAATGAACTCTATACATGCACATCCAACCACTTCGAATCGGTGACCACAATGACTAAGACCATAGACCCCATGAATGGACCGACATAGTCTATGTATAACCAAGTCCAAGGTTTACCCAGCCATTCCCATGAATGTGAGAGAGCTGCTGGTCATAAGTTTTGTCTCTGTTGCCCCTTTGGGTAGTGACCCACCAATGTGGCTAGGTCGGCATTTAATCTTGGTCACCAGACATAACTTCTCACCAAAATCTTCAGTTTGGAAAACCTGGATGACTGTGGTGGAATTCAGCCAGTATTTGGCAGCAAACTTTACACAGGACAATCAATCTTGCTCCCCATAATAATATGCCATCCTTTACAGTGATCTGGTTTTGCAAGGTCCAGAAAGGTTTCAACTCTAGTTATGATGGCACTTTTGCTTCACCCAGTGCCACCAGCTGTTTTAGTTTTGACAAGACTGGATCTTTTAGTGCCTACAGTCTGATATTGTCAGCAGTGACTGGGAGGGTGTCCAGAAAGTTCAAAACAAGAACGGATTCTTCTTGTGGCGGCATGCCTAGTGGTGTATCCACTAGTGAGATGTGGCTCAAGGTATCTGCATTTACCATTTGGCCTCCCAGACTGTGTTCAAACTTGTAATTGTACGCACTCTGAATAACAGCCACCGCTGAACTTAACCTGAAGCTCCAGGCAACAAAGCCCTGTCCGCTCTTAGTAACCCTAATAGGGATCTGTGGTTCACTACTATCACAAATTTAAGTCTTTAAAGATATTGTGGGATCTCTCTCACATCGAAGATGACTGCCAAACCTTTCTTCTCTATCTGGTCAAATTTTCATTCAGTATCAGCTATCAGCCAAAGTCTGGGAAGCATATGCTATTGAGTGTTCTACTCCACGGGGCCACCAATGAGTCAACACCACCCAATACCATATGCGGAGATGTTGCATGGTCAGCACAATATTTTGCTTGGGATTGTAGTGTGCTAACACCTTAGATGAAGATAGCTGCTTCTTCACTTCCTTGTAAGCTACATCTTTGCTTGGTGACCATTTCCAAGGCTGACCCTTTTTCAATAGCAGATGTAAGGCAGTCAGGAAGGAGGCCAGGTTACGCATGAATTTTCTGCAATAATTCCCCAACCCAAGGAAAGATCTAAGCTCTGGTACAGATATGGAAACCGGAGAACCTTTGATTGCCCTCATTTCATCTTCCAGTGAGTGTAATCTGGTTTTGTCAACTTTATAGCCTAAGTAGGTCACTTGGGCAGTCTAGAACACACATTATTTCCCACCTAAGGTGTACACGGTGCACATGGCACAGTGGTTAGCACTGCTGCCTCACAGCACCAGAAAACTGGGTTCAATTCCTGCCTCAGGCAACTATCTGTGTGGAGTTTGCACATTCTCCCCATGTCTGCATGGGTTTCCTCTGGGTGCTCCGGTTTCCTCCCACAGTCCAAAAACGTGCAGGTTAGGTGAATTTGCCATGCTAAATTGCCCGCAGTGTTAGGTGTAGGGGAATGGGTCTAGGTGGGTTGTGCTTCGGCGGGTCGGTGTGGACTTGTTGGATCGAAGGGCCTGTTTCCACACTGTAAGTAATCTAAAAACCTGCCTAGAAAACATTTTAGCACTCCACCCATATTCTTTAAATGCTCTTTATTGGTCTTATATAATGTTCTCCGTTGTCCACTGGAAAATGGCATAGGCTGATGATGGCAAAAGGCACAAACCTTTATGGGTATTAATTGTAGCATGCTTTTGGGAATCCTCAGCTAATTTAAGGTGATTGGTGAAAGGTTTAGGGGAGATGTCAGATGTAGTTTCTTTACACAGAGAGTGGTGGGTTCGTAGAATGTACTGCCAGTAGTGGTAGTAGGGTCAAATACGTTAGAGACATTTAAGCGATTCTTGGACAGGTACACGGAAGATATTACAATGAAGGTAATGTGGTTTGAGTAGGATAAAAGGTCGGCACAACATCAAGGACTAAAAGACCTGTACTGTGCTGTACTATCCTATGTTCTCTGTAATTGCAATTACTCACATGGCTCATGTCCAGCTTCATGAAAGACAATCATCCCCCCACTCCCACCGCACCCCAGCCAGTATTGCATATGTCCCGTATGTGTATTTATCCAGCTATGGGAAGCAGTTTACTGTTTGGTTAAAATACCAACAAAGGCGAACTGACCCATTGGGCTTCACAATTGGTACAACCAATGTTGTCCATTCCAAAAACTACTGGTTTGATGATTCCTTCACTTCCCAGCCTCCTGATGTCTGCCTATACTTTTGCATTTAAAGCAAGTGACACAGGAAGGCCTTGGTGGATCATGAAATTGCTTCTTGGTCAACATGTAAGGTTACCTTTGCTCCTATGATAGTCCTTGAGGAGAAAGTGAGGTCTGCAGATGCTGGAGATCAGAGCTGAAAATGTGTTACTGGAAAAGCGCAGCAGGTCAGGAGCATCCAAGGAACAGGAAATTTGATGTTTTGGGCATACGCCCTTCTTCAGGAATGAGGGAAGTATGTCCAGCAGGCTAAGATAAAAGATAGGGAGGAGGGTCTTGGGGGAGGGGCAATGGAGATGTGATAGGTAGAAGGAGGTCAAGGTGAGGATGATAGGCTGGAGTGGGGTGGGGGCAGACAGGTCAGGAAGAAGATTGCAGGTTAGGAAGGTGGTGCTGAGTTCGAGGGATTCGACTGAGACAAGGTGGGGAGAGGGGAAATGAGGAAACTGGAGAAATCTGAGTTCATCCCTTGTGGTTGGAGAGTTCCCAGGCAGAAGATGAGGCGCTCTTCCTCCAACTGTCATGTTGTTATGGTCTGGCGATGGAGGAGTCCAAGTACCTGCTTGTCCTTGGTGGAGTGGTAGGGGTAGTTAAAGTGTTAAGCCACGGGGTGGTTGGGTTGGTTGGTCCAGGTGTCCCAGAGGTGTTCTCTGAAACGTTCCGCAAGTAGGCGGCCTGTCTCCCCAATATAGAGGAGGCTACATCGGGTGCAGCGGATGCAATAGATAATGTGTGTGGAGGTGCAGGTGAATTTGTGGCGGATATGGAAGAACCCCTTGGGGCCTTGGAGAGAAGTAAGAGAGGAGATGTGGGCGCAAGTTTTGCATTTCTTGCGGTTGCAGGGGAAGGTGCCGAGAGTGGAGGTTGGGTTGGTTGCGAAAAGACCACTCCCTCCGTGACTCCCTCGTCAGGTCCACACCCCGCACCAACCCAACCTCCACTTCCAGTCCCTAGATATGATAGTCCCTAGACCTTCTTGAAAACTTCCAGGTATTTCCTTAGGATTTCATTCAGCCATTTTCTAATTGAAACATATTGAGCCAATCAAGATAAGATTAGATTACATACAGTATAGAAACAGGCCCTTCGGCCAACCAGTCCACACCAACCCTCTGAAGAGTAACGCACACCGACCCATTACCCTCTGACTAATGTACCTAACACTACAGGCAATTTAACATGGCCAATTCACCTAACCTGCTCATCTTTGGACTGTGGGAGGAAACCGGAGCACTCGGAGGAAACCCATGCAGACACGAGGAGAATGTGCAAACTCCACACAGACAGTCACTGAGGCTGGAATCAAACCTGGGACCCTAGTGCTGTGAGGCAACAGTGCTAACCACTGTGCCATCGTGCCGCCCCAATTGTGCCCCATCAAGCTGGGATCGAGCGTTTTACTTCATTTAGTGGAACTGAACCAGCTCCTTCTCATTAGAGACTGGAACCGAAATTGTACCCTTTATCTGTAGGGGTTCCTCAGTATAGGTTCCAGCCTGGCTGATTTCTTATGCAAATTTAAGGGTTGGACTCCAGAGCAAACTATCATAAAGACTGGTTCTGCAATCACTGACACAAATCCACTGTTAACAAACTCCATCAGAACTGGGCGACCATTTAACCAGACATTTATTTTGATAGATTGACATGAATGTCATTGACTTAGTAATGAGTCAGGGAAGTGATAGCCTGGTGGTATTATTGCTAGACTATTAATCTAGAGACTCAGGTAATGTTCTGTCGACCCAAGTACAAATCCCACCGCGGCAGAGAGTAGAGATTGAATTTAATAAAAAATAGTCTGGAATTAAGAGTCTAACATTGACCATGAAACCATTGCTAATTGTCAGAAAAACTCATGTAGTTCCTTATTGTCTTTGAAGAAATAAATCTCCTGTCCTCGCCATGTGACTTCAAACCCACTGCAATGTGCTGAATCTTAACTGTCCTTTGAACAATTAAAGATAGGCAGTAAATGTTGGCCCAGCCAATGATATCCACACTCTGTGAATGATTTTTTTTAAAAAATGTGAGTATGCTCATGCAATTAGCATGCTCCAGGACTTCTGAATTGGCGACCTTATACTGCCAAGGGATGCCAAAGAGAGCAAAAGTGGAAACTGTTCAGTCTTTTTCCTGTCTAGTACACATTTTTCAGTTCTGACCAGTGTAACAAAAGAAATGCACGGTGATGCAGCCTTGGTTGATTTAGAGTTGTTCTCAGTTTGACAATGTTCTGCAGTTTCTCATAAAGATTGGACATCTGAACGGGGATATAAATAGGAAGGGTTTGGAGGAATATGGGCCGGGTGCTGGCAAGTGGGACTAGATTGGGTTGGGATATCTCGTCGGCATGGACGAGTTGGACCAAAGGGTCTGTTTCCATGCTGTACATCTCCAACACTCTATGACTTTAGGAGGGTTTAAACAACTTTGGCAGGGGGATGAGTACCAGAGCTACAGATCAGAGGAGAGGGTAGTTGTTGAATGGGCAGAAAAAGAATGTAGATAGTCTGTCAGGAAGGATACAGAGTTGCTAGGGCAAAGAGATGGGTTAAAGTGTATCTGTTTCAGTGCAAGGAGTGTCAGGAATAAGAGTGATGAACTTAGAGCATGGATCAGTATTTGGAATTACGATGTTGTGGCCATACGAGGACACAGGGACAGGAATGGTTGCTGGATGTTCCAGGGTATGGATCTTTTAAAAAGAACAAAGAAGGGGGTAAAAGAGTGGGGGGGGGGGAATAGCATTGGTAATTAAAGAGTGGTGCATCACAGTTGCAGAAAAGGAGGTTGTTGAGGACGGTTTGTCTATTGAGTCAGTATGGGTGGAAGTCAGTAACAGGAAAGGAGCAGTCACTTTATCGCGCATTTCTATAGACCCTCCCAATAGCAGCCGAGAGATGGAAGAATAGATTGGACAGCAGATCTTGGAAAGGTGCAGATGTAACAGAGTTGTTTTTATGGGTGACTTTAACATTCCCTATATTGATTGGAACCTCCTTAATGCAAATGATCTGGATGTAACTGATTTTGTCAGGTGTATCCAGGAAGGATTCCTGACTCAGTATTTAGATAGGCTAACGAGGGGGCACGCCACATTGGATTTGGTGCTAGGCAACGAATCAAGCCAGTTGTTAGATCTGTCAGTGGGAGAGCATTTTAGTGATGATGACTACAACTGCCTCACCTTTACCATAGCCATGGAAGGGGATAGGAACAGACAGTATGGGAAGTATTTATTGGGGGAGGGGATATTATGCTGCTATTATGCAGTTGCTATCCAAGTTGATAGGGTTGTTAAGAATGCATGCGATGGGGAGATCCAAGATGGCGGCAGTCTGAAAAGTCTGCCATACCCTGGGCAAAGTAGACTTCTACACCCCCCCCTCATTAGCCACCCCCAAAAAAAATTGGTAGCACAAAGCAGGCAAAGTATCTAGAGCCTCTTACATTTTGATTTGGAAGCTCTAGGAGAGAGATGAAGATGAACAAAGGAAAGGGAGTGAAAGGATCACAGCAGGCAGGGCATTCCCCTACTGTGTCAGGCACACTCCGCAGCCGCCGCTTCGACTCCCACGGCAGCGCCTTTGAACCCAGTTGAGCAGCAGCATCTACTCTTGGAGTTTTTTTCCGAGAAAAAATTGAAACGGCGCTGGAGCTGATCTCTGCCATGCTGAAAAAGCATGAGCAGGAGATCCAGACATTGGATCGAGGCATGGAGCAAAGGACTGCAGCGTCAGAGACCACAACAGAGACTCGGAAGGGCAGTTCCGAACTCTGAAGGGCCTATTCGACCAGGTTGATGACTTCGAGAAACAACGTCAAAGGAAAAACTTACGGGCTGTCGGTCTTCTGGAGCGTGAGAAGGGCGAGATTCTGGTTGGATTCTTGGAGTAGTGACTCCCAAAGTTTCTGGGGCTGGAGATCGATTCAGGCCGCTAAGTGTTTAGCAGACCCACCGGATTGTTATGCACAGGTGCAGGTCGGATCAGTACCCCTGCTTGGTCCTAGTGCGACTCCAGCACTATGAAGAGAAGCAGTTTATAATAGAAACCTCCAGAACACTAGGAAGAGATCCACAGGCCTTGGTATATTAAGGTTAGAGAATAATGTTCTTTCAAGACTTGTCTGGGACCATAATTAAGAAGAGGAAATCTTTTGATGATGTTAAGAAGAAATTAAGAGACTTGAATATTCAATATTCTTTGAGGTATCCAGCAGTACTCCATTTTAATCAAGCGGGAATGTTTATAATTTCGACTCAGCAGAAAAAGCAAAGGAGTGTTTGAACTCACTGAAATAAATGGCTTGAGCCGGGAGGTAGGAGAAGAAGATAATTGTGGACAGTGGCATAATTTTTTTTCTTTCTTTGTTCTTTTCCCTTTCAGGTTTTTCAGTCCTATAGGCTTGGCATTGCTTGGTGTAAAATGTTGTTTGTTTCATATTTCATCAGTTTGGTAGTTATCTGTTATTTCATTGTTCTTTTTTCTGGGTGAGGGGTGGTTACTTCTTTTGTCTAAAGATGTATGAGAGTAAATACCATGTTTCTTTGTCTGTGCATTGCTTGGGTTTGGAACATGGCCTTAGGTGGAAGGAACCAGGTTGGCTGTAAGGTTTGGAATGAATGCTCCCTATGGGTGAGGGGGGAGATCTCTAGTGATTTATGATTTATATGTTTATTCGTTCAAGTTAAGCGTAGTGGTTAGGTTTTTAATTTTAGTCGTGTTTGTAGGGATAGTTTTTAGATTCTATAAAGTCCGTGTTTTTTCCACTCACTGCACATTGAATAGGCTTCTTCCTCGTGGGTGACTACGGGCTGCGGTGGGCGATCATGGCAAGCGATCCGTTCAGATGGTGCACCTGAAATATAAGAGGGAGCCATTCCCCCATTAAAAGAAAAAAAGATGCTCTCAAACCTTAAGAAGGAATGGGTTGACATCACTCTGCTGCAGAAGACACATTAACTGATGGGAACATTTGAAGTTACAGCAGGAGAGATACAATAGGGTATTCTTCTCTTCCTTCTAGTCTCAAAGTAGAGGAGTGGCCATACTAGTAAAAAGGAACTTCCCATTTCTGATAATAGATCAAATCAGGGATGAGCACAGGTGGTTCTTCATTCTCAAGTCTTTAATACATGGAGAAGAATATGGCATCCTGAACATTTATTGACCCCAGGCACACCTCCTCAAATTTTTAGTTGACGCAGTCTCTAAATTAATCGCACATGAGGTACATTGTCAGATCATAGGAGGAGACTTTAATCATCTCAAGGACCCCAGGATAGACAGGATGTCAAGGGGTCTGTCAGGTACACCCCTGCAATCTAGGTAGCTAGTGGACCTATATAGGGATTTGGAGCTAGGGATGTATGGAGGTGTCTCCACTGTAATGGGAGGAATTTTACCTTTTACTCCAACCCACACAAGTGCCACACGAGAATTGGTATGTTCTTTATTCTGTTGGTTTGTTTGGACTCAGCATTAGCCTGCAAGTTTGGGAAAATAACTATTTCGAACCATGCACTTGGATGTCAAGATTAAGGGTAGTGGAACAGACACACAGCACTGGCATATGGATCTGTTTCTGTTGAGGGATGGCTTTGTGGAGTTCATTAGAAGCGAGTTCAGGGACTTCCAGGACATCAATTGAGGTACAGCCAGTAATCCATCAGTGCATTGTGAGGCCACCAAGGTCTATTTAAGGAGTTTGATTATCTCATAGTTAACAACCAGAAAGAGGCAGAGAGGAGAGCAGTTGCGGATGCTTGAGGCCTAGCTGAAAGCATCTGAGTTGGCATTAATTGGAAGCTCTTTCGATCAAGTAGATTAGCGGTGTTTGTGCAGTGTGTCCAGGAAGCTTTTCGAACTCAGTATGTAGATTGTCCGACCAGAGGGCAGGCCATATTGGATTTGGTACTTGGTAACGAACCGGGACAAATGATGGGCTTGTTAGTGGGTGAGCATTTTGGTGATGGTGACCATAATTCTGTGACTTTCACCTTGGTTATGGAGAGAAATAGGTGCATGCAACAGGACAGGTTTTACAACTGGGGGAAGGGTAAATACGATGCTGCAAGACAGGATCTGAGGAGCATAAATTGGGAGCACAGGCTGTCAGGGAAGGATGTCGTTGAAATGTGGAACTTTTTCAAGGAACAAATACGACGTGTCCTTGATATGTATGTACCTGTCAGGCAGGAAAGAGATGGTCGTGTGTGGGAACATTGGTTGACAAGGGAGGTTGAATGTCTTGTAAGGAGGAAGAAGGAGGCTTACACAAGGTTGAGGAAACAAGGTTCAGACAGAACGTTGGAGGGATACAGGATAGCCAGGAGGGAGCTGAAGAAAGGGATTAGGAGAGCTAAGAGAGGGCATGAAAAATCTTTGGCGGGTAGGATCAAGGATAACACCAAGGCCTTTTATGCGTATGTGAGAAACATGAGAATGACGAGAACGAGGGTAAGTCCGATCAAGGACAGTAGTGGGAGACTGTGTATTGAGTCGGAAGAGATATGTATTGAGACTGTGTATTGAGTCTTGAATGAGTACTTTTCTTCAGTATTTACAAATGAGAGGGACCGTATTGTTGAAGAGGATAGTATGAAACGGACTGGTAAGCTAGAGGAGATACTTGTTAGGAAGGAAGATGTGTTGGGCATTTTGAAAAACTTGAGGATAGACAAGTCCCCCGGGCCTGACAGGATATACCCTAGGATTATGTGGGAAGCAAGAGAAGAAATTGCAGAACCGTTGGCAATGATTTTTTCGTCTTCACTGTCAATGGGGGTGGTACCAGGGGACTGGAGAGTGGTGAATGCTGTGCCCCTGTTCAAAAAAGGGAATAGGGATAACCCCAGGAATTACAGGCCAGTTAGTCTTACTTCGGTGGTAGGCAAAGTAATGGAAAGAGTACTGAGGGATAGGCTTTATGAGTATCTGGAAAAACACTTCCTAATTAGGGACAGCCAGCACGGATTTGTCTTATTGAAATCTTTGAGGAGGTGACCAAACATGTGGATGAGGATAGAGCAGTGGATGTAGTGTACATGGATTTTAATGAGGCATTTGATAAGGTTCTCCATGGTTGGCTCATGTGGAAAGTCAGGAGGCATGGGATAGTCGGAAGTTTGGCCAGTTGGATGGAGAACTGGCTAAAAATGTGTTGCTGGAAAAGCACAGCAGGTCAGGCAGCATCCAAGGAACAGGAAATTTGACGTTTCGGGCATAAGCCCTTCATCAGGAATGCCCGAAACGTCGAATTTCCTGTTCCTTGGATGCTGCCTGACCTGCTGCGCTTTTCCAGCAACACATTTTCAGCTCTGATCTCCAGCATCTGCAGACCTCACTTTCTCCTAGAGAACTGGCTAACCAGTCGAAGTCAGGGAGTAGTGGTAGATGGTAAATATTCAGCCTGGAGCCCAGTTACAAGTGGAGTTCCGCAGGGATCAGTTCTGGGTCCACTGCTGTTTGTAATTTTTATTAATAACTTGGAAGAGGGAATCGAAGGGTGGATCAGTAAATTTGCAGATGATACGAATATTGGTGGAGTTGTGGATAGTGAGGAGGGTGTTGTCGGCTACAAAGGGACTTAAATATGATGCAGAGCTGGGCTGAGGAGTGGCAGATGGAGTTCAACCCTGTCAAGTGTGAGGTTGTCCATTTTGGAAGGACCAATAAGAATATGGACTACAGGGTTAACGGTAGGGTTCTTAGTAAGGTGGAGGAGCAGAGGGACCTTGGGGTCTATGTTCATAGATCTTTGAAAGTTGCCACTCAGGTGGATAGAGCTTGTAAGAAGGCCTATGGTGTATTAGCGTTCATTAGCAGAGGAATTGAATTCAAGAGTCGTGAAATGATTTTGCAGCTATATAGTACCTTGGTAAGGCCACATTTGGAGTACTGTGTACAGTTCTGATTGCCTCATTTTAGGAAAGATGTGGAAGCTTTGGAGAGGGTGCAGAGGAGATTTACCGGGATGTTGCCTGGAATGGAGAATAGGTCGTATGAGGATAGCTTGAGAGTGCTAGGCCTTTTCTCATTGGAACGGCCGAAGGATGAGGGGTGACTTTATAGAGGTTTATAAGATGATCAGGGGAATAGATAGAGTAGACAGTCAGAAACTTTTTTCCCTGGGTACAACAGAGTGTGATAAGGGTACATAAATTTAAGGTGAAGGGTGGAAGGTATAGGGGGGATGTCAGGGGTAGGTTCTTTACCCAGAGAGTGGTGGGGGCATGGAATGCGCTGCCTGTGAGAGTGGCAGAGTCAGAATCATTGGTGACCTTTAAGCGGCAATTGGATAGGTACATGGATAGCTGCTTAAGCTAAGACAAATGTTCGGTACAACATCGTGGGCCAAAGGGCCTGTTCTGTGCTGTATTGTTCTATGTTCTATGTTCTATGTCATAATAGACCATCTATGGTTAAGTTACAGCAGGTCATGGCTCTCCAAGCTGCTCTGGATTCAGTGCTCACACAGGTGGCGAAGAGAGGGGTCTTTGCAAAGCAAAGGTTGTTCAAATATGGGGATAAGCCAATTAGATACCTGGCTTATCTGGCTAGGAAGAAAAGTGCTCCGCAGATCATTGTATATATTAGGGAGAGAGCTGGTACCATCACGTGCAAGCTGAAAAAGTTTAATACCAGATTTTAGGAATTCTCTGCTGAGTTATACCAGTCAGAGGGCTGTGAAGATGAAGTAGTGAGAATGGAACCAAAAGAGAAAATGCTGGAAAATCTCAGCAGGTCTGGCAGCATCTGTAAGGAGAGAAAAGACCTGATGTTTCAAGTCTAACTGACCCTTTGTCAAAGTGAGAATGGAATCCTTTTTCAAGGACCTGGACCTCCCCGGTATAAACTCAGAGCAGGGCTACCTTTTAAATGCACCCCTGACAATACAAGAGGTCAAGAGGCAGTAACGCAGCTCCAAAGTGGCAAAGCATCTCCCAAGTGAGTTTTACAAGGAGTTTGTAAACATTTGGCTGGGCCATTTCTGGGGATATATAGTCACTCATTTAGCCAGGACTGCCTCCCCTCTCCTGCCTCCCTTAGGGAGGCCAATATCACCCTCATGTTAAAGAAAGGGAAAGACCCCGAGGATTGCACCTCGTATAGATATATCTTGTTGTTGAACGTAGACTTCAAAATGTTAACAAGCGTGCTGGCCCTAAGGTTGGAAAAGGTACTGCCCGTAATTATGAAAGAAGACCAGACAGGTTTTTATTAAGCACCGTAGCTCTTCCAATAATATCAGGACAGCACTGAACATAGTGCAAGTATGTCAGTAGAGATTGATTCCAGGCTTGGTGGTCTCCCTGGATGCAGAAAAGGTGTTTGATTGGGTGGAGTGGTTGTATCTCTTTGGTGTTCTAGACTGTTTTGATCATGGGCGGGGAGCAGGGGGCCTTCACTAGGTGGGTGGCAGTGCTGTATAACAATCCCAAGGGGCAATTATCATAAATGATGTTAAATCAGATCATTTTAGTGTTGGGAGACGTAGCCAACAGGGGTGTCCTCTCTCACCACTGCTATTTGCATTGATAATTGAGCTGTTGGCGGAGGCCATCCAGAAGAGATAGTGGCACCAAAGGTAGGAATAGAGGAGCATAAAATTGCTTTTTATGCTGATGATGTGCTTTTGTTTCTGGCTAACCCAGAAAAGTCCATACCCCGGCTAATACAAAAAATTAAATTATTTGGCAGCTTTTCGAGATGCAGGATAAACTTTACCAAGTCGCAAGCCATACCCACATGGAGACTGGTGGGAGTTAGAGGATGGAACACAGATTCCTTTCGATGGTCACAAAAAGGTTTTCTCTACCTGGGAATTTTAAAAAATCACACAGCACCAGATTATAGTCCAACAGGTTTATATGGAGGCACTAGCTTTTGGAGTGCTGTTCCTTCATCAGGTGGTTGTGGAATATAAGATCGTAAGACACAGAATTTATAGCAAAAATTTACAGTGTGATGTAACTGAAATTATATATTGAAAAAGATCTGGATTGTTTATTAAGTCTCTCATCTTTTAGAATGAACATGTTGATTTCAGTTCTTTCATATGTAAATCGCAGAACTTTTAAAAGTTATATGCTCAAGTGAACTTTAACAATTGATGTCATGTCGGCCCAGATAATGCACTTAAGGTGTGAGGTGCACTGTGTGAGATTGTCTGTGCCACAATATTCAGAGTGATTCTAATCTAAAAAATGGATTTACAGAATCTTACACGGATTAATGCAGTTTTTGAGCAAAATAAAATATAAGTGTGCAAGTACAAATTCACCCCACAAACTTATATATGTGTGTGTGTGTGTGTATGGTGGGGTGGGTCGGGGGGGAGATGATTATGACTGTGTGAGAGAGTGTGTGTATGTGAGTGTAAAGGAGTAAAAGTCATGAGAGGGTGCGTTTGTGTATGTGAGTGTGGGAGTGTATGTGTGAGCATATGAGAGAGAGCTTGTGTATGAGAGAGCATCTGTGTGAGTGTATGGGTCTGTAGGAGTGTGTGTGTCTGTAGGCATATGTGTGTAGGACCGTGTGTGTGCAGGAGTGTCTGTGCATCTGTCTGAGTTTGTGTGTGTGTGTGTGTGTGTGTGTGTGTGTGTGTTTTTGTGTGTGTTTATGTAGTGCAGCGGGGTCACCTGTAATGTGACATGAACCCAAGGTCCCAGCTGAGGCCATCCCCATGGGTATCGAACATGGCTATCAGCCTCTGCTCAGGCACTTTTCGGTGTTGCCTGTCCCGAAGTCTGCCTTGGAGGATGGTCACCCGAAGGTCCGAGGTCAAATGTCCTGGACCGCTGAAGTGTTCTCCGACTGGGAGGTAACACTTCTGTCTGTTAATTGTTGTGCAGTGTCCATTCATTTGTTGCCATAGCCTCTGCTTGTTGTCGCCAATGTATCATGCCTCAGAGCAACCTTGCCTGTAGCGTATGAGATAGACAATGTTGGCTGAGTTACATGAGTACCTGCCACATATATGGTGGGAGGTGTCTCCACGCGTAATGGTGGTATCCATGTCGACATTCTGACATGCCTTGCAGCATCTACCATGAAAGCCAGACAGTTTACTACAGACAATGATCTTATTGAGGTTTGGTGGTTGTTTAAAGGCGAGAAGTGGAAGCGTGGGGAAGGTCTGGGCGAGGTGCTCATCGTTATTGATAATGTGTTGAAGGTTGCAAAGAACATGGAGTAGTTTTTTGGCTCCTGGGAGGTGCTGGACAGCAAAGAGTAGATCACACTGTAAACTTCTGCTATAAATTCTGTGTCTTACGATCTTATAACACCGAAACACCTCATGAAGGATCAGCACTCCAAAAGCTAGTGCTTCCAATTAAACCTGTTGGATTATAACCTAGTGTTGTGTGATTTTTAACTTTGTACACCCTGGTCCAACACCGATATCTCCAAATCATGGGAATTGTTATTACCTCTATCTTCCATCAGTTGTATTGAACTAACTTTGCGCAATTGTTTGATAAGTTAAAACAGGACCTGCAGTGGTAGGAAGGGCTACCAATATCATGGTTAGGCCGAATAGCCTTGGTTAAAAGGAATGTTCTTCCTCAGCTATTATACCCTACGCGGATGCTCCCATTGTTGCTACCCAGACAGGTGCTGTGCAGGTTTAGTGGCTGGCTTGGATCCTTTATTTGGTGCCGTAGGCGCACCCTAATTAAATTTACTAAACTGCAACGCCCGCAGAGAATAGTGGGGGTGGATCTACCAGATCTAAAGAGATACCAAATAGGTTCCCTGTTGTCACAAATGGGCGATTGGGTGGTAAGGACTCAAGGTTGATATGGCTTGATATTGAGGCCTCGGAGGCAAGTTGTCCCCTCGTTAATTCACTGTTAATGGATGAGATGAAATCCGTAGCTGAGCTTTGTGAGAATCCAATTATCTTAAAGAGGGTGAAAGCATGGACAATAATGCGGCAGGGTGGGGGCAATTTGCTTAAGACCTTGCTGATCAGCCCCCTAGTGGGAGACCCAGGATTTAGGTCAGAGTCAATGGACTCTGGCTTCAAAGCATGAGAGGATAAGGGCATCTCCTTTTGGGAGACTTATTTGAGGGAGAGGTCTTGATATCTTTTAACCAATCAAGTCAGAAATTTGAGCTACCTAGTAGGGACCTCTTCTGATACTTTCAGGTTAGGGTTTACATAAAGAAGAGGACCACGCTCTTGGCTCAGTCCTACAAGTTGGACATAAAGAGAAGAGAAGATGGGTGGGCACTCTCTTGGCCAATACCCTATACCACTTACAGAGAGGGAGCACCTTGGGAGTTATGGAGAGACTCTATGGAATCAGGAACTAGAAAAGAAAACTTCATTGGAAAAATAAGAAGATATGTGAGAGAATGTGAAGAAATCTCAATATGCAATAAAGCACAAGTTTTGCAATAAAGCACAAGTTTTGCAATTAAGGATACTTCACAGGGCCCAAATAGCACCAGAGGTTAGCTAAGTTTATGAAAGGATGTTCTCTAGGATGTCCTAAATGTAAAGTTAGTACAGGCATCCTTACACATTGCTTCTGATCATGTTACAAGATTCGTGGATACTGGGTGACAGAGTGAATGAGCTGGAGAAGATCCTGGGAATTGAAGTTAAGGTGGACCTGATATTCCTTCTTTTGGGACTGCCGAATCTACCCCCTCTGGTGAGTACGGGAAGAGGTTATTTAAAATTCTTACACACTGTGCAAGGTAGAACTTTCTACTGAACTGGACATGCGAAAAAACCCCAGGTCTTACGGGGCAGCGCAGAATCGTGATGGAGCACTTCCCCTCTATGGTGCACCACAGAAGCGAGCAATTTCATAAGATGTGGCAGCCCTTTTTAAATTACATACACATGGATTTGTCGGTGATTCTGATTAGAGCCTTAGAATTGCCTTGGAGGCCGGATTTGGCAGTCTAAGGGCCCTGGAAGAAGGAGGCTTAGTAAATACGGGCATAATAACTGTTGCTTCTGTGGGTGGAAGCTTCGGTGCAGGTGCAGCGAGTGGAGTAACATAATGAATTGTCATTTAATTTCATTTAATTGTAATTTAATTCAATTTCACTTAATTTAATTTGCGTTAAGTATGAGACGATTGTATCCTGTAAAGTAGTAGTAGATAGTTTACTACTGACATTATTGTAATATAATAATGTTGTATTATTTCTATTATTCTGTAAAATAAAATAAAAATATTTTTAAAAAGGCATATGGTGTTTTGGCTTTCATTAACAGGGGAACTAAGTTTAAGAGCTGTGAGGTTTTGCTGCAGCTCTATAAAACCCTAGTTAGACCACACTTGGAATATTGTATCATTATAGGAAAGATGTGGATGCTTTAGAGAGGGTGCAGAGGAGATTTACCAGGATGCTGCCTGTATTGGAGGGCTTCTCTTAAGAAGAGACGTTGAGTGAGCTAGGGTTTTCCATACTGAAGTGAAGAAGGAAGAGAGGTGACTTGATAGAGGTGTACAAGGTAATGAGGGGTATACATAGACTAGATAGCCAGAGACCTGTCCCCAGAGCAGAAATGGCTGTCAAGAGGGTTCATAATTTTAAGGTGATTGGAGGAAGGTTTAGGGGAGATGTCAGAGGTGGATTCTTTACACAGAGTGTAGTGGATGCGTGGAATGCACTGCCAGCAGTGGTCGTAGAGTCAGAGACATTAGAGACATTTCAACGACTGCTGGACAAGCACATGGATGGCTGTAAATTGAGGGGTGTGTAGGTTAGGTTGATGTTAGATTAAGATAAATGCTCAGTACAACATTGTAGGCAAATGGCCTATGCTGTGCTGTACTGTTCTATGTTCTGTGTTCTATGGAAGATAGCATAAGCATTATCCCATCAGATAAAATACCCCTTTGAAGGTAAACTCACACTATAATGACCATTTCACAGTTTCATCCCCTCATTGCTGAAATTAATCCAGTTACAGCTGAGCCTATTGATATACATTGTGTCTCACAAGTAAAACCTTTTTGTGTCTCCCTGTGGGTTGAGTGGATCCCTCAGCTAAAGACACTCCTGCCTGACATCAGAAATGGAACCTAACTGTCAGTCGTGACTGCCAAACCTCTTATACCCTTCAGACTGTGACACCCACTGTGCTATTTCTTCCCCACCTATGGCCTGGGTACCTCCTCAATTCTGAGGCTCTGGTAGTTGATGCTCCAATAGCAGCCAACCTCCCCACTGGCACTATCATTCAATGGAGCAGCTGGCCTCTGATTAGTCAGCAAGACAGGAGCTCTCCTGACTGAGTGAAATCTCTCACTTGAAGGGCAATTATGAAACGACAAAAATGCTGACCTTGCCAGCAATACACACATTTCAAAGAATAAAATAAAGTAATGAAAAAAAATTATTGATTGTAACAAGGTCAGCCAGCTGGAATATGGGTTCCCTGATTGGCATAAAGAATCTGGTCCAATCAGGGAGACCTGATAAATGTCGGGATATTGAATCCTAAATGCCTGACTCAGTTAGAGGCAGTGCTATTGTCAAGAGCTGTGCATTTGTAATGAGAGGGTGATTAATGATGTGATGCCCACCTCTGAATAAAATAAGAATTCTATCTGTTTTAAATAATTTTAATTATAGATTGCTTCTCAAATTGATTCCAAAACCTTGCATCTTTTGGTGAGATTCTATATTTTTTGCATGAGTAGCTCGACTTCAAATTGGAATGCAATCGTGAGTTTTGTTTGTGAATAGAAGGATATATGGCATTAATACAGAGATGGCTTATCTTCCAGCACAACAAGTTACAGTATTAAAACAGATGTAGGGAATTTTGCATTAAGCACAAAAAGTCTAATACAACAACTGGGAAAATTCTTTGGCAGTAATGCAAGGCCTTCATATTTTACAATTTATGGGCAGCTGTTAGGCCTGCAATCAGGCTAGGCAAGGCATGAGCATAATGTATCAGCAAAACAAATAGACACACTGTGTAAGTGAAAGTTGAACAATAAACACCAAACAGAAAGTACACTAATGGGAGTATTTACTGAAAAAAAAAGTGAATTACATCCAAATTCCAGAAAATAGAGTCAAGATTGAAGCTCAACTAGTGTGATTTGTAAATACAGAACTATTATGCATTTTGGGCAAAACTTCTTATGTAGATCCATGCCTTGTTTCTTCAACTTAATTTCTGCTCCAGAGTCTGCTCTTTTTGGCTGTATTTGCATTATAAGGCAAGCATTTGTGCAAGTTTGTTCTGGCTTTGCACCAGTGATAAACTTTAAAAGTGTAAATTGGATGTGAAGACCAAATTATGATCCAAAGTGGTGTACTATCTTCTCTTCTTGGGGACCTTAATCAGTGTTGAAAGTATAAATACTTTTTTGTTCTTCTTGTAAACTTTCTTCTTCAGATAATGATGATGTGAAGGTGCCTGTGTTGGATTGGGACCAACAAAGTCAGAAGTCACAGGACACCAGGTTATAGTCCAATAGGTTTATTTGAAATCAGAAGTTTCCAGAGCAATGCTCCTACGGCAGGTATGAAGAAGTGAATATGCTTTACAAGTGTTAAAATTGGGATAGTCACAATAGAAAGAAAGATGAAGAAGTGATATTTCAAGTGTTCCCAATTCCATTACCATCAGTTTATGGATAATTATTTATTGGAAGCAGTCGATCCACCTATTGGTAGAGTTTGGACAGTCATTAGTGCTAAATATCTGTTTGAGAATTGTCAAATTCACTAATTCAGAAATGCTGCAAAAGACGCAAATAATGTTGTGTTTACAATTGATTAACACAACAGCATTAACAGTAGCAGCAGAAAGTGCAGTAGCACAGACCTATCCATGTTCAAAGAGATGGAAAAGAGGCAAAAGTAAATATGTGGATGACTTGCAATGGGATTTTACCCTCAACATGACAAAGGACTGTATTAGGATACTGTACTTCAGCAGGTTGACAGTCACTAACCCATGTCAGCTGCATAGAGTCAAACACCAGAAAACACAAAATGCCACCTATAATATGAACCTTAAAGTAAACTTGTATGCCATAGTTTTATTCCAGGTTGCAACAAATTATATCAGTAATATCAGTCAGTATACTGTACATAGGGCCATCAAGCAGGTGACAGATGTCCTTTTCACAAAGATAAAGAAATGCCTTACCCTTCTACCAAGTTGCTGCAGAATCTCAAGCAAAGTTTCAAGTGCCTGAATCAATCTGGGGACAATGTCCCTTAAAAAGAGTCAGATAAAAGACCGAGACCAAAGTAAACACTATTTGGAAACTAGTATGCCCAGGCTGGGGATTCAGTGCAAGCACTATTTTGACAGGAAACTGTGCACTTACCTACTCTTTAGCAAAATATCTCTCCCCTTTGTGGGCAAAGAGCAGCTATACAAAACTGCTTGGCAACTGACCGTAATGCAGATAGTCAATGGTATACTGAAATCTATGCTTCATCAGTTGTTTACAGTTTTATTGAACGTACCACACCATCATATGCCCCAGCAGAGAAAAAACAACATGAACTGTCCTATTCAGAACACACATTGCAGAAGCTTTTTGGGGGTTTGCGCTTGACAGGTTTTGCCTGAAAAGGATAAATAGCACAACATCAGTGCTGTCACCAATATTGCCCAAGATCTTCTTTGTGACCCAATAGTACAGGACCTACACTCAACAGGAACAGCGCTTTCCATGTGAGGAGATTATTACTCCTCTGCCATTACATTACAATGGAATTTCAAGGACAGCTAGCATGTGATTGTTATCACCCAGATTGACTCTCCCAATTTCTAGTGGTTTGCTGCCTGCTACACAGCTATGCGATTCAGAATTCAACTCTTACAGCTTTCTATCAAGAAACAAGTGGAGAATGAGGAGGAAGCTAAAAATAGGGATAAGGAAGAAAGAGATGATGAGGAAGACCCAAGTCAAAAAGTGCTGCCAGAGTTGTAAGTTGACAAAGAATGAGGATGGATTCTCCTAAGCAAATCCTCCCCTTCCTCAGACAACAACAACAGGCTACTATTTGAGCCTCTCCTCTCATCAGGCTTCTGAATACCCCCAAAAAGCTACAAGTCATGGATAACATACACAACCAAGAGAATGAAAACTAAAATCAATGAGAAGAAACACCTCCTTATTTCATATCATATACAGGAATGATTGAATGGCCTTTTTATTTCTCAATGCTGAAATCACTGAGAGAAATTCTTTAATGTCTGTTCTTTGTTCATTTCACTTCTCTATTACACTAGTTGTTTATTGCAGGAATCTTGGAGATGGAAAATCGAGGGGTTAAAAGTGGTCCTACATTTCTCTGGGGCGTAAGGCGAATGCTTGTAACCACATGAGGTACATCCTTATTCTACTGACTATTTAAAATGTGTTGTATTCTTTCATCTGAATTTTTGAAATTCTTTCATAGAATGTTGGCATTTTTAATAAGACCCATTCATAACTGCCCCTGAAAAGGTGCTGAGATACTTTGAACTGGTGAAGTTTATGTGGTGTAGGTAAACCCACAATGCAGTTAGAAAAGTAGCTTGAGGCAAATGATTCAATAAGTAAAGGAAATGGCAATAAAGGATGGTATATAAGCAATTTTTAGGTAGTAGAGTCCCCATACACCTGCTGTCCTTATCCTTTTAGGTGGTAGACGGCACGAATTTGGAAAGGGCCATTAAAGTAACTCTGGGTGCTTTATATCAGTCAATCTATATATTGTACACACTGCTCACACTATGTATCAGTGTGAAGAGAATCAATCTTTGGATTGGTGGATGAGTGCCTACTTATAGTCCAAATCCTTTTGAAGATTATGTTTTAACCATCATAGCTCCACAATTCATGATCTTTCCATCCATCTGCAATGACGATAGCATCCTCTTGATGAATTTCCTGCAACATAAGTTGGCAACAAATGTCTTTCTGTCACTACTTTATCAAACAATGCATCAAAAGGAAAATTAACCTTTGTGCATTCTTCTGGTGCCTGTGGTCAGGTTATCTTTTCCTGTTTCATTGATCCTACCCAATGCTACTCCAACACTGGTGGATGGTTGCTAATATTCACTTGGGCAGACCGTCTTGCAGGATTGACCTCCAATAGCTTGAGTGCCTGGGTTTGTACAGAAGCACGTTGAAATGGTAGCCGCAATCAGGATTCCGTGTCTGGGAGACAACCGCATAGGCATTGAGAGTATGCATTTGCTGTCATTCTGATAGAGGATAGCAGGTCCTTTATCAAGAAAGCATTTAACTTAACAAGAACCAATATCTAAAAGCCCCTGTACACCAAAAGACGTAAGACAAAAGAAGACTATTTGCAATGGATTTTCCTTCAAAAATTGGTCACATTTTGCCTTCCAGCAGCCTATAGACCTTAAACTAAATAGACATAATATGTGACATTTTCAATATCTGAGTTAATAAATGGACAACATCTGACCACACAATGAGTATGCACCTACAGATTTCAGTACTGTAAATAATATCTACAGATTGGAGTTTCTGTATTTGAATATGCCATCATTTTCCTTGATATGAACAAAATCTAACTTATATCATAACCAGGAACCTCCTCATCAAAAAAACTCTACATAACTAATGGACTATTCATGAACTGACATGAGATTGTTACAATATGAAAGAAAGATCTGGGGAGAGTCTGCTGCAATTGTTGTCACAAGTGTAATTTTTTCATAGTTTTAAGAAATGCATGTTTAGCAGGAAGAGTGCTGGTAGCAGATGGTAGCAATAGTAGATAGCAGTGACAGCTGAAACAGACAACAGTAAAACAGCAGCGCTAGCACTACACAGTATATAGCTTCTTCAAAAATAAGGTTTAAAAGGAGTCTGCATGAATTAAAATGAGACAACTAAGCTAAAGAGCCAGCAGGAACAATTTTCAGAAAAAAGCTATTCAAGTCTCAACAGTGCGAGAGCAGCTTGGAAGTTATAGGATCAGAGTTTGTGAATATGTTACAGATTGGTTATAAGGGGAGCAATGTATTGATTGCTGTTCATCATCAATGATCAACTACATTTTTGAGTACTGATTTAACATAAGGCAAGCAGGTTCTGATGTTTAAAAGATTATCAATGTTACAGTAAACTCTTGAAAATAAAACACTCAGCAGGTCTAGCAGCATTTGTAGGAAGAAAGCAGAAATAACACTTCAAGTCCAATGACTTTTCATCAGAACTGGACTCAAAATATTAACTCTGCTTTCTTCCCACAGATGTTGCCATATCTGCTGAGTTTCACCAGCAATTTCTGATTTTGTTTCAGATCTCCAGCATCCACAGTCCTTTGTTTTATATGTTTAAAAAAAGTTGTGAACTTGACTTTTCCCAAACTCTTTGGGTTTTAGATTGAATATTTAAAAGTACAGAGGAAATGTGTTGGTTCATCAACCCACAAAGTTTGTTATGACCCAAATGAAGATCAACAACTATCAAAAGTAAGTTCAAACTCCAGTTAGCAACTGAATGAACTATGGCACAAACTGTTATGCGGTAATACACTGGTAATGTCACTAGACTAGCAATTCAAAACCCTAAGATAAGGTTTTGGTGACATGGGTGTGAATCCCAGTATTGCAGATGGTGACATTTGAAAGCAATAAAATCTAGAATTAAAAGTATGGTGGTGACCAGGTAACCAGTGTATACGTATCTCTAGACTTACATCAACGTGGTTGACCCTTAAATGTCTTCTAAGAGGCTAATCAGTGATATCAAACCACGACAAAGTCTAAAGAAAAAAATGAAAACACATGAACCATCTGGCATCGACCTAGGTCCCTGAACTGACAAAACCAAACACAGCCATGTCAATATTAAAAAGCCCTCCTTACCAACATCTGAGGGTTTGTTCCAAATTTGTGAGAGCTTTCTCAGAGACTATATAATTAATAGTTTGACACTGTTCATTAGGTATGTTTCCATGAGAATGACAATATCCCAGACAGCACCATTAACATCTTGGGTCATGTCCTAACCCGCTAATATGACACAGAGGTTGTGGCACACCAGTTTGCAGTCAGGAAGGGATTAGCCTTGGAGTCATTAACGTTGATTCTGGGTCCCATAACCTCTTATGTCATCAAGTCAAAAATGGGAAAGGAAACCCCTGCTGATAAGTCCTTTCAAATGAATCTGAACATCTTTACATTGAACACCATTTGGAGGTAACACAATAAGTAGCAAAGGACGAAAATGTAATATGGGCAGGCACTTTAATGTCCATCATGAGGATGAGCTCTGTTTCACCACTATTGACTGAACTGGCTGCGTCCTAAAAGATACAAATGCCAGACTAGTTTTGTGAACTGATGAGGGAGCCAACAAAAGGAAAATATTTACCTTGACCCCGTCAATCTTCGTGGCATATGTCCATAACAATATCTATAGGAAGTTCACTGCACAGTCCTTGAATAGATGAAAGTCCTGACTTCACATTGAAGATGCCCTTCATCATGTTATGTGGTAGTACCACTGTGCTGATTGGGAAAAACTTTGAGCAACTTCAAACTGTGTATATACAAAGTGATGTGGGCCATGAACACCAGCAAAATTGCTATAAACTACAATCAGTAACCTCATGGCCCAGCATGTCCACTGCTCTACAGTTATCTTGAAGCTGGGAGATTAACCCTGGTTTAAAGAGAGCAACCAAGAGCAGCATCAGGCATACCTTAAATTGTAACAAAGATTTACGTTCAGAAGTAGCTGCACGCCTAGCCAAGCTAGTCCAGTACAGCTAACCACCTGGGGTCTACCTGATAATGTGGAAAATTGCCTCAGTATGTCCAATGCACAAAAAAGGAGGACACATCGAATCCAATCATCTCTTGATCATTAACTAAGTGACTGAAGGATTATCAACAATGCTATCAAGCAGCATTTACTAAGGAAAACAGTTCACTGACACTGAGTTTGGGTTCTGCCAGGGTCATTTGGTGCCTGATTTCATTTCAGCCTTTGAACAAAGATTGACAGAAAATAAGATCTGCAGAGGAAAGATAAGACTGCCCTTTTCCAAGGCTCCTGGACTACTCACTCAATCAACCATTTAATTAAGTATGACATTAAGGAGCCAAGAAAAATTGGACTCAATGAGAATTGGTTGGGATAGGGATGGAATTTCTCCTTAGATTAGAATCATACCAACCACAGAAGAAAATGGCTGTAGTTGTTTGGAGTCAATCATGCCTGTTCTATGACATCACTACAGGAGTTCCTCAGGGTAGATATTTTCTGTTGTGGAGGTGCCGATGTTAGACTGGGTTGGACAAAGTCAAAATCACATAACGCCAGGTTACAGTCCAACAAGTTTATTTGAAAACTCAAGCTTTCAGAGCTCTGCTCCTTCCTCAGGCATTGTATGAGAGAGGGAAGGAATACCAACACAGAATTTATAAACACTAATCTAAGCAACCTGTCAAAGGATGTTATGACATATCTCTGGATCAGGTTGGAGATAACCCCAGGCCTTCTGGCTCTAGAGGCAGGGGCAATACCACTGTGCCACAAGAACTCTTAAGTTCCTCAGGATAGTGTCTCAAGTTTAACCAGGTTCAGCTGTTTGATCAATGACCTTCCCTCCATAAGGAAAGAATCTTACAATCTTCAATGATATTAATAGCTGAATTTCCCATTAATCAATATGATGAGGTTACCATTGACCATAAACTGAACTGGATTGGTCATATAAGTACTGTGGCTTCATGAGCAAGTTGGGAATTCGGTGGCGAGTAATTTAGCTCCTAGCTTTGCGGTGCCTGTCTACTATCCATAAAGCACAATATTCTCCACTTGCTTGAATGTGTATTAGTGCCATTAACGCTCACTAAGATTGACACCATCAAGAAAAGGCAACTCACTTGGTTGGTACCCCACCCACCACCTTCAACGTTTGTTCCTTTCACCACTGATGCACAATGGCAATGGTATACACAACATGCACTGCAGTAATTCACCAAGGCTCCTTGAGTAGCTCCTTTCAAATCCCCAGTTCTCTTCCACGTAGAAGGACAAGGACGGCAGATGCATGGAAGCACCAGTATCTGCACATACCCCTCCACACCACATATTATCCTGATTCTAAATTTTATTGTTGTTATTTCACTGTCATATTCAAAATCTTTGAACGCTCCCGATCAGCACTGTGATATTCCTACACTAAGGGCTAAAGCAATTCAAGAAAGCACCTCACTACTACCTTCTGCAGGGCGATTAGGAATATACAGGAAACACTGGTCTAACTAACAATGCCCCATATTCCACAAATAAATATAAAACAAACAATCATATACTGTATGAGAGTCATACAAAGCAAGCATTATTAGTTTAACACTATATTTGGAAATCAAATTAGTAATGAAAATTGCAACAGTATGTCAAACTTATCTTCCACTAAGTATTCCCTATACTTTACAGAATCTTCAATGTTCATTCACTTTTCCTAGGACCAAACCATGCACATTGATCAGTATGCAACACATTGATTTATTTCTGGAAGGTGCTGCCATGCATGGACCTCAGAGGTCCACACAGTGACAGACAAAATAGAGGTATGCAGGACCAAACCAATATATTCCATAGCTATCAAATTCAATTTGATTCTCCCTGTTGTTTCTGTTCTTTTCCAAGTATTTCAAATGTCAGCTTTACTGGGCTCCTTCCACTTGCACATGGCTTAGCAAAACTTCAACTCTCCTTCAATACCTCATATTTGTGAACTCAAATGTGGGCCTCACTGCATTCTTACTTAGTGAATACAAAATAGAACACACCTTCAAACTCTGATAGGCCTTTGAGCAAGGAGAAGTGAAGCAGAGGAAGAGGTCCTTCAGTCCACCATATCTGTGTTGACCATGTTGAGATTCTAAACTAATGTCATTTGCCTGCATTTGTCTATCCACTTTCTGTTCCTGTGTCTATCTAAATGCCTGTTAAATACTGCTATTATATCTGCTTCTACCAGCTTCCATCCCAGCATTTGCAAGGGAGCTGTTCCCCTGTGTAAAAAAAACCTTTGTTGTGTGTCTCCTTTAAACTTTTCCCCCTTACGTTAACCTTATGTCACCTAGTCTTTGGCATTTCGACCCTGGGAAAAAGGTTATAATTATTCACCTCAATTATGCCTTTCATAACTATATATAATATATATATATATATTTATATACACACATCAGGTCATCCTTCAACCTCCAATGCACTAGCAAAATCAATCCAAGTTTGTCCAATTTCTCCTTGTAGCTAATACACTCCAATGCAGGGAACATTCTGGGAAATCTCTTTTGCACTTTCTCCAAAGCTTTCACATCCTTCCTATAGTGAGGCAAGCAGAACTGCGCAGTATTGCAAATGTGGCCTAACTAAAGTCTTATACAGTTGCAACATGGCTTGCTAACTTTGTACTAAATTCCCCAGCCATTGAAGGCAAGCATGGTGCCTGCCTTGTTTACTATCTTATCCACTTGTCTTATGACTTTCATGGAGCTATGGACTTGGTCCTCAAGATTCCACTGTATACTAATACTCCTAAAGGTCTTGCCACTTACTGTATACTTTTCTCTTGTGTTTGATTCCCAAAATGCATCACCTCATACTTGTCTAGGTTAAACTATATCTGCCATTTCTTCAGAGGGACACTGTCAATTCATCTCCACAATGTCGGTGCATCAGTAATCCTAAAGGTTTGTAGGAGACAAATTGTTGGACTGTTGAAAAGCTTGTATACCCCTTCTAATTTGGAGGTCTGCAGTCATGATACCAGCAATCTGAACATGGATTGCCATTCCTCCATCCAATTTTCCAACTGAGCTATATGGTGCTGTATCCTTTGATAACCTTCCACTTTATCCACAACTCTACAACTTTGTGTCATCTGAAAACTTATCAGACCACCAACATTTCCATCGAAATAATTTATGTATTTTACAAACAATGCTGTTTTGGAAAATGTATGGGGTGATGGATTCTCAGGGGAACATAGCACGAACAGCCAAGTTTCAGGTATTGAGACTGGCTCTAATGCAACGAGGGGTACGTCGGCTTCTAAGAGATCAATTGTGTTAGGGGATTCTGTAGTCAGAGGTACAGACAGACGTTTCTGTGGCCAGAAGCAAAAAATCAGAATGGTGTGTTGTTTCCCTGGTGCCAGGATCAAGGATGCCTCAGAGAGGGTGCAGAATGTTCTCGCAGGGGAGAGGGGCCAGCAGGATATCATTGCCCACATTGGAACCAACGACATTGGAAGGGAACAGGTTGACACTCTGAAGGGAGATTACAGAGAGTTAGGCAGAAATTTAAAAAGGAGGTCCTCAAGGGTAATAATATCTGGATTACTCCCAGTGATACGAGCTAGTCAGGGCAGGAATAGGACGATAGAGCAGATGAATGCATAGCTGAGGAGCTAGTGTATGGGAGAAGGATTCACATTTTTGGATCATTGGAATCTCTTTTGGGGTAGAAGTGACCTGTACAAGAAGGACGGATTGCACCTAAATTGGAAGGGGACTAATATACTGGCAGGGAAATTTGCAAGAACTGCTTGGGAGAATTTAACTAGTAAGGTGGGGGTATGGGACACAGGGAAATAGTGAGGAAAGAGATCGATCAGAGACGGTACAGCTGAGAACAGAAGTGAGTCAAACAGTCAGGGCAGGCAAGGACGAGGTAGAACTAATAAATTAAACTGCATTTATTTCAATGCAAGGGGCCTAACAGGGAAGGCAGATGAACTCAGGGCATAGTTAGGAACATGGGACTGGGATATCATAGCAATTACGGAAACATGACTCAGGCATGGGCAGGGCTGGCAGCTTAATGTTCTGGGATACAACTGCTACAGGAAGTTTAGAAAGGGAGGCAAGAGAGGAGGGGGAGTGGCAGTTTTGATAAGGGATAGCATTACAGCTGTGCTGAGGGCAGATATTCCCAGAAATACATCAGGGAAGTTATTTGGGTGGAACTGAAAAATAAGAAAGGGATGATCACCTTATTGGGATTGTATTATAGATCTCCCAATAGTCAGAGGGAAATTGAGAAACAAACTTGTAAGGAGATCTCAGCTATCTGTAAGAATAATAGGGTAGTTATGATATGGGATTTTAACTTTCCAAACATCGACTGGGACTGCCATCGTGTTAAAGGTTTAGATGGAGAGGAATTTGTTAAGGGTGTACAAGACAATTTTCTGATTCAGTATATGGATGTACGTACTAGAGAAGGTGCAAAACTTGACCTACTCTTGGGAAATAAGGCAGGGCAGGTGACTGAGATGTCAGTGGGGGAGCACTTTAGGGCTAGCGACCATAATTCTATTCGTTTTAAAATAGTGATGGAAAAGGATAGACAAGATCTAAAAATTGGAGAAAGGCCAATTTTGATGGTATTAGGCAAAAACTTTCAAAAGCTGATTGGAGTCAGATGTTCGCAGGTAAAGGGACGGCTGGAAAATGGGAAGCCTTCAGAAATGAGATAACAAGAATCCAGAGAAAGCATATTCCTGTCAGGGTGAAAGGGAAGGATGGTAGGTATAGGGAATGCTGGATGACTAAAGAAATTGAGGGTTTGGTCAAGAAAAAGAAGGAAGCATGTCAGGTATGGACAGGATAGATCGAGTGAATCCTTAGAAGAGTATAAAGAAAGTAGGAGTATACTTAAGAGGGAAATCAGGAGGGCAAAACGGGGACATGAGATAGCTTTGGCAAATAGAATTAAGGAGAATCCAAAGGGTTTTTACAAATATATAAAGGACAAAAGGGTAACTAGGGAGAGAATAGTGCCCCTCAAAGATCAGCAAGACAGTCTTTATGTGGAGCCGCTGAAAATGGGGGAGATACTAAATGAATATTTAGCATCAGTATTTACGTGGAAAAGGATATGGAAGATATAGACTGAGGGGAAATAGATGGTGACATCTTGCAAAATGTCCAGATTACAGAGGAGGAAGTGCTGGATGTCTTGAAACAGTTAAAAGTGGATAAATCCCCAGGACCTGATCAGGTGTACCCAAGAACTCTGTAGGAAGCTAGAGAAGTGATTGCTGGGCCTCTTGCTAAGATATTTGTATCATAGATAGTCACAGGTGAGGTGCCAGAAGACTGGAGGTTGGCAAACGTGGTGCCACTGTTTAAGAAGGGCAGTAAAGACAAGCCAGGGAACTATAGACCAGTGAGCCTGACCTCAGTGGTGGGCAAGTTGTTGGAGGGAATCCTGAAGGACAGGATGCACACGTATTTGGAAAGGCAAGGACTGATTCGGGATAGTCAACATGGCTTTGTGCGTGGGAAATCATGTCTCACAAACTTGATTGAGTTTTATGAAGAAGTAACAAAGATGATTGATGAGGGCGAGCAGTAGATGTGATCTATATGGACTTCAGTAAGGCATTCGACAAGGTTTCCCCATGGGAGACTGACTAGCAAGGTTAGATTCCATGGAATACAGGGAGAACTAGCCATTTGGATACAGAACTGGCTCAAAGGTAGAAGACAGAGGGTGATGGTGGAGGGTTGTTTTTCAGATTAGAGGCCTGTAACCAGTGGAGTGCCACAAGGATCGATGCTGGGCCCTCTACTTTTTGTCATTTACATAAATGATTTGGATGTGAGCACAAAAGTTACAGTTAGTAGGTTTGCAGATGACACCAAAATTGGAGGTGTCATGGACAGTGAAGAGGGTTACCTCAGATTACAACAGGATCTGGACCAGATGGGCCAATGGGTTGAGAAATGTCAGATGGAGTTTAATTCAGATAAATGTGAGGTGCTGCATTTGGGATAGCAAATCTTAGCAGGACTTATACATTTAATGGTAAGGTCCTAGGGAATGTTGCTGAACAAAGAGACCTTGGAGTGCAGGTTCATAACTCCTTAAAAGTGGAGTCACAGGTAGATAGGATAGTGAAGAAGGCATTTGGTATGCTTTCCTTCAGTGGTCAGAGTATTGAATACAGGAGTTGGGAGGTCATGTTGCTGCTGTACAGGACATTGTTTAGGCCACTGTTGGAATATTGTGTGCAATTCTGGTCTCCTTCCTATTGGAGAAATGTTGTGAAACTTGAAAGGGTTCAGAAAACATTTACAAGGATGTTGCCAGGGTTGGAGGATCTGAGCTACAGGGAGAGGCTGAACAGGCTGGAGCTGTTTTCTCTGGAGCATCAGAGGCTGAAGGGTGACCTTATAGAGATTTACAAAATTATGAGGGGCATGGATTGGATAAATAGACAAAGTCTTTTCCCTGGGATCAGGGAGTCCAGAACTAGAGGGCATAGGTTTAGGGTGAAAAGGTAAAGATATAAAAGTAACCTAAGGGGCAACTTTTCCACGCAGAGGGTGGAATATGTATGGAATGAGCTACCAGAGGATGTGGTGGAGGCTGGTACAATTGCACCATTTAAAAGGCATTTGGATGGGTATAAGAATAGGAAGAGTTTGGAGGGATATGAGTGCTGGCAGGTCGGACTAGATTGGGTTGGGATATCTGGTCGGCATGGACGGGTTGGACCAAAGGGTCTGTTTCCATGCTGTACATTGCAATGACTCTTTATGACTCTATAACAGAGGTCCCAGCACTGACCAGTGTGGATATCACAAGTCACAGATCTTCAGTCATAAAAACTACAGCATCATTCGTGGATCTTATATCTTCAACCTGAGCTTCCACTTCAACACTGTAACATTGGCCCAGAACTCATGGTTTTCAAACAGTTAGATTCTGGAATGACCTCAGAACTTTTGAGGTACTGACTACACAAGAACTACCTGGAAAATTCAAACTTCTGTTGGGCAAAAACCCAGCATTTTGAATTGCCTGAAAAAGTCTCCACCTGCTCGTTCACCTGTTATCTTATCCTCTCATCAGCATACCTAGCATTCTACAAGCTCACTCTCCTGGCAGATTACTCACTCATCCACTTGCCATCCTACTCCATCAGCCACTGATGTCAGTCTCTCTCTCTCTCTCTCTCTCACACACACACACACACACACGTCCACACATACACACATGTACATACACAAACACACACACATACACACATTAAATAGACTTTGGATGTTTAAACCCTGGAATACAGTTGTTACTGCTTTAAAAAGGTAATAGGGTTTGACCTTCAATGGCAATGCTGTGTTGGAAGGCTCATAGAGCAGGTGAGTGAGGCTTTTCTCAAGTGGCATGAATTGGATATTCAGGCATGAAACATGGAGCTCCAGTGCATGGCAAGTTAAAAAGGGGCAAAGTAACTGTCCAATTGTAATTGGCACTTTTTGGAAGATACAGCCCATTGTGTGGTTTGTGTCTCTGCAGCAGTGGAGACTCAATATCCATTCTCCAAATGGTCATATCTGGATCTGCTTGACCTGTTATACAATTTGTCCCAATGCCCCATGTCAGACTAAATCCAAATATTTCCATGCAACTCTGGATAACAACAACAGGCTGTGTGGCAGGCCTGGCAATGCATCAAACATCTTGGTGTGTCTCCCATTAAAGTCTCATTGTTGTCTCTCTGAGGAGAATCTCTTCTGGCCCTTCGAAAGAGATAGTACATGAGCTTTCACCTTGACCTGCAGACCACTTGTGCTCAGTGGCACATAACATCCAGATGAATCCAAATTCCATCACAGTAGTGCTTTCAAGTTCATACAAGGTTAGTACCTGCGTTGATGCCCATAAGTTTCGGTTCAAGTGATATGATTCTTATTCAGATGTCTGTGACTCTTTCTCATGAAGTTGCTGTAGCTGGCAGGGCAGCATTTCTTGAATGCCTGAAAGCAGAAAAACAAAAGGGAAAGTTAGGTGGGAAAACAAAAGATCCCTAATAATATCTGTTAGACAATCTTGGAGTCTATTTGTGAAGTACATATATTCAGAAAGCAATGTACTTGGAAGATCTTTATTTCTCCAAACTGAGCTTGCTCCTCCATTCAAATACATTCAATTCTTCTCTGCATTGGCTAATGTATAAATACATTTCTATCCAATTACCTAATTACTTCCCAATACCACTTTTAATTACTTTTACTTTTAATTCCAAGGCAGTTCTTTTTGATCAAACTGTTCAGACAGTGGAATGCTACCATTACACCACAAGAATCCAATTTCAGTACAGGTTGTTCTGTTATAATGTGCGTTTCGTCAACACGAATTCACTAACGTGATTGACAATTGGGAATGCTGCTTCTATAGCGCAAACTTTTAAAATGTGTGTTGGCTGTAACACGATTACATTGCCAATACTTTAAGTGCTGTTTCTAAAGCATGATTTTTCTATAACGGTGGTGGGGGAGGGAGGTTTGCACAAGAACACAACCATCATGTTTAGATTAGACTTACAGTGTGGAAACAGGCCCTTCGGCCCAACAAGTCCACACCGACCCGCCGAAGCGCAACCCACCCATACCCCTACATTTACCCCTTACCTAACACTACGGGCAATTTAGCTTGGCCAATTAACCTGACCCGCACATCTTTGGACTGTGGGAGGAAACCGGAGCACCCGGAGGAAACCCACGCAGACACGGGGAGAACGTGCAAACTCCACACAGTCAGTCGCCTGAGTCGGGAATTGAACCCGGGTCTACAGGCGCTGTGAGGCAGCAGTGCTAACCACTGTGCCACCGTGCCGCCCATGTTATAGAAGGACTGACTGTATACTATTTTCAAAATTAAATACTAGTAATATCAACAGCAGCATCCTATCGGTCAGCAGTGTTAAATGAGAATTGAGGAAGCTTATAAGACATGACATTCCAAATATCCGGATCAAAGTGACTCTGCTGCAATTAGTCAATGTTACAGAACACCATGTTCTCTATAGTGCTCAGGAGATGTAAGGATTCCTGTTCCCTGCCAAATTCAGCTTTGCTGCCATATTTGTACATGGCCTTGCTCTGTAAGACAGGAATTAATGTCATTGATTATGTAGAATGGTTTGGGGTAATATGTCTTTCCTGCTGAATAGCTGAAACTGACTGTGAAATTGGAATCATTGAAAGAAGTCTGAGGATGAGGTGGAGTACCTGAATTTACGAATGAAGTTCACACTGCTATGAGTTTGAAAGAAGAGTCATTGAATTTGAAACCTTAACCTTAAACGGTGTTGGTTGTCATTCTTTTCTTCTCTGGTGAACCTGATCCCGATGAATATACTATTAATAATGTGGTGTGTGCTTTCTAACTTGGAATGTATAATGATAACACAGGTATCATCCACGTATCTATCCATAGTTTGGGCTGGATGTGGGGGAGGGCTGCGCTTTCTAGTCTTTGCATTACTGCTTCAGCAATGAGTCAAGAGTAGGTGCTGGAAAACACAACAGCATCCAAGGAGAAAGAAAATCGCTGTTTTGATTTATGAATGTATTTGAATGGAGGAGCAAGCTCAGTTTGGAGAAATAAAGATCTTCCAAGTACATTGCTTTCTGAATATATGTACTTCACAAATAGACTCCAAGATTGTCTAACAGATATTATTAGGGATCTTTTGTTTTCCCACCTAATTTTCCCTTTTGATTTTCTGCTTTCAGGCATTCAAGAAATGCTGCCTTGCCAGCTACAGCAACTTCATGAGAAAGAGTAGCAGACATCTGATTAAAAATCATAAGACTTGAGCCAATACTTATGGGCATCAACACAGGTACTAACCTTGTATGAACTTGAAAGCACTACTGTGATGGAATTTGGATTCATCTAGATGTTATGTGTCACTGAGCACAAGTGGTCTGCATGTCAAGGTGAAAGCTCATGTACTATCTCTTTCGAAGGGCCAGAAGAGATTCTCCTCAGAGAAACAACAATGAGACTTTAATGGGAGACACACCAAGATGTTTGATGCATTGCCAGGCCTGCCACACAGCCTGTTGTTGTTATCCAGTTGCATAGAAATATTTGGATTCAATCTGACATGGGGCACTGCATAGCGACTCTAATCTCCAGCATCTGCAGCCCTCACTTTCGCCCTGCTTCAGCAATGAGCTAAGACATGGATGAGCCTATGGATGTCCCATTAGTTTATTCATACACCTGGTCATTAAACACAATGTGCATGATCAGGCATAAGGCCAGTAATTTCAGCATGTTATCTTTGCTGGTAGTTTCATTAGCGGCCTGTGTTATCTGTTTGTCTAGAAGTGCAGTCAGTGTTTCTTTTGCCAGTGTTATATTAAGAGAGGTGAACAGTGCTATAATGTTGAACAAAACCATCATTTCATCCTCATTGATTTCTCCTTGGGATGAAGTTCATCAGAGAAGAAGAGAACGACAACCAACTCCCATTCTTTAGACATACTGGTAGAACAAACGAACAACAGTGAATTCTTTACCAGAGTTACAGAAAGGCTACACTTACAGACTAGTTTCTTAATTACAATAGTAACTACCCAGTGTCCACAAACAGAGCTGTGTCAAGGTCCTTTTTAGATGAGCTATAATACAGAGCTCCACGAAACCACCCATACAAAGTCTTGGGTACCCTAACAGCTTCATCTGCTGATGCCAAGCAAACAACCAACACCAAGAAGACACTGTGTGCTAAATACACTGACCACCCTACCATATATTAGAATTGTCTCAGAACTGACTGCAAGACTCCTATATCCTCTGGGAATAATGACAGCACACAAACCAACAGCCACACTTCACCAACTACTATCCAAGACAAAAAGGCCTCATACCCACAACTTGCAGGATGAATGTGATACATAAAATATCATGCAGCAACTACAAGAAACATTACATAGGACAAACGGGCAGGAAACTCAGCACCAGAATATGAGAGCATCAGCTTCCAACAAAATGACACGACCAGTTCTCCCTCATGTTAATACACTCTGATAATGAATGACATCAATTCAACTGGGACAACATGGACAGGCAAAGCTCGGGAATTCCTGCAGACTTGGTATTCATCCACTGATGCCATAAACAAACATATTGAAATACATCCCATCGACAGACCATAACAGTACAAAACCAACCACCATGACAGACAGAACTGTGTAAATTCTGCACAGATTACAACAATTGTGCTTCATCCGGAGGCTACACAGCAGTGATGTTGCCACATAGTAGGGGGACAAAACAATTACAAAACAAAACCAACCTGGTGAACCGAGCTACAGATCTTCAGAAAAACCTTAAACTAATTCTCCATCATGTCTAATTTTCTCCCAGTTTTCTTTAGAGACTTGTTTCCTGGTCTCATGGTCATCTTTATTTGTTTGAAAAAGAAAATATTGCCGAGATTTTTAAAGACAATAGAAAATAAAAATTGGTGCAGTCGCCTAACAAGCTGTAAGTTAATTACAACACTGTTTCATGCTGTGGCATAAACCAATTTTACACTCCCATCTATTTCTTGAAATCTTGCATTTTCTATCGTTCAAAAGTTAAAGTACATGGTGGATGCAAATCTCCGACAGCATTTTTATTTTGTAATGGCAGCGCTATTGCATAGAGGAACTTTAATTATAGTCAGCAGTAACTGCTTGTTTGGTGCTCCTCTTAATCTGTCCAACACAGAAGGAGAAATAAGCTAGTTATTGTAGCAGCTGTTCACACATCCAGCAGGCACTCTGCTAACCGACAATTTAATCCCAACTACTTTTGAATTGTGTTGGTGAACTGAATGCTTATCAAATATGCACACAGCTGTTACAATAGCCAACCGACTGGGGGTGGCACAGTGGCGCAATGGTTAGCACTGCTACCTCCCAGTGTCAGGGACCCAAGTTTGATTCTGCCCTCAGGCAATTGTCCATATGGAGTTTGCACATTCTCCCTGTGTCCTCGAGGTGCTCCAGTTTCATCCCACAGTCTAAAAATGTGCAAGTTGGGTGGATTGGCTACGCTAAATTGTCCATTGTTGTCCAAGGATTTGCAGAGTGAGATGGATTAGCCATGGAAAATGCAGACTGACGGGGATAGGGTAGGAGGTTGCTCTGGGTGGGATTCTGCTTGGAGGATCAGTGTGGAGTTGATGAGCTGAATGGCCTGCTCCCACACTGTAGGGATTCTATTAAATTTTACTTATAAGAGGAAAAAGATAACATTTTAATGTATGTTGCTGATATCACTGTGCTCTTCAGCAAGTCACTAAAAGTCTCATTTGACAACAGCTTTCAAACCTGTGACCTTTACAACCACTAAGAACAGCAGTCACATGAGAACACCACCAGTTGAAAGTTTTTCTCCAAGTCAAACACCATCCTGATTTGGCACTATATCATTGTTCTTTTAAGCAGGTTTGGCAACATCTGATGAGAGAGGAAGAGAGTTAACATTTTAAGTTAAATATGACTCATTGTCAGACCTGCTGAGTTTATAATACATACAGCATAGAACAGTATAGCACAAGAGCGTGCCCTTTAGCCCATGACATTGTGCCAAACATGATGCCAAATTAAACTAATCCTTTCTGTCTGCCGTTGGTCCCTATCCCTCTATTTGCTTATCTTAAGTCTCTTAAATGCCCTTATTGTATCTGCCTGAACCACCACCCATGGCAGTGCGTTGCAGACTCCTACCACTCTCTGTGTAAAAAACCTGCCCCTCATGTCTTCTTTGAACTTTCCTCTTCTCACCTTAAATGCCTCCTAGTATTAGACATTTCAACTCTGGGGAAAAGATTCTGACTGTCAACTTTATCTGTGCATCTCATAATTTTACAGACTTCTATCAAGTCACCTCACAGCTTCTCCCACTCAAGACAAACAACCCAAGTTTTTCTAGCCTCTCCTTACAGTTCATACCCTCTAATCCAGGTAGCATCCTGGTAAACCTCTTGTGTACTCTCTCCAAAGCCTCCACATCCTCCCTGTAATGTGGCGACCAGAACTGAATGCAATACTCTTAAGTGTGGTTAAATAAAGTCTTATAAAGCTGGAACATGACATCCTGACTCTTGTACTCAATTCCCTGACCAATAGACAAGCATGCCATACGCCTTCTTTGCCAGAGTCGAAAAGTGTGGCACTGGAAAAGCACAGCAGGTCAGGCAGCATCCAAGCAGCAGGAAAATCAACATTTTGGCCATAATCCCTTCATCGGGAACGTGGAGGGGGAAGGGGGTTGAGAGATAAATATGGATAGGTAAGACAGATCAAGACAGCAGTGCCAATTTGGAGGGTTGGATCAAGATGGGGTGGGGGGAGGGAAGATTTGGAAACCAGTGGAATCAATGTTGATAGGTAAAAACAATGGCTGCAGATGCTGGAAACCAGAGTATAGATTAGAGTGGTGCTGGAAAAGCACAGCAGTTCAGGCAGCATCCAAGGAGCAGTAAAATCGACGTTTCGGGCAAAAGCCCTTCATCAAGAATACAGTATTCCTGATGAAGGGCTTTTGCCCGAAACATCAATTTTACTGCTCTTCGGATGCTGCCTGAACTGCTGTGCTTTTCCAGCACCATTTTAATCTAGAGTCAATGTTGATGCCATGTGATTGAAGGCTCCCAAGGCGGAAGATGAGGCTTCCTTCCTCCAGCTGGTGGATGACTTTGATTTGGTGGTGGAGGAGTCCCAGAACTTGAATGTCCCTGGGGGAATGGGAGGGGGAGTTGAAGTGGTCAGTCACAGAGTGGTGGGATTTTGCAGTGCATGTGTCCTAGAGATGGTCCCTGAAATGCTTTGCAAGTTGGCGTCCTGTCTCCCCAAAGGAGTTCACATTAAGAGAAATGGACACAGCAGATGATGTGTGAATGTGCAGGAAAATCTCTGCCAGATGTGGGAAGATATTTTGGGGCCTTGAATGGAGGTGAGGGGGTAGATGTGGGTGCAGGATGTACACCTTGTGTGACAGCAAGGGAAGGTGCTGGGTGGTGGGGGTCATGGACCTAACGAGGGAATCATGGAGGGAATGGTCTCTGCAGAATGCAGATATGGCTTTGGAGGGAAATGTAAGTCTGGTGATGGTGGGGTCTGATCGTAGGTGGCAGAAATGGTGGAGGATAATGCACTGTATCCAGAGATTAGTGGGGTGGAAGGTGAGGACTGACGTGTTCTATCCTTGTTGCAGTTGAAGGGGTGGGGTTCAAGGGCAGAGGTGGGGAAAGTGTAGGAGATGTGCTGGAGGGAAGTTTGGGCCCTCCTGGAATTGGACTATCTACATACTGTTTCAAGAACCCGCTTGGATGCACCTAACAAATTCTGCACAGTCTAAGCCTCTTGCTATTAGGGACTCTCAGTCAATATTGGGGAAGTCACCCACTATACAACTGTTTTTATTGTATCTTTCCATAATCTGCCAACAATCTCTCGGTGATTGTGGGGAGGGCCTAGAGGATAATATTATCAAAGCAATTGCACCCATCTTATTTTTGAACTCTACCCATGTTGCCTCAATAATGAGCCCTCCAGTATTTCTTCTCCGAATGCAGATGTAATATTCTCCCTGATTAGTAATGCCACTCTTCCACCTGTTTTACCTTCCTCTCTATCTTGTCTAAAACAACGAAACCCTGGAATGTTGAGCAACCAGTCCTGTTCCTATCTCAACTAAGTCTCTATAATGGCCACAACATCATAGTCCCAAATACTGATCCAGGCTCTAAGTTCATTTGCCTTACCTATGATACTCATTGTGTTGAAATAAACACACGTCAGCCTATTAGTACTAGCGAGTTCATTTACTCGTCTCTGCTCCTTCTTTCCTTCTGATTTACTGGTCCTAATATCTACCTTCCTCATAATCCATCTACTTGCTGACCTGCTGCTCTGATTCCCAGCCCCCTGCAACTCTAAACGCTCTTGAGCAGCACTAACAAACCTCCCTGTGAGGATATTGGTTCCCCTCCAGTTTAGGTGCAACCCGAGCCTCTTGTACAGGTCACCCCTGCCCCAGAAGAGATCCCAATGATCCAAAAACATGAAACCCTGCCCCTTGCACCAGCTCCTTAACTTTGTATTCGTCTGTCCTATCTTTCTATTCATAGCCTCACCAGCACGTGCCAATGACAGTATCTCAGAGATTACTACCCTCAAGGTCCTGCGTTTCAGCCTCTTTCCTAACTCTCTGTACTCACTCCACAGGACCTCATCCCTCTTTCTATCTATGTCATTGGTACCAATGTGCACGACAACCTCTGGCTGTGCATTCTTCCCCTTCAGAATTTTGTGCAACCACTCAGAAATGTCCTTCACACTGACACCAGGGAGACAACTCACCTGGAATCTCAAACACAGCCATAGAAACACCTGTCTGTGCCCCTAACAAGTGAGTCTAAAACCCTATCGCTCGTTTGGGTCTTAGCTGACCCTGCTCTACAGCAGAGCCAGCTGTGGTGCCACAGGTCTGGCTGCTACTGTTATACTCTCCTGAGAGGCAATCCCCCACCCCCAACAGTATCTAAAAGGTTATACCTGTGATAGAGGGGAATAGCCACAGGAGACTCCTGCACTGCCCACCTTTCCTGATGGTCATCCGTGTATCTGACCGAACCTGTGTTGTGACCACCTCCCTGTAACTAGTGTCTACTCAACTCTCTCCCCCTATATACTCCTCAGTGTGTCCAATTGCCACTCCAACTGATCAATGTGATCTAGGAGGAACTGCAGCCCACCACACTTCCTGCAGACAAAGTTGTTAAGGGCACCAGACTGCTCCCTGATTTCCCCCATCTGGCAGGAGGAGCACACCACTTCCCTAACTGCCATCTCTGCCCCTTTACAGTCATAAAGATAAAAGAATCTTAACTTGCTTGCCTTACTCACTGAAACCCAATATTCACCTAAGCCTGCACTTATGTCAACTAGCAGCACTAACTTGCCACTTAAATTACAATGCAATATTTACAAACAGACCAAATACCCTCTGGCTACAACAAACTTCCTAACGGTCTCCCTGTTCTCTTTTGTTTTGGTTAGAGGAGGAGGGAAGTAATGGCTTAGCACTCCTTGTTACTGAGTTCTTCCTCACTCCACTGTTTGGTTATGGTGACTGAGTCGACTTCTCCCAAAATGCTACTCAGCGACGTCTCTCAGCCATCCTGCGTTTTAGGTTTCAGATGTAATCATTCAGATTATCTTTTATTTATATCAGTACAATCTGTTTGGATGTTGTGAGTTATCATGGCTAAATTCACTCTCAGTGAGACCAGATCATGATGGTTTGGCACCTAGCCAAAGATTCTGCTCGCCCCTATAGTGCAGAGATAGTGCATATCTCTCCTTCTATGAATCTAATCAATGTTTGGCCACTACTGCAATATTTGAAAGTCTTGGAAGCTGCCTTCTTCCAAATTTTGCCATGTCAATATCAGTTTTTGAATGATCTCTATTTGTTAAGTTTGAGCAGTGTATCTTGCAGATGGTACACATGGTTGTCACTTAGTTTTTAAAGGAGCGAATACTGAAGGTGGTAGTTAGGGTTCCAATTCAGTGGAATGTATTTTACTGGATAGTACAAAGCTATTTGAGTTTTGTGGAACTACGATCATCCAAATAACCGAAAGTATTCCATCTCACTCATGACTTTGTAGATGATGGACAAGCCATTAGAGAGACAAGAAGAAAGCTATTCAATGCAAAGGCCCCAGCATCTATCTGTTCTTGTAGTCACAGTACTTTTATGTTTGTGCGTTGTGTGTGTCCCGTGCGTGGTGGAGTGAATCCTTAAGCAATAGTTATGCCATTGAATGACAAAGATTGAATGTTACGATTCTCTTGTTTGAAATGGTCATTCCCTGGTATTATGTGCTAGGTATATTACTTCGAACCTATCAACCCAGGCTGGCTGTCATTCTTGTGGCACAGGAATACAGATTGCTTTAGTATCTGAAAATTCATGAATGGTACAGACCATTGATGATTGCACAATGAATAATCCACGTCTGACCATATGCTAGGTATGACTCTCCCATCATTGAAGAGATTTATTTGTGGAGGCTTATCCTCATGTAGTTGTTGATAGTCTACTGTATATAGCAGGGCTGCAGAGCCTGGTACGGACAATTTGTTATTATGTGACTTAGCCCTATCTATCACATGCTGCTTACACTATTTTGCATGCAAGCAGTCCTGTGGCATATCTTCACCAGGTTGACTCCTTTTGAGGTATGCATGATGGTGCACCTAGCATATGCTCCTACACAAATCTTTGAACCAGGATCGATATCTCAGCTGGGTGATAATGGTAGAGTGAGAGATTTACTGGGCAATAAGATTACAGAGTTTGGTTGAAAACAAAACCTGTTGCTGCTGAGGTCAGTCAATCTAACACAACAGTACTGCCATACAACACTATGGTGAGTATCCTCAATGTGAAGAAGGATCTTCCTCTCCACAATAACTATGGAGTGGTCACTATTATTGAAACTGTCATGGGGATATATACATTTGGGGCATGTTGACTGGTAAAAGACGAGGTGAAACAGATTCTGTTGGTTCCTTCATGATGCCATAGACCTATTCCAGCAGTTACATCCTTTAGGACTCAACTAACTCTATCAATCGTTCCACTTTTGGTGATGGGCATTGAAGTCCCCCATCTAGAGTACATTTATGGCAGCACAATGGTTCAGTGGTTACCACTGCCAGGGAGATGAGATTGATTCCAACTTTGGGTGACAATCTGTGTGAACTTTGTACATTCTTCTGTGTCTACATGGGTTTTTCCGAGCATTCCAGTTTCCTTCCACAGTTCTAAATGTGTGCTGGCTAAGTAGATTGGCCATGCTAAATTGCCCTGAATGTGCAGGATAGGTGGATTAGCCATGGTAAATATGGGATTATGAAGATCGGGTGGAGGCTGCTGAGTTTGGGTGGAATTCTCTTCAGAGGATTGGTGCAACACAATGGGCCAAATGAGCTTTTTCTGCACTGTCGGGATTCTATGATTTTCTAGTCCTCCTCAGTGCTTTCCTCCAAGTGAAACGAAACATGCACAAGTACTGATTCGTCAGCTAAGCGGGAATATTAGGTGATATTCAGAAGGAGGTTTCCTTGTCCATATTTGGCCTGATTCTATGAAAGGTCATTAGATCTGAGTCAATGTTAAAGATATCCAGGACATCTCGTTCCCAACTATATATGACTGCACAGACATCACCGGAGGGTCTGTCCTACTGGGGGTCAGCATATACTCAGGAATAACAATAATGGTGGCTAGAACATAGTCAGAAGCATCGAGTCCAGCTCTCAGACAATGTCCAGCTGTTACCTAACTAGTTTATGTAACTGCTTTCCCAATTTTTGTCTAAGCCTCAGCGGGACAACTTTGAAGGGTAAACAGGGCTGCATTTTGTATCGTCATTTCTAGTGCTAAAGACAAAACTGAATGATCCTGTCGGTTTCATTTCTTTGTTTGACTTTATAGCAGTTGATTACAACTAAGTGTCTAGCTAGGTAATGACCAGAGGTCAATGAAGAGTCCAGTACTTTTATGTAGGTCTGGAGGTATATATAGCCCAGACCAGGATGGGATGGCAGATTTCTTTCTCCAAAAGGGCATTAGGGAACTTGATGGGCTTTTACAACATTCAACAATTGTGACATGGTCATTAGAATAGTTTTTTTAAATTATTAGATTCATAGTTCACCATATATCATGTTGGTAGTGGAACTCACATCATCAGAACATTACCCCGGGGATCTGAATTACCAGTCCAATCACATCACTGTTATGCTGAGTGTTAGGTTAGGTAGGGCAGAGGACCAAAGAGTTCTCGGAGTACAAATAAAGCAATCAGTTGATCTTGCTCCACGTTAATAAGACCATCTAGAATATTATCTGACTAATCAGTTATATTGCTAGAGGGTGAACTTTGTCAAGTAGGGAAAGTTATCAAACCTGTATTGAACCTTGGTTGGGCCATTTCTAGAGTGTTGCAAGATGACATTATAAAAAGAATCTACAGGATTGCAGGGAAGATTTTTGTGAATGACACTAGAAATACACGAATATGTATAAAAGGGTTGAAGGAAGCCAGTGTTTCCTGACATCCTTGAAAATTACACATTACGAACACTGGGAGTTCTGCTTGTGCATGTTTTGTGAGATGCTCTGCAAGAAGAAGAAGAACATGGTGACATCAAAATATCCACAATAAATATGCGTGATTGACTGGCAGTATTGGCAGAGGTACTGCGCATGTGTGTTTTCTGCATGTGGATGCAAAGCGTTTGAGGGGATGTCAGCAGACATTATGTAAAAAGACATTATGTACTGCAAGTAATAGAGGCCATTGCACTTAATAAAAAGTTGTACTTGAGTGAAGACAGATTTTTTTTCCTCTTTTGGCAAAGAGCATAGCTATAAGGTATCATTACAAGTTTGAAGTTGGTCATGACCTTACTGACAGTTCACAATCATTTTAAGTTTCATGTCATTTGCCAAATTATAAAATTAATTGTGCCATCTGGGTCATGCACACTCAAATTTAGAGGATGAATCTTTTGGGGATTTTTTGGCTCAATCTGACTTTTTGGAAGATTTTTTGCGACAATGCTTCATGGGTTCTCTTGCCAAACTCAACTCATTAATTACCTGTCATCTCTTACATCTGATATCTGCCCCATCTTACTAGGGTTCATTCGCAAAACAACTCTCCATTCAGCAGATGTACGTTGTAAAACATCAATAGTCCTAGTATCTGTGCCATCTTTAAAATGCTGCAACACACTCATGACTGGCATCCTGAAGCTACCTTGCTTTATAAATGGACGGAGTCAGAACATGGCAAAGAAAAAGAATGTGGCATTATATTTTCCAACAGGGATCTGGAGCTCTTGGTGGATGGGGTGATGCAAAGGAGAGAAGTCTCCATCCTGGAAGACCATCAGAGGAGACTACAGCACCTGACCTTGTCAGCCTTGTCTGAAATTGCCGTCTGGGTCAGTGTCATTTTCAGAGTGTAGATAAGTGGCCAGCAGTGCAGAAACAAGTTCAATATTTTCTACTTCACCAGTTCAAATGCCACACTCTCTTCTCTCTGCCACTTCATATTTCTTCTATCTCGGCTACCCAAAACCTAATCAATCGCCCATCAAGGTTTATGCTTTAACACACTTGCTATTGTCTTTCCCCATCCACTCTTCCCTCCATTAACCCTGCATGGCTACTACACTGCTTCTTTAATCCTTGCCACTGTTTCCCCACCTGCATCAGAACTAACAGTTGTGCCACCTGCTGTATTCTTTCTCTCCCTGTTTCTCATTACAAGAAAGCCCATAACAGAGCTGAGAGATCCTGTATGGTTGGTGGGGTGGTTGTAGATGATCATTCCCAACCTATGTCCTTAGCCCCTCTGTGGAGAGAATACTGGTTTTTGCGAGAGATGCCAAGATATATATATCCTGCCAATATGTAAGTATTATTCTGTATGACACTGTCATTCTCCCATTAAACCTGCTGTCACTCACATGCATTGCCACTGACTTCAATAAAATCTCTCTGATTCTAACACTTCCTGAAAGACTCCTGATGACATCTATGGAACAATGATTGTTGACAGAAGAACAGCCCTCTTGGGATACTCTGCACCTCTGAGGACAAGAATGCTGAGGCCTCAGATAAGGCATGACTCATGTAAGGTGATGCACTTTGAAAGAAGGACAATGGAGTATGCAATGAATGATAGGTCACTACGAAGCACAAAGGAATAGAGAGATCTTGGGATGCTTGTCCACAGATCCCTGAAGGTGGCAAGAGAGGTTAATAGCTTGGATAAGGCTTGAAGGATGCTTGCCTTTACCAGTTGTAAGAGTAGGGAGATCATGTTGGAGCTGTATGGAACTTTACATACACCACAGCTGCAGTTCTGGTCACCACACTATAGGATGGATGTGATTGTACCAGACAAGGATGCGGAGGAGGGTCACCAGGAGGTTGCCTATCTGCAGTGTTTCAGCTGTGAAGAGAGGCTGGATGAGCTTGGATTGTTTGCTTTGGAGCAAAGAGACAGAGGAAAGACCTGAAAGATACATATGAGATTATAAGGGGCATAGACAGGATAAATAAAAAAGCAGCTGTTCCATTAGTCAAAGGATCAAAGCAAAAAGTAATTTTAAGATGAAAAGCAGGACTGAGGAATTGAGGAAAAACATTTTTCCCTTGAGGGTGGTGGGGTCTGGAATGCACTGCCAGGGAATGTAGTCGAGGTGGGAAACCTCACAACCTTTATAAAGTAATTACATGAGCACTTGAAGTGTTATGGTTATGGGCCTGGTGCAGAAAGTGGTCCTGGTGTAGGTAATAGTATATTTTTGGCAGTACAGACCCAATGGACCAAAAAGCTTCTTTTATTCTGCATGATTCTCCGATTCTACAAAGATATAGAAACTGTGAATTCATAATTTAGTGAACATTTCACAGTGAGAGCTCTGCAACTGGCCAAAGAAGCCAGGATTTAGAGGACCACTGGAGATCAGCCACTTGCTCAGCCTCAGTCAGAGGATGACCCTGTGGTTATGGCAATCAGGGATCTTAACCAAATGTACAGGGCAGAACAATAGCAGCAGACAAGCATGAAATGCAATGGCCCTCATTGTCCAGAAGCTATATCAGTGCGCTGATTTATGCAATTTTCTGACTGCCTCCAAGGGTAGGTTGGCTACTGCCATAAAAAGCCAGACTCAGGACCCTCGGGATGTGCTGGAGAGGCTCACATACCTGTAATTCATCATCCAGCTATTGGGGCCTAGGTCCCTAGTAGATGTGGGGACAGGAAACTAGGTCAGGTGCCCCAATTCTTGAAGGAGACAGGGACAGAGGGTACCCATCCAGAGCTACAGCTACACACAGATCCTTTAGCAGTTTCCACTCAGGCCACTGCAGAGGTGGCTACACACTTCATCTCCATCCTACCTGACCTACTCCAACTCTTGGAAATTCAATTCAAATAGGGCCAAAATGCTAGGCATGTCTATCTCATCTAGGGTCAAAAGATTCTGGTATCACCTCTTCAGTGATCAAGGGAGATTTTTTTTCTTTATTCATTTAAAAGATATGGGCCCTGCTGGCCAGGCAGCATTTATTGCCCATTCCTAATTGCCCAGAGGGTAGTGAAGAGACAACTACATTGCTGTGAGTCTGGAGTCACATGTAGGCCAGACCAGGTCAGGATGGCAGTTTCTTTCCCTAAAGGGAATTAGTGAACCAGATAGGTTTTCCAACAATTGACACATGGTCATCTCTAGATTCTTAATTTCAGATATTTACTGAATTCAAATTTCACCATCTGCCATGGTGGGATATGAACCCAGGCCCCCAGAACATTACCTGGATCTCTGGATTAACAGACCAGTGATAAGACCACTAGGCCATCACTTCCCCATGGTTGAGATTGTGGTGCCAATTGCTGCTTTGGTGTGGATGATGTCAAACTTCTTAAATGTTGTTGGAAGTGCAGTCCTCTTGACAAATAGAAATACTCCATTATACTCCGGACTTGTGGACAGGGGAGTTTGCCTTTGAGGAGATAGGAGTTCCAGGATTCCTAGCCTCTGACCTGCTCTTGTAGCCACAGTACCTTATATAGTAAATCTAATTCAGTTTCTGGTCAGTGGTAATCCCCAAGATATTGGTAGTAGGGATTCAGTGATGGTAAAGCCATTGAATCTCACTGGGTGATTGTCAGATTAGGATAACAAGGGAATGAATAGAAATCCATCAAGGACCACAACCAGTAATTTCTGTGTGGAGTCAGAAGATATAAGTAGAGTTTGAAATGAATACCTTGGGTCAGTGTTTCCTAGTGAGAGGGAAAATGTTGGTACAGAAATCAGGGAGAAGGCCAGTGACACTGTTAAAGAAACTAGCATAGACAGAGAGGTAGTTTGAGTTGTCTGGTAAGCCTAAAAGTAGGAAAATTTCCAGGACCAGATGAAATGTACTGGAGCACTTCTGTGGTAATCTCACAGTAAGGGATCACACAGTTAGGACAGAGATGAGGAGAAATTTCTTCTTTCAGAAAGTAGTGAATCTTTGGATCTTTTTATTGCAGAGGGTGAAGTATATTCAGTGCTGAGTGAGATAGATGTTTAGTCAGTCAGGGAATCAGGGGTTGTGGGGTAAAAGTAGAAAACTGGAGTTGAGGATTATTAGATCAGCCATGATTTCACCAAAAGACAGAACAAACTCAATGTCTGAATGGTATACTTCTGCTTGTACACCTTATGGTCCTATGGGAAAGTGAGGTAAATCAAAGAGTAGAGGCAAACCAATGGGGCAAGTTATTAATATAGGAAGTCATAAGTTATGGCAGGAAGAGTTGAAAAATTGAAATGTTAGGTGGAATTGTTCCAGGCCTGAATGATGTGGGCAGTGGAAATGAATTGAGAATCAGGTAAGAAGTTGAACAAGGTACTTCTTGACGTTGGGAGCAATAAGTTGCATTTTACAACTATGTCCTGGATATCAAGATGAGCTTTTCACTAGTGAATAGCGAAGGGTGCATTCAAGGAAATTTGTCTCAATATTACCCTGATGACTACGAATCTCTCTTTATTAATATTCACGTTCCCATTCCACCATCCACTGGATAAAAACTAGATGAGGAGAATTTCCGATATGAAGTCCAGCTCACCATTTGTTTTTTACAGATATTCATCTTGGATACCTGGCATGAATACCTCAGAACATAATCCATGCACAGAACCTGAACACACTTCACATCTACGAATATTGGCATCCATATGCCAGCTTCTCCACATCATCATGGCACTTGCTTGTTTTCTTAGCACTCACTCAATTAGTCCTGTCTGGGTGATCACAGCATCCCTGTTTTACCTTTTACTAATTTGTCCCTTCAACCACACTTTAAACCTCCACAGTACTTCTGTGGAGGAGAAAGTGAGAACTGCAGATGCTAGAGACTCAGAGTCTAAAGTGTGGCGCTGGAAAAGCACAGCAGGTCAGGCAGCATTTGAGGAGCAGGAGCGTCGACATCTTGGGCACAAGTGAAGAGCTTATGCTAAAAACGTCGACGCTCCTACTCCTTGGATGCTGCCTGATCTGCTGTGCTTTACCAGCACCACACATTTTGACTCTGTCTTGCCTTTCTGTATAGTGGAAACACAAAGTCAGGCAGCTTGTCTTTCCTGGAGAAAGTGAGGACTGCAGATGCTGGAGATCAGAGCTGAAAACGTGTTGCTGGAACCCTCCAACCACAAGGGATAAACTCAGATTTCTCCAGTTTCCTCATTTCTCCTCCCCCATGGGATGGGGCTCAGTCAGATGGGGTTTGCAGAATAAATGTCATGGGTGGGTCTTAGAGGACTCTGTTGCGGTTGGGAATTGGGGGGATCTCTGCACTGGGGATTGGAGGCAGCAGCCTAGGATGCAGAGGGTATAAGATTGGTGAAGAGGGATAAATTCAATATATAATGGTGAGCTGGTAATACGTGGGAGGATATGGGATGCTGCAGGAGGGTGTGGTGATAGTTGGTCATCATAACCATTCCTTTGCTGTGAGATCTCTGCTGCACGATAATACGTATGACCTGACTGTGGTAATGGGGCTCAGGGGTAAGAAAGAAAGTAGACTCTAAATTTGAGGTACCAGATTATGTTATGTAAAATGGGTAATTTGTTTTATTTTAATCTCATTTCCTTTGGAGTTTGGATTTTGAAACGGTGTCCTGTGTGGTCTGCTTTGTTTTTTAATAAGCTACTGATTGCTAAGTGCAACCAGTGAATGGAAAATGCTGTGACCACACGTGAAGGTGGCAGAGTCACTGTTTGTGTGATGGCCAAAAACATGGTGGAAGGTCTATCAACTTGGGAAATGGCATCAATCATATACCTGTAGAGTGTAAGTGTTAAATCATTTGCAATCATATCATTGTGTATGAGAAATGTATTCAGTTAACAAGTATTAAAAATGGGGTTCTTGTGGTGATGTGGTATTCCTGGTGCTTGTGGTAGTGAGAACCTCTGAACCAAGTGGCTCTGGTTAAAGTCTGACATCCTCCAGAGGTGTGTAACAATGTCTCTGAGTAGGCTGATTCAAAAATATCTTTGCTTGTAAAGTGCAAAAGTTGATCACAATGTCAAGCCATGTCATTGAATCTTGCAAAACTGCATGTAGACATCTCCGCGAACTAGAAATAATCACAGGTGACATTTAAAAAGGCACTTGCAAGCCATTAAACACACAGCTAATGCAAGACCTTCTCCAGTGCATGGTGGAATGGAATGGATTCCTTCTCAACCTGAACTGTATATTGGCAGAGTATGTTACATGCAATGAAGCCTTTGATGGGTGATTTGGGGCTGGAAGAAGAAGGAATCAATGTTCATGCAACACTTACACTCTGCTGCTATCTATTTGCATTTTGATTGATGACAATTTATCAGAGTAAAATTCAGTACCTTATTGCCACAATGAGTCAATATATGGCTCTCTTTGTGAAGATACTCCATGTCCCATTGCATGGAAGAGTATGTTAAGCACGCATTTGTAAGTGATATGGATGCTGGCTACTCTTATTGTTCAGGATCTGTTTTGTTTCTTCTGCTCCCACATAGGATCATTGACTGGATTGCTCCAGGGGGAGCATGGATTCAATGGATAGTACACTTTCCTTCATTCCTGTAAATGGTTCGAGAAATAAATTCTATCAAGTCATTGGCATTTTAAATTTTAAAGTAAAAGGGATGAGCCCTACAGCACTGTTGGAAAGTGTCCTCAAATTTGTAGTGGTCCGTTGGGCTCTCCACAGACTTGTTTCAGTGAGAGAAGAGTCATTGCTGCCAGATACATGAGCTGGGACTCCAATTCTGTTAGGAAGTCACCCTGTTACTAACATTGCTCCAGTTTCCAAGCCTTCCAGACATCTGCAATATCTCTTCACAGCATCCTATTTGTCAAAATTCTGCAATAAAATCTACTCGTTAAAATATTTCCAAAACAAGTTTGTTCAACAACATGTGACAATATGAGCAGAAATGAAGTATTTAACATTGTACATCCCACAGCACTAACCTTAAGAAGCTTTTGCCTGTCTAAGTGCTCCTGTATGATGCAAACCCACTAGCTTCAGTTTTGCTGATACAGGTTTCTCTGCCATAAGATCTCAACTCCTGGAGGCAACTCTCAACACTTGTTGTCAGCTTCCCAAACCTAGCTTCAACTCTATCTCTTTGATCCCCACAAGCAGCTTAAATCCCTTCTTCCGCCAGTCTCCTCCTATCTCCAGTATCTTTTATCTGCCAGCAACTACACACTCCTCCGACGCAGACGCCTTCCTTCTGCCAGCCCTCCCAATCCCTACTCCCTCCCTCTCTTTTGTTTTCCCACCAAATGGGCCCAAATCCCTCCCATCTTTTTGATTCTCATTTCTGGTTTTCTGCATCTCAAATTTCCAGTCAGAGATTTAAAATTCATAACTGACATGTTGTTTATTATAGTAGCATTTACTAGATTTCCCTATGTTTCCTACAGTATCAAAATTGAGATTTCACATTCATTTCGAAGTAGTTCATTACATCACTGATTCCAAGTTTTCTTGAATCCACATTAGCTGATTATTTTGTAAATTGATTTTTTCCATTCTCTATCCTTTGCAGCCTCTTTCTCCTCCATTTTGCAGCCTCTTTTTTTTCTATGCTCGATCTCATTACTTTATTCTATCCACTTGCAGCCCCCTCCTTCCTGTTTCTGTAGCATGTTTATTGTCTCCTCCTGTGCAGTCTTCTGATTTCCATCCCTTTTGCAGCTTCCTCCTTTCTACAACCCTTGCCACTTCCTCCTTCTCCCCTCCTGACAGCCTCCTTCTTTATGACCCCCAGCACCTCTCCTTTCTCATTCCTTACAGGGTCCTTGTTCACACTCATTCCATTGCAGCCTCCTACCTTCCTTTCCTTTGCACCCCATTATTTCCACTTACTTATGAGCCTCCTCCATTCAACTTGCTGAGTGAAAAGGTATTTTTTATTATGTTGCTTTTGCTTCTTTTAGCAATTACTTTAAATCTGTGCTTTCTCATTCTCAATTCCTTCATAAATTGGAACAGATTTTCCCTTACTATTCCTCATTATTTTGAAAACCTACATTAAAACTTATTTCAGTCTTGTTTTACTTAGGGAAATCAGTCTTAGATTTGAGAGGTATTTTCAAAACTGAAGTTCTGTACTCTTGGAATGGTTCTTGAAAATGTTTTAAAATCATAGAAACATTGAGGTACACAGCACAGAAACAGGTCCTTTGGCCCAACTTGTCCATGTTCGAACCAGGTTTCATAAATTTAAAAATTCCCATTTACCTGCCCATATCTCTCTTAACCTTCCTTATCCACGGACCTGTTCAAATGTCTTTTAAATGTTGTAACTGTATCCATCACTACCACTTCCTTGTGCAGCTCATTTCATATACATATCAGCCTTTGTGTGAAAAAGTTGCCCTGAAGGTGTCTTTCAAATCTTCACACGAACAGAAACATGCTGGCTCTGAATCCTTGTTATTCCACTTTGAAAGCTTCCCACTTGTTAGATGTCCCTACACCTGTGGAAAGCCTCCCCCAATCAACTTTTGAAAGTTCCTGTGTCAAACTTTCCTTTACCCCAAATTGAAACTTTAGCTTGCGGACCACCCATCATTTTCTATGACTATTTTAAAACTGTGATGTGGAGGAGCCAATGTTGGACTGGGGTGGACAAAGTTAAAAATCACACAACACCAGGTTATAGTCCAACAGATTGAGTTGGACTTGAGTTAGGTTCACCACCCATGAGGATGGCCTCAACCGGAACCTTGCGTTCAGGTCACACTACAGGTGTACACTATATACTCTCTCTCTCTCTCTCTCACACGCACACACACACACACACACACACTCTTACATACTCACACAGACTCCCTCTCGTACACAAACATACAGACACTTACACTCACACCCACGCACACACCCTCTCACAGGCTTATACTCCATCACACTCACACATGTAAACACACAGTCACGCATAGTCACACTCAAGTCACACAATGACATGCACACACTCACACATACTCTCTTTCTCTCTCGCTCTCATGCTAGTGAGCCCAGAGCAAGATTCTGGCAGCGGAAGCAAGGCACCTCATGAGCCCGGAGCAGCACCCTAGCGGACAGTGAAAAGGTGGTCGGTGAGCCCAGAACGGGATAAAAGCAAATTACTGCGGATGCTGGAATCTGAAACCAAAAGAGAAAATGTTGGAAAATCTCAGCAAGTCTGGCAGCATCTGTAAGGAGAGAAAAGAGCTGACGTTTCGAGTCTAACTGTCCCTTTGTCAAAGCTTTGAGCCCAGAACAGGATTCTGGTTGCAACCTTATAGGTGGTTGGTGGAGGGGGCGAGCATGGCTGACATCGGCTACTATATCAGCGGAGGTAACAGTAATGAAAAGGCCCAGTGACAAAAGATGGCGCCCGAGGTGCAACAACCTCGATGTTGGATTTGAGTCCGGTGCTACCGGCAGCGAAGAGGTGATGGAAGAGTTATGGACTCTTTTTAAACTACATCTTTTTTTATTTTTAAAAAATTATTCTTAAGCTAATCAAATAGTGTTAGATCATGGTGACAATGAAAGGTTTTCATTGTACTTAACTGCATTTTACACTATAATGCAAAGCTATAGAATTATAGAGATAGACAGCATGTAAACAGACCCTTCAGTCCAATTCGTCCATGCAAACCAGATATCCAAAATTAATTTAGTCCTATTTGCCAGCACTTGTCCCATATGCTGCTAAACCCTTCATATTCATATACCCATCCAAATGCCTTTTTTTGTAATTGTACCAGCCTTCACCATTTCCTCTGACAGCTCATTCCATACACACACCAACCTCTGTGTGAAAATGTTGCCCCTTAAGTCCCTTTTAAAATTTTTCCCTCTCAGCTTAGACTTATTCCCTGTAGTTTTGGATTCCCCCACTCCAGGGAAAAAACCTTGTCTATACCCTGTCCGTGCCCTTCAAAATTTTATAAACCTTTATAAGGTCATCCCTCAGCCTCCAGTGCTCCAGGGAAAACAGTTCCAGCCTATTCAGCCTTTCCTTATAACTCAATCCTCCAACCCTGGCAACATACTTCTATAGCAGGGAGACCAGAATTGTACACAATATTCCAAAAGTGGCCTAACCAATGTCCTGTACAGCTACAAGATGACCCCTCCCCAATTCCTATACTTGATGCACTGACCAATAAAGGAAAGCATGTCAAACACCTTCTTCACTGTCCTTGTCAGGGAGGATATGGAGCATGTTCCTGAGCATGGATCACTCCATTCATCAATGGGGGATGGGAGGAGGAAAGCAGTTAACTATCCTAAATTCACCCAATTAGATGGTTAAAGCAGCCAGCTTTGAAACCTCAAATTTGTTTTCTTCACTGTCACAACGTGAGCAGCAAATATTGCAGAACCTTATTAAATAGAGAGACGTATGATACGATTAATTGCTTTTTGAGAACACTTCAGAGGGATATTAAGGATTGTCAGACAAGGCTGCAGTCACATATAGATTAGATAGTTAAGGATGGCAGGTGTTCATCTCTAAAGGACACTTGGAACAAGTTGAGTATTTCCAACAATCTGACACCTTCTTTACAGATTTCTGAACAGAATTCAAGTTGTGAAACCATTGCAATGGAATCTGAGCTCAGTAACATGAGATGATGTAACTCACAGTGAGAAGTCACACTGGGTCCCCTGTTTCTGTGCTGAAACTTCAATGTCAATCATCCATACCACTGTACTCCACTGCCAGAGGGGTATAAGAAAATCAAAATTAATTTTCTATAATAGAAACTTGGAGAATGAGTAAGTCATTTAGCTCTTTTAGAATTCTGCCATTCAATTTGAGATTGGCTGATCTTCTATCTCAATGCCATATTCCCACCTTCTCCCCACAACCTTGAATCCCTTTAAAATTTAAATGTCTACCTCCTTCTTGAAAACATTCTTTTTTTTTACCTCCACAGCCTTCTTTGATAGAGAATCCCATGGATTCACTTCACTCTGAGTGAAGAAAGTTTGCCTCATCTGAGCCCCAAATGGCTCACCTCATACCCTGAGATTGTGTCTCTGATCGAGACTTGCCAAGCAAGGGAAACATCCTCTCCGCATCTAGTCTCTTCAGCCCTGTTAGAATTTAATAAATTTCCCCTCTCATCCGTTTAAAGTCTAGTTAATATAGGCCCAGTCGAACCAATCTGTCCACATCCCCGGTAACAGCCTAGTGAAACTCCACTGCACACTCTCTATGACAAGTATATCCTTTCTTAAATAGGGAGAGAAAACTGCACACAATACACTTGGTGTGGTTTCACCAAGGCCCTGATAGCTCCAGTAAACTAAAAACTGCTTGACAAGAAAGGAAAGCTTCAAAAATCCCATATGAAAATGAAAAAACCATGCTAAAGATTTGGAAACAGTTAGACCTGCCCACATCTGGTGTATATTGCTAAATATTGAGAAATACATCAAATGAAGGACCAAAACTCCCCACAAATTCAGATCCTGTCTATAGCCTTTGGCACGATTGACGGGAGAGGAGAAGCTAGGGTTTTGGAATATATCAGGAAATGTTTATAAGCTCAGGCAGCAACTGTGAAGAGAAATAATATGAATGATCCAAATCATTGTCTTCCAAAGTACTGTGCAGCCAGTGAAGTGTTTCTGAAGTGGTGTCACTGTTGTAGTGTGGGAAATGCAGCAACAGATTTATACAGAACATGCTAGACAAACAGCTTAATAATGAACAGAGCTAGATAACCATTCATTTGTGATGTCTATTGAGGGGTCAGTTTTAACGAGCATTCCAGACAGAATTCAAAATATTCAGATGTCCACCTGAGAAGCAGATGGAGTTTAATCTGACAGTGCAGCACTACCTTGCTACTCTGCTGCAGTATTAGCCGTGATTATTAAATTCTCGAGTAGGATTTGAACCGACAATTTTGAGTCAAAATAATACGCACCACACCTAATTTACTGAAACTGTTAGATACTTTTCCTAACATATCGACTCTGGGACATTGTGATACATCCCTGGAGCAAGTGGGACATGAGCGTTCTGACTCAGAGGTAGGGACAGTACCACACTGGGGCTGCTAGTGATGCTCAATAAGGTCAAATTTTTTAATGTTTTAATCAGTTGGATATTACCCTGAATGTATCATTTGTATTTCCTATTAAGGATTGCAAGCAGTAGGAGCCGGGGTATGGTCTGAAATGAAGACAAATACTTTGAAAGGGAAACTGTTTTGGCAGTTAAGGAAAATAAGCGTGCAAAGGTAGGGACTCAGCAGGACAATGTGACTGAGTGGAAGGCGATACAAACAGCATGGGCTGAATGGCCTCTGTCTGTGCTGTTAAAACTCCATGACACCTTTCATCAGAACTTCAACTGACAGTGCCTTTAAAGAGAGTGTAATTTAAATCACAAGCAGGTCCTCATGCACTCTCAGTGCAGGTATTCTACACATGATGGGCTTTAATTTAGGAGTGTTACAGTGGTGATGTGTTTTCACTTGTCAATGATGTTGGTCTATATGGTTTAATGTCAGTACATCAACTATTTGCTCTGAAAATCCAACAGTTTATTGAGTCTAGTCCACTAGAGGTCAGTACCTCTAGTGATAAAGCGCTGTTCAACTGCAGTGGTCCCAGGTGTTCAAATGTCATTCTGAAAACAACACAAGCATGGATATCAGGAATGTTAAATGTCAAGAATTTAATCTTGATCATTTTCCTTCTACACACCTGTGTATTGGAGCTCTTGGGGTGAATCGTGTGTGCCTGTACCTTTGTAAAATGCATCACTTTATAATCAGTACGGCCACTCAGAAATTGACAGCTGCTTTTAGATTCATTCTTGGGATGCAGGCATTGCTCGCTGGGCCAACTTTTATTGCCTGTCCCTAGCTGACCCTTTAGAAGGTGGTGGTGAGCTGCCTTCTTGAACCATTGCAGTCCATGTCCTGTAGGTAGACCCACAATGCCCCTAGCAAGTGTAATCACAAGAGTTTTCCAAGAAATTTCACGATTTAACAGGTGGTCAGGTTCTGGCCAGTGAGGCACTAATATTGAGAGGTAACTGAAAATTTATTTCATCTGAAACACAGATTTCTCTCTGAGTCAGTGCAAGAGAGTTTCTTGTTGGTGAATCAGTGTTATAGAGGCTCTGTGAAAGACAGGAGAGAGAGAGAGATCCCTATTGTACACAATCAGACCTTTGATTTCCTCATATGGTAAGCAAAGTCTTGCCTCATGATTGATGAAGTTTGAATATGATTGAGGCATGTTTCCCCCATTCCACTCACTCAATTGGGGCGGGCAGCATTGTGGATCCTGAGCACTGGGAGAGGGCCACCACATGGTTCCTCCTCATAAGATAGACTAATAGAAAGGTAGAAAACTCTCGTTCAGAAGCCTCTCATCATTTCTCCATCCATACAGTTACATCCCTTTTAAGATGACTACAGTGTGGTGTAGAGTAAAACTAACATCAATCTCTATAACCAGCCACGGTAGTTCAGAATACTCTGCCTCCTCACTTTGCCCCATCTTTGTGAAGTGTAGTCCTCAAGCTAGATATAATCAATTACCTCTCTGGCTCTTTGCTGTAGAGAGATGCCTATGGTTCTTCGTGGACCAGACCATAAGCTCAGAAGAAATAGGAACAGGGAGTAGGCCATTCAGCCCCTTGAGCCTGCTCTGTCATTCATTAGGATCATGATTGATTTCCATATTCCTGAGTTTTCTCCCTAACCCTTGATTCCCCTACTGATCAATGATCTATCTATCTCAGAATTAAATGTACATGAAGACTCTGCCCTTACAACTCTCTGTGGCAAAGACTCTCAGCCTTCTGAGAGAAGACATTCCTCCTTATCTGAGTCTTAATTTGGTGCCCCTTTATTCTGAGACAATGCCCTCCTGTCCTAGACTCTCCCATGAAAGGAAACATCCTCTTAGCATTTACCCTGTTATGCCCCTTAAGAATTCTATATGTTTCAATGAGATCATCACTCTTTCTTCCAAACTTATGTGCAGAGTCCCAACCTATTTAGCCTTTCCTCATAAGACAATCCTTCCTACCAGTGGTAAATGTGACAGTAAGATCATTCATTTTAGTTGTTGCTCCCAAAGAGCTCCATTACTAACAATTCAGTCACATGCCCTGCCATATTTCCCAACAGGATGTTGAATTTTGCCCCTTTCCTGGTACAGCCATGTACATATTGATTGAGAATATTTTCCTGAATACACTTAACAAATTTCTTTCCATTCAAACCCTTAATACTGCTACAGTACCAGTCTATGTTTGGAAAGTTAAAATCCCTTAGTATTATAGCTTTCCATAATACTATAACCATTTATACAACTGTATCTGTTTTCCTAACATGCAGCACTCAGAATTGGGTGCAATCTAGCTAAAATAATGTTTTACACAATTTCAACATAGCATCCTCAATTTTATACTCTAAGTCCCTTTTACTAAAGCCTAGGACTCTGCATGCTTTTTTTAAACTACACTGTTAACCCGTTAATCACGTTCAGTAACCCATGTACATATACAAATAGGTCCCTCTGGTCTTGCATTTATTTAGAGTTGCACTCCTTGTTTTCACTTCTTCCTATGTTCTCCCTAACAAAATGGATCAGTCCTCATGTAGTGTACTTCATCTGACATCTGCCCACATGTTCCACCAAACTGTCTATCTCAAAACTCTTTCTGAGGTTGTACACTAACATCTTTGTAATTCACAATGCGAACAGGCTTCATGCTGTCTATAGACTATGAAATCATACCTTGTTCATCAAGGTCTAAGTATGTATCAGGAAAAGCAAAGGACCTAATACTTATTTTTGAGGAAGTCCACTGTACAATTTACTCCAATTCAAAACATACTAATTTAGCACTACTCCTTGTTTTTTGTTCCTCAACCAATTCCATATCTTCTATTTTTTTCTGCAAGGTATAATTTTGCCCACAAGTCCATTGTATTGCAATATATCGTATATCTTATCGAAGTCCATGGTACATCACATCAACTGCAATGCTCTCATTACTGCTTTAAAAAGCAGTTTAACATGATTTTCTTTAATTAACCCAATTTGTCCGTGTGACTATTGTGTGCCAAATTAATAGTCTATACATTTACCAACTATCAAAATTAAATTGACTGGCTTGCAGTTGGTGAGTTCATCTTTATACCCTTTGTTTTCAAAAAAGGTGTCACATTTATGATTCTATGGTGCACTGTCACCACCCCAAGTCTAAGAAAGACTGAAAGATTATGACGAGTACTTCTGAAATTTCATTCCCACTTTCTTCAACATCCTCAGATGCATCACATCCAGTCCTAGTGCTTTATCCTCTTTCAATACAGACAACCTAACTAATAACTCCTCATCATGACTTTTAAACCTTTATATTTCCTGAATTAGCTTTTTTGTCTCCATGCCCCGTTGGTAGAATCCTCTTTGTTGATAAAGACAGGTGCAATGTATTCATGCTTTCATAGCCATACCCTCTGCCAAATACCTGTATCCCTTTTTAAATCTCTAATCAGTTCTATTCCTCCTTTTATTAAACTTTTAGTCTTTATGTATCTATAGAGGTTGTTTTAATCCCTGTTACGTTGGCTGCCAGTTTCTTTCACACTTCCTCTTTACGTTTCTCTTCCTCTCTGAACCTTCTATATTCAGCCAGGTTCATAATTGTATTATTTTACCTGACATCTATCTTAAATACTACTTCATGTTAATTTCTATCTTTTTTATCATCTAAGGATATCCATGGGTTAAGTGGCCTGCTTCCACACTCCAATGATTCTACGTTTCTAGAGAGTCCTGGTTTTGTTAACACTACCATTACGATCCCAGCTTATGTTATTACTGGACAAGGAGGGGAAAATGGACTCGAGGCTGAGGTGCATCCAGCCATTGAATGGCAGAGTAACCTTGAGGGTTGAATGACCCACTCCTGCTTTTAATTTTTATGTTCTTATATTATGTTCTTATGTTTGAAGTAAGATTCCAGACTGAAATCTTCAATATTTTTACTTTAACAAGGTGATCTTTCACATAATACTGCAGGTTTGGTTTTAACAATAAAGCAAAAATCTACTATTCAAAAGAAATAAAGAGAAAAAGAAACAGAATGAACCAAATTGCTTCAAAACAAATGGTAAAATACAATCACACTAATCTCACACCAGAGAGAATTCCCTTCTCTATCACATCTAAAGGATTTATTTAGCTGCAGCTTAAATTCCCTGTCTGAGGATCTGACTCCTTGAGTCTGCATGCAAGATTAGATGAGATTTCCTAAAGTATGGAAATAGGCCATTTGGCCCAACAAATCCACACCGACCCTCTGAAGGGTAACCCACCCAGACCCATTCCCCCACCCTATATTGCCCCCTGACCAATGCACCTAACACTATGGGTAATTTAGCATGACCAATTCACCTGACCTGCACGTTATTGGATTGTGGGAGGAAACCCATACAGACACAGGGTAAATGTACAAACTCCACACAGTCGCCCGGGGCGGGAATCAAACCCAGGTTTCTGGCGCTATAAGGCAGTAGTGCTAACCACTGAGCCACCATCACCCATCAACTGGCAGTTAGACTTTCTCAGCTTCAAATAACCTTTCACGGTTTTAACTAACCACTTCTGTCTGGATCTTTCAAACTAAACTCCTTACTTCTTAATAGTTTTAAACTATTCCATATCTTCAGAAGCAATTGTTTTACACTTCAGCCAAGACTTCATTCATCTTCAACCAAGACTTCTGTAAACTGAAAACCTCAAGCTTTCTTCAAGCTACGGATGTTTCCCCTAAGCCTTGAAAACAATTTCAGGTCTGTCAAACTGAAATCTAATGCGTTCTTATTCATTTAGTTTGCTCTAAAACTCACCAGTACTGTGGACTCGTGGTGGCAGCATGGAGGTGAGTTTGAGTACCTGACAACTACTGCATCATTGAGACAGTACTAGTGCTGACTCATGGCTGTTATGAAGATGAGTTTGGGTTCCAGTGGTGACTGCTTCCAGCGTAAATTCATAGAGGTGGCGGAGGTGACTTTAAGTCCAGTACAAGACGCAGCAGCATCAGCAATTACTACATTGGCAAGGTGGGTCCGAGGCAAATTTATGGCAACTGCGGAGTTGAGGTTGGGCCAGTGCAATACCCAGCAGCATTGGTGGTGTCTGCATTTAGAGGGGTGAGGTCCAGTGAGCACTCATAATGGCAAGGGCATTGGTGGGAGCGAGATGGGGCTGAAGAGTGGCAACTTTCATTACAGTGGCAGTGGTGTAGCAAAAGGGACTCATGCATGGCCACCAGGCCTATGAGAGAACACTTAACAAGAAGGACTACAAAGTTGGGTACTTCCTTTATTTCTTAAATCTTCTGCCTTTATATTCTGCGTTTTAGTTAATTTTTCTGTGTTTTAAAATGGCGCCAAAGTGGCAACACTATACAACACTTTTCATTATATTTTGTAACAAGATACATGTGACGATAAATAAATCAAATCAAATAAAGAAACTGGTTAACACAAACACACCCCAAACAAAAGTTGCACAGACCTCTTACTGGAATGTACCAGTGTACCCAAGACAACATTGAAGATAAACTGCAAGTATATTTAGAAAATAATGTAAATTTGTGGATGGAGAGTAGGATATAAATTAAGAACAGGTAGATTAATTAGAAACACATGAACTCCAGTGTTTAAATTTCAATTGCAATTGACTGTGCTCCTGTGGGTCAATTACTGCTTAATTTGTTTTTCATTAATAGCTGGATACAAATGTCTATAGAATGAGAAAAGCTTTCAACTATTTCCATACATTTTCATAAGGCAGCCCTGTAAAATAAAACTGCTGAAATTTATCTTTTCTGCAAAGTTGTGAAATACCTTAAAATAAAGATAAAAATGAATGTCCTGGATCATAAGTATTTAGGACTGCTTTTATGGATTAAGACACTGGTGATGCCATAATTATTGATTATTGGCAAAAATATAAAGTGTCATGCACCAAATCTTCTCAACCTTTGACCACATTTCCAAGAAAGAATACTGTGCAGACAGACAGTTTTCACTGTGCCTGATTTCAATATGACAAGAGAAAGCAACTTATTTTTATTATTTCCATAGAATGTTGAGCAAAAACAGGGGTAGTCGGTCTAACAAGTCCATACTGTGTTTAAACTCAAGGTGACCTTCTTCTACCTCACCTAATCCAATCAATACGTCCTCTAATCCTTGGGTGTGCATCTATCCCCTAAATGTATCAATGTGTTAGATTTCTTGCTGATTTTTCATTATTTTAACTCTTTTATCAATTTTGACTTGGAGGCTGAAGATGACTTGGGGAATTTTTGGAAGTTTGTGATGAAAGGAAAAGAACTGGCCAAAAAAGCTTCTGATTGTTTGTGAAGCCAAGCCTTGAGGCCAATTTTGTTTCAAATGATTCATAAAACCAAACGAGCCCAGGAAGAGGATTGTATTTAAACAGGTAATGGAAATTGGCTTTTAATAAGGTCAGTATCTGAGAATTGGTTCCAGAAAGTTTTGAAGAGAGACTATGTTCAAGCAGATGGCAGATGTTGAATGGTAATCCAGGCCTTGGGGAAAGACAATCAGTCTCTCAGGACAGAATCAAAGTTGAAGTTGTTTTGTTGAATCGTTTCTTCAGGGACAAGGCTTTGGCTGCTGCGACAAAGCATGAACTTTTCTAAGGTCCTTGTATGATCTTCCTGAACAACGTTTAGAAGCCCAAAGAATGAAAAGCTGAATAAGAAGCATTACTACCTACAGTCGAGAGTGTGGTACTGAAAAAGCACAGGTCAGGCAGCATCCAACCAGCAGGAGAATCGATGGTTTCAGGCATAAGCCCTTCATTAGGCACTTTCTCCCATTACTACGTGCACCCAGGTGAACTGAAAAGGTGACCCTGATCAATGTTTTAGAAAAAACAACCAAGGAGTCCAAGTTTATGCCTATGAAACAATGCATCCTGAAAATTATTTAAATAATCTGGTCAGTTTAATGATTTGATTTTATTTATCCGTTACCTGTGTCAGTTTGTCTTTAATATGACTGGGGCTGAAAATAAACATTTTGGTTTTAAAGCATATAAGTAAATAGAGTACCTTGTGTAATTTTTTTCTACATTTAAATTATGGTGTTTTTACTAAATTGTCAAATCTTTTGTTTGAGATTAAAAAACTGGTAGAATTAATAGTTTATGAAGTCTGGGATTTGGACATTCAACAGTCTGTTTAGGAACCACTAAGTTACGATCGGGTGGCTTGAATGGTTTTAATTTTACTGCGTTGCAAATATAGAAATAGAAAAGCTGATGTGGCTGTCTATCTCATAACATAATTGGTGACTTGAGTCCTTTATCTTAAAACAAAGACAATGTAGGTCTTGATTTTGGTACTTAGATTGGATAATCAGATACCTGTTTTTTATTCAGACTTCAGGTTGCACTGAAAATTGTTAGTTGTGTCAGCTGCATGGTATGACTAAAGTAAACTAGTAGACTGGAAATAAAGTTGCCAGAGCAATCAAAGAGGACAGACATTATAGATTAAATACTGAAATAGCTGGGTTTAGTGGAAATAGAGAGACTGGATGGTACCAGATGGTACAGGATGAACTTTGGATGCAGCAGTGAAGTTTGAGTTCAGGCAAATGGAAATAAGAAAAATAAGAAAGGGAGTTGAAAAGAGAGTTAGAACTTAAAAAATTTGGAATGCCAAAGGGAAGAAAGACAGAGAAAAGGAACAGAAAAAGGAAGGGAGAGAGAGATAATGGGAATTTAAATTAAAAATGATGCAACTTCAGCAAGCTAAATCAGAGGTTTGGGAAAACTTGGAAGAGAAACATTCTCATCATAATCCACGATTTAGTCCAGAGATGTTTAAGATTGAACTCAGTGGTAAACACTGCTGCCTCATAATCCCAAGGACCCAGGATAGATTCCAACTTTGGGCAACTGTGTGTGTGAAGTTTTCACACTCTCTCAATGTCTGCATGATGTTTCTTTCTGGTGCTCCGGTTTCCAAAGTTTTAGTTAGATAGATTGGCCATGCTAAATTGCCCACAGTTTTCAGGGACGTGCAGACTAGGTGGATTAGCTGTGGGAAATACAAGGTTAGGGGAGTCGATCTGGGTGGGATGTTGTTAGGAGGGTTGATGTGGAATTGATGGACCGAATAGCCTGCTTCCACAGGGATTGTATGGACTCTGTAATCTTTTCCAAAATTTGAAGAGAAGGATGTGGAAGCATTTTTCATGTTGTTTGAGAAGATAGCAACACAAGTGAGAATTCAAAAGCAGTTTCGATCTTGCTCATGTAAAGTAAATTAAGTGGTAAAGCACAAGATATTTAAGCCTCCCTGTCAAAGAAACATTCTCGACATTATGATGAGGTGAAAAGGGCTAGTCTAAGCACATCTGAGTTGGTTCTGGAAGCCTACAGGCACAAGGTTGGAACTTCTGGAAATGGCCTGAAACATCTTATACTGAGTTTGCAAGTTAATAAAGAAATCAATTTTGATAAGTGGATAAGAGTATTAAAGGTGAGAATACTTCAAATGTACTCAGATAAATTATTATTTTAGAAACATTTAAAACTTATTTTATACAATCAGAAACCATGTAAAAGACCAAAGGATAGCAATGGCAAAGCATCAGTGCCTGAAGATTATGGACTGATCCATAAACTTTTTTCTCAAAAGAATTTGAGAAAAATAAAATGTGGGTGAGTGCAAGGAAGGCAGATAGTCAGTTTAGGGAATGGTAAAGAACACATCAAGAATTCCTCCTGCAATTAAGAAGGAAATTGCTGAAGGTGGACGTGAAGTTTCGAAAGGCAAAACTTTCTATTGCAATAAATTGGGCCATGCGCATTTGGAATGTTAGAAGTTGCGAGGTAGAGCCATGGCTTACAGGAATTTGTAAAAATGAAGCGGAAAAGGAACATAAAATCAACCAGATTGTAGCTGAAATTATAACAAAAAGGTCATTCATAGAGGAAGTTGTAAGGTAAATGAGAGTTTAAATAATTTTGTTAAAAGGAAAGGTGACTTTTTTCTGGTGAGATAGATAAACCCATAACAATTTTAAGAGATAAAGAGGCAACATGATGATTTTTAATGAAGAAAGAATTGATACGTCCTTTATAAATTTCAATGAAAGCTAAGGTATCAATAAATGGGATTGGTGAAGAATATATTCCACCTCCATTATATAAAGTAGAATTAGAATGTGATTTGTAATCAGGAGAAGTAATTGTCAGAGTGGTTAAAACATTGTCTGTTCAGGAGTAGACTTACTTCTGGTAATGATTTGGCAGCACTAAAGGTAGTAGCTTCACCGATAAATTATAGAATGGATAAACAAGGTAAAAGAAACAGAAAATAACAGAACAGATTCCTGCTATCTCTCCTTTGTGTGTGGTAACCAGGGCATTGGTTAGACAAAATCAATCAATAAGGGTTGATGTGACACTGCAAGGAAGTGAAAGGATATCTGAAACTTTCCTGAAAGATGAAAATAATCCAGGAGAAGTGTTTGGTATGATGTCCCTAATTACAACAAAAAAAACACCTGAATTAAATAAATTGACACTGTCAGTTTGTACTGAGTTAGAAAATAAAGGAGTTTCAGTGTGCTATTATCTTCAGAACAAAGTGCTGATGAGGAAGTAGAGATTCCCTCATAGACCCACAGATTAAGAATAGTCCGTTGTACATCGGGTAGGGGTACCACCCAGTTATCATAGGGAGTTATTGCGAGTAGTGCATGAGATTCCCATGGGAGCACACTGACAATTCGGAAAACTCAGACATCCATAAACTGGCCAAAATTTTATAAAGTAGTGGTGTAATTTTGTCAACCATGTTGTATTTGTCAAGCTGTAGGTAAACCTCAACATGTTTAAACTAGCACAGCTTATTTCTGAAAACAGTTTTTTTTAAGATTAGATTACATACAGTGTGGAAACAGGCCCTTCAGCCCAACAAGTCCACACCGACCCACCAAAGCGCAACCCACCCATACATTTACCCCTTACCGAACACTATGGGCAATTCAGCATGGCCAATTCACCTGACCCGCACATCTTTGGACTGTGGGAGGAAACCGGAGCACCCGGAGGAAATCCACGCAGACACGGGGAGAACGTGCAAACTCCACACAGTCAGTGGCCTGAGGCGGGAATTGAACCCAGGTCTCTGTTGCTATGAGGCAGCAGGGCTAACCACTGTGCCACCGTGCCGCCCAAGTAACCATCTATTGCATACAAACAGATTGTGCAGGACCATTACTTAAAGTGAAAGCCGGAAATGAATGTATCCTTTCCATTATGAATATGACTACTCGATTCCTTAACACTCGCAGTTTTTCCCTCATTATTGTCGACAAATGAAACTACAGTTTGATCAAAGGTCAAACTTCGTGTCAAAGCAGTTTCAAGATATCATCAGTACTTTGGAAATTAAACAATTGAAATTGACTGTGTATCATCCACAAATGCAAAGTACCTTGGAGAAGTATCATCAAACTCTCAAAACCATGATCAAAGCCTAATGTTTAATGTGCCCAAAGGATTGTGACAAGGATTAGATTTTCTTGTATTTGCAATCAGAGATTCTCCAAATTAATCGACTGTTCTCAACTCATTTAAAAAAATTATGGCCATGAAATAAGACGACCATTCAAAATGATTAGAGATAAATTGCTAAGCCAAAAACAAATGTTCACTGTTAGCGTATATGTCCACAATTCTTAAATGGTTGTAGAGTTGCATAGGTATATCTGGAAACTTCCCAAAACAAGATGAAAGAGTGGGCAGATAGACATGAGATAATGAGAACTTTTATAGCAGTCAGTTGATATTTTGCTATTGTTATCTTTAAAAAGTGAGTCATTAAGAGGCAAAATTCAATAGTTCCTACAAATTAAACAGATTGGTCAGGAAACATACTTAATTGATACTCCTGAGTGTAGGAAAAAAAATGGTTGTGTCATGCGAACACGTTAAAACAGTACTATCAAAGAGAAGGTAATAAAAAGATACAGGTGTGTGAAATACTAAGAGTAGTAGTAGAATATAAGAAAGATTGATGAGAGCCAAAGAGAATTAGACAATTTCCAAAGTAAACTTGTCATATCTGGAGAAAGATCAACAGCGAGATATAGTGAGATTGTTCAAAAAATATAAGAAGTTTGCAAAGACACATTTGGATGTACCACATTAACCAAATATGACATGGATATAGGTAATTTGGATCCAATAAGACTGTACCTACATTGGTTAAACCCAGAGAAACAGGCCAAAGTAACAGAAGAAATTAAATACATGTTAGAAAATCAATTTATCAATTGTGGGCGGCACGGTGGCACAGTGGTTAGCACTGCTGCCTCACAGTGCCTGAGACCCGGGTTCAATTCCCGACTCAGGCGACTGACTGTGTGGAGTTTGCATGTTCTCCCCGTGTCTGTGCGGGTCAGGTGAATTGGCCATGCTAAATTGCCCATATGGATATGGGTGGGTTGCGCTTCGGCGGGTCGGTGTGGACTTGTTAGGCCGAAGGGCCTGTTTCCACACTGTAAGTATAGTCTAATCTAATCAAACTAAGTCAATGTAATTGAAATTCTCCTCAATTTTTGGTTCCTAAACCAGACGGTTCAATTAGGTTATGAGTAGACTACAGGAAAGTGAATGCAATCACAAAGACTGATTCATACGCTATTCCCAGACTAGAAGATTACATTGATAGGGTCAATACTGTGTCATTCATATCTAAACTTGATTCATTGAAAGGCTATTGACAAGAACTTGAACAATGAGCATGAAGGGAATTTCCGCACTTTTCACACCTATTGATTAGTACCAATGTTAGGTTCCAAAAGTGGAAAACGAAGTATCGGCAGTGATAACAGCTCTTCAAAACTTTGAAGTTTATTTTTGAACCAGAGATTTTGAATCTATCATTTTTATGGGCCATAAACCATTCATGGACTAAGAAGTGGCAGATGGAGTTCAACCTGGAAAAGTGTGAAGGGATTCATTTTGGAAGGTTGAATTTGAATGCCGATTACAGGGTTAAAGGTAGGATTATTGGCAGTATAGAGGAACAGAGGGATCTTTGGGTCCACAACCATGGATTCCTCAAAGCTGCCACCCAAATTGATAGGGTTGTTAAGAAGGCGTAAAAATGTGTTGGCTTTCATTAGCAGGGGGAATAGATTTAAGAGCCATAACGTTATGCTGCAGTTCTATAAGTCCTGGTTTGGCCACACTTGGAATATTGCGTTCAGTTCTGGTCATCTCATTATAGGAAGGATGTGGAAGAGGGTGCAGAGATTTACCAGGATGCTGCCTTGACTGGAGGGCATGTCTGATGCAGAGAGGTTAAGGCTGCTAAGGCTTTTCTCACTGGAGCTAAGAAGGATGAGAGATGATTTGATAGAGGTGTACAAGATGATGAGAGGCATAGATAGAGTGGATAGCCAGAAACTTTTTCCCAGGGCAGAAATGGCTATTATGAGGTGGCATAATTTTAAGGTGATTGGAGGAAGGTTTAGAGGAAATTCAGAGGTAGGTTCTTTATACTGACAGTGGTGGGTTTGTGGAATACACTGCCAGCAGTGGTAGTAGTGTTAAATATATTAGGCGACTTTTGCATAGGAACATGGATGATAGTAAAATGAAGGGTATGTAAGTTAGTTTGATTTTACAGTAGGATAAAAGGTTATCATAACATCAAGGGCCAAACACCCTGCATTGTGCTGTACTGTTCTATGTTCTAATTCATAGAAGTAATTAGATTACGTTGTTTTATTTTTTTTACCGCTAATGTTATCATGTATTCAATGAATTGGTAAGTCTTTTGTTTCAGATATAAAACTAGTGACTGGAATTAATTATTTGCAAAGTCTAGGTTTTGGTTATTTGGAAGTCTGATGAGGAACCATTGGAGTAACTATTGGGAGTCTTCAGTTTTAATTTTGCTGTGTTGCAAATACAGCGGTAGAAAGGCTGATCTGGTTCAGCTGTCTGTCTCTATGTCGTAATAAATACAATTCACCTCACTACTCATTGCTGAAATATAGTCTGCACTCTACCCACTTTGTAAAAGGTGTTTTTTTTTAAAATTCCCGGTTGAATTTGTATGATCTTGTTTATCCCCAGAAATGGAAATGTCCCTATATAATGCACAAAAACCCCTTTTTATCTTAAAGATCTTTGTCAAATTCTCCTTATTTCTGTTCAATATTCCCCTATAGGAATAACCCTTGATCAAAGTTCTGTATCTTATGGATCGTTTCACATCTTTCTTTATGACTTTGTATACATTCTATGAGTCAAAAATGTGCATAGTATTCCAAATGCAATCGAACCAAGGTTTTGGTGAATGCAAAATAATTTATTTGCTCTTCTACTCTTACATTCCAAAACCAGCTCTTGATTTTTAAGATGGCCGTTTTTATTGTCCTTTGTTGACACTTCTAGTTATATACGTACAAACCAATTTGCTTCCCTGTCTGATTTCAACTCTTATTTTGCCTATGATGTACTTACTCTACATACTAAAATGCACTATCTCCCACTTACCCATACATTTATTCAATTGTCAATTCAATGCCTGACTGTAAATTTATTAGTGTCCCTCAAAATTGGTCAATTTTGCTTTGTAATATCTATATTACCTCCAATTTACCTCCTGATTCCACAATCAAATTTGTTTATGTAAATACTGGACATGATGGAATATCATGGATTTTATTATGGATTTTAGTAAGGCGTTCGATAAGGTTCCCCATGGTAGGCTAATGCTAAAACTTCGGAGGTATGGCATTGAGGATACATTAGAGGTTTGGATTAGGAATTGGCTGGCTGGAAGGAGACAGAGGGTAGTAGTTGATGGATTATGTTCATCTTGGAGCGCAGTTACTAGCGGTGTACCACAAGGATCTGTTTTGGGACCATTGCTTTTTGTTATCTTTATAAATGATCTAGAGGAAGGACTTGAAAGCTGGGTAAGCAAGTTTGCGGATGACACAAAAGTCGGTGGAGTTGTGGATAGTGAGGAAGGAAGTGGTAGGTTACAACGGGATATAGATAAGTTGCAGAGCTGGGCGGAAATGTGGCAAATGGAATTCAATGTAGCTAAGTGCGAAGTCGTTCACTTTGGTAGGAATAACAAGATGATGGATTACTGGGCTAATGGTAGGCTACTTGGTAGTGTGGATGTGCAGAGGGATCTTGGTGTCTATGTACACAGATCTCTGAAAGTTGCCACCCAGGTAAATAGTGCTGTGAGGAAGGCATATGGTGTACTGGGCTTTATTGGCAGAGGAATTGAGTTCCGGAGTCCTGAGGTCATGTTGCAGTTGTATAAGACTCTGGTGAGGCCTCATCTGGAGTATTGTGTGCAGTTTTGGTCGCCATACTATAGGAAGGATGTGGAAGCTTTAGAACGAGTGCAGAGGAGGTTTACCAGGATGTTGCCTGGAATGGTAGGAAAATCTTATGAGGAAAGGCTGAGGCACTTGGGGCTGTTCTCATTGGAGAAGAGAAGGTTTAGGGGAGATCTGATAGAAGTGTATAAGATGATTAGGGGTTTAGATAGGGTAGATACTAAGAACCTTTTACCGATGATGGAGTCAGGTGTTACTAGGGGACATAGCTTTAAATTAAGGGGTGGTAGGTATAGGACAGATGTTAGGGGTAGATTCTTCACACAGCGGGTTGTGAGTTCATGGAATGCCCTGCCCGTATCAGTGGTGAACTCTCCTTCTTTATGTTCATTTAAGCGGGCATTGGATAGGCATTTGGAAGTTATTGGGCTAGTATAGGTTAGGTAGGACTCGGTCGGCGCAACATCGAGGGCCGAAGGGCCTGTACTGCGCTGTATCCTTCTATGTTCTATGTTCTATCATTACCACCTTTAATTAATCTGAATAACTACTGTCAGCTCTTATGCTCTTGATTTGTAGCTATCTTGCGATCCATTCCACTATTTATTCCCTGACTCTCTATGTTCTAACTTGGTCAGAGTCCTTTTATATGATTGCTTATCAGAAATCTTTTCAAAATCCAAAATAATTAAGTCACACCTAGTTGACTTTCTATTAATTCTTCAAATGTTATGATTAAGTGTGAAATGTTAAAAACTGTGTTGCTCTTTATTATATTTTAATTCCACAGATACTTTACAACTTTGTGAAAAATTAATTTTCCTTAAATATGAAAAAATGTTGCTCCTTCTAAAAAGAATTTCATCCTTATAATAAAATTTATTTTAGTTATATATTCAGACTAAAATGAGAAATGTACTTACGTAAATTGCCAAATACGAAAGACATCTTATTGCCTGACATAAATGAGTGACTTTTCAAAAGAAACGATGATTAACCAAGCGCTACAGATTTAATCTTGTCCAAAATAGCTGAATTGTTTCCTAGAGAAACTTAATTTCAACTCAACATAAAATCAAAATCTGTGCGTTATTAATAGTCTCAGGCATCTGATTAGCAGTGAATACAATGCACTTTCAATTTACTCAACATTAACAAGCACGTTTTCATTAATTAGCACTTAACCTGGTACAGAATATCTGGGTATAAAGTGTATAGCTTTAAATTCTATTAATCTGCACGAGTTTCACAAAATATGCCCTTGTACTGTAGTGATCTGAAAGAAACATCAAATCTTGTCCTGAGCGCAGTATTTTTTGTGGCCTAAGATTAATTACTATTTAAAGTCTCTATTTTCATTCACCTAAAAAAGTGCAGGTTGTGTTTACGTCCGTTCATAATTTCGGCGCTGCTTCTTAAAAAGAAAAAGGCGGGCACGTGCTAATGTGTGTGTGTGTGTGGGTGTGTGTTACCCCCATTGATAACACGAGGGCGGCCAGCGGTTTTTTTTTGTTGTTGTTTGCTGCTGCTTGCTATCTTCAGCAAAGCAGGACACGGTCTTACACGTGACGGTGGAGCCTTAATCAGGGTTGGAGGGTGGGGAAGAATAAGAATATGCAGGTTCTCTCACTTGCAAAGCGGCAGAAAAAAGTAAAATAGAGGAGCCAGAGATAAAACCTGCCATTTCCCTGGGTACAGAGGGTGGGGGAAACAATTGATGAAAGAAAGAAAGAAAGTGAGAGAGAGCGCGAGAGAATCCGTGTTAGATCAGTCAGTCCTTGTTAGCAGGGAGGCGTTATGAAAGAGTACCGATTAAAGTTGGAAGTTTGGGGAGTCAGTGGGAAGTGGGCCCGGTATTTTATATTATTTTAAGAAAGGAGTAAATGGGGTGTCAGGGTCGCTATGGCAGCTGCGGTGATTGACACCGGGCTACATGCTAATGAGCCCGTGTGTAGTATATTTACGTTGAACCGGGAGCCGCCCTTCATTCACCCACATGGTGCTGCATTCGCGCCACTTTCCAGAAATCGCAGTAGCTTCTTCAACTGCTCGCCGCCGCGAGGAGCAGAAAAGTAAAGGGGGGCGGGAGGGAAGAGAGAGAATGGGGGAAAAAGGAGAGAGAAGCTTATTTGGGCTCGTTGCCAGGATTTACCATCTTCTCTCTTTCTCCTTCCCCTCTTTCTTTCTCCACCCCCCCCCCCCACCTAACGGTGACCCTCGTATTCAGTTCATTTGTTTAAAAAAGTTTTTTTTTGCCCCCGCCCGAGCGGCCCAAAGTTGCGTGAGTGAAAGCGTACCCGTCCGCTTGTCCTCTTGGTGTTGGTATGTATGTGTGTTGGGAACTCGCTTCTGCCCTTTCCATTTCGCTCGGCTATATAATCTTCTTTCTTTGACGGTTTTGTTCCTCGTGGCCTTCTCTCTTTCTTTCCTCCTTTCCAGGTTTTCCTTGCAGCCTGGGCCTGCTTGCTCCGCGCTCAGCGTTCTCGCTGCCTGTCCGCTTACTGGCTTGTTTATTTATTTATTTTTTTTGGAGTTGGCGCCGTCGCTATTTCCACGAACGGAGAGGGGCGGGCTTTTTCTTTTCACTTTTTTAAGTGGGGAAAGGGAGGCAGAGCCACGGCGTCGGGTCCGGGTGCCTAAGTCGGTTCAACATGGGGTCGTCAGGGATGCTCGGCCGCGTCACAAAGCGGGGCCTTCTTAAAGGGTGAAGGTACGGAGAGGTAGAGGTAATAGCGGGGGTGGTTCAGACTTAAAAGGTCTTCGCCGCCTATTGCTCCGTTGCCTCTAAGTCTTTCTTCATTCTGACTCCGTTTGGTGTCTCCCACTCTCGTTTTGTGGGGTCGGGAGGGGAGGTGCTCACTTCCTTTACTTCGTATCCCCCGCCTTTCCCCTCCCTTGGACCCACGCCTCCCCAAAGTTATTCAGAACAAAAAGCCACATGTTTGAGTGGGCCTAGCCTGTCCGCCGCGCATCTCGAGGTGATGTTAGCGTAGAGTCTTTTCTCTCTTGTCCTCCCTCTTTCTTTTCCTTTTCTCCCTTCCCCCACCCCGGAGGGTCGAGTGGCGACCCTGCCGTTGAGGCTCTGGAGTTTGAATTTAAACGGTCGCAGCGGCACCAGAGCCGCGTGTGCGGCGCGCGCTGCACTGCGGGGCCGCGGCTGGAGAGGGGGAGGGGGTAAGGCAAGAGGAGCGGGGTAGTTAGTATTTAGTGCTAGTATGGCGACCGGGGTGGGGGGGGTCGCTCACATTGAAGTGAGTGCTCAACCGGTTCGCGGGATCCGTGCCGCTTCAGCCTTGCCCGCTTGGTTTGTTTTTGCCCCTTTGTGTGGCGCTTTTTGGAACAAATCGAGTTCTAGCCTCAGCGCCATGATGTGCGGGGAGGGGGATGGGAATACGCGCATGCGCCCTTGTAACACGCGTGTAGGCCTTGGGCTTTTCCGTCCGAGTGGGTTTTTAATCGGGCGCGGAAGGTTTGAAGGGTCTGGGATTCTATATCGCGCGTAGCTGTCTTTTGAGTTTGAAATTCAGATGGCGAGGTGAAGACTTTTTTTTTACACCCCACCGCTTGTTGCTGGTCGTCCGTTTTCCACACTGTTCCTCCTCTCTCTACCTTCCTTCCCTCCCTCCCCTCTCCTCCCCAATCTCCGGCCGCGGTGAAGTGTGCTCCGGGTTTGTCGAGTGCGTCATTTCTGACCGACCGCTGACCCGCGACGTCGAGTGGCGGCTCCTGAAAAATGTGGCGGCAGCGTGGTGCTAGAGGGAGGGAGAGGGGACATGGCCTCCTGTCCGGTGGTGTGGGAAGAGGGTTTGAGACCACGGCTGCCTCTCTATCTGGCTACATAGCGGCCTCATTATCTCTGTGTAGACCAGAGGCCGTGCCAGCCTTTTTTTTTCTCCCCCCTCGCTCTATCACAACTGCTGGATAAGTCAAGAGAACAGACGTTGGTGCGGCCTTCTCTGCCAACGCAGGGCAGGAGTACACAAGTCAGTATAATAATCCAGTAGTGTCGAGGATGAAGGTGTGCACACGTGTCCCTCGATCAACAACATGCCAGGGACGGACAGCATTGTCGTTAGAAGCTACCCCCAAACCCAATAATGTCACTGCACAGTTCCCTCCATACCCACATGGGTAGAAAGCACAAGCTGTGCACCTCTGAGGGCTCTCCTAATCTACTGTAGTAGATCTATTCTTTATTTGCATGCCACCTTTTTCTCATTAGATGGATAACGAGATTGAATTAAACTGTAATGAGCAACTTTTGTACAGTAATCGTGCATTTTACTCTTAGTGGATATTGACTTGATCTTTCTTGTCTGTTTCTCCTATTCTTCCACCCCCAATAGCTTGTTGAACAACTACTTCTGGGGTTTGCCTTCTGTTTTGTGGCACTTTTCGGTTACTTTTAACTGGAATATCTGCTGCTCAGTGTCTTGAACATGAATCCCACTGGTAATAATACCATTCTGGCCCTAAACATACCTGGCCCGTTATGTTTTGTGGAGTATCATGTTTTTGCCACAGTATGATACAATGCAATGTTCTTTAATCAGCTATCCTGGCTATCTGCTGTATTGTGAAGAACATTCTACTTGAATCAGCTAACTCTCCAACTATTTCAGAATAAACAGCCCTGGAAGATAAATGACTAGTTTAGTTTTTGTCCCCTAAACTGACATTAGATTAAGTTTTTGGTTTCTTGCACTTAAGAGTACTGGAACATGTACACTTGGTATTTCCCGACCATACAGTTGGCTTGCGCATTTAAGGTGTCTTCCCTTTGGAGACTTGCAATCAGTATTTTCATAATCAGTGAAATGTTGCTAAAGGGAATACTCAGCATAAAATAACTATACCAGTTGTACAAAGATTCTACATAGAATTGGGTTACTTCATTAGAGATTTTGTCATCCTTCCTGACACTGATTCAAAAGCAGATTTTGCCAAACACTTCTGAAAAACTGGCACAAATCTGATTCAAAATAGGGTTTAATGATAATTCCAATTGGTGTATTTTCTGTAGTCTGCCTTACTAGCATTTAAAGCTTTGTAGAATGACTTTTGCTGCTTGGATCATTTGAAAACTGCCAACCTGAATGATGAGGAAAAGTTATTTCAAAATGATATCTCTTGCAAATATAATTCAAGAGGCCATTTTTGGATATGATCTATATCCCACTAAATAGTATTGAGATTTTAAAGGCAGTAGAATTCTGTTTAACAGAACAATGGTATGGAGGGGGGTTCTTTAGAAGTTGGTAAAGTGTAATGCCATGAATTCTGACCTCCAAGTAATGTGAAATCAATGTCAAACAATCACCTCATACAAAGGATAAAGATGTGCCAGATTTGACATGTTAATTCTTTCTTCACATTGTGCTGGAACTGCTGATGTCCAGCTTTACTAGTTTCAAGCTTGATACCACACCTGCCTTTCCATAATTGAGGCAAATTGAAAGTTGGTTATGTGAGCTTGTGTAGATGTTGGCTGATTTTCAGTTGAATCATTCCAACAGTCTCCCCCACCCTGAGTGATTGCTTTTTCTACAAGTTGAGTTGAAATCCAAATGATTCACTTGAACTAACAAAAACATAACTTCAATTACAATTTGCTATCATTCCTGATCAGAATGATCACACTAATATGGAGTCGTTTATGGATTTTGTGATAATTAACTTTTTTGTTTTTCAGATCTGAATGCCTGGAAAGAACCTGGAATTTTTTTGATGCTTCTGGTATGGTTTAGGTCAGAAGTAATGTCAAAGTGCTTACAGTGCAGGTAGTGTCTAAAATCTACTGCAGTGGAGGCACTTCAAGCATTATATTGACAGTAACCCTCATTGAACCTTCAAATCTAATTACAGCCTTATCTCTTAGTAAGGTCTCTTGTGTTAAGGTGCATCTAGTGCAGATAGTGAAGTAGAGTAGAATCTACTGCCCTAAGTGCTCCTTCTGGCATAAGTAACTCTAATCAGCTTGTGTGGGTCTTTGGTCGTTTTGTGAATCTTGTAGTATTGCAGTCTTCTACCAGTTTTGCATGGTTGCACCACAAGAAGAGATTAGTTGTGCAAATCTATGCAAAACTGATGGTGGACTGGGTTGACGGTAAGTGAAGCAAATCATTGCTGTGGAGGCTCATAGCTGAAGCAGTATTAAAGTGCTTATAGTGCAGGTAGTGTTGCAACAATCTACTGCAATATAAGCACTTGAGTACTACCAGCTAATAGACTAAAGCTGTATAAGTTGTGACCGTGGAAAGCTTCTCTAGTTAGTTTTGCAGGTTTGCATCCAGCTGTTAATAAATATTGCTGTGCAAATCCATGCAAAACTGACTATAGAAGTAAAATACAACTAATGTTGGAAGTATCCACCTCAAGATACAACCCTGTCTTGCACAGGTTGGGATTTGTTGCAATGCTGACAAATGTACATGGTATTGCACTTGTCCCGGCCTGTTAAGGATGGTGGGCACAGTTGGATGTAGCAGCAAGAACCTGGAGACAAGACGACAACCAAAGTTTTAAGTTAAATGATGTTACTAAATAAATTAGTATAACTGCACTATTTAAAGTAGTTATAGTTACTTGGTTGGACAGAGCTGATTGAACTCTGTTTTAGTCCTAATGCTGCCCTCTAACCCCAGATGGAGTTGTGCAACTAGGAAGTAGTACTGTTGATCTTGCCTTGGAGGTTAAGGGACTGGCAGGTGCCATTAGAGTAAGCTTGAACTTTAGAATGTATTATCTGGTGGTGTACATTGTCTTTAATTTCCATGCTATACAGAGAACCTCAATCATCTGAAGGACACAGGTGGGCAGTATTTTGCTTGATTAATTAAATGCTGGATAACGTAGTTTAGTGGAGCACCAGGACTTTGCAATCTTGCCAGATAATCAAGGTTCCTCTGTACATAAGTGTGTATTGATGCCAAACATGTTGACTGCAGTCCTGGATGTTAAAATTCTTGTAGTGGTGCCCATTTATTACTTACAAACAAACTTGTTGCTTCAGATTGCTCACTTTTTAAAATTGTAATTGCTATATCAAATTTGAAAACCTGTATAAGATGGTATCAAACTAAATTGTCAATCTTGTGCTTTATTTTTGACTTTTAAACTATAACTTGGACCCAAACCTTCAGTTGCTAATAAAGATGAAATTGCCCCATTAACTAGTGCATATAGAACATTCTGTTTTGTCTCTTGTTGTAAAATTTTAGCCTTTTGAAATTTACTTTAATGAAAAATGCTTCTGACTGTTGTGCTGAATGGTCCATTGTAGTTTGCTTTGAACTTTGTCGCCCATGTGCCACTTAGTTTGAATTAGTCACCAGGTGTGAAACATCCTGATGTGTTGAACTGTTATTTTGCCTTTTTCATTTGCTTCTGCAGGGATTAATTCCAGGAAAAAGGTAAGACTCTTCAGAACAAAATAATTGTGAAACTGCTTAGTAGATAGCTTTGTGGCTTTCTGCCTCATTTGGTGGTGTTTGCTCCGAGACAAAAATGGATGAATGGTCAGAAAGATCAAACTTGATGGTTAGCTTTACTTTTATTTTAAATATTTGCTTGTGAAATACTGGTTTAAATTTTAGTTGCAGTAACTAGTGTATTTGACCTGTGTTAATTTGACTAGGTATGGCCAAATAATTTGGTATAATTTGACAGGCCTTCCTAATCACCCTTTGATATCTAATTTTTATTGAACTTAGAAGCTTAACTTGGGGCAATTACATACAGCCTAATGTCATCATTGAAATGCATCTCTTTAAAGTAACTGGAGTGATTATGTGCGATCACTTTCAATGTCTAGTCGACCTGAGCTTTTTAAAATTGGCAAAATTATTGACATGCCTGTCCTTCTGACTTCTTACAATAGAATGTTACTGCCTACCTGTATAATTGACCTACTGGAGGAATTTGCAGTTGGCTGGAGTCTGTCTCCTGACAATCAGATGGCACAAGACAGTTGGAAGAGTTGATCCACTGTTCCAGTGGAACAGTGAAGTGCATATTAAACCTCCATTGTTCTGACTTTGGCTTCTTGTGCAGCCAGCAACACTCCTTGACAAACATTATGGTCCCAGAGCTACTATGACAGCCCTTGATCTTGTCCCAAGCACTTTGGGGGTGGTGCTGCTGTGGGTGTTTAATTGGGAAACTTACACTGATTTTGCAGAACCTATTCAGTGTTTAGTGGAAACGCCTTTCTTAAATGCTTATTGAGGACAGCAGTGTATAATAAAGATTCTGTGCTTTTTGACGGAAAACATGGAAAGGTTTGGAGAGTTCAAGAAATTTCTTAGAAATGAAAGGATATTAAGATTTTGTAGTGGACAAAAGGGTAAAAATGCAATGAAATCAAAAGCTGGTTTGGGGACAGTGTATTTTGGGATAATATCAAATATGAAGGGTGGAGTTTGTTCTTCAGTATGACAATGAAGACATTGCCAAGCTGCAGAAATGGTATTTGAATCAAGATTTAGACTCTTAACCAAAGCAAGTGAATCTAAAATTGAATCTAAAATTGAACTTCTAAATTTGAAGACTAACTTAAATAGGTGAGACAGTTTTAAACCAGCAAAAAAGAAAATTGACCTCTTAGAGTTGTTGCAAACAAAGTTATTTCCAAAAAGAGGTAGGAAGAACCAAAGCTAAGACTCCATTCTGGCAGTGAACATCTGAATTCTTTTGAGAATCGGGTAAAATGTAATATTGAGGGAATTTAAAGGGACTAAGGTGGTTGTTTGTTTAAAAATTAAACAATCTACAAGCATGTTAGGGTTTCCACTTTGGATGTGGAAACGGTGATGGTAGTATTTCTTAGACTGCTGTCAGGGACATCACTGGATTTTAGCTGTGCAGAGAGGAGAAAGAGTGCAAAGATACTAATGCTAGGATATTAGGATTAAAGTGAATGTTCTTTAGTTGTACATGATGCTTCAGGAGCATGTGTTGTGCCCCGATAGCCAAGCTGTGAATGTCCAGGATGCAGGGTGTTCTCGGGGGTAACGTCCAGAGTTTGTGGTCTGTGCTGTTACTTGTGACTTTAATCAAGTTTGGGGGCATGAAGTTGTAAAATCAATTTTTTTTTTCAGTAGATTGGGATTATTTTGGAGGTTATGGTCTTCAAATTCCGTATTTAACTAACAAATAAGTAACAAAATTGAGTGCTTGAAGAGGTGACTGGGAAGCTGGTGTTAGCAGAAAGGTTGGAAACTTGAGAGAATTCTGCTTCAAGATGAGCAGCTATAGTTAAAAATTACTGTGGAATAGATGATGGCAAGCATCAACTTCAAGTATTAAAGTATCATAACTTGATATCTTGATTGCACAAACTGAAGAAATGGATTAATTACCATATGGAGATGAGAGAAAAGTCGGTGGACTTATTTTTTTTAAGATGAAAGGTTGTGGTAAGGATTGCTAATGGATGACCATATACGTGTAATGGTCATTGTAAATCGGAAGAATAGTTTGGGTGTAGCGAAGCAACAAGAGGATAAACATTTCACCCATTTAAAGTCAGACCATGGAGAGCACTTAATTAAACAAGATCTACACTAAAACGTGCAGAAACATCCAAAGTGAACGTTGACCCCAATGTGGTTAACAACTTAATGTTTGCTTCATGAGATCGGAGAAAGTGACAATTCATGTTATAATAATGGCTAATACTTAATATCTTGAAGACTTGGGTCAGGTGAGCTTCATTTTCAGTTGAAAAAAGCTGTGGAGGTAATAGATGCAATCTGTGAAGGACTTTTTGAGATTCTGTAGTTTCTGGAATGGCTATCTTTCAGTCAGCAGGAACCACTGAAAGAATGGAAACTGTTATTTAATGCCTCTACTAGGGTAGATGTTGGAATTTATTATATACACTTCATTATGAATGAAACTTCAAGGAAATAATTTGTCCATTGCCTTTTACCTCATTGTAATTCAGGGTGATTAGACAAGTTACACAAAACTCACTAGCAAAAACAAGTAATGCAGGAATGACCAGGTGAAGTTTTAAAAGTAGGCATGCTGGCTCTAGAGGCCTGGGTTTGATTCCTGTCTGGGTCGACAGAATGAGTTTACTCATTCTCCCAATATCTGCATGGGTTTTCTCCAAAGATGTGCTGGTTAAGTAGATTTAGCCATGGTAAATGCAAAGTTAGGGTGAATCTGGGTGGTATGTTCTTCAGCGGGTCAGTGTAGACTTAGGTTGAATGGTCGCTATGCTGCAGGGGTTGAGATTTTTTTTTTTTTTACTGAGGGAGGGGTGAGGTCATACATGCTTTGAAATAGCACATTGGTTAGCACTTGCACCTCTGCGAGAGATGACCTGGCTTTGATTCCCATGTTGGGTGTTTGCGCACTCTGCCTGTGTCTGTATGGCTTTCTTCCCAGTATGTAGATATACAAGTTAGGTGGTGTGGTAATGCACAATTACCCAGAGTGCTGAAGGATGTGCTGGCTAAGTGGATTAGTGATGGAAAATGCAGAATTACAGGCATGGGGTAATGAGGTGGGTATGGGTGGATTGATCTTTGAAGCGTTGATGTAGACTCAATGGCCTGGTACTACATTAGGGATTCTAGTGGGAGTAGACGGTTAAGCTGTTTGAGTTTGCTCTGCAATCGCAGTACTCCAGCAAGCCTTGAATTCCTCCTTGGGAAATAAAACAATTCCCTTAACTTGCTGTGAAGCTCTAAGATGTATGTTCATGATGTTGAATTAAAGTAAGGCACTAACATCGTGATGTGCATGATGGAACAATGCCTTTCTCAAGCCTGGATTAAACCTAATTTCACATGAAAGCCTGAATGTATATATTTAGTCAGTCATATCCATACAGAATGGAAACAGAGCCTTTGGTCCAACTAGTCCTCAACAATTATATTTAACCACCTTGCCTGCAAACTAAAACTAGTCTCACTTGTTTGTCCATATCCCTCCAGTTTTCCTGTTTGTGTACTTGACCAAGTGTCCTTTGAATCATTTGTAACTGCATCCCTAACTGCCTGCGAGTTGATTTCACACAGCTTTCCTTTAAAAGGACATGCGGGCAACTTAATCATTTTTCCTTTCACTTTTTTTAAACAAAATGCCTCCTAGCTTTGAACTCGCCATCCTTGTTATGACTCTAACCCTCCATTTCCAACAAGTCCTAGTAAAGTGTTTGAGCCCTTATTACTTTTTTCCTACAGGAGGGGTAGAACTGCACACAGTACTCCAGAAGAAGCCTCCCAAATGTCCTGTACAACCTCAATGTGATATCATTACCCTTTATACTCAAAAGCCTTTAGCAATGAAAGCAAGTGTGTTCCACCACTGTCTACTTATGCAAATTTCAAAGAATTATATACCTAAAACCCCTAGGTGTCTACGTTCCACGATAGCACCCAGGGGTCTCGTTAACTATGTCCTAGGGTTTTGTTTTTAGCAATATGCAAGGTATTGCATTTTTCTAAATTGAACTCAGTCTGCCACTGTTCAGGTCATTTGAACTATTAGGTCTCCAAAAATGCACGCGGACTTATCAGGTTTATTGGGATTGCAGGCAGGATACAAAGCCTGACTATTCAAAATGTAAGCACAGTTCCCGAATTTAGCTGCCTTTTTAAGAATAAAAGCACATCACACTTTGGGAATAACTGCCATGGATTCTGGATACATGTAAAGTTTTTTTTAAAACCAAGAGTTCATAATTACTTTCAATTTAAATTCCAGGTCTCTCTTCTCTTCGCCCCCCCCCCCCACCCCGGCCTTTTTCTTTTTACAAATGCACGTGAACATGGGGTTATTGGTGGCTGGCAAAGTAGTTCAGTTGTCTGTGTTCACAGGATTTGCTCAGTTGGTTCTGATAATCTGATTATGAAGATGGTGGAGGAGAGTAAACTTTTCAGATTGGAGGCCTGTGACCAATATTGTGCCACAGGATTGGTGCTTTGTCCACTGCTTTTCATTGTATGAATGATTTGGATATGAGTATAGGAGGTACAGTTAGTAAGTTTGCAGATAACCCAAATTAGAGGTGTAGTCTCCAGTGAAGCAGGTTTATTATGATAGCAGATGGAGTTAAATAAATTTCTTCACTTCTGGAAAGTCTGTTCAGGGCAGGATTAATGGTGACCTGTGGAGTGTTGCTGAACAAAGGGACCTTGGCATGAAGGTTCATATTACTTGAAAGTGGAGTTGCAGGTAAAAAAGTCAGTGAAGATGTTTAGTATGCTTTCCTTTTTTTATTGGGAGGATTAATTATAGGATTTGGGAGGTCATGTTGCAGTTGTATTGGATATTAGGCCACTTTTGGAATATTGTATGTAATTCCGGTCTCCAGTTTATGAAACTTGAAAGGGCTCAAAGATTTGCAAGGATGTTGCCAGGGTTGGAGGGTTTGAGCTATAGGGAAGAGCTAAATAGGTTGGGGCTGTTTTCCCTGGAGCCTAAGGCTGAGGGCTGACCTTACGGAAGTTTTATAAAATCATGAGGGATATTTATAGGATAGATAGAAAAGTCTTTTCCCTGGGTTGTGGGGAGTTTAGAGCGAGAGGACATAATTCTTTCCACTCACCCTAAACTTAAAAGATCTAAGGAGCAACTTTAATAGAGGGTGGAATGAGCTGCCAGAGGAGGTAGGTGGTGAGTTGGCCAAAGGATCTGTTTCTTTATCGTACATCCATATTTTTGACCATGGCATCTTCAATTGTCTCAGTAACTTTTTTCCAAGTCCTCTTTATGTTGCCATCCCCAATCAGATTCTAAATTCTGGGTGTTTTTTTTTTCTTTCCCTTGGCCTTTTGAGGACTTAGAACTTTTTATTCCAATTTATTTTTCTACTGTATTTTCTCAACTCACTTTCTCATCCCCTTTAGTGGTAATAACAAAGCTGTAGCATGTCTGACTTACCATTGTTGCTGATTGGCCTAAAATGAGTAAGACTTGAATTTTTGGGGAGGTGGGAGCACAGTTCCTGTCACGAGGCCATTTTCACTAAGGGTGGTATCTGAACTCTGAGGAAAATTTGAGTTCATGGACACCAGGGAGACCCTACACTACAGAAAGGGAAGGTAGTTTTCAGTTTTTAATCTTCAGCTATTATTACCAATACCCAATCTTCTAGCTTGTCAATTGCAAGGGTGTTTGATAATTCTACAAAGTAGATGCAAAGTGTATGGTGGACTACTTGCCTGTCTCTGTGCAGATCCAACAGAACTGGAAGCTTGAAACCATGTGGGACAAAGTAGTAGCATTGACAATGTTATTCTAGATTAGTGGTGCTGGAAAAGCACAGCAGTTCAGGCAGCATCCTGAAGTACAGAGATCATTCCTGATGAAAGGCTTTTACCCAAAATGTTGATTTTCCTGCTCCTCGGATGCTGCCTGAACTGTGCTTTTCCAGCACCTATAATCTGGTTTTCAGCATCTGCAGTCATTGTTTTTACTGTGTTAACAATGTTACCATGCATTCAGTCTACCACCAATACGTAGTAAATATACTATTATCTACAAGATGCACTGCAAAAATTCACAAGCACTTTAGACTCATGATCTCTGTACTTAAGAGTACAAGGGCCGTACATTTGGGCACACCAATACAGTCATTTCAGTTGTACGTCATCCTGATTGGGAACTATTGTTCATTCTACAACTGGTTCAAAATACTGGAAATCCCTCCATAATAGCAGGACATGCTTCTATCGCAGCAGTTTATGATAGTATCTCATCATCCTCTTTACTTAACACAAAATGCTGTTGTAGACACTAGTTTAACCAGTAACATTTCCATCTGTTAATGAATTTGGAAAGAAAAATGTTGAATGATGCTACGTTGCTTCTGAAAATGTTTTGGTCTTCTAATATGAATATGGCACAAAGGCCTCCAATTTACTCAAGCTTAAGGATACTTGTCCCTATTAACGTGGTTTCAATGTCACTCCATTATTTCAAAAAATAGGAACAAAAGGACGTAACTGGTTATGGCTTAGTTGATTCTCTTTGGTCTCCCTTAGCACAGGGATTCCCTTTACCACTTAATAATGTTGAAATTAAATAATAAATTGATCTGTTTGTCCCTTCGATCACTTTCTCTTTTTAAAAAATCACTTCAGAGCATATGGAAATAAGCAGGAACAATATTTGGATACATGTAAGTATTTCAAACTAAAGTTGTGAATTTCAGGTTGTTTCCTTGCATGGTGTCTCATTCATAATGTCCCAACTGTATGTAATACTTATCACTAATTTCCAATCTTGAAAATGTATTTCTACTTTGCATTTTAAGTGATAAGTTCTTAAGGTTTTCAACTAAATGAACCTAGAGAACTGCATTTTGATGTGACCTAACTGCTCCAAAGAAATAACAATCTGTAGCCAGGCAAGAGCCTTAACAAAAGGAAATGTATTCAGTCCTTCTCTCTGGTTGATCATAACAATTGAGACTTCTTTAGTATGTTCCAAAAGAGTTAGTGGGAGAAATAGCTTTTTTTCGTTCAAAAGCTTACTTTCTCCAAAAAACTTGCAAAATGTTTTTTGTGGATTCATAAATAGTGCTATGAACCTACACAAATCAATAACAATTGTAAATTGTGTGGTATTGGGAAATAGTGGTGATGAGGTACTTTCAAACTGAGATTTTCTGAATGCACTCAGTATTCCTGGCAATTTAAGTGTTAATATCCACAGTTGGAAATGTGGAAATACTCACTCATACAATTGAAATAGCGAAGATTCAAATCGGAATTCCAACAGACGAGTATCATGAAAACTCATTTGAATTGAGGCTGAAAGCTGAAATGGAGGAATTGCATTGAAAGCACTGCCCTCATCAAAAGATTCTGCTAAACCAATTTAATCAGTGACCCTGTCTTTTCCTCAAGGTTAGGAAGTCCAGGACTAGAGGGCATCAGTTTAAGGTTAGAGGGGAGAATAAAGGCAATTTTTTTTAGAAAAAAACAGATTGTGTGCATATAGAATGAGCTGCCAGTGAAATGTTGAGGCAGGTACATTATTAATTTCAAAGGCATTTGGACAAATACATGGCTTGGAAAGATTAGAGAGATGAGGTTAGCATGGACATTCTGGTCATGGTGAACCAGCTTGAGTCGAAGGGCCTGTCTCCATGCTGTATGACTTTCTCTGACCTGTAAAAGAAAAGGCCACTCGCTGCATTGGGAGTCTGGTATAAACCAGATCTGGAATTAGACTTTCATCCCGACAGGAGCCCTGAATTTGTCATGGACCAGACCAAACTCCCTCAAAATCAAAACCCTAACTTTTTTTAAAAATAACACAAGTGCAAGGTTGTGTTCCTGTAGATGCAGTTAGATTGGTTAAAGTACCGTGCTCAAAACAAAAGTTGTCTCTTAGTTACAGCGTATAATGTCAAAAAATTGACTTCACCATAATTATCAAAATGCTTAGTCATTGACCCCCAATTAGCTGTTCCAATATAGTAACACCCTATAAATACGCACTAGGTAGAGGCATATTCAGTATAGTCTGTCTACTGCCATTGCCCTCATCAGCCTTCCTGGTCACTTCATGAAAAAACAAATTTGTGATGCATCATCTCCCACACACAGCCAGCCTGACTACTACTAATGAACACCTGGAAAGGCAGGGTTAAGTCACTAGTCTTCCGGGTGTGGGGAAAAAAAATCATAATTTTTACAGAAAGTGCGCAGAGGTTTTGAAATTGACGTGCTAGAGTTGCTGTTGTCACTCAGTGCAGAAAGAGGAGATAATTCTGGCAAAAACTTGATTGTTGGAAATGGCTAAAATTAAAGTTCAAAAGAAGCAGCTTGAACATGAAAAAAATGATTTAAGTGGGGGACGAAGGAAAGGAAGGCCCTAGTACAAGAAATGGTGCAGGTTTTTTGACTGAGGTTTGAACAGGAAACTCAAGGTGACTTAATGGTGGAGGTGAGAGATGAAAGGTAGGAATAAAGATGTGTGATGGAGAGCAATCCTATCATAGCCAACAACCTTGTGGGGATCTGTTAAATATGTCAAAATTGATATGAAAGATGTAGAAGCCTTTCATTTTAATTTTGACAATATGTAACAAATAGGTGACCATGTAGGTATTAATACAAAGTTGTGGGGTTGATCTATTGAGGTATTTGCATCGCTAACTCATAATGTGAAAAATACTATCTTGCTGCATATGAGCTAGCACCAGATGGCTAAAGGCAATGTTTTTGGAATCCATTTAGACACACTTAGTTTAGAGACCAAATATATTTAGTTTGAAAAGATCAAGCAAAGTAACAGGCACTCTTTGGCTACTGTCTTACAGGAGTTCAGCAATTTAATTCCTGCAGGAGTGAGAACTCAGAGTTAAGACTACCAGGTTAGAAGCAGAAACAGCAGGTGACAGTTAATTCATTTTGCTCTTTGCATCAATTTCAATCTGGTTCTACGATCTATCAGATCTCAATGAAAAATTAAACTTGCATAAGTATATCACTCCTCTAAATTAAGCCACTTATATGTAAGTCCTTTTAAAGAAAATTCTGACCAGCCAAAGCTGGTGGGGGGAACACAATTACACTTACGATTGCAAGCTACAAATTAGTGGTGCATCTGTTCAAAATTCATTAAGGTCATAGAGATGTACAGCATGGAAACAGACCCTTCGGTCCAACCCGTCCATGCCGACCAGATATTCCAACCCAAACTAGTCCCACCTGCCACCACCGGCCCATATCCCTCCCAACCCTTCCTAATCATATATCCATCCAAATGCTTCTTGCATGTTGCAATTGTACCAGCCTCCACCACATCCTCTGGCAGCTCATTCCATACCAAAGTTGCCCCTTAAGTTTCTCTTTTCTATATCTTTCCCTTCTCACCCTAAACCTATGCCCTCTAGTTCTGGACTCCCTGACCCCAGGGAAAAGACTTTTGCCCACTTATCCTATCCATGCCCCTCATAATTTTGTAAACCTCTAAGGTTGCCCCTCCGCCTCCGACACTCCAGGGAAAACAGCCCCAGCCTGTTCAGCCTCTTAGTTCTAAGTTTTGTCCCCATATACTAGTGGTTGCTTGGCCCTGGTATACCTAGTCAAACATTTGTCTTTTCAAACATGTATTCTTGGCTTGCAGCACCAAGAATGAATTTTTGAAATTCCTAGATAGTTGTGCTCACTATATTGGACATGCGATGTGGGATCTTCACCTTTTGTTCACTATATTAATTGCTCTAGCAATATTAATTCTTGTAGAAAATGCTCAAAGAATAATTGGGGTGTTCAAGTTTTGAAATAAACAATGACTGATAGAATTGCTAGTTAGTGTATAAGTATTTCACTTGAATATTACTGAGGGAGGAGCAAATGGATTTTCAGAAAGCATTTTGTTGCCTGTTTGCTCACTGAGCTGTTTAGATTTTATTCTCAGATGTTTGACACCATGCTAGGTAATATCAGTAAGCCTCTGAAGCACTGTGGTCTATCCTGCTTAATATTTGTCTTGGTCTGTTGTGGTTGGTGATATCACTTCTGGTGCTTTGAGAGGTTGGTAAATGGATGTCCAAATCTCCTATGTTATTGGAGCTCCAGTTTGAATGCCAGGCCTCTAGGAATTCCTATCTTTGTTTAGCCTGTCCCAGGGTGGATGTATTGACCCAGTCAAACTGGTGTCCATACACAGATGAAGAAGGACATGTGATTGATCATGTCTTTTGTGGCTAGTTGGTGCTCATGCATTCAGGTGGCTAGTTTCCTGGCCCTACTTCTCCAGCATTTTTAAAACTTTCAGCATCCATAGTATTTTTGCTTTTATCTGGACGACTAGTCCTTTAATAGACTGTTCTCCTCATACAACATGAGTGATGGCAAGCCACTAGGAATTGTGGACCAAGTCTCAAACTTTGAAAGACTTTTGAGGGCAATTATCATGAGGTACACAGTATTTGACTGAGTAACAACATTTAATGACAACTTTTCAAGCAGCAAGCTGAAAGTGCAGCAGAGTTAACTGCTCTAGTGCATGGTACAAAGAAATGCTGAATTTTCAGCTGATGAATCAAATTTCCAGATATACCACCAGTGGTGCCTCTATATAAAACCACAAATCCAGTGCCTGATAGGTGCTTCATTATTGGTGTGTCAGGCCAGCCACCTCCATGGCACCAGGACAATGTTACTCAGTTGCATTGGGTGGGCCACATTTACATGGTTGACATGACACTGTCAAAAGCACCTTACTTTGAATTTTGTCATGGTAATCTGTTGTCAAGGGGACTGGGCAATCAAAATGCCCAAATGCATCTTCAGCTGAAAGTTCAGGCTTTGACCTCGCAGCTTGAAGGAGTAAATGACGGGAATGGTCATATCTTGAGTGTCCTAGATGAAGCATCCAGGCTATTGCATGGCTCTGTCACGCTTGCCATTGATGTTGAACAATAATGGTTGTAGTTCAGATTCTTACTTGTTTACAGTAAAAGAGGATTTGGACCTTGTGTCTGTGCTAGTTGAGGAAGATCTGACTGCACATTCCTACTCTTGGTTCATTGCCCTCAAGGCTATCTATAATAAGTGTTTAGTATTCACTAAAATGTTTTGAGTTTGACTCCACCACCTTTTTCAGGCAGTGGGTTCTAGTGTCTTCCTGACTTTAAGGTGGAAAAAGTGCCTCAACTCAAACTTCCAAGTGTCTGCCTTTATCTATGTTCGTAATTACCTTTTTTAAAATACCTTTTTATCAGGTCGCTCTCAACCTTCTGATCCAAGGAAAACCACCTCAGCCTATTCAATGTTTCCCTGTAAAGCAGGTCCTCCAGCCTACAAAGTAATCTCTTAAACGGACTGTGTACTTCATGCAATAACATCCTCTAATTTGATTGAATAGCATGCAGTACTCCAGTTGATCTAATCAGCAATTTACCGATCCCAGCACAACCTCCTTGTTGTTTTATATACCTTGACAAATTGGCATTATCCCATATAATGGAGGAGAAAGTGAGGTCTGCAGATGCTGGAGATCAGCTGAAAATGTGTTGCTGGAAAAGCGCAGCAGGTCAGGCAGCATCCAAGGAACAGGAGATTCAACGTTTTGGGCATAAGCCCTTCCTGAAGAAGGGCTTATGCCTGAAACTTCGAATCTCCTGTTCCTTGAATGCTGCCTGACCTGTGCATTTTCAGCATTATCCCATATAATCCCAAGGGATTATACTTCATTTCCGTGTACATGTTTCTTTGTGACAAGATGACCTGAAGATGACCGTCTGGATTCTCAGATGGGCTTTAGGACCCTGATATAACCAAATGCAATTGATCAATCTGCACTTATTGGCAGTGGGAGTAGTTCAATAAACCTTGAAGTGACCTTTTGAATTAGCCATCTCTGTATTTTAGATTTGATTTATGGTAACATATACTTAAGTAGAGTGAAGTTTTGCAAGCAGTACGTATAATCATTGGGTGCTCGGAGCAAGGCATGCAAGATTACAACTGCACAAGAGGTGCACCAAGGAAGATCAAAATTAGAATTGAAATCCAGTGCATTATTAAAACCAGGAAGTTGTTTGTGAATGTCTTGGTATGTGGCATGTGGTGCTGGAAAAGCAAAGAAGGTCACAGGTGTGAAACCTTAATCAGGAACAAAGGTGTGGCTAAAATGATAAATCAATGGGAAGAGGGTGGGGCATGGGGAAGGTAGCTGACTACAATGAGTAGGTGAAGATGGGTGAGGAAGGTGGAGCAGGCAGATGAGAAGGAAGATTGCACCACCCTCATGACCTATCGGAGTTGGAAGGTTGCATCTGAGATGAGGTGGGGAGAGGGGAAATGAGGAAACAAATCCACATTAATCCCATGTGGTTGGAGGGTCCCATAGCAGAAGATATGCTTTTTTTTCTCTCCAGGTCTTGGGGTCTCCATTGCCAAACCCTAGCCACCATATTCTTTGAGGGGGAGTTGAAGTGTTCAGCCATGGGATAGTGGATTGGTTGATGAATGTTCTTTGGGGAGACAGGCTGTCTACTTGCAGAACGCTTCAATGTAGAAGAGACTGCATTAGGATCCATGGATACAGTAAATGTGTGCAAGTGCAGATAAATCTATGGAAGGCTCCTTTTTGGGGACCTTGAACAGGGTTGCAGGTTTGTGGTTCTTATGGAAGTGGGGGGGGGGTGGTGGTGTACTTGAGTTGCAGAGGGAATGGTCTTTACAGTGCTTCAGTAAAATTCCTAGCAAATAGTAAACACCTCTCAACCTGGTTGCAGTAAGCGGTTTAATATCCTTTTTTTTCTGTAAAACTTAAAGCATATAGGCCTAGTGTTTTTATTAACATTTACTAACTTAAAAGATAGAAGGACTAACACTTCATTATGCAAGCAAACCACACAGATGCAGTCTGACCCTATCAGGAGTAACAGCTAGCATTTAGCACATGTTTACACCATCTCCTGTTTCCCCAGAACAGAAGTCATCAAAGCTTTGTTTTATCTCTACACAATATAACACCACAGTGACAGGATTTTACTATATGTAAGAACTGTGTAAAAATGGTATTTGGGAACATATCGCTACCTCAAACTTGTGCTACTTGCTGAATAAAGAGGATTCTTTTGCCACGCAAACTGAAGCACTCTACCACACTGACATCTTTTTGGCATGTGTTTTGTGCTTGTGTCTTTTGCCTGATGGAAGAAGTTAGAGAGCATTACTGGGGTGATGGGGTCTTATTATCACAGAAAGGCTGCTGAGGACAAAGTGCAAATGGAGTTTGGATGGGAGATTGGTTGCACTAGTTTATCATTTATGACCTTAGAGCTCTTGGCATACCAGGCTGTGACTGTCCTACTCCCAAACAATTAGAACATACTATATGATGCATCTGTTAAGTTGGTGAGTGTCCCTTTGGATATCTTGAATTTCTTAAGGAATAAGTGTTGTGCTGCCTTGACTATGTGGGAAGTCTAGGACTGATTGGAATCCAACCTCATCATGACAACTTTTTTTTTCCTTTTTTGATTTGCCTGATGACTGTTATAGAATACTTGTCAATGTTGTTTATGGAAGGAAAATCCTGTTGAATGAGTTGTAGATGAAATAACATCCTCTGTTTATGAAGGGGACATCTTGAGGCTGTAGGATACTTGGATTACCAAGAAGCACAAGTTTCTGTAAATCATGATGTAACTGATCACTGCTCATTGCTAAGCAATGATAGCAGTCTAGAATGACCATGTGAAGGGAGACTTAAATCCATTTGAAGTTGTATACATGTGTGTGTAGAAAGCACCAATGTTGCTGTAATCTCTTGTAGCAATATATCAAGGGTTGAAGAGCCTGAGAGTGCTTGCTGCTTATCAGTGCCTGGTCTTCTAGGTAGTCTAGTTTCCTCTCAATCCAAACATGTGGAGGTTGGGTGGACTGGCCACATTAAAAATTGTCCTATACTATGCAAAGATGAGGTGGTCTTGGGTGAGGTTCTTCAAATCAGTAACTCAGAAGTGGAGCTGGTAGTATTGACTTTAAAGCACAAGAGTAAACATTGACAGCGAAGAAATAAAACCTCGAGCCAGGATCTGAAGTTAAAACCGAACCTTAAGGCAATGTAGCTGAGAAAAGATTCCACAAGTTAGGATATTGGATGGTTGAATGTGCAGCCCAGTAAAAAGCAGGAAGACTCAAAGGCAAGGAAATGTGATAGACATTGAGTATAAAACTGGTTCAGTTGCAACCTATAAGAGCAGATTCTGAAAGGTAGGTAAAAGAACAGTTGAGCACAAACTGCCTATACTCCGTGAAGAGGGAAAAACCAAAGAAGATCTCAACTACTCCTCCAAATCTGTCATTCTATAGGGATGGCAGTTCCAGTGGAGACCTTGCCATTACGTGAACTATTTGATAATCATAGAATCCCTTAATTGTGAAGGGGCTATTTGGTGCATAGTCTACACTGACCTCCAAAACGAACCTCATCCAAGACCACCACATCTTTGGATACTATAGGGCATTTTTTAATGTGGCCAGTCCATCTAACTTCCATGTTTGGATTGAGGAAACTAGACTACTGAGAAGACCATAAGAAATGGGAGCGGAAGTAAGGTCATTTGGCCCATCAAGTCCATTCTGCCATTCACTCATGGCTGGGCATTTCAACACCACTTACCTGCACACTCCCTGTATCCCTTTAATTCTTTGTCAATCTCTGCCTTGAAGACACTTAACATCCTGGCCTCCACTGCACTTTGTAGTAGTGAGGCCCACCACACTCTCTGGCTGAAGAAATGTTGCCTCACTTCTGTTCTAAATTGACCCCTCCAATTCTAAGGCTGTGTCCACAAGTCCTATTCTCCCCACCTGATGGAAATCATTTCCTAGCATCCACCCTTTTCTGAGCAAGTCAAGTTTTGGAGAATTCTGTATTAGCATTCCCAGATCCCTTGTACTTTTGAACTTTGAATTTTCTCACCATTGATTAAAATACAGTCCATGCTTGTATTTTCCAGAATTTCATCAGCCATTTCTTGGCCTATTCTCTTAAACTGTCTCTTTCTGTAGCCTCCCCAGCTCCTTGGAACTATGTCTGTCCACCTAACTTCATATAATTGGCTAACTTCATATCATTGGCAAACTTCACTAGAATGTCCCCAGTCTCTTCATCCAGGTCATTTACATATAAAAGTGAACAACTGCGGCCCCAACACAACTCTACAGATCTCCACTTGTCATCAGCTGCCATTCTGAAAAAAAAACTTTTTTTAATTCCAATTCTCTGCCTTCTGTCAGACGGCCACTCCTCAATCCATGCCAGTACCTCAGCTCTAACATGGGTCCTCACCTTACTCAGCAGTCTCCCATGAGGCACCTATCAAAGGCCTTTTTGTAACCATTGGGTTTAGCTGATCTAACCAACTTGCTACCTTCAACAAATTCTAACAGGTCTGTCGGGCACAACCTCCCCTTACTGAATTGTTCTAATTTGACCCTGCACTTCCAAGAATTTAGAAATCTCTTCCTTAGTGATTTGGATTCTAGAATGTTACCTATAATCGAGGTTAGGCTAATCAGCCTGTAACTTTATCTTTTGTCTAGATTCTTTCTTGAACAAGAGGATTACAACCGCTGTTTTCCAATCATCTGGGACTTGGTGATTTTTTTTTTCTCTCTCTGAAAAATTACAGCCAATGCCCCTCTTCAGCCACCTCCTTCAAACTCTTAAGATGTAGCCCATCTGGGCCAGGCGATTATATCAATTTTTAGACTACTTTTTAGCTTTTCAGGTACTTTCTCCTTTGTAATGGCTGCCATACTCAACTCTGCACATTGACTCTTTAATTGTTGGGATAGTAGTCATTTCTTCCACTGTGAAGACTGACAAAAAGTATTTCTGAAGTTCTTCAGTAATTTCCTTATCTCCCATCACTTACCTTACTGCATCAATTTGGAGCAGCCCAATCTCTACTTTTGCATCTCTTGTTTCTTAAGTATAGTAAAAGTTTGTTTCAATCATTTCTAATTACTGGCTAGCTTACCTTCATTTTTTTTTGTTCTGTATTTTGTAGTCTTCCCAATCTGATTTCTCAATGCTCTTGGGTACTTCATAGGCTTTTTTTTTTCCTCCTGTGATGAAACTTTTTTTTTCCTGAGTTCCTCCATCAGCAATGATTTTGTCTAATTCCATGCTGCCACATGCTTTCTCCCATCTCTTCCCCCCCCCCCCCCCCCCCCCCCCCGTCTTCCCTGCTATACTCTGCATCTAGTCAATTTTTCATCAGTTCCCCATATACCTCTGTAATAACCTTTTTTTAATTTAACTGTAACATGTTACATCTGATTTGCCTTCTCTTTTGAATTATGACAGCTGCCTCCTAAGTGTTCCCTGACTTTAAGATCTTTAAAGTCTAGCTCATTACATAGCATTAAGTCCCAAAAAAAAAACCTGCTCCCTTTTGGGCTCCATCACAACCTGTTCCAAACACCATCCTTTAATCATTCCATGAATTCCCTTTCTTTGGTTTCAGTAGCAACATAATTCACCCAGTCCATTTGCATAATGAAGTTGGTAGACACTGCAATAATGTGGGGAATTTGGACACAAGTTCAGTTCCAGTCTTTGTAACTCTGTCCCTAGCAATCTCCAACATATGAGAAAATCAATAAAAGTTTTCTAACCATATTTGCCATCATTCAAACATCTGTCATTTTGCTCAAAAACTCAAATCAAATGCAAGACATGACCTTCCATGTATAAAGCCATGCTCTGTGTTGCTAATAAGTCTTTTTTTTTCCAAATGTGACTAAATCCTATCCCAAAGAATCTTCCAAGATGACCCTACTACTGCGGTAAGAATAACTGGCCTGTACTTTTCCTCTTGCACAAATGAATTCTCCCCTCTATTTTTTTTGCTTGGTCCTACCTTTTTCCCTAGCTACCCTCTGCCCCTTGTGTATGTAAAAAGTAAACTTGGCAAACAGTATTAAGGAAAACTAAAGATCTTTTCATGGCCACTTTTTTGTCACCTTAATTCCTTTTGAGTCTCTACCTACTATCTTTATATTTTCAAGGGCTCTTTTGTGAATTTTTAAATCGCACGTACACTTTTTGACTAGGCTGTCAATTTTTCGTGTCATCCTAAGTTTCCTGAATCTTGCTGTCCTTATTTCCTTTTTCATAGGAATATGCTGGTCCTGTACTCTGAACAACTGTCCTTTAAGCGATTTCCCATATGCTGGATGTGGATGTGTCCTCTAACAACTTCCCCAACTCTGTAATCCCCAGTTCCTTCCTATTAATGTGGTAGTTGGCCTTCCCAAGGGCTACTCTTGTGTATTATTAGAGCTTACAGAATTATGGTCACTGTTCAGGAAATATTCCTTCACAGCAAATTGAACTACTTGGCAGGCTTTTTCCACGATACCAGGTCATGGAAAGCCCCCCTCCCTAGTTGGGCAATTTAATGTATTATGCACTAAGGTGAGCGAACTTTCCATAAGGGACACTACAAATATTACAAGGTATCAAATGTGGAAAATGTGCCATAAGCACAAAACAATGGAGAAATATTTATTAGTGTATAATAACATCACTTTCAATGCCACCATTCCAATCAAACCTATCTCCAAACTTGGAGTCCTAAGATTGTTATTCAGTCTGCAATGGGATCCTTGATTTCCTGACCCTCTGACAGCAATCAGTAGCACTAGGTGACAACACTGTCTCCACAATAATCCCTAACACCTGTACCCCACAAAGCTGTATACCACCCTTTGTTCTACTTGTACTTGTAGAATCATAAAACCTCTACATCTAGACAATCAAGTCCACGTTGACTGTGGGAGGAAATGAACGCCCAATGTAAATGTACTAGCAGGGTGACGAAATGTCTGAAAGCTAACCTTCTGGCTCAGTGAGCAAACTTAGATCCAAAACCTCAACCTGAGCTACAAATCTTTTCAAAACTTTCTTCAGGTCAGAAGGGTGGCCATGGGTACATGCATTGGCTTCAGTGATGCCTTTTTTGTTTGTGGAGTATGTGGAACATTCCTTGTCCCAGGCTGATTTACACTTATTGGGGGAAAAAATCCTGAACTTTGTTACTTTAACCCCCACCCCTAAATCTGGTTCTCTGACCAATATTTCTGTCTAAGGCTTACTGCAGTGCTCTAGTGAAGCTGGTGGAATAGCACTACAGACTTTCTGTCTTGATATAAAGTTCAGCAGCTTTAGGGCTTATTCTCTCTTGTCCCTACCCCAACTACCACACACCAAACCTTTTTACCACATCGTGGCTAACAGTGAGTTGCATGTAATTGCAGACTCAGTCCCCATCAATAGTTATTAATCCTTCTAGACATATTGTTATCCATTCCGTTTGTCTGTGCAACATCTCTTCTGTCTTTTGGGTTCTGTTTCCACCTCTTTAGTCCTTTACACCACCACTAACCCCCCACCCCCACCAATCTTCAGCATGTAAGCCAACACTTTCTTAACTGGCATCAGTTCTGAGAAAGGGTCATGACACCAACATTAACTTTGATTTCTGCCTTCTCTCCACAGATGCTGCTAAACCTACTGACCTCATCTGGAAACTTAAAGTTTTCTGATTTTATCTCTTCCTCAATGTCAGTAAAACTAGGGGATTGTTGGACCTCAGGAAGCAAAGTGGAGGACCAATAGTGCTGAGGTGGTGATGGTGGAGAGCTCCAGTTTCTAAGAGCAAATGTCACCAACAATATGTTGTGGCCCATCCATGTTGACACTAGTCAAAGAAGCATACAAATGCCACTATTTGCCCAAAAGCTAAGGAAATTTGGCATGTCCACAATGATTCTTACTAACTTTTATTGATGCAGCATAGCATCCCATATCAGGGTTTGGTACAGCAACTGTTCTGTCAAGGCTGCAAGAAATTCTTTGGAAATGCAGCCAAGTCCATCATGACAACCAGGAGAAGAAAGTGAGGTCTACAGGTGCTGGAGATCTGAGCTGAATGTGTTGCTGGAAAAGCGCAGGAGGTCAGGCAGCATCCAAGGAGCAGCAGATTCGACATTTTTGAAATGTCGAATCTGCTGTTCCTTGGATGCTGCCTGACCACCTGCGCTTTTCCAGCAACACATTTTCATCTTGACAACCAACCTACCTTTGGTTTATCTACACTAACCACTGCATTGGGAAAGCAGTCAACATAAATCAAAGATTTCTTCCACCCTCTTCTATTGGGCAGAACAAAATGTTTGAAAGCCCTTAATATTTCACACCGGTTCTTCCCTGCTGTTATCAGACTTGTGAATGGGCAGTCTCTTATGTTAGAGTTGATCATTCTCTATACGTTCTCTAGCTGTAACAGTACATTCTGCATTTGGTTCTATTATTCTGATGTACTAATGTACAGTGTGATTTTGTCCAGCACACACAACAATACTAATCTTGGTACATGTGGCAAAGGGTGGCCTCAAAAGTGAGGCCAAGACATGGCTGTGCTCAGGCATCCATTTGGTTTTTTTTTCCCCAGTTGGGGGCCTGTCAGGAGCTGCTTGGACACAGATTCAGAAGCTAGAAACTAGGAGGTGAGAGCTTCCATCTTGGTGGAAATTGAAAGGAGGCAAAAGTAAAGGAAATTGCTATGGCCACATCTGGAATTGGCAACATGTGATTTTTTTTTCTTTAATCTAGTGAAGAACAGGATACAAAAGTACAAATGAGGCCCAGTCCTCTCACTCCAGTGTGACCCGTCATGCCTCATGTAATTTTAAAAGTGAATGGAATAAGGTTGTGACTATGGCCAAAGTAGCTGGCACTGTGATGCATCTAACCACTGAGCTCCTGTGTTACACTAAAATTATTTAACTTTTATGTAAACTTTTTCTGAAACTGAAAAGTTTAATGTTTTGTTCTTTTTGCAGGTTTTTTAAACTTTTGAAGGTAGGAGGAGGAGTGAGTCATTCAACCCCTTGACCCTACGTATGATAATTGGTTATCACAGAACATAGAAAAATACAGCGCAGTATAGGCCCTTTGGCCCTCGATGTTGCGCTGACCCAAGCCCACCTAACCCCACTATCTTCTATATGCCTATCCAATGCCCGTTTAAATGCTCATAAAGAGGGAGAGTCCACCACTGTTACTGGCAGGGCATTCCATGAACTCATGACTAGCTGAGTAAAGAATCTACCCCTAACATCTGTCCTATACCTACCTCCCCTTAAAGCTATGCCCCCTTGTAATGGCTGACTCCATATGTGGAAAAAGGTTCTCTGTCAACCCTATCTAATCCCCTAATCATCTTGTACACCTTTATCAAGTCACCCTTAAACCTTTTTTTCCCAATGAAAACAGCCCCAAATGCCTCAGCCTTTCCTATACGATCTTCCTACCTACCAGGCAACATCCTGGTAAACCACCTCTGCACCCGCTCCAGTGCCTCCATATCCTTCCTATAGTATGGTGACCAAAATTGTAAACAATACTCCAGATGTGGCCGCACCAAAGTCTGATGCAACTGCAACATGACCTCAGGATTCCGAACTCAATTCCTCTCCCAATAAAAGCCAGTACGCCATATGCCGCCTTCACAGCACTATTTACCTGGGTGCAACTTTCAGAGATCTGTGTATATGGACAACAAGATCCCTCTGCTCATCCACACTACCAAGTATCCGACTGTTAGACCAGTACTCCATCTTCTTGTTACTCTTACCAAAGTGAATCACTTCACACTTAGCTACATTGAACTCCATTTGCCACCTTTCTGCCCAGCTCTGCAGCTTATCTATATACCGCTGTAACCTGTCATATCCTCCCTCACTGTCAGCAACTCTACCGACTTTCGTATCATCTGCAAACTTGCTCACCCAACCTTCTAGCCCCTCCTCCAGGTCATTTATAAAAATGACAAACAACAATGGTCCCAAAACAGATCTTTGTGAAACACTGCTAGTAACCACTCTAAGATGAACCTTTACCATCAACTACTACCCTAAATCGTTTTCCATCCAGCCAATTCCTAATTCAAACCTCTAATACACCCTCAATGCCATACCTCTGTATTTTTTGCAGTAGCCTACCATGGGGAACCTTATCAAATGCCTTACTAAAATCCATATACACCACATCTACCGCTTTACCCTCGTCCACCTCCTTGGTCACCTTCTCAAAGAATTCAATAAGGTTTGTGACACACGATCTGCCCTTCACAAAACCATGCTGACTATCCTTGATCACGTTATTTCTATCCAGATGTTCATAAATCCTATCCCTTACAATTCTGTCTAAGACTTTGCCCACAACAGAAGTGAGATTCACCGGCCCCTAGTTACTAGGGTTATCCCTACTCCCTTCTTGAACAAGGGAACCACATTTGCTATCCTCCAGTCTTGCATTATTCCTGTAGACAACGCGGACATAAAAATCAAGGCCAATGGCTGTGCAATCTCCTCCCTTGCTTTCCAGAGAATCCTAGGATAAATGCCATGAGGCCCAGGGGACTTAGCTATTTTCACCCTTTCCAGAATTTCTAACACCTCTTTCCTACATACCTCAAAGCCATCCATTCTAATTGTGACTCAACATTCACATCGCCAACAACGTCCTGTTCCTGAGTGAATACTGACGAAAAGTATTCATTCAGTGTCTCCCCAATCTCTTCAGCCTCCACACGCAACTTCCCACTAATATCCTTGACTGGACCTATTCCTACCCTAGTCATTCTTTTATTCCTGACATACCTATAGAAAGCCTTTGGCTTTTCCCTAATCCTACCAACCAAGGACTTTTCATGTCCCCTCATTGCTGCTCTTGGCACTCTCTTTAGATCCTTCCTGGCTTCCTTAACACTCAATTGCTCCAATTGAACCTTCACGCCTTTACATAGGCCGCCCTCTTCCCTTTTAACAAGGGATTCCAATTCCTTATTAAACCACAGCTCCCTCACACGACCCTTTCCTCCCTGCCTGACAGGTACGTCCTTATCAAGGACACTCAATAGTTGCTCCTTGAACAAGCTCCACATATCAATTGCACCCTTCCCTTGAAGCCTCCTTTTCCAAGCCACGCATCCTAAGTCATGCCTCACCGCATCATAATTTCCCTGCCCCCAGCTATAACTCTTGCCCTGCGCTGCACACTTTTATCCCTCTTCATCACTAGAGTAGAAGTCACTGAATTGTGGTCACTGTCCCCAAAGTGCTCACCTACCTCTAATTCTAACACCTGGCCTAGTTCGTTACGCAGAACCAAATCCAGTATGGCCTCACCTCTTGTTGGCCTGTCTACATATTGTCAGGAAATCCTCTTGCACACACTGGACAAACACCGACCATCTAACGTACTCGAGCTATAGCTTTCCCAGTCAATATCTGGAAAGTTAAAGTCTGCCATAATAACCACCCTATTACTTTCACTCTTCTCCTGAATCATCCCCGCAATCCTTTCTTCTACGTCTCTAGGACTATTAGGAGGCCTGTAGAAAACTCCCAACAGGGTGACCTCCCCTTTCTTGCGAGTCTTATCCATTGTCCTTTCCACCACTGTAATACTATCCTTGACAAGCAATGACACACCTTCCCCTCTTTTACCCCCACCTCTGACCCTACTAAAACATTTAAACCCTGGAACCTGCAACACCCATTCCTGTCCCTGTTCTACCCATGTTTCTGTAATAGCCACAACATCTCAATCCCAGGTACCAACCCACGCTGCAAGTTCACCTACTTTATTTTGTATACTTCTCGCATTGAAGTATACACACTTCAAGCCACCTTTCTGTTCACAGGCATCCCCTTCGAGATTGATGCCGTGTTCCTAATCTTCCTACATTCGAGCTCCTGCACCCTAAAGCTACAGTTCAGGTTCCTATGCCCCTAAAGAGTTAGTCTAATCCCCCCCCCCCGCCCAAAAAAAAGCACTAGCAAACCTCCCCCCAAGATACTGGTGCCCCTCGGGTTCAGGTGTAGACCATCCTGTTTATAGAGGTCCCACCTTCCCCAGAAAGAACCTCAGTTATCCAGATACCAGAATCCCTCCCTCCGGCACCGTCTCTCTAGCCACGCATTTATCTGTTATCTTTCTCCCTATTCCTTTACTCTCATCATGTGGCACGGGTAACAAACCAGATATGACAACTGGTTGTGAGCTTCCAACCTAGCTCCCTGAAAGCCTGCCTAACATCCTCATCCCTCTTCCTACCTATGTTGTTGGTGCCAATGTGGACCGTGACTTTGGGCTGCTCCCCCTTAAGGACCCGGTAAACACGATCAGAGACGTCATATACCCTTGCACCTGGGAGGCAACATATCAATCGTGAGTCTCTCTCGCCCCTGCAAAACCACCTATCTGTGCCCCAATAACTTGTTCTGCTCTTCTCCACCCTTCCCTTCTGTGCCAGAGGCCTGAACCCCATTGCTTACCCCTGGTAAGTCGTCTCTCTCTCTCTCTCTCTCTCTCTCTCTCTCTCCACCCCCCCCCCCCCCCCCCCCCCCCCCACAAGTATCCAAAACAGTATACTTGTTCTTGAGGGGAATGACCACAGGGGGTCCCTGCACTGGCTGCTTCCTCCCAGTCCCCCTCACTGTCACCCATCTGTCTGCAATCTTTGGAGTTGCTACTTCCCTAAAGCTCTGATCTATGACCCCCTCTGCCTCCCGAATGATCCTAAGTTCATCCAACTGCAGTTCCCTAACACAGTCTTGGAGGAGCTGGAGATGGGTGCACTTCCTGCAAGTGTAATCAGCAGGGACGAATAAAATCAGTGTGCTCCATATCCTAATCCTTTGAACCCCTTGGCCTCAGAGGTATGTACCTCCTATGGTTGGTGCCTCCAGTGTGAACAGTGATTAAATACAAGCTTTCAGAGTGCTGCTCCTTCGTCGGGTCGCTAGTGGTGCAGAACATAAACTGTCCTAATCTTTTAGTATAAGTTGTGTCTTGGGATCCTGCGTCAATAGCTACTTAGGAGCAGTGCTCTGAAAGCTTGAACTTTCCGATAAACCTGTTGGATTATAACGTAGTGTTGTGATATTTGTTTTTAACTTCTGTTCACTCTGGTATCAGCACCTCTGCATCATACATTAGGCTGGACCACAAATGGCCATTGGGGAAAGGGTTGCAGTAATTTTGAGGCTTGTAAAATGGGACGTGGCCTCGTGCTTAAATAGTAACTGGAGTAGGAGTGTGAATTAACTACATGTGCTGTGATGCTGATCATTTTAACAAGGTTGTGTGTCCTTGGCTTTCTTTTCAGAGAGGTCATTAAAGACAGACTCTGAAATGTCTGGGCCTGGATAGGTTTTAAGATCAGTTTGATTTATGGCTAATAGATACTGCCTCAGCAGAAGGCTTTTGAGTTTTAAAAAAAAACACTTTTTTTATATAAGGAAAAATCCACTTGCCAGTTCTCCCAGCTCAGATTCTGTGGGTTGATTTTGGATTTTACCACTCTCCGGCTATTCACTGAAAGGAGTCAGGTAGTTTTGAAGCTGCTGGATCCCCAGAAGCAGGTCCATGCTGGTATTCTTTGACTTTTGTCCTGTAAGATGTGGTTAGATTTTTTTTACCTGTTTTGTGCCAAGTGATGTTCATGGGCTTGTTGGAAGTATTTGCGAAGGCATCATTTTAAATTGTAAGGTAATGGTTTTCAGATAACTTCAGGTTTTTTTTCCCTGTATTCTGTTCTCCTCTTTCATTCAGTAGTCCACGTAAATTGTTTTGGTTAAAACAAATGGTTTGACCAACAGCATCTCTCCTGGAATATCCACCTTACACCTGCTTAAAACAACTAACAAAGTTAGGGTCTGGGCTACTTCATGTTTTGAGGGTGTCTGGCCTGGTCCATAATACTGGTATCCTGTCACCAAGTAACCCTTAATTTACATGTACACAGTGCAATGGCTGTGGCCAGACAACTTAGTCAGTTCCTGAAGTCAGGAAACTGAATTCCCTGTTCATTTTTTTTTCCCTTTTTTTTCAAAGTTTGTATCACAAACAGTCTTGAAAGTCAATATTTCTGTTCAGTAGGAAGTTTCCTACAGTGCTCTGGCCAGCCAGTTTGGATTCAGTCCCTGAAGTTAGGAGACCCTCATTGCCTGTTAATCATCAGCTGGGGCTCACTGCACCAGGATAACAACCCCAATCAAGCATTATATAATTAAGATCCTCCTGGTTCAGATAATTGGATTGTGTAATTGAATGTATAAGGAAGTCAATTGTGCATGGGATGCACTAGTTTGTGACTGAAGGGCAACTTTAAAGTGCTGTGCTTGACTGGGTGGATGGCTCTGGTTCCAATATGGAACTAGTGCCAGGGATGCTTGGACATCGCAAAATAGACAAGCAATAGCAAGATCACTCAACCAGGATGAGTGGTAATGTCCTGCAATGGATGAGTGCTAAAGGGATTGAATGGGTTTGGGATGATAGGTTTTCTTGCACTATTAAATCTGGCAGAGAAACTCTCCATTGAATGAAAGTGACACTTCAGTCAGCTTTAGTTTGCTACCCTCATACTTCCTTTTGGATCATTAGAATTGTACAGGACTTAAACATATCCCTTGTTCCAACTAGCCCACGCTGACCAAGTTTCCCAAACTAAACTAGTCCTACTTGCTTGCATTTGGCCCATATCTTATGAACCTTTTCTTATCCATATACCTATCCAAATGCCTGATGTAACTGAACCTGCTTCTACCACTTCCTCTGGCAGTTTACTCCCCATACAAACCACCCTATGAAGAAGTTGTGCCTCTAATCCTCTTTAAACCTTTTTCCTCTCACCTTTTTAAAATATGCTCCCTAGGTTTGAACTCCTTCACCCTAGGGGAAAAAAAAACTTTGTTCTTCACTATTTATTCATGCCCCTCTTGATTTTATAAACTTCAAAGGTAACCCTTCAACCTCCTATGCATGTTTCTGTGAAACACCTTGCAATGTTTACTACTCTGAAATGCAACATAAATGTAGTTGAACTGGATGTTGAATAGACCATTGATTAACACAAATCAGCAGCAGTGTTTTTAAAGGTTTTTTTTTGCAGGCAGATGGCAGTATAATGTAGACAAATAAAATGAGAAGTTAATCACTATCTCCACAAGCTTATGATTTGCTAAAGGTCTTTTTTACTACAGATTTTCACTAATACTTAGCTGTGATATTCAGCCTTTAAATTGAACAATTACTGGGTATTTTAGTAGTTCATCTTTTTGAAGACTAATAACAGCAAAACATTAAAACAAACCATGGTGTTGTTCATCTCAAGTGGAGACACTCATTTTCATTGTAGCTTTGTATTCTAAATATATCCTTTTGTCAATTTTATTGAAAAACAACTATATTTGTTCTGATATTCTTTCAATACACATGATCCATAGCATCCATGTATTTACAAATGACAAAGATGATCTATGGGAAAGAATAGCTATGTCATCTCCAGTTATAAGAGACTGCAATCATTTCATGAAGTTCTGGCATACAAAGTGCTTGGTATTGCAGGATTACAGATTGACTTCGTGAAAATAAATGGAAATGTATAGATTAATTTCTCATTTAGGTTGATTAAATGTTATTTTGACTTAACAATTCTTAGTTTCCATCTCTAAAGTTAGAGGAATTATAATTCCTATGCCTGCATCTCAGTCATGTTGAATACTAAAATCTGTCATTAATCAATTTATCTAAAATTGCACACTTAAATCAGCTAAAACAGCTGGAGTGGCCCACAAAGATGCTCATATCTGGCAAGATATCTACATGACCCAACCAAGCAGCAAAGCACATCTTTAGGGAATGTACAATCTTCAATGAATGACTGGACTTCTGTTGTGACATGACAAAAGTTATTGGTTGCATTTTTTTTGAGAGCGCGAGTAACACTTTTGCAACTTTTTTTTTGGTGGGTTGGGAGTTTTTAGAAACCATAAATCAGTGAGGGTCAGGATTTGCGTTAGGGTTAAGCTTATGCCTAATGAATTGGCAGACTAACCACAGGTTGAAGAAATGTTTCCAGAAGTGATCTGCTTTATCTGTGGTTTCTGATGTAAAGTAACTTGTAAATTAGTCATAGCGAGTTCCGGAAATGAAGAGAAAGGGACATAGCTGGTGTTTGTCGTGCACAGCTCCCTGTCAAGAAGTGGCAGTGTAGGAAATTCTTGACATTCTCACGAGCTCATTTGTTAACATATGTAACTCGGGTGAAGATAATGATTTTGAAGGAAAATTGTTAGCAGTGATATGAAACAAATGTATCTGAGGAAAAGTGATAGTCCCTTATTTTGTAGTGCTACCTCTATAAGAATAGATTCTGCTGTATATGCTAGAATTTTTGAAAGTCTATATTAAACACTAACTTGATTTGCCAATATTCTAAGAATTTTCTTGTTAGCAGAAATTAATTTGCTCCAGTAATAAATTACCTCCAATATTCCCTAATGGAGACAATCAAAGGAACATGAAACAAAATGGGGAGAATTTTTTTTAAGGGTGGCACATTTAAATTGGATAAAGAATTACATTTTACAGTCCAGAGTTGTAGATAGAGGGTGTCCATGGTGCTAAGTAGAAAACTGGGGTTGAGAAATGCAAAACTGTTAGTGTCAGAATATCATATGAATTGTAGTTGTGTGGGAAAAAAACTGGACAAAGGTTTAAAAAAAAGTTGGTTTGAGATGTATAGAATTCTATAGGGCAAGAATAGGTAGAAATAATGTGGCTACCTTTTCAACATTGGGAAGGAGATAAAATGAGCTGTTTCTAGTTTGACGTTTGAGACCATAGAAGATTTTCAGAAGAAAGTTGATCATATTCCTAAAGACAAAGGATTGGTGTTTGGTGATGATTTGGAACAGAGACTGTGCACTAGATCCTTACTGAGATTTCCAAATTCTGAAGAGTACAAGAAATCAATTTGAGATTATGATGAGAACATTTGAAGAATGAAACTTAGTAACTTCCCATGTAAATGGTTTCTTTCTAACAAGGCATATTAAAGGCACCATAGAAGAAATAACAAGTAATTCAGTGGATTTGGGTAAGCATTTTTGAAGTAGTGGAGAGTTCAGGGAAATTGAATTAGAGTAAGTATTTACTGTCTATATTTTAAAAGTTACAATTAGCCAAATAATCTGTATTGTCTTCCACTGTCAGCTGTGGTTCAGTACATAGCACACTCCACTTTGAGTCACATGGATCCACATTCAAGTTCCACTCCTGAGCCTAGGGGTAATGCATGAAAATTAAGGTTAACAGTCAAGTGTGGTGCTAGAAAATCACAACAGGTCAGGCATCATCAGAGGAGTAGGAAAATTGACGTTTCGGGCTTAAGCTTTTCATCAGAAATTGGCTGAAGAGCTTCAGGGCAGAGGAGATGACTGGGGCGGGGACAGTGCGATAAGAGAGACTTATTGAGATCCTTGCAGAAAAAGGAGGAGAACTTCAAGGTAGGCATCCTTGGAAGGGGCTTCATAGTAGGGTTGAAATCAACTGGGAGAAAGCGAGGACTGCAGATGCTGGAGATCAGAGGCGAGAGTGTGATGCTGGAAAAGCACTGCAGGTCTTGGGCAGCATCTGAGGAGCAGAAGAATCGATGTTTCGGGCATAAGCTCTTCAGCAAGGTTAACACTCCATTTCAGTACTAGACTGTCAGTGATACCCAACTATGATCCTGTCTACTTTTCAAATAACCCCATGCAACTATTATAGTATTTACAGCAATTTGAAATTTACTATTATGTATGTTTAATTGCATGTTATGTACTGTTATACAGTACAGCTTGTGTGTCACAATGAAATGAAACTGTCAATTTATAAGTGTTAGATGAGGTGCTTAAGTACAGGTATCCCCCGATTTTCAAAAGTTCACTTAACACCAATTCGCTTTTATGAAAGAGGTACTTTAATATCTGGTTTTGTGACCTAAAAGAGGACCTTCGCTTTTACGAAAAACCACGTGCAGCAAGAATGGCGCCACCAAGTGCCTTCCCCAGGAAGTACACTCAGCACCGTAGCTTTGAACTGTGTCTATGAGCATCTGTGCTTTATCTTGACTTAATTTGTGCATGTGTTAGCAAAATGTGTCCTAAAGTACCAGAAAAGTCTAAGAAAGTTTGTAAGGCTGTTACGCTTAGTGTAAACCTGGATATAATTGAGTGTTTTGATCGTGGTCAACAAAATAAAGAAATTGTACGTTGAACTTGCCTGCATCCACCATTTGTACTATTTACACTCAAAAAAAAAGAATTTTGAAAGCTGTGTCAGTGAGAATGACCACTGCACAGTCCTTGTGGAGACGAATATCTTCCGTTGTGTTGTTTGGCACAATCACTGTACTAAATGGGAGGCTTTGAACATATCTAGCAACTCCAGACTGGGCATCCATGAGATGCTTGGGCATCAATTGCTGCAGAATTGTACTCCAGCACAAACTATTCTTGTGATCTGGCATATCTAGACTCAACTGTTATCATCAAGCCAAGGAATTAATCCTGGTTCAATGGAGAATGCAGGAGGATATGCCAGGAGCTGCACCAGCCATACCAAAGATGAGGTGTCAACTGATGAATCCACTAAACAAGACTCCTTGCATGCCAAACAGAATAAGCAGCAAGTGATAGACAGAGCTAAGCAATCCCACAACCAATCTAAGGTCTGTGGTCCTGCCACATCCAGTCGTGAGTGGTGGTGGATGATTAAACAATTCATTGGAGGAGGAGGCTCCATAAAGATCCCCATCCTCAATGATGGAAGGATCCAGCATATCAGTGCAGAAGATAAGTCTGAACATTTTGCAGAAATTTTCTGCCAGAAGTGTTGAATGGATGATCCATCCCAGCCTCTTACAGTAGTCCCCAGCATTACAAATAACATTCTTCAACCAATTTAATTCACGTGGTATTGTTGGAGACATGGGGATACTGTAAAGGCTATGGGACCTGACAATATTATGGAAATAGCACTCCAGGATCTGGTGTTCACCTTGCCAAACTGTTCCAATACAATTACAACACTGCATCTACCCAACAATATGGAAAATTGCCCTAGTATGTCCTGCACACAAAAAGCAAAAGAAATTCATCAGGGCCAATTACAATGCCATCAGTCTACTCTTGATGTACGTGATAGAAAGTGTCATCAACAGTGCTACCAAGCAGCATGTACTCAGCAATAATCTGCTCAGTGACACCAAGTTTGGTTTCTACCAGGGCCACTCAGCTTCTGACTTTATTACAACTTTGGTTTGAACATGGACAAAAGTCCTAAATTCCAGAGGTGAGCTGAGAGTGACAGTCCTTGACATCAAGGCTGCATTCGACTGAGTGTGGTATCAAGGAGCTCTAGTAAAACAAGAATCAATGGATATCGGGGGGGCAAACTCTCTGGTGGTTGGAGTCATATCACAGGAAGATGGTTGTGGTTGTTGGAGGTCAGTCATCTCAACTCCAAAATATCTCTACAGGAATTCCTTCAGCTGCTTCATCAATGACTTTCCCTCCATCATAAGGTCAGAAATTTGCTGATGATTGCCCAATGTTCAACACCATTCGCAACTCCTCAGGTACTGAAACAGTTAATGCTCAAATGCAACAAGGTCTGGACAATCTGCAGGCTTTGGCTGACAAGTGGCAAGTAACATTCACGTCACACAAATGCCAGACAGTGACCATCATAAATAAGAGACAATCTAATGTTGTACCACTTTTTAAGAAAGTAGGAGAGAGAAAACAGGAAATTATAGACCAGTTAGTCTGACCTCAGTGGTGGGAAAGATGCTGGAGTCTATTATAAAGGATGAAATTACAACACATCTGGATAGTAGTAACAGGATAGGTCAGAGTCAGCATGGATTTATGAAAGGGAAATCATGCTTGACTAATCTTCTGGAATTTTTTGAGGATGTAACTCTGAAGATGGACGAGGGAGATCCAGTAGATGTAGTCTACCTGGACTTTCAGGAAGCTTTTGATAAAGTCCCACATAGGAGGTAAGTCAGCAAAATTAGGGTGCATGGTATTGGGGGCAAAGTACTAACTTGGATTGAAAATTGGTTGGCTGATAGGAAACAAAAAGTAGTGATAAACGACTCCATTTCAGAATGGCAGGCAGTGACCAGTGGGGTACTGCAGGGATCAGTACTGGGACTGCAGCTTTTCATAATATATGTTAATGATATAGAAGATGGTATTAGTAATAATTTTAGCAAATTTGCTGATGATACTAAGCTGGGTGGCAGGGTGAAATGTGATGAGGATGTTAGGAGATTACAGGGTGACCTGGACAGATTAGGTGAGTGGTCAGATGCATGGCAGATGCAGTTTAATGTGGATAAATGTATGGTTATCCACTTTGGTGGCAAGAACAGGAAGGCAGATTACTACCTAAATGGAATCAATTTAGATAAAGGGGCAGTATAGAGAGATCTGGGTGTCCTTGTACACCAGTCAATGAAGGTAAGCATGCAGGTACAGCAGGTAGTGAAGAAGGCTAATAGCAAGCTGGCCTTCATAACAAGAGAGATTGAGTATAGAAGCAAAGAGGTTCTTCTGTAGCTGTACATGGCCCTGGTGAGACTACACCTGGAGTACTGTGTGCAGTTCTGGTCTCCAAATTTGAGGAAAGACATTCTGGCTGTTGAGGGAGTGCAGCGTAGGTTCACGAGGTCAATTCCTAGAATGGCGGGACTACCTTACACTGAAAGACTGGAGCGACTGGGCTTGTATACCATTGAGTTTAGAAGACCGAGAGGGGATCTGATAGAGACATATAAGATTATTAAAGGATTGGATACTTTGGAGGCAGGAAACATGTTTCCGCTGATGGGTGAGTCCCGAACCAGAGGACACAGCTTAAAAATTCGGGGTAGACCATTTAGGACAGAGATGAGGAGAAACTTCTTCAACCAGAGAGCGGTGGCTGTGTGGAATGGTCTGCCCCAGAGGGCAGTGGAGGCCCAGTCTCTGGATTCATTTAAGAAAGAGTTGGATAGATTTTCAAGGATAGTGGAATCAAGGGATATGGAGATAAGGCAGGAACAGGATGCTGATTAAGGATGATCAGCCATGATCATATTGAATGGTGGTGCAGGCTCGAAGGGCAAAATGGCTACTCCTGTACCTATTGTCTATTATCTATTGTCCCTTGACATTCAATGATGTTACTATCACTGAATTCTCCATTATCAATATCCTGGGAGTTATCACTGACTCACAATACAAACGCAGTGGTTACAAGAACAGGTCAGAGAATAGGAACACTGAGGCAATTAACTCACCTTATGAATCCTGTCCTTTATCGACAGCACAAGTCAGGAATGTGATGGAATACTCCCTACTTGCCCGGATAGTTGCATCTCTAAAAACACTCAAGAAGCTTGACACCATCCAAGGTAAAGCAGCTGTCTTATTTGCCATTACATTCACAAACATCCAGCCCATCCACCACTGATGCTCAGGTTAAATAAAGAAGGAAGTATGTGTCAGGTATAGACAGCATAGATCAAGTGAATCCTTAGAAGAGTAGAAAGGCAGTGGGAGTATACTTAGGAGGGAAATCAGGAGGGCAAAAAGAGGACATGAGGTAACTTTGGCAAATAGAGTAAAGGAGAATCCAAGGGGTTTTTACAAATACATTAAGGACAAAAAAGTAACTCGGGAGAGAATAGGGCCCCTCAAGGATCAGCAAGTCAGCTTTGTGTGGAGCCACAGGAGATAGGGGTGATACAAAACGAGTATTTTGCATCGGTGTTTACTGTGGAAAAGAATATGGAAAATATAAAATGTAGAGAAAAAGATCTTGAAAAATGTACATATTACAGAGGAAGAAGTGCTGGATGTCTTGAAATGCATAAAGTGGATAAGTTCCCAGGACCTGATCACATGTACCCTAGAAATCTGTGGGAAGCTAGAGAAGTGATTGCTGGGCCTCTTGCTGAGATATTTGTATCATCAATAGTCACAGGTGAGGTACCCTGAAGACTGGTGGTTGGCAAATGTGGTGCCACTATTTAAAAAAGGTGGTAAGGACAAGCCGGGAACTATAGACTGGTGAGCCTGATGTTGGTGATGGGCAAGTTGTTGGAGGGAATCCGGTAGGACAGGATGTACATGTATTTGGAAATACGAGGACTGATTAGGGATAGTCAACATGGCTTTGTGCGTGGGGAATCATATCTCAAACTTGATTGGGTTCTTTGAAGAAGTTACAAAGAGGATAGATGAGGGCAGAGCAGTAGATGTGATCTATATGGACTTCAGTAAGGTGTTCAACAAGGTTCCCCATGGGAGACTGGTTAGCAATACTAGATCTCATGGAATACAGGGAGAACTAGCCATTTGGACACAGAACTGGCTCAAAGGTAGAAGACAAAGGGTGGTGGTGGAGGGTTGTTTTTCAGACTGGAGGCCTGTGACTGTGGAGTGCCACAAAGATCAGTGCTGGGTTCACTACTTTTTGTTATTTATATAAATGATTTGGATGTAAGCATAGAAGATATAGTTAGTAAGATGACATCAAAATTGGAAGTGTAGTGGACAGCAAAGAAGGTTACCTCAGATTACAATGAGATCTTAATCAGATGAGCCAATGGGCTGAGAAGTGGTAGATGGAGTTTAATTTAGATAAATGTGAGATGCTGCATTTTGGGAAAGCAAATCTTAGCAGGACTTATACACTTAATGGTAAGGTTCTAGGGAGTGTCGCTGAACAGAGACTTTGGATTGCAGGTTCATAGCTCCTTGAAAGTAGAGTCGCAGGTAGACAGGATAGTGAAGAAGGTATTTGGTATGCTTTCCTTTATTGGCCATTGTATTGAGTACAGAAGTTCGGAGGTCATATTGCAGCCATACAGGACATTGGTTAGGCCACTTTTGGAATATTGCGTACAATTCTGGTCTCCCTCCTATTGGAAAGATGTTGTGAAACTTGAAAGGTATCAGAAAAGATTTACAAGATTATTGCCAGGATTGGAGGATTTGAGCTATAGGGAGAGGCTGGATAGGCTAGGGCTATTTTCCCTTGAGCATCAGAGGCTGAGGGGTAACCTTATAGAGGTTTATAAAATCATGAGGAGCATGAATAGGGTAAATAGACAAGGTCTTTTCCTTGGGTTGGGTGAGTCCAGAACGAGAGAGCATAGGTTTAGGGTGAGAGGGGAAGGATATGAAAGAGACCTAAGAGACAACAAAGGGTGGTAGAATGGGCTGCCAGAGGATGTGGTGGAGGCTAGTACAACTGCAACAGTTAAAGGGCATCTGGATGAGTATATGAACAGGAAGGGTTTGGAAAGATATGGGCCCAAGTGCTAGATAGTTTGGGATATCTGGTTGGCATGGATGAGTTGGTCTGAAGGGTCTGTTTCCATGCTGTACATCTCTATGACTCTATGAGTACCATAGAGTCAACAAGATGCACTGCAGAATTTAATCAATTGTCCTTAGACAGCATCTTCAAAACCCATAGACATTTCCATTGTGAAGGACAAAGACAGCAGATATATGGGAACACCACCACCTGCAAATTCTCCATCCAAGCTACTCACCCCACCACTCCCCCACCCCTAACTTGGATATATATCATCATAGTTTCACTATCACTAGATCAAAATGCTGGAATTCCTTACCTAAGGGCATTGTTGGTCAACCTACAGCACATGGATTGCAGTGGTTCAAGAAGATAGCTCAAGCTCAATTAAGATGGGAAATAAATGCAGGCCTGCCAGTGACACTCACATTCCAAAAATGAATTTTAAAAAGCCTGCTTTTAAAAAGTTTGTGGAGGTCCTTTGGATGAATTGGTACCAATATGTGGCTTTCTCCTCCCTCAGGCCGAGCAAAGAGTGAGATTGAATGTTTGTGTGCATGTGTCTGTGTCTGAGAGAGAATGTGAGTGTGTATGAGAAACAGCATTGGATATTCTAGGGATTTGAGCAGCATGACTATGATGGGATTTGTGATAGAATTGCAAGAGCTTTCTAGTGAGGTCTATCTTGATAGTGGGAGTGTGTTGCTCTATCTTTAATGTTTTTGATAAACATCAAGACAAGTTTCTTGCTACGTATGTGCACGTCACAGAGAGTGTGGAGTTGTGTTTTATTATTTTTATCATGATTAGTAAGTAATTCCTCTTTCTTTCATTCAAGGAAACATTATAATTTCACCTTAATTTGGAACTGGCACATGACATTGATAGCTTCATGATAAAAAGAAGAGTTAAAAATCTCTTTTGCAGCTAATTGAGTGTGTCAAAAGAGGAACGCTCATTCATCCATTTTCATCCAGTCTAAATAAAATGGGATAAAAACAAACCATTAAAAGAACAAAAAACTATGAAATCATTCAGAGCAAATATCTGAGTGGCACAGTGAAACAACAAACCTTCTAGGACCCAAAAAGAGAAATAATAGATGTTAAATACCAGAATTTAAAATGCTGGTTATACTCCAATCATATACTTTTCTAATCAGAACTTTGTTTCTGCTCGCACATCATTGAACTCTCACACACTGATTACTTGTTCCCCATATAGATAGCCAATTTTAACCCAAATAACCCATAATAAATGTAGAACCATTACCAGCTCCAATTTGGTCTCAGGCATCCCTGCCAGATCTTACTAGATGATAATACATATCCTTGGAAATTTCAACCCTGTCGTGAACATGATTAATACAACAATAACAATGAGCTGATATGATGCTCTGAATTCCATTTTATTTTAAAATGCTATATCTATATGCTATATTTTCATTCTAATATTGTGGAAGTCTCAAAAACATTGTCTGATAATTGTAGGTAGTGCTTCCAAATAAACCTGTTGGACTATAACCTGGTGTGTGATTTTTAATTTTGTATTCTCCAGTCCAACACCGGCATCTCCAAACCTATGATTCTTGACGTATAGAGTTGTGCTAGTTTAGACATGCCAACTGCACATGGCAACATTTTTTATTACCTTTTGTCTTGTTTCAAAGACCTCACTGCAGGTCACCTATCTATGTTCTTTGTTGAGAATAGATAACTTTGCATGTATCGTACAAGGAAATCTTCAATACTAATTTTTTAAATGGACATTAGATGGCACTCTTTGCCAGGAAATTAGCGTGAATATTGTACGCAAGAAAATGGTATTTCAATGGCAGTGACTTCAAACAATTATTTTAAAAACACAAGGATTAGTTTACTTTCCAATATGTATGTGTAAAGAGAATTTTAATTGTAAAATTCTATTTATGAATGGCAGATTTTTTTTACAAATGATTAATAAATAAAAATATACATTTGTGACAGTTTCCTAAATTTTGAAATTAATACCATTTTGACATACATGTTTTTAAATTTATAAAAAGTTATGTTGCAAATATGAAACAAAAGCATTTATTTTAATATCTACAAGGACATTTACTATCTCCACTTGAATGTATTTTAAAGTCATCTAAGTTATTTTAAGTTCAACAGAAGTTTTCCATTGCACAACATCACTGTATAATGCTGCCCAGAAATAGCAATACTACGTGGTTTACTGCTGTACAAAAGTTTCTCAGATGCTGCTTTAATATGTCAAAAACGTGTGTGACTAAATTGACAGATCAATTGTTAGATTCATTGAGGAAGTCTAGTACTATAAGCTAGCCTCAGCAATTTTGACCTTGAAACTACCATTGATCATCATAAAAACGCCTCTCATTCACGGATGATCTTTAGGGAAGGAAATCCGCCAACATCACCTGGGGTCTGATTTACATGTAACTTCAAATTTGCAGCAATGTAGTTGAATCTTAGCTTCTCTAAATAGGCGAGCAAGTTCAGAACCACTTATTCCAAGGGCAGTTAGGGATGGTCTTGCCAATGATGCCCATATCCCATGAAATATTAAACTAAACCTGTTTTGTTTCAAAACCTCTAACAGATTCCATAGAAACAACAACTGCATTTCTTGCACAGGATCCAAACCAACTATATGTGGGTCTCGTAGCTTTAGACCTAATCACTTGGTGAATGAAATAAGCAGCAGGCAAAAATACTTTGAGAAGGGATAAAGAAGATGGGAATTACTCATTTTGATAGTTGTACTGAAATAACTCCACAGAGGCGAGTATCTCATCACCAAGTCACCCTTTATTCCATCATGGAGAGGTTTTGTCACTGGCCCAGTTCTCTCATAAGCCAGCTCTAAGAGTGAACAGGATGTCTGTAATTCTGTTTTCTTCTTCCTGAAAATCACTGCAACTCCAGTTTGTTTTTTTATAGGTTTTCCAAAAATAGTGCTTATATTTTCCAAAAAATTAACTCTGTCTGTGTGTGTGTATGTATAGTGACACAGTAAAATGACACCATTGTGTAAAGACTTTATTCTGTACTTTCCACCACCAGGAAAAACACCCATGTGGCCAGTGAAACATTAACAAGCAAAGTTTGATAAGGGCAATGCTTACATCAAAAAGTGAAAAGGGGTTATGGAGAGAAGGAGACTGCTAAATCAGAATAGATTTGGAGGGGGAAATAAAGCACTTCATCATCCACAATGCCCACCTGTCTGTGAAGGCATCGAGAGTATTGGTGGACAGCATGTGCTCGCCCTCCAATGACATTCAAGCTCAAACATAACCACAGAGACATTCTGTTCTTTTTTTTTCTTCTTTTTTCTTTCCAGTCAGGGCTTTCCTGATTGTCTCAGGTTAACAGTAACACACTGTAACACCAGCTAGCACAGAGTCAGCCCTCTAAACTGAGGAGATTCTTAATCTCCAGGTTATATATTTTTTCTTTTTTTTGCTACACTACTGCCTGACATCGGTAATGCTTAGTTTTCTCCAGCACTCACGTTGTGTGTGTGCAGGTGTCAGACACAGTGAAAAACAACAAGTGTGTAAATCTTTATTTATATTTCACCACTAGGAAGAAAGGAAACATCTGAGTGGCCAGTGGCACTCTGGTTCTTATCTGTCAGCCAGGGCTCCCTGATTTAAGGAGATTAACAGCCCTAATCAGAGAACATGAGGTCCATATTCTATCAGGTTCCCCTGGCTGACCTTGTTACAATTACTACATCCCATCCTCTGAGTCTGAGGATGAAGGTTGATTTTTTTCGTCGCTCTTCCTGGACGTTTTAGCACAGGGTCAGCTTCCTCCAATTCTATTTCTGATACATGCTGTGGTGGAGCTGGTGTTGGACTGGGGTGGACAAAGTTAAAAATCACACAACACCAGGTTATAGCCCAACAGTGATTCCAAATAAACTTGTTGAACTATAACCTGGTGCTGTGTGTTTTTAACCTTTGATACAAACAGGGTATAACACACAGTAGTTCACCTCTTGTTCCTGGAGTGTCATGGAAGGAATTCATTCCCTTCTTAGATGGCAAAGGCATTCAGGTGGTGATATCTACTGTGCGCATCTAGGATTCAAGGTATCTTTGATGTTTGATTGAGAGGGAGAACCCACAGGTTCTGGAACATTTGGAAAGACTGTCAAGGAGCTGGGTATATTTTGCTCCCACATTTGCAAGTTGCAGCTTTTATGTAGTCCACGTTCTTCTTCAGGACTGTCGCACCTACCCAAACTTTATATGTCACTGGACCTGACCCTGTGTTGACCATGCCTCTTACCCATGCAGAGCTATTCCTGTAGTTCCTAGACTAAACTAAACAAGCAAACTGTCTCTTTCGCTTAACGCAGTCTCGTGTCCAGCATTGGCATTCCTGAGACCGTTTCACCCTTCTCCCTCCAGGTCTAGAAAGACCAGATTTAACCTGGTACGCGGTCTTCTACCCATTTGTAATTCTGTTGGGGTTTTTTCCTGTAGTTGCATGAGGGGTGGTCCTATAATAAAATAGGAAATAAGATAGTTTGATAACTAGTAAGTGGTAAGTTGTTTCTTTAAGCCTGCCTTTAAAGTTTGTACTGCTCTTGCTGCCAGGCCATTGGAAGATTGGATGTCCTTATATATTTGATCCCAATTGACTTTAAGAAATAACTAGTTTACCTGCTGGTACACAATGAGCTGTTATCTGTGGCCAACAGTTCCGGAAATTCGTGTATTGCAAAACATGCGTGCAGTTTTTCTATTGTTGTCCTTGTAATTTGACAAATGAACTCAATGCATGTTCAGCCATTTCGAATGAGCAATCACTATAACTCAGAACATTGAGTCCATGAAATGTAATTGAATCCAGGGATTACGCAGACATACCTATGAATGTGGAGCTGTTGCTGGTGGTAATTTTCGTCCCTTTTGTGTTCTGGGCACTGCCCCACTAAAGCAACTATGTTTGCATCTAATCCTGGCAAACAGACATAACGTCTCACTAACTTCTTCATTTTGGAAACTCCTGAGTGACCTTGGTGAATTTCAGACAGTATCTGGCGGTAACCTTTGCTCAGGACAATCATTCTTGCTCAAATAATAATACTACTCCTCTACTGTGATCTGGTCTCTGGTTCTGGTTGTAATGGCTCTTTGGTTTTCCCCATCACTACCAGTTGTTTCAGTTTTGCCAGGAACAGATCTTTCTGCATTCAAACTTTGATATTGTCAGCTGTGACTGGAAGCATGTCCAGAAACCTTAAAATTGTTATGGGCTCTTCCAGTGGCGGCATCACCAATGGTAAATCTGGCAGCGAGAGGCAGCTCAATGCATCCACATTTACTACTTGGCATCCTGGATGGTGTTCCAACTTGTAATTACACGCACTAAGGTTTAGACCCTACTGCTGAATTCAGCCTGAAGCTATGGGCGACATTGCCTTGTCCTCTTTAAGCAGACCTTTGGCCTGAAGCTACAGGTGACATTGCCTTGTCTTCTATAATAGACCTAGCAGGGGTTTGTGGTCCATTATTATTACAAATTTATATCCGTAAAGGTATTGGTGGAACTTACTAACTCCAAATATGAGCGTCAAATTTTCCTTCTCTATCTTGATGTACTTATGTTTTGCATTAAGCAAAGTCCTGGATGCATAGCTATTGGGTGTTTCTGTCCATTGGGTCAGTTATGAGCTAATGCCACTCTAATGTCATTCGAGGGGCTTTGCATTTCAATACCAGATCTCGATTGTAATCATAGTGTGCCAACACCTTAGACAATGATAGCTATTTCTTTACTTTACAGAGGTTGTGGCTTGGGTACCCACCATTTGCAAGGTTGACCCTTTTTAAAGAGTTGATGAAAATTTGCAAGGATAGAGACTAGGTTATGTAATTATCTTCAGTAACAATTCACCAGCTCAAGGAAAGATTTAAGCTGCAGTACAGACATGGGAGCGGGGGCACCTTTGGTCATTCAATCTTTATCTTCCAATGGGTATAACCTAGTCTTGTTGACTCTGTAACCCAAGAAGTACACCTGTCTGGGAGAACCATCTAAGGACAATGTCCAAGTTATCTAAGTGCTCCTATTGGTCATCCCTGTTGTCAATAGATCATCCAGATAAATGTCAACCTTGTAAAATGTTCTCCATCAGTCACTGAAAAATTGCACAGGCTGATGATACCCCAAAATGGCAGTCTTGTATATTAGTACAAACCCTTATGCATATTAATTGTAGCATACTTCTGGGAATCCTCATCTATCAGCAATTGCAAGGACACATGACTCATGTTTAGGAAGACAGCCCTCCAATAGCTTTACATATGAGTCCTGTAGTCAAAAAGTGTGGTGCTGGAAAAGCACAGCTGGTCAGGCAGCATCCGAGGAGTAGGTGAGTCAATGTTTCAAGCATAAGCTCTTCATTCCTGATGAAGAGCTTATGCTCGAAACATTGACTCTCCTGCTTCTCAGATGCTGCCTGACCGGCTGTGCTTTTCCAGCACCATAAGTTTTGATTCTGATCTCCAGCATCTGCAGTCCTCTCTTTCTCTCATATGGGTACTGTGTATGAGGAATTAGCTATTTACCCAGTTGCAAAAAGCAGTTCACTGTTAGTTTAAAATCTCCACAAAGGTGAACTGACAGGTTGGGTTTCGCAGTTGATATTACTGGTGTTACCCATTTGGCAAACTAGGTTGGTTTGATGATTTCTTCACTTTCCAACCTTCTCACTTCTGCCTCTATTTCTGCCTATATGGCAAGTGGCACTGGGCGAGCCTTGCAAAATTGCAGGATTGCTTCCAGATCAATATGCAAGGTGATCTTGGCTCCTTTGATTGTCCCTAGACCTTCCTGATAAACCTCCAGTATTTAATTAGGACTTCACACAGGCAGCCATGTTCTGATTGAAAAATGTTGTGCCAATCTAGATGAATCCTTCCCAAGCAATTTCACCCCATCAAGCTTAGGCCTGATCCTTTTACTACAATCAATGATAACTGAATCGGTTTCTTCTCATAAGAAACCCTTAATCTGTAAAGGTATCTGAGTAAAAGTTCTCAGTCTGGCAGAAACCTTGCACAGATTTAAGGGTTGGGGTCTGTAGGGTGGTCTGTATCTGCTTATACCAAAATAGCCAAGCTTGCTTACACAAAATGGCTGACAAGGATTAAATAAAATGAGGTAGCCTATCCCAGCATTAAGATACAAAATGGCTGGCAAGCGATAAACAGAACAAATAGCCTATTCCAGCCTTAAATTAAAACAGGCCTTTAAACAGAGCAATTCCAAGGCCAGTGAAGGGGCCTTGCAAGCATCCATCTGAGAGAGTTTTGATAAGAGGATGCTTAAGCACAAACAAGTAATTGATCCCAACCTCATTAATGAAAGGATGATTGCCCCAGAAAATGAATAACACCAGGTGTGAGTCTCAGACCATGAACTAAATTGAGTAGCTGCAAAGACAACAGCTAAAGTTATTCTTTGATTAAGAAATAGGTTCTAGTGAAAGGTACTTCAGATAATCGTAGATAAGGATAGTTATACATACAACCAAGGTATGTTAGAAGCATCATGGAATGAACAGTTAAACATAGATGTTAAAGTTAATTAACCTCAGGAAATACTTTCTCCTATCTCTAAAAAATGCCAGTATGAAATAGATCAGTCACAACTTATTAATCACAAAGTGCTAACCGTAGAAGTATATGTAACTATACTTTATAACTATACTTTATAACTAACTTTATAAGAGAAATCAATATTACAATCTTATAGCAAGTAGTTAAAACTGTCTTGTGTATTTTTACATATATAATGAGGACAGTGATAAATACAATGAATAACAGAGATCAAGCAGACTTCCTTGATAAGCAAAGCTGGGACAGATTTGAAGGAGTACAGCAGGTAACTTTGGAATGCAAATTAATAGGACTCATAGAATGAACCCAAGGCTGAGTGATTATAGTGTCTGGTAAACACCATTAGATCATGGGAACCTGGGGTTGTCCATAGACATGATTATTGATCAGGTGTCTCTTCGGATTGGGTGTACGAAGGAAGAGAGAAGAACATTGTGAATACATTGTATATGATTATTGTAACTGAAAATGTGTAAACAATGGATTTTCCCATAAAATTCAAAGTCATTGATCTCTATTCCTATCTGAGCCAAAGATTAAGGGAAAAATTGCTTTCTCATGTCGAGGCCAGATTTGGGGAAGATCCTTTGGCCTTCTCCCTGCATCAACTAGTTTCTGCTTGAATAAATGTCTGCTACTCGCCTGAATCCTGCCTGCCTCCTGAGTCTTTGCCTTATGTTGGGGGATACGCTCCTACAGTGTCCAGAGTGAGTTTTGTTAAAAACTTGTTCTGCGATCACTGAAATAGCCACACTGGCATTGAGTTCCACTAGAACCAGGAGAAAGTGAGGACTGCAGATGCTGGAGATCAGAGTCAAGAGTGTGATGCTGGAAAAGGCACAGTAGGTCAGGCAGCATCTGAGGACCAAGAGAATTGATATTCCAGGCATAAGGAATGAGGCTTCTTGGCCGGGGTGGGAGTGGGTGGGAGGGGGGGAATGCTGAGTGGGCGATAGGGTTGGGGATAAGGTACCTGAGAATGCAATAGGTAGATGAAGGTGAGGAAGAAGGTGATAGGTTGGAGAGGATTGTGGAGTGGATAGATGGGAAAGACGACAGACAGGTCAAGAGGGTGGTGCTGATTTGGAGGCTTGGGACTGGGATAAAGTGGGAGAGGGGAAATGAAGAAACTGGTGCAATCCACATTAATCCTGTGTGGTTGCAGGGTCCCAAGGCCAAAGATGAAGTGTTCTTCTCCAGACGTCGGGTGGAGAAAGTAAGGACTGCAGATGCTGGAGATCAGATTCAAGAGTGTGGTGCTGGAAAAACACAGCAGGTCAGACAGCATCTGAGGAGCAGGAGAATAAATGGTTTGGGCATAAGCCCTTCATCAGAAATGAGGCTTGTGGGCCAGGGAGCTGAGAGATAAATTAGGACCAGGTGACCATTTAATAGAATTTCTGATTTGGATGTTGCTAAGAAGTGAGATGTGTGTGTACTTTCCAGCATGTACACTCTCCTGGATATCAGGCTATGAGTTCTCTTAACACATTTAAGTCTAGTAGGACTCTTGTTGTCTCAAGTCCACATATCAGCAGCAACTACAATGGCTTGCCCGTCCCAGATCTTGAAGAAAATTTTAACCATTTTGCTGAGGCTTGGCTTTATTTTGGGGTTTTCTTGAGTCCCTGACCTCGAGTCCCTGTGTTCAGGATATGTCCTGAGTGATGTTATGCAATTGCCTTTCCTCAAGCGATGTTCCCCAAGTTCAGTTGGACTGGCGAGGGTGTCCATAGAGTCATTGAGATCTACTGCATGAAAACAGACTCTTTGGCCCAACTTGTCTTTGCCACCCAATTTTCACAATTTAAACTTGCGTCTGTATCCCATATCCCCTAACTTTCTAAATGAGCCTCTTGTGGGTAATTATTATTAAATACCTTACTGAAATCCATATTTATCCTGAGGCTGTCTTTTGGGTGCTTCCTCTGCTAACTGTACAGCTTTCAATTTCTATTCTATATGCTTATTCTTGATTTCTAACCTTTCATCCTGAGCACTGTAGATTTCTGGAAATTTACTTTAGCTGTCTGATTTGCCCAGCGTAGGCACTGTTGTTAGATAACAAGAAGGTTTCTTGAATGATAGCAATTAAGTAAAACTGCAGTTTTGAAGCATAATCACTAGGACTTTGGGAAGCTGATGCAGGGACACCCTCTCCCTCTGAAAGCTAGAGTAAAACTTCTTGTCTTCACGCCAGACTGTGTGACATTAGTGCAATGGGTGCAGCCAATGTAACATGACTATTCACAAATTCAGAACCATTCCCTTATGCAGTAACTCCAAACAGAAGCTGCAGCTTTTTGAATGACCTGTTGTTCATGTGAAGGCTTAGGATTGCATTAAAGAAATTAAGTCTCAAGATGATAATAGCACAGGGAAACAATGTGGAAGCAGGGTGTTTGCTGGTATAATGTCCCATTAGAGACTGCATCACAGGTACAGAAATGAAGGTTGTTGAGGAGTCAGTATAGGTGGAAGTTAGGAAAAGCAAGGGAGCCACCTCATTGGGGGTTTTCTACAGATCCCCTAATAGCAGTAGGGAGATTGAAGAACTCATAGGCTGGCAGGTTTTGGAAAAATGTAGATGTAGCAGAGTTGTTGTTATGGGTGACTTCAACTTTCCCAATATCGATTAGATCCCCCTTAGTGCAGATGGTTTGGATAGAGCTGTTTTTGTCAGGTGTTTTCAGGAGGGTTTCCTTACTCAGTGTGTAGCCAGGCCGATGAGAGGAGAGGTCATTTTGGATTTAGTGTTTGGCAATGAGCCAGTACAGGTGTTAGACCTAGTGGTGGGAGAACACTTTGGTGACAGTGACCACAACGTCCTCACACTTACCATAGCCTTGGCGAGGGAAAGGAGCAGTTACCAAGGGAAGATATTTCATTGGGGAAAAGGAAACTATGAAGCTATCAGACAGGAGTTGGGAAATACAGACTGGGAGCAATTGTTCCACAGGAAGGGCACAGCAGACATGTGGAGACTGTTTAAGGAGCAGTTGTTGCGAATGATTCATGAATTTGTTCCTTTGAGACAGGTAAGAAGAGGTAAGATGAAGAAGTCTTGGATGGCGAGAACAGAGGAGCTTCTCAACAAAAGGAAGAAGGCAGCTTACTTAAGATGGAGGAAACAAGGACCTAGCACAGCTTTAGAAGATTACAGGCTTGCTAGAAAGGAGCTCAGAAATGGACTGAGGAGAGGCAGGAGGGGGCATGAGAAAGGCTTAGCAGGAAGGATTAGGGAGAACCCGAAGGCATTTTACTCATATGTGAGGAATAAGAGAATGATCAGGGAGAAGGTAGGGCTGATCAGGAATAGCGTAGGGAACTTGTGCGTGGAGTCTGAGCAGATAGGGTAAACCCTAAATGAATTTTTTGCTTCGGTTTTTACCAAAAGGAAAGGGACCTTGTTATGAATGAGAGTTTTGAGGAGCTGGTATACAGACTTGAACAGATCAAGATTGATGAAGTTGATGGACTGGAAATGTTGGCAAACATTAAAATTGATAAGTTCCCAGTGCCAGACCAGATTTATCCCAGGCTGCTCCAGGAAGCAAAAAAGAAGGTTGCTAAGCCACTGGCAAAGATCTTTGCTTCCTCACTCTCCATGGAGTGGTGCTGGAGGATTGGAAGGAGGCAAATGTTGTTCCTCTTTTCAAGAAAGGTAATAGGGAAATCCCTGGCAATTATAGATCAGGCAGTCTTACATCTGTGGTCAGCAAGGTTTTGAAAATAATTCTGAGGGATAGGATTTATGACTATTTGGAAAAGCATGGTATGATTAAAGGCAGTCAGCATGGCTTTGTGAGGGTCATGCTAAACTAATCTTATTGAGCTCTTTGAGGAGGTGACAAGACAGGTCGATGAAGGTTGAGCTGTGGATGTGGTGTATGTGGACTTCAGCAAGGCATTTGATTAGGTTCTTCATGGTAGGCTCATTCATAAAATCAGGAGGTATGGGATACAGAGAGATTTGGCTATCTGGATTCAGAATTGGTTGGCTGACAGAAAGCAGAATGGTTGTAGATGGAAAGTATTCTACCTGGAGGTCAGTGCTGAGTGGTGTCCTGCAGGGCTCTGTTCTTGGGCCTCTGCTCTTTGTAGTTTTTATAAATGACTTGGATGAGGAGGTTGAGGGGTGAGTTAGTAAATTTGCAGATGACATAAAGGTTGGAGGTGCCATTGATAGTATTGAGGGTTATTGCAGGCTGCAGCATGACATAGACAGGATGCAGAGCTGGGCTGAGAAATGTCAGATGGAATTCAACCTGGATAAATGCAAAGTGATGCATTTTGGAAGGTTGAACTTGAATGCTGAATATAAGATTAAAGACAGGATTCTTGGCAGTGTGGAGGAACAGAGGGATCTTGATGTTTAAGTACATAGATCCCTCAAAGTTGCCACTCAAGTGGATACGGTTGTTAAGAAAGCATATGTGTTTTGGCTTTCATTAACGGGGGATCAAATTTAAGAGCTGCAAGGTTTTGCTACAGCTCTACAAATCCCTGGTGAGACCACACTTGGAATATTGTGTCCAGTTCTGGTCACCCTACTATAGGAAAGGTACAGATGCTTTGGAGATGGTGCAAATAAAGTTTACCAGGATGCTGCCTAGACTGGAGGGCTTGTCTTATGAAGAGAGGTTGACTTAGCTTGGACTCTTCTCTCTGGAGAGAAGGAGGAAGAGACGTGACCTGATCAAGGAATACAGGGTAATGAGAAGCATGGATAGAGTCAATAGCCAGACAAGTGAAAGCTGGTAAAGATTTCATTTCTCAAACTGGGACAAATTTGCATTTTCTTGAAACATCAAAGAGCTGATAGCGTGGTTTAAAAAATATTAGAGAACTTAGCATGTCTTTCTCAGAGATATCTGTATTTCCATCACTTTGGTTGGGATTAGAAATGGTTGGATTGATACTTGCCTGAAACAAATCAAAGCCTTAAATGAAAATTTATGTCTTACAAAATTAATGCAGTTATCAAGTACCAATGGGCAGCTTGTGTGCTGTGTATGCTTCACTTATTAGCATTTGCCATTCAGCAACTAATCAGTTAGAAAGGACTTCAAACTTACCTTTCTCTATTGCATTTGCGTGGCCTCTCAATGCGTCTGCCTACCAATAAGCTGTGTTTTCAAAAGCGCCAAATGCTGTAAGAAACAAAGATATGAAGAGTTGTTTGATGCTCTTTAGCACAATTTGAAAATTACTTGCTAATTGTTCAGACATGATAACCCTCATTAGCACAATGTTTTCCACTACTGTTCACCGCATTTTGTTAATCATAATAGTCTATTAATCAATTGCTAGTCAAGGATTGATTAAGTCCAGCTGGACAGCTTGCAAGCTAAAATCTGACTAACTGTCAGGAAGAGCTTCAGCATTGTTTACATACAGCACATATATTCCTTAAAGATTCCTATCTTTTCAAAGGCAAGGTACACATACTACACTAGGGACATCAGGAGGAAGCTGAAATTGACCATTTATTCAGTACTTCAGGCTGAAGATGATTGCAATTACTTCCACTCTGTCTTTTACGCTGGTGGTTCTGCTATGATTGAGAATGGGGATATTTGTAGAACCTTCTCCACCTGTCAGTGTTTAGTTGCTCACAACCAGAATGATTGGATGTGACAGGAATATAAAGCTTGAATCTGGACTGCTTATTGTGTAATTGGTTAGTTCTGTCAATTGCATGCTGCTCCCACTGTTTGGCAGTGTTGTAGTTTCAAAGTGTTTGATCTTCAGTTGTTGTAGACAGGTTAACAACCCTTTTTTTAAGGTACGCCTGGTGCTGCTCCTGGCATTCCCTCCTGCACTCTTCATTACACAAGGATTCAGCCCCCAGACTGATTGCAATAGTAGAATGGAGGATTACCAGGTCATAAGGTGGTATGTTGTGGTTGAATATAATTCTGCTGCCGTTTGTCATACCTGTTATCCACCTCTACATCCCAGGCCTTATTATTGCATGGCTGCTTTCATCACAGCCCGTCCAGTTTCAGCCAGTAGTGGCCTCCATTAGGCAGCTACATGTATCAATAAAAGCAATTCAATTGCATTCAGTTCTTTCTCCTTGACTCACTGCTGTTTTCTCTCCTTCCAGGCTGCACCTATTGTTAACTCCTTCAGTACAACCCCCTGACCTCCACCCATCCCTCCACCTGCCTTCAGCATGTATATCTATAATCAGTTCCGAAGAAGGGTCAGAGAACCCAAACTGTTGACTCTCTTTCTAAACATGCTGCCAGATTTGCAGAGTTTATTCAGCAATTTCTATTTTTGGTAATGATATTGTCTGGTACATTGTCTATAAGGTATGACTCTACAAGTATGACTGTTTCAGGCTGCTGCTTGTCTAGTCAGTAAGACAACTCCCATAATTTTCACATCCCAGTGTTTAATGTAATTGCAAAGCTATTTTGTCCGAATAATGAACATTCAGCAAGTATCTCTATGGGTTAATATGTCCTATGTTATGGTCTTGATTTTTGTATGTTAGTACAATTTTAGGTTCACTCCTTGGGCTGTGTTTTGTTAATTGATTATATTCTGTTTAGCAAATATGGGGGGGTGAATTTTAATTTAATCAATTCAACAGGACTAACTGTTTTTAGCTCACACAATGTTATATCCATTGAGAGTAAAGTCAAACATGATTTAATGGTTGATCCAACCCATTCAGTTATTTTGGTTAAAATTACCCTCCATTCTTATAATTATCACCATAAATCTTTAAAGTGCAGAAAGGGACCATTCAAATCAGCTCTGACCCTTCGAAGAGCAACCCACCCTGTCCCCGAATTTTACCATGTCTGATCTACCTAACCTGCATGTCCCTGGACACTGCAGGTCAATTTTATCATGGCCAATCCACCTAGCTTGCACACCTCTGGACTGTGTGAGGAAAGTGGAACATCCAGCAGCAACCCACAACAGACATGGGAGAATGGGACAACTCCACACAGATAATCATCCAAGGCTAGAATCAAACCCTGTCCCTGACATTCTGAGGTAGCAGTGCTAACCACTGTATCACTCACATGCTGAATGTTACACAATAACTGAGACTGTTATTTGTCACAACAGTGGGGATTTTCAGAAAGGATTAAACCTGCTCTAACTAGTGTGTGACTGTTAAACTACCCTATTTAAGAACTCTTACACTTAACTGCCACGCTCCCTTCACCAATCTGCCACTTGCATACTCCCATCTATCTATCATGTATACCACCTGTGGTGATCTGTCACAGGGTGGAGGACCTGTTTGGGGAGTACGAAGCACTAGGCAGGAAATTGAAGCACAGGTCCTCAAGGGTCATAATCTCCAGATTACTGCCTGAGCCATGTGCCAATTGGCATAGGGACAAGAAAATTAGGCAAGTAAACTCGTGGCTAAGGGATTGGTGTGGGAAAGAGGGATTCCACTTCATGGGGCATTGGCATCAGTTTTGGAACAGGGAGGATCTGTACTGTTGGGACGGTCTCCACTTGAACCGATCAGGTACCAATGTTCTAGCGAAAAGGATAAATAGGGTGGTCAGTAGGACTTTAAACTTCTGAGTTGGGGGGGAAGGAAAAGTGAAAGCGACAGAGATTATGGCGTTAAATGGAAAGATAAGCAGCAGGATAGCATGTGTCCAGGCAGATTTAAAATTGAGGCAGACTGGGAATGCAGAAAAAAGCAAGGATAACTTAGGACATCATATGACTTCCACTATCTCTAATGATAAGAAAGTTAGCATTAAGGCACTTTACCTGAATGCTCATAGCATTCATAACAAAGCAGATGAACTGATGGCACAGATCATAGTGAATGATTATGATGTGGTAGGCATCACAGAGACGTGGTTATGGGGGGGGTCAGGACTGGCAGTTAAACCTCCAAGGATTTTCAACTTATCGAAAAGATAGGGAGGTCGGCAGAGGGGGTGGGGTTGGCTTGTTAGTTAAGAACAAAATTAAATCTGTGGCACTGAATGACATAGCGTCGGATGATGTGGAGTCTGTGTGGGTGGAATTGAGGAACCACAAAGGCAAAAAAACCATAACTGGAGTTGTGTACAGACCTCCTAACAGTGGTCAGGACCAGAGACGCAACATGTATCGGGAAATAGAGAAGGCACGTCAGAAAGGCAAGGTCACGGTGATCATGGGAGACTTCAATATGCAGGTGGACTGGGTAAATAATGTTGCTAGTGGATCCAAAGAAAGGGAATTCATGGAATGCTTACAGGATGGCTTTTTGGAACAGCTTGTCATGGAGCCCACAAGGGAGCAGGCTATTCTGGACCTAGTGCTTTGCAATGAACCAGACTCTATAAAAGATCTTAAAGTAAGGGAACCCTTAGGAAGTAGTGATCATAATATGGTAGAGTTCAGTCTGGAGTTTGAAAGAGAGAAGGCAAAATCGGATGTAATGGTGTTACAGTTAAATAAAGGTAATTATGAGGGCATGAGAGAGGAACTGACAAAAATAGACTGGAAGCAGAGGCTAGCGGGGAAGACAGTAGAACAAAAATGGCAGGAGTTTGTGGGTATAATTGAGGACACTGTACAGAGGTACATCCCCAAGAAAAGAGAGATTATCTGGGGAGGGATTAGACAACCATGGCTGACAAAGGAAGTCAGGAAATGTATTAAAGAAAAAGAGAGATCCTATACAGTGGCCAAGAGCAGTGGGAAATCAGAAGATTGGGAAGGCTACAAAAACAAACAGAGGATAACAAAGAGAGTAATAAGAAAGGAGAGGATCAAATATGAAGGTAGACTAGCCAGTAATATTAGAAATGATAGTAAAAGTTTCTTTCAATACATAAGAAACAAACGACAGGCAAAAGTAGACATTGGGCCACTTCAAACTGATGCAGGAAGCCTAGTGATGGGAGATAAGGAAATAGCAAGAGAACTTAACAAGTACTTTGCGTCAGTTTTCACAGTGGAAGACATGAGTAATATCCCAACAATTAAAGGGAGTCAGGGGGCTGAGTTGAGTATGGTTGCCATTACAAAAGAGATAGTGCTAGAAAAGTTAAAAAGTCTTAAAATTGATAAATCTCCTGGCCCCAATGGGATACATCCTAGAGTTCTAGAGAGGTGGCTGAGGAAATAGCGGAGGCATTGGTTGAGATCTTTCAAGAGTCACTGGAGTCAGGGAAAGTCCAGGATGATTGGAAGATCGCTGTTGTAACCCCCTTGTTCAAGAAAGAATCAAGACAAAAGATGGAAAATTATAGGCCAATTAGCCTAACCTCGGTTGTTGGTAAAATTCTAGAATCTGTCATTAAGGATGAGCTTTCTAAATTCTTAGAAGAGCAGAGTCTGATTAGAACAAGTCAACATGGATTTAGTAAGGGGAGGTCATGCCTGACAAACCTGTTGGAATTCTTTGAAGAGGTGACAAGTAGGTTAGACCAGGGAAACCCAGTGGATGTGGTCTATCTAGACTTTCAAAAGGCCTTTGATAAGGTGCCACACGGAAGGCTGCTAAGCAAGGTGCGGGCCCATGGTGTTCGAGGTGAGCTACTGGGATGGATTGAGGATTGGCTGTCTGACAGAAGGCAGAGAGTTGGGATAAAAGGTTCTTTTTTGGAATGCCTGCCGGTGACGAGTGGTGTCCTGCAGGGTTCAGTGTTGGGGCCACAGATGTTCGCATTATATATTAACTATCTGGATGAAGGGACTGGGGGCATTCTAGCAAAGTTTGCAGATGATACAAAGTTAGGTGGACAGGCAGGTAGTACTGAGGAAGTGGGGAGGCTACAGAAGGATCTAGACAGTTTGGGAGAGTGGTCCAGGAAATGGCTGATGGAATTCAAAGTGAGCAAATGCGAGGTCTTGCACTTTGGCAAAAAGAATAAAAGCATAGACTACTTTCTAAATGGTGATAAAATTTGTAAAGCCAAAGTACAAAGGGATTTGGGAGTGCTAGTCGAGGATACTCTGAAGGCAAACATGCAGGTTGAGTCCGTGATTAAGAAAGCAAATGCAATGTTGTCACTTATCTCAAGAGGGTTGGAATATAAAAGCAGAGATGTGCTACTGAGACTTTATCAAGCTCTGGTTAGGCCCCATTTGGAGTACTGTGTCCAGTTTTGGTCCCCACACCTCAGGAAGGACATACTGGCACTGGAATGTGTCCTGCGGAGGTTCACACGGATGATCCCTGGAATGGTAGGTCTAACGTATGAGGAACGGCTGAGGATCCTGGGATTGTATTCATTGGAGTTTAGAAGATTAAGGGGAGACTTAATAGAGACGTACAAGATAATACATGGCTTGGAAAGGGTGGACGCTAGGAAATTGTTTCCATTAGGCGAGGAGACTAGGACCCGTGGACACAGCCTTAGAATTAGAGGGGTCAATTCAGAACAGAAATGCGGAGACATTTCTTCAGCCAGAGAGTGGTGGGCCTGTGGAATTCATTGCCACAGGGTGCAGTGGAGGCCGGGATGCTAAATGTCTTCAAGGCAGAGATTGATAGATTCTTGTTGTCTCGAGGAATTAAGGGCTACGGGGAGAACGCTGATAAGTGAAGTTGAAATGCCCATCAGCCATGATTGAATGGCGGAGTGGACTCGATGGGCCGAATGGCCTTACTTCTACTCCTATGTCTTATGGTCTTCTGGTCTTAATACTTTTCCACCTATCTGGCCACCCCATTCACTCACCCACATGACATCCTACTCCTTCTTTCACATATCTTTGACATTTATCTTCTCTCAGCAGCTGAAAATTTGGCTTTATGAACTTTAAGCAAACGTGACAGGCTTTTGTTATAAAAGGGGCAAACATCACCGTTGATTCACTCTGCTGCTGGTTCTGCGGCTTTCGAGACTAATTTAGAATACTACAACTAGGAAGACTCGTAGCCAGAAGTTTGAGAGGAGAACTACTCAAATGGTAAGCGATTATTCTTTCGTCCATTAAGGATTGAAGATTTAACTCCAAGAGATTGGAGAGATCTGGGCCATTGTCATAGGTGAAATATTGGCAGAGATCTGTAATCTGGTGAAATAGCTTCAGTTTCAAGTTGACCATACTGCGTCAGTGGCTGTCAAAGTCAGTACACTCCTTGATTTCTTTGCCTCTTAGAAGTGCACAATGGCTTGTTTTCCAGGTCTTCTTCTGAGTCTGTTTGGCCCAGACATAAACAGTATTGTTATTCAACTGACTCAGACATGGTTTAAGAAACGTCTGTGGCAGGTGGGATTTGAACTGGGGCCACCTGGCCCAGAAGTGAAGATCCTAATTCTGCAAAAAGTGATCCCATTCAGTTTGGGCCTATGGCAACATCAGTTAGAATGGGCAGGTGTTTGAATTTACTGTTCTGGCTGAGGTTCAATATATGTGGTACATTGACCAACACATCAGGCAATTAAGACACCTTCCTGTCATCCAGGAGTGTCTACAACACCATCAATGTGCAGCTAAACACAATCAAAAATACTTTAGACACTGGTAACTGAAATACAAACAGAAAATGCTGGAAAAATAAGCAGTTCAGATAACATCTATGAGGGCTGGCCATTTTAGTAAATTTCACGAAGGGTTTCTCTCCGAAAGGTCCAGGTAGGTTCCTCATGCTATTTTCTGAAACTCTCCTCATTAGCTATACACCGTGCCCCTATGACCACTTCATTCATCTTTCCTACCTTCCCTCTCACAGCAGGTGGCATTATTCATCATTGTTATGACCTCACAGGCACTGACAGCAATCCTGAAAGCTTAGCTGTCAATCCAGTTAAGTGCTGTTAGGCAGGGGTCACCCTTCACCATCCACATAGTGATAGGGGAACCAGGAACAAAACACTTCTTGGGGCCTTATGGAAGGACTGACATATGCAAAAAAAAAACTGGATCGACTGGGCTTGTACTCACTGGAATTCAGAAGAATGAGAGGGAATCTCAAAGAAACATATAAAATCCTGATGGGACCGGACAGACTAGATACGGAAGAATGTTCCCAATGTTGGGAAAGTCCAGAACTAGGGATCACAGTTTAAGAATAAGGGGTAAGCCATTCAGGACAAAGATGAGAAAGAATTTCTTCACTCAGAGAGTTGTGTACCAGTGGAATTGTCTACCACAGAAACCTGTTGGGGCCAGTTTGTTAGATATTTTCAGGCATGAGCTGGACTTGGCCCCTGTGGCTAAAGGGATCAAGAGGTATGGAGAGAAAGTGGGATTGGGATACTGACATTGCATGATCAGCTATGATTATATTGAATGGTGGTGCAGACTCGAAGGGCCAAATGGCTTAATTCTGCACCTATTTTCTATATTTTCTAGACCCTTCAAAGTATATTATACTTTGTAAAGTATATTAGTATATCAGTCTAGATTCTAACATTTTTGTTTTGTTTAAAAGGCAAGTATAAGGTGCTGTGTTCCAGATATGATTCAATTGGTCCATCACTAAGCATTAATCAAAATAAGCCTTATTCGTATATCACAGTTTAAACACAACTAAAAAGAAGAATTGCATAACTTCACTCTTTTGAAATATAATGTATTTTTTAACCACTAATCATCAACTATTCCAATATAGGCAGCATCCCATGAACACATCCTTTTGCAAAAATGCAATTCAGCAAACCAGTTATTATTCTCACATGCTGTCTCTGTCCAGTCCAGTAGACAGACACACCAAGAAAGCAATTTGCCCCTTCTGCTTTCTAAGAGGAAAACCCTGTGTCTAAGTTTTAATCTAGCAATAGAGAACCCAAGCTTTCAGCTCCAGCAGCTAGTAAAAACCACCAACTAACTGAAATCCTCTCAGTCTCTGTGTGATTCTGACCCTGACCACTCATTATACTTTTCACTTAAAAAAAAGTCACACCACATCAAGTTATAGTGCAAAGGGTTTATTTGAAATCACAAGCTTTCAGAGTGCCGCAACTTCATCAAATGAAATGGCAGCACCGTGGAAGCTTGTGATTTCAAGTAAACCTGTTGGATTATAACTTGATGTCATTGTGATTTCTGATTTTGTCCACCTCAGTCCAACACCAGCACATCCACATCATGGCTACCATTGACACTTTGAAAAAAGACCGAGGGAGAACTCAAATCTGTTTGCCAACTGCCTGTTTGAAGGAAACATTTTGGCACCATTGTGACAACACTCATCTGCAAGAACAGAGCCCATCTCTTAAAGACACGGTATCTTGACAACACTTCATTTCAAATACAGGTGTATATTCATAAATGTATTGCTATTTAAGAAACAAGCTACACAGCTTATCATCCTTATTCTCATTCCATTTTCAATTCCTGTTTAAGGGAGTGCTATCCCTTTCACAATGCCATGCATGGCCTGGCAAATCATCATTGTTCAGTTTGGAGCCATCATATACTGGGAAACATTCAAGTGAATACACGTATTCACTTTTATATACAACAGCAAAAGTGAACAATAAGGAAACATATATGCTGCATTTGTCCCTGGGAATAGAAAAAGATCACTTGCCTTTCAAACACTAACAGATCTGCACTCAATGAGTTATCACTGGACAGAGCTCACATCCACTGGAACCCAGTATTAATTAAGTTCTGTCTGGCTTGTGCCTGATATCACAGTGCTTTATCATACTGAAGGTGATATTACTTCTACTCAATGTCTTCATCTTCTTGGGTGATTGATGCTGGTTTCCCAGCTCTTCACAGTCCATCATATTTCCTTATTGCCTACTCCAGTAATGCAGATATAGCATTCTCATTCTGCTTGGAGTGCGCTACAAGGCTCCTTCAGGCCTCATAAAGGCATAGTGTCATAAAGATGTACAGCATGGCAACAGACCTTTTGGTCCAGCTCATCCATGCTGATCAGATATCCTCAATTAATCTAGTCCCATTTGCAAGCATTTGATCCATATCCCTCTAAACCTTTCCTATTCATATACCCATCCAGATGCCTCTTAATTGTAATTGTACCAACATCCACCACTTCCTCTGGCAGCTCATTCCAAACACGTACACCCTCTATGTGAAAACATTGCCCTTAGGTCCTTTTTAAGTCTTTCCCCTCTCACCTTAAACCTATGTCCTCTGGTTTTGGACTCCCCTACCCTGGGGAAAAACATTGACTATTCACACTATCCATACTCCTCATGACTTCATAAATTGCTATAAGGCCACCCCTTAGCCTCTGATGCTCCATAGAAAATAGCCCTGGGGACTGATGAGTGATCAGACCCTGAATGATCTCTTTTGAACTCCATGACTGATTTATGTGATATCCTGAATGTTTGCACTGGATCTGCAAGACTGAATTTGATGAACTCCCTGGACTATAGTGATATATACTTCTGATTTAGATTGGCTCAAGCAGCTGGTGGGTCATGTTCAAACATTTGGACTGAGAACAAACACTGCCATTGCCTTTCTGTGTTTGGACCCCTTGATGAAAGTGTCTTCCTAGTTCTGAATGATGTTTACACCCCTTAGACTTTGAGACATGGCCATGCATATGCAGTGTATTTGCTGAATATGCTGCTGTCACATGCTGTAGGTGTGAGATTGATGTAGTATGGGCACTATACAGGAACATGCCAGTCCCTTGTCTGATGACAATTGATAACCATGGCAAACTTTTTGACTTTGTGCACAGGCCATAGCAACATGACGCCTGGAGGAAGAGCACCTCATCTTCCGCCTAGGAACCCTCCAACCACAAGGGATGAATGCAGATTTCTCCAGCTTTCTCATTTCCCCTCCCCCCATCTTTTCTCAGTCCCAACCTTCAGACTCAGCACCGCCTTCTTGACCTGCAATCTTCTTGCTGACCTCTCCGCCCCCACCCCCTCTCCGGCCTATCATCCTCACCTTAACCTCCTTCCATCTATCGTATTCTCAACGCCCCTCCCCCAAGTCCCTCCTCCCTACCTTTTATCTTAGCCTGCTTGGCACACCCTCCTCATTCCTGAAGAAGGGCTTATGCCCAAAACGTCGATTCTCCTGCTCCTTTGATGCTGCCTGACCAGCTGCGTTTTTCCAGCAACACATTTTTAAGCAGTAACACACAAAAAGACAAGGTGTGCAAGGGTTCTGTGAATATCCAAGCAGATACAAAAGTGAGTGAGTGCTAAGACAACAAATAAGGAACCTTGAGATTCCTGATCAAATCCATATGCTAGGTGCCTGTCCCTGTGTGCATAGTGTCCTGTTAGCATTTTTTAATGAAAGGTGCTAATGCACTCTGAGGTGCAGCATCGAGTGCAGGACCATCTTGCAAGTGGATAGAAGATGTATCATGAAGTTGTGGTGAAGCTGGGATATGTGTGATGGATGGAAGAGGTGCATGTAGTTGCTGCTTATTGACTGAGGTCTGTCATTGGTGACTGATGTGCAAGCTGGAGGGCCAGAGGAGCATGTAGTGACTTGGAGTTGTCAAATCCCTGCCCCGAATTTCATGTTGGGAATTGTCACTGGTTAGTTTCTATTTGATGGATGGGAGAATGGGAAACTGCTTAGTAATTAAGTGGGATTAAGTAACAATGAAATTTTAATGCATACAAATAATCATCTCACCACTCACAAACAAAAATGTCTTATTACTGTTCAACACTTGGTTAGAGAATAGAATCTTCTGCTTTCTACATCGAGAATCTTGTTATTATTGTTCTCACATATTTTTCCCAAAATACTTCCCAATGTCAATGTTATCCAGGGCAAGTGGTATTCTGCTCAATGTTTCAGGTGGGTGACCTTTCACCAGAATTGGAAAGGGTTCCTAAGCCCCAATCCCCAGTCTCATCCTCTCACTGGATATCCCAACCTGCTTCAATTTGTCCTTGACCGCCATACTCCAGCCTTACTTTTTCTCTCCACCTCTACCTTCCAATTTCTCCAATGCTATTTCACTCTATTTCCCAATTCCTATTTTTCTGTTCTATCCTGATTCCTGACTTCAAAATTTTCCCTGACTTCTGAGTGCTCCTTTAACTTCTGAGTGTTCATCCTTAACAACTGCAATCTTCTGATTTCTATCCACCAGCAATCCTAGCCGAACGAACCCCCCAACAGCCAACATTGGCTAACAATGGTTAATCTCAGTACAACTGTTACAGGAACTTGAATGTAAGATGATCTCGTAGCTGAAAGTCTTTGGCAGAAGACCCTGGGCAATTGGGGAGAGTTGGTAACCCAGAGTAAAATGGATCAAAGTTAAATGTGAGAGAATATTGGATTTATTTATTTTCTGAGAAGTTAACAGCTTCAAGGATTTCCTAAGAGAACAGCAAACATAAGGTTGCACATCTCTTGGCACATGGCTGACACTCATACATACAACCCCAATCTGTCACTGTGGCAACATTTTGACCACAGAATGGATATTTTATCTGCCATTAGCTAGATCCTGTCTAAACATTCTCTTTAAGTCAACATTACTCTGTCCCCATTGTCCACTGGAGACCAACATCTTGTCATTGTCCAGGAGAGAAACATCACACAGAGATGAGCAATCAGACAATTCCAGATCTGAGTTTTTATTTACAGGCTATACTCAGCTCTCGCCTACTGGAACCGGACGTGAATCAGGTCTTGTCTGGCTTGCAATGCCCATACAGATGAACTCCATCATCGACAAGGAAACCTTCCACCTCCCCAAACTTCTCATCCTCTTCATCAGAAGACTCTTCTCATTACCTCAGTTTCTTAATGTTTATCACTCCATCTCATTGCCTGCTCCAATTGTGCAGACTGACGCCTGCCAGGATAATATGGCATATTCTGGCCAGATTAGATTGGACGTCACCCCAGACTGGTCCAAACTGAAGAACCACATCTTCAGAAGACCCATTATCTGCTCAACAATGGCTTTGTTGAAGCATGGGCAACATTGTATATACACTCTGTGTCAGTTAAGGGGTTGTGCAATGGTGTCATGAGCCATGGCCATAGTGGGTAGTCCCTGTCTCCATTAAGTAGTAATGGTGACCACAGATAACCTGAACATTCATGGAGTGGAACCCCCTCTCAGTGCCATGAATGTGCAGCTGGAAAGCTAACCATCTTCCTAAAATCTCTCTGTCTCGGTTGCATTATTGACTATGTCATTGGGAAACAAAATGAACTGGTGTGACCTTTCATAGATGGCATCAGTCACTGCAATGATGTATTTGTGGGAGCTTGACTGAGCAATCCCATGCAGGGCATTCATCATTCTCTGGAAAGAACCAGTCACTTAGAAGTTCAGAATGACACCTGAATTGGATTGTGTCCCACTCCTGCAGTCCCCAGGTCCTGCTCTAGCATTCTGTCACTGTTTTCCAGGACAGGCAGAACTTGTACTGACATCATGTCTTCTTCATCCACCGTAAATGGAACTGGGAACAAAAACCTCTGGTCCTTTCACAGGCCCAATCTATTCTATGCCTGCATCCACTCCATAGATGAGTGCTCCATGGTCTCCACAGTGACTTGCTTTTATTCCTGGGCTACCATCAGACATGTTTCTCCTACATTCACCTTCACCTTTTTAGGAAGCAGCTGCAGTGACCAGCATTCCACCAACAACAGTGCCCATGAATCTTGGTGGAAGTTGTTTTGCTCCTATGTTGAGAACATAGAAGCAAAACAAGTTCTTGATCCCAAAAGAATCGATGTTAGCACACCCACTTTCCTTTATTGGTCAGAGTATTGAGTACAGGAGTTGGGAGGTCATGTTGCGGCTGTACAGGACATTGGTTAGGCCACTGTTGAAATATTGCATGCAATTCTGGTCTCCTTCCTATTGCAAAGATATTGTGAAACTTGAAAGGGTTCAGAAAAGATTTACAAGGATGTTGCCAGGGTTGGAGGATCTGAGCTACAGGGAGACGCTGAACAGGCTGGGGCTGTTTTCCCTGAAACGTCAGAGGCTGAGGGTGACCTTATAGATGTTTACAAAATTATGAGGGGCATGGATAGGATAAATAGTCTTTTCCCTGGGGTGGAGGAGTCCAGAACTAGAGGGCATAGGTTTAGGGTGAGAGGGGAACGATATAAAAGAGACCTAAGGGGCAACTTTTTCACGCCGAGGGTGGTATGTGTATGGAATGAGCTGCCAGAGGATGTGGTGGAGGCTGGTACAATTGCAATACTTAGGAGGTATTCGGATGGGTATATGAATAGGAAGGGTTTGGAGGGATGTGGGCCAGGTGCTGGCAGCTGCGACTAGATTGGGTGGGATATCTGGTCGGCGTGGATGGGTTGGACCGAATCCACGCTGTACATCTCTATGATTATGACTCTATGACCCTGTCAATGAGAACTGCACACAATGCTCCTGGCAGTGAGCTAAGCTACACCCTGATAATGATAACTATGACTTTTCAGCCTCAGTGTTTGGTGAAGGTGCTGTGCTAGCTGAAGACCAGCACATTGTATCAAAAAAGGAATGCTAGCTGTGCTCAAGTCCCCTTTACATCTCAGACCTATATCAACCATTCAACTTATCATTGCATTTAGTAGAATCCACCTGAATAGTTAAATGATTGGTAATCAAGCTACTGCAGCACTCTTGGAAGTTTCAAAGGATACGGGCCTTTGTAGGCTATCATTTGCCTCTTTTTAAGTCTTTGGCTCTACTTTCTATTTGTAAGGTATAGTACTATTGTGCAAATAGCTTTTGACCAGCATTTGAAACTTAAGTACTTCACTCTGCATGTACTGCAAATGGACAAGTAAATTATTGCAACTTAAATGTAGCTGTAATTTGCACACGTTTCATGTATTTGTCTTTTCAATGTCCTATCATCCAGCAGATGTGGCTTGTATGTGTAGGGGTAACTTTGGTCTCTAAGACAAGAAGTCTCTGAAGGCGCTGTGAATTTAGCAGGAACAGCAGTTTATTCGAGTGATAATCAATTACAGCAAGGAGAGGAACTCAAGATCGTCACGCAGAACTATTTTATATGTCCTTACATCAAAATTATGTAAGTCTACAAATTAACTGTTATTGTGCAGTTGATCATATCAAGTCTATACGTCAATCAACTGGGCGATGATACATCAAGTCTGTAAATCAATTGACTAAGCAATTGATTACATCAATTTATGATTCAGTCAACTAGACATTTTGAATACATCCGATCGTTGTGTATTACATACCTACGAGTCGGATTCAAACACTTTGTTACCTTTCGCTTATGAGGTCACTTGCTTATCTTGTCACCTTTGCCTCTGAATATCCTGTGATCTGCTAAGGTTCTGCCCTGCTTACTCATATCAGTCAGCAATTAACAATGCTTTCATGGTCGAAGTTAAAAATCACACAACACCAGGTTATAGTCCAGCAGGTTTAATTGGAAGCACACTAGCTTTCGGAGCATCGCTTCTTCATCAGGTGGTAGTGGAGGGCTCAATCCTAACACACAGAATTTATAGCAAAAATTTACAGTGTGATGTAACTGAAATTATACATTGAAAAAATTGATTGTCTGTTAAGCCTTTCATCTGTTAGAATACCGTGATAGTTTCACTTCTTTCATGTGTAAAACACAAAACCTTTTTTTAAAAAAAAGTCACATTCTCGGGTTTATCCAATCCATGGTCAGGTAGCGTGTCTTTAATGATGCAGAGTCAATCGCCTTAAAACATCTTATTCTATGGTTTTGTGACATATTGTATTGTAAGTTTCTTTATTTTTGTAAGGTCCTTTTTTAAACAAATCCAATCGCAAGTGCCCTATGTTTATTACTACTGCATTTCATTCATTCATTCATAAATCTCCTCACCACAGCACCCTACGTCACCCGAAACTATGAAAAAGTTATGATACGAATCCCCTCTCAGAATCATCTATCAGGACTTGCAGGACATCAAACAAGTTTTCTCCATCAGGGCCTACTTGTTAGGTACATATTGAATCGGGCCTCTGTCCCTTTTAAGAACGTTGCTATTAATAATAGCGCTTCCGTGAAATTGAATGAATGAATGAGTAAACTGGCAATGGTGAGTGAAATTTCAAGACCGAGCTGGGGTAATCAGTTTACTACCCCCTCTGCTTTTATAATGTACACATATAATTTGTATTTGGGGAAATCATATAAGCCTGATATTCTTTCTAGTATTCTGTACCCTAAAAAGGAGCCACACCCGTCATTCCCCCATTAGTGTACACTTTTGCTCAACAAATTGCCTCCCCTCCCGCCCAGGTGGTATTCCAGCCATTTTTCAATTGCAGTTAGCATCGAATAATAACAGGGAAAGCAGCTCGTGATGGAGACTGTCAGTGCTGGGTTCCACCTGGTCACCAGTTACCCCAGAGTCTTCGTGTCCCCTTTTGCTTCACTCGACCCAAACAGCTCATTATCACCTATCTCGATGTGGAGACCCACCACATTAAAGTTCATTTCCAACTGTCCTGTCTGCCCACTATAATTACACCTTACATATGTCTATCTTGGTCCTGTACGCTGCTCTGTGGAGGCCACAGTGATGGTCACTACCAAAAGCCCAACCTCATACAGAGCACTGTGCCATCTCATGCTAGGCTGCATATCCCCTCTAATACCTTGAGGGTTTCCTCTTCATTGTTCATGTCCCCATCTCAACACATATCTCACTAATTTTGACTGCTTTGGTTAAAAATAACCCTTTGGTAAAAACAACTACACTTTCCCCTCCAGGATTCCCCTTAATATTCAGTTGACTGACCTCCAGGATTGTATTTGCCCTAGACCTTTGGCCAACTTTGATAGCAGCCCCTAGACATGACTGACCAGACTCCATGCAGTTGCCTTTGCAGATCCTTGAATGATGATATGCAATTTCCCTGACTGTTAGTGCTCATGCTGCAGAACTGACCACTGTCCACTCCCCAAATCATAGTCAGACATTTCCCCTGACCATGACCAGCCCAGTTGGATGATTATCTGTGGTCAAATCCTTGGATTCCATGTGGATTGTGTCTGTGACTGACACTGAGACCACTGACTGACGATGGTTCTCCACTTGACTGGACTAGGGTCCAGCATCCATCCACTTTACAAAGCGCCCATTTATTTGAATGAACATACAGTGTGTTTGCTATGTAGGAAACTGGCACATGCTGTGGGTATTAGATTGGCATCTCAGTGTGTGTCAGTTGCAAGATCTGTCGCCTTTCCTGGACAGATCCCTGATGATACATATGACAAGCAGCCTGTCTGTGTGTATGTACAAAGGAGTACATCAGTATGGTAATTCTAATAAAATTCATGCTCTGGCTTAAGTGCCAATACACTAAAAAGCACAACATGGCAAAACAAGGCATGGCATAATGCTGTGAGCATGCATGTAGGTATTCAGTGAGCAAGCGAGCAGTTCTGATAGGCAGCCTGGTCCAGTCTGTGAGCTGAGAGCCTGACCCCGCTCTCTAAGTGTCCTTGAAGCAACCTTTCAAAGCTAGTTGTTGGTACATCCCGCAATACAGGTCCATACTACTTAAGCACCCTGTAAATAGATCAGGAAGGTGCCAAGAGGATCCTGAAGGGTTAACAAATATCCGATGACAATGTCTGTCGATGAGGAGTATATATGGCTGGTGTCCATGGCATGTGCCCTGAGATGCTGTTGCTTGTTGACAAATGTGGAAGCTTTCCGCAGCCAGCAGAGATCTAAAATCATCAGGTTTCTCACATCTCGAGAACTCTGCATGTCTTGTTTGCTTGCAGCATGGTGTTAGGATAAGAGGCTGCATATCAATAAAGCGAGATATGCAGTTAATAGGCTTATTAACAAGCAATAGGCAGAGGTAGGTTTAGCTCATTTGGCTGGATGGCTGGTATGCAATGCAGAGTGATACCAATAGCATGAATTAGTTCCTGCACTACCTGAGGTTACAACAAAGGACTCTCCTTCTCAACCTCTCCCTTCTTCTGAGACATGATGACCTGCAGCAGAAACCACCACGAGTCACCTCTCTCCAATGAGAGAGTAGGACAATGGTGGCTTTACCATTACCTTTAACAAGTAAGAATCCCCGTGAACAGGCACTCACTATTGTCGAGTGAAGGGCTTACTCTGATGCCTGGAGTTTAGTTTAAAGATGCAGTGAGTTTGCTCCTAACATCAAGATAGGCTCTTCGAGCTTCACACATGATTCTGCCATATTTCTCATTGTAGCCCACATCATTCGTCCATATAGGATTTCACCTTTGGGTCAATTCCACTACCGGTATGATATATTTGAGTGCTTCCATTAGCCCTTGTAACACATATCAGGAAGATTAGCTTCTTGTCGATACAGATGTCATACAGTTTATTTACAGCACTGTTATGGACTACATCTAGACTAACTAGTCAATCATTAACTTAAAAGCTTTGGATGTTGGTTTGAGAGAAAATAATTAAAAATGAACTGGGAGTTATTAACATGGCTGCCAAAGTCACCTGACCTTAAAATAACCAAGCTCTTAGTTTACATCTGATATGTTTGTGCATGTCAAGGAATTTGGTTAATTTTATTAAGTTTTATACTTGAGTGAGTTTACAATCAACTAATCCCTTAATTTTGAATACATCAAGAGATCTGGCTGGTTTATGTATTCAATATTGCAAAAATTAGCAAGAACAAATTGCATTGAAAATCATAACTTTATTAACATTCAAACTCTGTTATTGCAGTCTCAAGTGTGGAAAGACTGGAATTTGATCATCTGTCTGAACTTGATCACAACAATAATAGAAATCCAATATAAAGCAGATGTTGGGGTCCAAAGAGTTAAACAATAGAGCTGATTTGTATGAATTAGACTCCATCTGCTACTTCTCAGCCCATTGGCCCATCTAGTCAAGATCCTGTTGTAATCTGAGTTTGCCTATCTTGATCTAGCGTTTTAATATATGTTTGGAAGCCATGGGACCATGACACTAAAGGCCATTCTGTTATAAGGCACATTTTGTCAATGCTAATTCACTGTAATGCAATTGATAATTTGGCAATGCTGTTTCAAAGCGCAAACTTTTAAAACGCATTGGTTGTAATGTGATTACATCATCGATACTTTAAGCACTGTTTGTAAAGTGGGGTTGCTCAAGAACATGTGGGATTGTGTTGAATAAACGACCAAAATCAGTGAGTGGTGAAAATAGCCTCTTTATTCAGCAACCGGACCAGCACAAGTTCAAGGCAGCAATGGTATCTTGAAATATAGTTCTTACAATAGTCACAGTTCTTACATATATTAAATTTCTAATACTATGGTGTTACATTGTTTTATCTCTAGTACACAAAGGTCTGAGGGGCCGCTGTCCTGGGAGACAGGAGATAGGTTAAAATATGTGTGTGGCTTTGTGCATGGGAAATCATGTCTCACAAACTTGATTGAGTTTTTTGAGGAAGTAACACAGAGGATTGATGAGGGCAGAGCAGTAGTTGTGACCTATCTGGACCTTAGTAAGGCGTTCGACAAGGTTCCCCCATAGGAGACTGATTAGCAAGGTTAGATCTCATGGAATACAGGGAGAACTAGCCATTTGGATACAGTTCTGGTTCAAAGGTAGAAGACAGAGGGTGGTGGTGGAGGGTTGTTTTTCAGATTGGAGGCCTGTGATCAGTGGGGTGCCATAAGGATCGGTGCTAGGTCCTTTACTTTTTGTCATTTACACAAATGATCTGGATGTGAGCATAAGAAGTACAGTTAGTAAGTTTGCAGATGACACCAAAATTGGAGGTGTAGTGGACAACGAAGAGGGTTATCTCAGACTACAACAGGATCTTGACCAGATGGGCCAGTGGGCTGAGAAGTGGCAGATGGAGTTTAATTCAGACAAATGTGAGGTGCTGCATTTTGGGAAAGCAAATCTTAGCAGGACTTGTACACTTAATGGTAAGGTCCTATGGAGTTTTGCTGAACAAAGAGACCTTGGAGTGCAGGTTCATAACTCCTTGAAAGTGGAGTCGCAGGTAGATAGGATAGTGAAGAATATGTTTGGTATGCTTTCTTTTAGTGGTCAGAGTATTGAGTACAGGTGTTGGGAGGTGATGTTGCTACTGTACAGGGCATCGATTAGGCCATTGTTGAAATATTGTGTGCAATTTTGAAACTTGAAAGGGTTCAGAAAAGATTTACGAGGATGTTGCCAGGGTTGGACGATTTGAACTATAGGGAGAGACTGAACAGGCTAGGTCTGTTTTCCCTGGAGTATCTAAGGCTGAGGGGTGACCTCATAGAGGTTTACAGAATTATGAGGGGCATGGAGAGGGTAAATAGGCAAAGTCTTTTCCCTGGGGTCAGGGAGTCCAGAACTAGAGGGCATAGATTTAAGGTGAGAGGGGAAAGATATCAAAGAGACCTACGGGGCATCTTTTTCACACAGAGGGTGGTACAGGTATGGAATGAACTGCCAGAGGAAGTGGTGGAGACTGGTACAATTGCAACATTTTAGAGGCATTTGGATGGGTATATGAACAGGAAGGGTTTGGAGGGATATAGGCTGAGTGCTGGCAGGTGGGATGAGATTGGTTTGGGATATCTGGTTGGCATAGATGGGTTAGACTGAAGGGTCTGTTTCCATGCTGTACATCTCTATGACTCTATGTGCTAAGCGCTGGCTGCAACACCTGGTAAGATTAAGAGTATCCGTCCAGTCTGTTTGTATAATTAAGAGATGTGAGTCCTTTTATCTTTTCAGTTAGTAAATGTTAGTAAAAATAATATTCGGCGTATATGCTCTAAATAAGGTAGAAGTTGTACCTGTATGTAATAGAAGAATAAATGATATTAAACAGACTACTGTAGCTGGGTTGTGAGATTTGTTTACTATTTGCCAGTGTGAATTTCATTCATTCATGCAATTTCATATAAGCACTGTTTTAACAGTTTCTTAAAGGTATAGCATCCTAGATAAAAGTATTTAACAAGTACATACTAATGGTATGGGAAAGTATTTAATTGGGGGAACGGTAATTGCAATACTCTTAGGTAAGAATAAGTTGGGAGCAGATAATCTGAGGAAAATGCACAACAGAAATGTGGAGGTTGTTTAGGGAGCATTTGCTGCGAGTACTGGATAGGTTTGTCCTACTGAGGCAAGGAAGGGATGGTAGGGTGAAGGAACCTTGGATGACAAGAGATGTGGAACTAGGCGAACATGAGGACTGCAGATGTTGGAGATCAGAGTCAAGATTAGAGTGGTGCTGGAAAAGCACACCAGGTCAGGCAGCGTTAGAGGAACAGGAAAATTGACGTTTCGAACAAAAGCTCTTCCTCAGGAATGATGAAGGTCTTTTGCCTGAATCGTCGATTTTCCTGCTCCTCGGATGCTGCCTGACCTGCTGTGCTTTTCCAGCACTACTCTAATCTTGAAGAGATGTGGAACATCTAGCCAAGAGGAAGAAGGAAGCTTACTTAATGTGGAGGAAGCAAGGAATAGACAAGGTTCTGGGGGTTACAAGGTACACAGGAAGGTAATGAAGAATAGACTTAGGAGAGCACGAAGGTGTCATGGAAAAGCCTTCACGGGTAGGAGGAAGGAAAATCTCAAGGTGTTCTACACCTATGTGAGAAACAAGAGGATGGCTGGATTGAGGGTAGGGCGGAACAGAGAGAGTGGAGGGAACTTGTGCCTGGAGGTAGGGGAGGTCCTAAATGAATACTTTGCTTCAGTATTCACCAGTAAAAGGGATCTTGTCATTTGTGAGGGCAGCTTGCTCTTTGTAACTTTTATAAATTACATGGATGAGGAAATGGAAGATGGGTTAGTTTGTTTGCCGATGACATGAATGTTAATTAGATTAGATTCCCTACACTGTGGAAAGAGGCCCTTCGGCACAACAAGTGACCCTCCGAAGAGTAACCCATCTCCCTCTGACTAATGCACCTAACAGTATGGGCAATGTAGCATAGCCAATTCATCTACACATCTTTGGACTGTCGGAGGAAACCAGAGCAAACTCACTCAGACACAGGGAGATTGTGCAAACTCCACACAGACAGTCTGCCCAAGATTGGAATTGAACCTGGGACCCTAGTGCTGTGAGGCAGCAGTTCTAACCGCTAAACCACCATGCCACTCCATTGCTGGTGTTGTGGATAGTGTGGATGGCTGTTGTAGGTTGCAGTAGGACATTGACAGGATACAGACCTGGGCTGAGAAGTGACAGATGGAATTCAACCTGGAAAAGTGTGAAGCCATTCATTTTGGAAGGTTGAATTTGAATGCAGATTACAAGGTTAAAGGCTGGATTCTTGACAGTGTGGAGGAACAGAGGGATCTTGAGGTGCACATCCATAGATCGCTCAAAGTTGCCACCCAAGTTGATAGGGTTGATAAGAGGCATATGGTGTGTTAATTTTTATTAGCGGGGGGATTGAATTTAAGAGCCGTGAGGTTCTGCTGCAGTTCTCTAAAGCCTCGGTTAGACCACACTTTGAATATTGTGTTCAGTTCTGGTCGCCTCACTAAAGGAAGAATGTAAATGCTTTAGAGAGGGTACAGAGGTGATTTACCAGGATGCTGCCTGGACTGGAGAAAGGTTAAGGGAGCTCGGGATTTTCTCATTGGAGTAACAAAGGATGAGAGGTGTACAAGATGATGAGAGGCATAAGTAGAGTGGATAGCCAAAGACCTTTTCCCAGGGCAGCAATGGCTATCACAAGGGAGCATAATTTTAAGGCGATTGGGCAAAGGTTTAGAGGAGATGTCAGAAAACTTTTTTTATACAGAGAGTGGTGGGTGCATGGAATGCACTGCCAACTGTGGTGGTAGAGTTAGATACATTAGGGACATTTAAGCGACTCTTGGATAGGGACGAGGATGATAGTAAATGTAGGATATGTAGGTTAGTTTAATCTTAGAGTAGGGTAAAAGGTCAGCACAATATCGAGGGTCAAAGGGCCTGTAGTGTGCTGTACTGTCCTATGTTCTAAATGTGGGAACTGTTTGATGTTTCAGGTCTGAGAGACAATTGTTAAGGGCTAATTAATATTGTAATCTTTCATGCAGACATGGTGACTTGATGGTATTATTCTGAATATGCCACACCTTTTTAGAGGTAAATAGGCCTAAACGTTGCTTGTAGCAAGGGCTGATAAAGTGTGAGAATATAGTAAGGGGTTTGGAAGGGTTGCTTTGATTAGAAAGGGTTGTTTTAATTTGATATATCTTATAATAGTAAAATATACTACAGAACTGTTTTATGAATGAGCGAATGAAACCATGTTAAAGTGGAGAATGAATGAAATGCGAATATGATGTTCAGTTGTCAATGGGTTAGTAAAGGAGTTATGAATGAATAAACTTAAGTGCCTATAAGTGGGGAATATAAGGTGATTGTGACCTAGAATACAATATCTCACAGTCACCCCTTTTGATTCTAATGAGAACTCTCGAAGAGAATCACACAATTCTTATCCTAGCTCAAACATACCATTTGGGTTTCTTAGATGTTGAAGGTTCTTGCAGGGCCACAGCTCCCAGCTGGGAATAGTATAGATTTATAAGTGTGTGTGCATGCGTGAGAGAGAGAGAGAGAGAAAGTGAGTGTGTGCATATGAGTGTGAGTGCACGTGAGAAAGTATGTGTTTGTATGCTTGGTAATGTGTGTGTGAGTATAACGGAGTATCAGCCTGTAAGACGGTGTGTGTGTGTGTGTGTGTGTGAGAGAGAGAGAGTGTGTATAGTGTGGATTAGGCCCCAAGGTATGGTACATTGGTGAGACCAAGCAGACACTATGACAACGGATGAATGGAAACCACACAACAATGCCAGACAGGGGTGTTCCCTCCCAGTCAGGGAACACTTCAGCGGTCAGGAACATTCAGCTTCGGACCTTCAGCGGACCATCCTCCAAGGCGGACTTCAGAATACACAACAACGTAGAGCGGCCAAGCAGAGGGCTGATAGCCAAGTTTGGAACCCATGGCCTCAACCGGGACCTTCAGTTCATGTCATACTGCAGGCTCCCCTACTACACTATACACTAGTTCATTAGGTTCATTAACTTCTTTTAAGTTTTGGGATTTACATATTAATGAACTGAAGCCTGCAACGCAATCTAAAAGGTGAAAGACTTAACAGAAATCTAGGTTTGTTCAATATATCATTTCAGTTGTATGACTCTGTAATCTTCTTCTATAAATTCTGTGTTGTATGACCCTGTTCCACAGCCATCTGATGAAGGAGCAGCACTCTGAAAGCTAGTGGTTCCAAATAAACCTGTTGGTCTGTAAACTAGTGTTATGCGATTTTTAACTTTGTCCACCCCAGTCCAATACCAGCTCCTCCACATCACCCTATTAAAATTAGTTCTCTTTCTATCAATTATTATTACTCTATGAGCCATCCTGTTTTTTTTTATTAATAGCTGACCTAAACTGTTAGATTCAACAATTACTGACCCTTAAATGTTCCCCTGACTGACATTTGATCCACTAAGAGTCATAGAGATGTCCAACATGTCCATGCCGACCAGATATCCCAACCCAATCTTGTCCCACCTGCCTACTTGAACAAATCCATTCCCAAACATTGGATCCAGCTAACGTCTTCTCAGGGCAGCACAGTGGCTCAGTGGTCAGCACTGCTGCCTCTCAGCACCAGTGTCTGTGATTGTAATGTACATATGTGGATACTGAACGTTCCCATAAAAGTGTGCTGCATTCTTCAGTATGCTGCAACTCACCTCTTCTGACCCGTGGCACTTCACAGGGATATTATCTACCAAATCCTGACATCAATTCACACAAGGAGATATTAAAGCAGATATTATGGTCAGAGGTAGGTTTTTAAAGAGTGTCTGTGATCCTCAGATCAGTCACACTCAACCTGATGGATTGACCACTGTCTACCCACCCTCCCAGACTGTGTCAAGACCATGTGCCCATGAGCTCAATAGGAACTGGTTGACCTGCAAACGTGTCCATTTGCTCAAAGCTAGAGCAGACTGAGTTGCTGGTGTCATAATTAGTCTTTTCCACTCCATTGCACATTGAACTATAATAAGCGGTTAGGCGAAAGTGAGGACTGCAGATGCTGGAGATCAGGGTTGGGAATGTGGTGCTGGGGAGGGGGTATGCGTGGGGCGCACAACGGGTAGGGTGGTGTCTGGGAGGTGCGGGGTGGTCAGCATTTCGGATGGGAGCCCTTCAGCAGGAATGATGATTCCTGGTGGGATTTTCTTGCCTGGGCGTTGGTTCTCCTGCTCCTCGGGTGCTGCCTGGCCTGCTGTGCTTTTCCAGCACCACACTTTCGACAATAACAAGCTGCTGCCCCCTCCGTCTCACTGAACAACAAACAGAGTCACAGTGAATTTCAGCTTCCAGTTCAGAGCCACAAGAATGATAGAATCTTGACAGATTGGAAGCAGGCCATTCAGCCCATTGAGTCAGACCAATGCTCAGAACAGCAAGCCATCTATAACCACCCCATCCTTGTAACCCTGCATTTTCCATGGAGAGCCCACCTATCCTGAACATTCCTGGACAATTCAACATAGCCAATCCACTAAACCTGTATAACTTTGGACTGTGGGAGGAAATTAGAGCACCCAGAGGAAACCAACACAGGGAGAGTCTGTGGACTCCACGTGTCTATGGACGCCTTGTGCACAGTCGCCTGGGGTTGGAGGTTGAACCCGGGTCCCTGGTGCTGTGAAGCAGCAATGCTAGCCACTGTACCACCCTCAGCTAACCATTTAGCAACAAGCTGTGTCATGCAAGGAAATGTTTTTGTGGGTCCATGTGTGTGTAGTGCCCTGGCAGAAACATATCAGTGGTTGGTGACCTTGAGCTCAGGAGTGAAGTCTGAGGGGCTTAACCAGGGACAGCGGACCCAAATGACAGCAATGAAGAAGAAAGATGGTAAGGACAAGCCAGGGAACAACAGACCGGCAAGACTGATGTCAGTAGTGGACAAGTTGTTGGAGAGAATCCTGAGGGACAGGATTTACACGTATTTGGAAAGGCAAGGACTGATTAGGGATAGTCAACATGGCTTTGTGCATGGGGAATCATGTCTCACAAACTTGATCGAACTTTTTGAAGAAGTAACAAAGAGGATTGATGAGGGCAGAGTGGTGGATGTGATCTATATAGACCTCAGTAAGGCATTTGACAAGGTTCCCCATGGGAGACTGGTTAGCAAGGTTAGATCTCATGGAATACAGGGATAACTAGCCATTTGGATACAGAACTGGTTTGAAGGTAGAAGACAGAGGATGGTGATGGAGGATTGTTTTTCAGACTGGAGGCCTGTGACCAGTGGAGTGCCATAAGGATCGGTGCTGGGTCCACTACTTGTTGTTATTTGTATAAATGATTTTGATGTGAACATAGGAGGTATAATTAGTAAGTTTGCTGATGACACCAAAATTGGAGGTGTACTGGACAGCAAAGAACGTTACCTCAGACTACAATGGGATCTTGATCAAATGGGCCAAGGGGCTGAGGAGAGGCAGATGGAGTTTAATTTAGATAAATGTGATGTGTTGCATTTTGGGAAAGCAAATCTTAGCAGGGCTTATACACTTAATGGTAAGGTACTTGGGCATGTTGCTGAACAAAGAGACCTTGGAGTGCAGATTTTTTAAGAAAGTAGAGTTGCAGGGAGACAGGATAGTGAAGAACCCATTTGTGATACTTTCCTTTGTTGGTCAGAGTACTGAGTATAGAAGTAGGGAAGTCATGTTGTGGCTGTACAGGACATTGGTTAGGCCATGTTTGGAATATTGTGTGTAGTTCTGGTCTCCTTCCTATCGGAAATATGTTGTGCAACATGAAATGGTACAGGAAAGATTTACAACGATGTTGTCAGGGTTGGAAGATTTGAATTATAGGGAGAGGTTGAATAGGTTGGGACTGTTATCCCTGAAGCGTGGGAGGTTGAGGGGTGACCTTATAGAAGGGTATAAAATCATGAGGGGTATGGATAGGATAAATAGACAAATAGACAGAGAGGGAAAGATATAAAAGAGACCTAAGGAGCAACATTTTCACACAGAGGGGTGGTGGTGTGTATGGAATGAGCTGCCAGAGGAAGTGGTGGAGGCTAGTAAAATTGCAACATTTAAAAGGCACGTGAATGAGTATATGAATAAGAAGGGGTTGGAGGGATATGGACCGGGAGCTGGCTGGCGGGACTAGATTAGGTTGGGATATCTGGTTGACATGGACGAGTTGGACTGAAGGATCTGTTTCCATAGTGTACATCTCTATGACTCTATTGGGGAGCAGACTAAATGGGCTGAATGGCCTACATCTGCTGCTATGTCATATGGTCTTATGGAGATCATTAGATATTCTCTGCCTTTCAGAATTTAATGGACCGTTACCAGAGGAGTTTGTGTGTGTGTGTGTGTGTGTGTGTTGAATGTTGCAATCGTTATTCTAATGCGAAGTCCAGTTATTCCAAAATCCAGTCTGATATTTCACAAGAGGCTAAAGAACTCAGATGCGATGTAATTAGTCATTAAGTACTTGGTCGCTGATATAATTGCATAGACACATACCATGGGTGCTGGGGAAAAATAAGCACTACCGCAGTTAGGCGGTAGTGTGGGGGTTAATTTAAAAAAAATAATTGCATAGAGGCCAGTGTCCCGTCACCAAGTCACCTTTAGTTTACTTGGCCAGCCAGCTTTGAGTCAAATCTCACCTGAGGAGGTTCTAATATCCTGCTTTTTATTTGGTAGTTATACAAAATACAATACAACAGTAACAAACACACATGAGAAGTAGGGCGCAACCACAAGGTGCCTGAAATCTCACAAAACAACATTACATGAAACATACAAAGTTTTCACACAGGTAACTGGCCTTTTAAAAGATACCACAATGACAGAAGTTCAGAGAAGAGTCCATTTGAGCCCTGACAGGCAAAATGTACAGCAAACAAAAGCCCACAGTACACAACTGCAAATACTTTACACATCGCCTGTACCCAGGCACAAATGAAAACAGTCTGCAAAACACAAACCAGCTGAAAACAACATTCAACAATGAAAACCGCTGATTACATAACTCAACTCATCCCGACACCCTCTGGCTCCCGGTACCCTATAAACTTCCTGACCCCAGTCTATACACGTACTGATCAGACCATCCTCGACTAGCCTCCCTGCAGGACAGTCATCGACCTTCTGGTCTTTGGCCACCCTCCGTACAGACCAACCCTCCCCAGAGCCACTTTTCTCTGGGCTGGTCATTGGTCTCCTGGCTCCTGGTCACCCCGTCGACTAACCAAACTACCCCGACCTGCTTTCATACAGGCAGACTGTCAGTCTTCAGAACCTGGCTGCCCCGTGTACTGACTGACCCTCACTTCTGGCCATCGTTCCTATGGACTGGCTATTGGCTGTCTGGTTCCCCGGCTCCTTGTGTACTGATTGGTCCTCTCCCGATCAGTCTTCCTATGGCTTGCTGTCTGCTGCCTACCAGCTTTCCTGTGAGCATGCTGTTGGTTGCCTGGTCTCGCTTGCCCATATACTGACAGGCCCCTACCAGACCACTTTCCTCCAGCTTGGTCATCGACCCTCCAGCCGCCAACCAGCTTGTGTATTGGCTGGTCCTCCTCTGGTTGGCTTTTCTATAGGCATGCTGTCGGCTGCCTGGCACCCAGCCACCTGGTGTACTACAAGATCTCCCCCAGCACGCTCTCCCTCATGCTGGTCGTCGGTCCTTCAGTTCCTGGTTTCTCCATGTACTGACAACCCTACTCCAGCCTATGTTTCTCTGTGTTAATTGCTGGCCACCCAGACCCAGTCCATGCTGTACACTAACTTGCCCGTACCTTGCTTTCCATTGTGAAGGTCAGCCAAGGGCCATGGAGGCTCTGGTGCCTCATGGTCCCCTGGCAACCTTCTAACCCCTAACTACCCAACTACATACATAAAAACCCCAAACACAATGATAAGACCCGCATGCCGTAAAAGAGTTAACAAAATCCTAACACAATAGAAATTCCCAACACCCAGGCAGAGTCCACACCCAAAGGTAGAGTCCACAAACAAGAGCAGAGTCCATATCTAAGAGCTGGTTCCCCACACGAAAGCAAGTCCACACACAAGCAAAGCTCACTCCCAAGAACAGATTCCACCTGTGGAAGCATGGTCCACACACAGGAGATGGGCCTACCATTAGCGCCTAATCCTCAAATGAACAACACAAGGCAGGGTCACATCAACAAGTCATCCTGGAATTCACAGGTCTTTCCAACAGTACCACTGGCCAATTAGCCAGCTATTTCAGGAACCAGTTCTCACAAACAGCAGTACATACTGGCTGGAAGTTCTCCTCGCAGGAGGGCACTGGCTGTGTGGTCAACTAGCTTTGAGTCAGTCCTCATCTGAGAAGGTTTTAATCTCTTGATTTTTTTATTTTATTGAACAGTACAAATTACAAACAGTTAACATGAACAGTCATATAAAAGAAACAGCAATTTACAGGGGAAAGGGGCAGCAAAGCCAGACCCTAAATCCCACCATACAACCAATCGCAGAGAAACACTTGGATTCCACCTTAACATTATCAAGAAGAAAACAGTGAACACAATCACATACAGACAGTCTGATAAACCAAAAAATAAGGAAGTGCATATAACACAGACATCCCTGGCAACTCAGCAACCACAGGTCCTTCCCATCTTCTGGCCACTCAAAGGCACCCCGCCCCTAGGCCACCTCCAGCACTCGGTCCACCCTGACAAACCTTCCAGCCGGCTCTAGGACAGCCTGTCCTGTTTCCACACCCTCATCAGGATGACAGCAATCAGGACAGCGTACCCGCCTTCCAGATTCCCTGATCGCCCTTTCAACAACCTCTAGGGCTGACCTTACCTTCCTGGGTGACAGCGCTGAGGATGGCCTACCCACCTTCCGGCTCTCAGTCTGCCCTGACATTCCATTTGGCTCTCGCCCACCCCAACGCACCATCCAGCCGTGGACAGCCCTGACACACCCTCTGGCCATCTCTAGGAAAGCCTGTCCCCTTCCCTGGGATGACAGAGCACAGGTAGCCCACAAGCCTCTGGATCTCTGCTTGCCCTATGCATCTTCCGGCTCTCAGCCATTCAGACACATCTTCCAGCCACCTCTAGGACAGCCCATCCCAATTACTCCTTCTCGAGACGACAGCGCTCAGAATGGCCTACCCACACCTTCCGGCTGTCGGAGCAACCCGCATCAGGGTGGCCTAACCACCTTCTGGCTTTCGGGGCAACCTACCCAACTTCCAGTTCACAGAACGGACTACCCACCCTCTGGCTCTCAGGGTGACAGCTTTTGGGATGACCTCTGAGCCTTCCAGCTCACAGTAAGGCCTGCCAGACCCAGGGACACACAAGACAGTGCATGTGATAAACCCAACAAGCAACAAGACAGAGTCAATTACCAACCAACGGAGTCCCTTCTCGTACATAGAGTCCATTACCATAAACAGTTCTCTTCAGAATGCAGAATCCATTCCCAGGAACAGAATCCACTCCAATATGCAGAGTGCATTGTCAAAGATAGAGTCCACAACCAAAGGCAGAGTCCATTCTGGTATGCATATTCCACTCCTGAAGGCATCAAATGCACACTCCCATAGTACACACACAAGTGTTCAGTCTACACAGAAGCCTGGTCTATCTACAGAGAAACAGGCCCACAGAATGGAATACAATTCTTTTTTTATTTTATTAACCAGTACAAACTACAAACAAACAGTTAAACAATGAACAGTAGTTGCAAGAAACAGCAATTTACAGGGGAAAGGAATAGCAAAACCAGACCCCTGAACCCTAGCATTGAACCAGTTCACAGGGAAAGCAGGACGAACCTCAAATCCCACCTTATTATTTCAAAAAGGAAACAGGAAACACAATCACATGTAGACAGCCTGATAAACTGAACAATAAACAATGCATATAGCACAGACACCCCTGCCAACCCAGCAAACCACCTGCTTCTCCCACCTTCTGGCCATTCAAAGGCAGCCGTCCCCATGACCTTTCCGGTTATCAGTCTGCCCCTTGTCCCTTCCAGCTCCTGGTCTGCGCTGAAGCCTGTTCTGTTTCTTCCTCCCTCCCCTCCTACAGACCTTCTGGCTCTTGGGGCAACCTACCCACCTTCTGATTCACAGGACAGGCTACCAACCCTCTAGCTCTCAGGGTGACAGCTTTCAGAGTGACCTTTGAGCCTCCCAGCTCACAGTACGGCCTGCCAGACCCAGGGACACACAAGACAGTGCAGGTGATAAACCCAACAAGCAACAGAGTCAATTACCTACGAACAGCGTCCTTTCTGGTACACAGAGTCCATTACCATAAACAATTCTCTTCAGAATGCCGAGTCCTTTCCCAGGAACAGATTCCATTCCAGTACACAAAGTGCATTATCAACAATAGAGTCCAGGAGAAAGTGAGGACTGCAGCAATAGAGTCCACTCCAGTATGCAGAGTCCACAACCGAAAATAGAGTCCACTACTGAAGGCAGCAAATGCACATCCCGCAGCACACACAGAAATGTTCAGTCTTTACGGAGGCCTGGTCTACCCACTGAAAGCCAGGTCTACCCACAGAGGAACAGTTCATCTGGAAAGGTGCAGTATCTCACAGGGGCTCAGTCCAACACCATAAAAAGTGAAACACATGCAAAAAAGGCAAAGAAAACCAAAATACAAGGCTGAGTCCTGCCACAAAATCAACATTGTCCTTTTCTCAAACTACAAGAGAAAAGACTAACACACAGACTGTAACCAGACAGTGAAACAGCAGTTCCCTCATGAGAATTGAAATACACCTGAAACACATTGACTGTGAAGATCAGCCAGTTGAGAAATCAGTCCTCAATAAAAAAGGAATATAAGTTAACAAGCTGGCTTTGTAAATTAGCCAGTTCACTGTCCAATTTGTGGCCACTGCCATTCGATGCCTCAAGACGGTAGGGCTCAGACCCGACATTGTGCATCGGGTGTGCGGTGGAATACCATCTGTGCTCACCCCTGCCCAAATGGAATTTCACATTGGTCCCAATGTCCTATACTTCCCGCGGGAGCCTGTGCCCCACAACCTGAGCAGCCTCCAGAATTTTAATTTTGTCCCTTTTAAGGACATAAAAAGGTGAGCCCTATATCAACTGCTGCTGCACACCGTCCACCTCTTCTCCCTGATCCACCGTCTGGACACATCTTGGCGTGCCCATTTGCCACCGGACGGTGGGGATCCCCAGTGGAGGGCCCTCTACGTGGGAGTTCTCCCCTTTTCTCTCGGGGATCTGGGGTGGAGGGTGCTGCACGCAGTGGTCCCCTGCAACCGCAGATTGCGGTGGTTCACAGACTCCCAGCCCAACTGCTTGTTCTGTGGTGCTGTGGAGTCCGTGGACCATGTGTATATTGGGTGTGGGCATTTGCACTCCCTTTTTGATTTTCTTAAAAACCTCCTCCTCTGCTTTTGCTTGCACTTCAGTCCCACGCTCCTAATCTTTGGGTGCCCTGTGCTAAGGAGGGAGGGCAGGTCAAAGAACCTTCTCGTGGGTCTGCTCCTGGGCCTGACCAAACTGGCCATAAACAGGTCCAGGCAGCGGGCCATGGAGGGGGTCATTAGAGCCGACTGCCTGCCCCTCTTCCGTGGTTACGTTAGAGCTCGGATGTCCTTGGAGAAGGAGCACGCGGTCTCCACCAATATTCTGGATTTGTTCAGGGAGAGGTGGGCGCTGCATTATTTCCCCCTGCAATTCTATTTTGATTTAATCCCTGCCCTCCCCTTCACTATTTGATTAAAAAAAAACAAGCTGGCTTTGTAAATTAGCCAGTTCACTGTCCGATTTGTGGCCATTGCCATTTGACGCCTCAAGACGGCGGGGCTCAGACCCGACATAGTGCACCAGTTGGAAGGTGCTCAGGTGTGTGGTGGAATTCCATCTGCGCTCACCCCTGCCCGGACAGAATTTCACATTGGCCCCAAGGTCCCGTACTTCCCGCGGAACCTGTGCCCCACAAACTAAGCCGCCTCTGGAATATTAGTTTTGCCCCATTTCGGGACATAAAACAATGGGTCTTGTATTGCCTGCTGCTGCAACCGTCTACCTCTCCTCCCTCATCCACTGCCTGGATGCACCTTGTCATGTTCATTTGCCACCGGGCAGTGGCAACCCCCAGTGGATTCTCCTCCTTTCTCTCGGGGAGCTGGGGTGGAGGGTGCTGCACGCAGCGGTCCACTGCAACCGCAGATTGCGGTAGTTCACGGACTCCCAGCCCAACTGCTTGTTCTGTGGTGCTGTGGAGTCTGTGGACCATGTGTATATTGGGTGTGAGCGTTTGCACACTATTTTTGATTTTCTTAAAGGCCTTCTTCTTTGTTTTTGTTTGCACTTCAGTCGAACGCTCCTAATCTTTGGGTGCCTTGTGCCAAGGAGGGAGGGCAGGTCAAAGGACCTCCTCGTGGGTCTGCTCCTGGGCATGACCAAACTGGCCATAAACAGGTCCAGGCAGCGGGCCGTGGGGGGGGGGTCATTATGGCCAATTGCTTGTCCCTCTTTCACTTGTTATGTCAGAGCCTGGCTGTCCCTGGAGAAGGAGCATCAGTGTCCACTAACATCCTTGAAATTTTCAGGTAGAGGTGGGCACTGCAGGGAGTGGAGTGTATTATTTCCCCCTCCAATTCTATTTTGATTTAATCCCTGCTCTCCCCTTCACTGTTTGATCATACATCATTGCCCTTTGATGTGAAGGGCACTGCTTGTCATTGGCCACTTGGATGTTTCCTTTCTTCCTGGTGGTGGAAATTGAATAATGATTTGTATATCTGTTGTCCTTCACTGTGTCTCACACCTGCACACACACAACATGAGTACTGGGGAAAATATAAGCACTACCACAGGCAGTAGCATGGAAAAGAAAGAGAAAAAAAGAAAAAAAGATGAAAAAGAAAAAAAATTAACAGGAGATTCAGAATCCCTTCATTTCAGAAAAATAAAAAACTGGCTTTGTTAATCAGTCAGTTCAGTGTCTGGTTTATGGCCACTACATTCGACACCTTAAGATGGCGGTACTCTGACCCGACATAGTGCACCAGTTGCGTGGTGATGCGCGGTGAAATCCTCTCTGCACTTATCCCTGCCCGGATGGAATTTCACATTGTCCCCAAGGTCCCGGGAGCCTGTGCCCCACAACCTGAGCTGCCTCTGGAATTTTGGTTTTGTCCCCTTCAGTGATGTATCATGGTGGGTCTGTACAGACTACTGCTGCACACAGCCCACCTCTTCACCCCCAGTTTTTTTTAGGAACACACTGACTGTGGCTCAGCCAACACGGAGTCAGTTCCCTAAACTGAGGAGATTCTCAATCTCCTGGTCATATATGTATAGTTTTTCTTTTTTTTCCGTATTTTTTTCCCCAGCACACATGTCGTGTATGTGCTGAAGAACCCAATGGAGAAGAACAGGCGTATAAATCTTTATTGATATTCCACCACCAGGAAGAAAGGAAACATCCGACTGGCCGGCAACGAGCGCTGACCTTCTCAGAGAGCAATGCAACCTGATCAAACAGTGAAGGGGAGGGTGGGGACTAAATGAAAATAGAGTCAAGGAGGAAATAAAGCACTCTTCTTCCTGTAGTACCCACCTTTCCCTGAACAGTTCAAGGGATTTGGTAGACACCGCATGCTCCTTCTTCAGAGACATCCGGGTTCAAACGTTACCGCAGAAGAAGGATAGGCAATCGGCCATAATGATCCCCTCCACAGCTCGCTGCCTGGACTTGTTTATAGCCGGTTTGGCCAGGCACAGGAGCAGACCCATGAGGAGGTCGTCTGACCTATTATTCCTCCTCCTCACTGGATGTCCAAAAATCAGGAGCGTGAAACTGAAGTGCAAGCAAAAGCAGAGGAGAAGGTTTTCCAGAAAACTAAAAAGTGCATATGCCCACTACCAATTTATACATAGTCCACACCACACCACAGAACAAGCAGTTGGGCTGGGAGTCTGTGAACCACCGCAAGGCGTGTCCAGGCAGTGGATGAGGGAAAAGAGGTGGATGGTGTGCAGCAGCAGTCAGTACAGGGCCCGCTGTGTCATTTCCCTGAGAGGTACAAAACTAACATTCTGGAGGCGGCTCAGGTTATGGGAAGTATGGATCTTGGGGCCAATGTGAAATTATGTCCGGGCAGGGGTGAGTGCAGACGGGATTCCACCGCATACTGAGCATCCTCCAACTGGTGCACTACGTCAGGTCCGAGCACCGCCGTTTTAAGGCGTCGAATGGCAATGGCCAAGAACTGGATGGCTACCGCTGCCCTGCTTGTTATTATATCCTGCGGCAGCATCCAGCCCAGACCCCTGCCACCAACATGTCACCCTCGCTGCCACGGTCCTCCCCTCCGACAGCCACTCGAACCCATGAGTACAGAGTTGCGGATTCCTGAGCAACGGCTTCCTGATGACAGCCGCTACTCCTGCCGGAGGGTAGGCGTGACGCAATTCAACCATGTTTCAGGCAGTGATCAGGTCCTGGTAAAAGACTGGCAGCATCCTGAGGGCGACCTCCAAACCATTACGGTCAATGAACAGGAACTGCATATCGGAGCTGAACTTAAGCACCTCGTGGAAAAGATACATCACCATGGTGCACCACCTAGAAGGAGGCTCAACGTAAAGGTTTCGCTGCAAGGTCTGACAGTGGTAAGTTGCCACCTGGGTGTGTAGGCACACCAGTGATTGACCGCCCTCCTCAGTAGGGAGCTCAGGACCTGTGCAGTGACCAGAGGAAGTCAACCAATTTTCTCTGGATATCAGCAACAAAACCAGGAGGAGGGACTAAAGGGACGAGCCAGTACCACAGCATGGTGGCCCCCAGCTGTTTTATGACCAGCACTCGACTCCTATAAGATAGCACTCGGAGCAGTCCTAACCAGTGACCAAGGTGAGCTGAGACCTTGGCCTCCAGCTCCTGCCAGTTGGCCGGCCAGGATTCCTCAGCTGGGCTGAGGTACACCTCCAGCTAGAGGAGATGGGTGGTACTCCAGCTGAACCCCTGTAACTCCTCCGGCAGAGAGTTCACCCGCCATGGACCGACCAGTAGTCCGGAACATTTGGCCCAGTTGATCCTGGCGGAAGACACTGCCGAGTACGTAGCCTGGCACTCGTGCATCCTCTCCATGTCAGTCGGGTTGGTGAAAGTGAGGAGCACGTCGTCAGCGTAAGCCGAGAGGACCAACCCTGTGCCCGTGCCGTGCAGAACCAGCCCTGACAACCTCCTCCACAAAAGGTACAGGAAAGGCTCCATGTACAGGGAATACAGCTGGCCGGACAGGGAGCAGCCTTGACATACTCCTCTCCCAAAGTGAAGGGGCGCCGTCAGGGACCCGTTAACTTTAACCAGACACTCTGCGGCAGAGTACAAAATTCAGATTCAGGCGATGAACTGTGTCCCGAACTAGAATGCCTGAGCCTGTTGAACACCTTCTCCTGATCAACAGACAGGAAGGCGCTCGGGCAGACCAGCCTGTCAACAGAAATGGATCAGGTCCCTGCCCAGGTGGATGTTGTCATGTATCCCCCGGCCCAAGCCTGTGTAGAACTGCTCTGGGTGAATCATGTGGACCAGCACAGAAGCCAGACGAGAAGCCAATACCCTGAAGAAAATTCTGTAATCCGTGCCGCGAATGGAGACCAGACGCCAGTTCTTCAAAGAACGCAGGTCCCCCTTCTTTGGCAACAGGACGATGACCACCCTGCAACAAGAAAGGGGCAGCTATCCAGCAGTAAGACAGCCAGACTACTGCGACCCTTAGGACTCATAATAGCACACAAGCCAACTTCCACACTCAGACAACAACTCACTAGAACAAAGGACCCAATAGCCAGCACGAGCCAAA